>NC_047666.1:9413400-10613400 GCF_011762505.2 Arvicanthis niloticus | reverse complement strand
GAAATGGGCCCTCAGGCCTTACCCACTGGAGTGTTTGGCCTGATAGTGGGAAGAAGCAGTGCTACTATACAGAGACTACAAATTTTTCCTGGAGTTATAGATAATGATTATCAGGGTGAGACTAAGGTAATGGCACAGGCAATTCAGAATATAGTCACCATTCCTACAGGAAAGAGGATAGCTCAACTATTATTACTTCCATTGGACCCTACTAATCACAAATATAAGAATCCTAAAAGAGGGGATCAAGGTTTTGGTTCCTCTGATGCATACTGGGTACAGCTTATAATTAAACAAAAACCTATGATGACAATTTGGCTAGTTGGAAAGGTATTCCAAGGCTTGGTTGACACAGGAGCTGATGTGACTATCCTAAAGCAAAGTGATTGGCCTGCCACCTGGCTTCTTACCCCAACCTTATTAAGGATGTTGTGCGGACCCCATCACCTGGAAAGGGTACTCGCCCATCTGGGTGGATCAGTGGTCCCTAACCACTGAAAAATTACAAGCTGCCTAGTTGCTAGTGCAGGAGCAATTACAGGCAGGACATTTAGAATTAATCAATTTAAGGGGTATTAGCCAAAGCCAAAACCCACTACAAAGCTCTGAGGTGCTGACGTGGAAAGATAAAGAAGGAAATACAGGAAATATATAACCCTATGTCATCTCATGCCTTCCCATTAATCTCTGGGGCAGAGATCTGTTATCCCAGTTGGGATTGATTATGTGCAGTCCTAATGAAGTAATCATGGCTCAAATGGTAAACTCTGAGCTTTCCCCAGGCAAAGGATTAGGAAAAGGTGAAGATGAAATTATTCATCCTACTGAAGTTTATGGTAACAATGAAAGAAGAGGTTTGGGGTATTTTTGATGGGGGCTACTGATTCAGCTGCACCCCTAGGATGTTGTGTGGACCCCATCACCTGGAAAGGGTACTCGCCCATCTGGGTGGATCAGTGGTCCCTAACCACTGAAAAATTACAAGCTGCCTAGTTGCTAGTGCAGGAGCAATTACAGGCAGGACATTTAGAAGAGAGTAACTCTCCCTGGAACACCCCAATATTTGTCATTAGGAAAAAGTCAGGAAAGTGGAGATTGTTGCAAGACTTGAGGGCTGTTAACACAACCATGATTAAAATGGGAGCCTTACAACCTGGGCTGCCCACACCGGTGGTCATACCTTTAGGTTATTATAAAATAGTTATAGATTTAAAAGACTGGTTTTTTTTTTTTTTTTTACTATCCCCTTGCATCCTAATGGTAGAAAATGTTTTACTTTCAGTGTTCTCTCTATAAACTTTAGGGATCCTATGAAAAGATATCAATGGAAGGTATTGCCTCAGGGTATGGCTAACAATCCTACCTTGTGCCAAAAGTTTGTGGCTTCTGCCATAGAGGGTGTTAGATCTATGTGAAAGCAAATCTACATGATTCATTTCATGGATGATATTTTGATAGCTGGAAAAGATGGAAAACAGGTACTCTAGTGCTTTGATGATCTTAGAACAGCTTTACAGACTGCAGGGTTACAAATAACACCAGAAAAGGTGCAATTACAAAACCCATATACCTATTTAGGATTTCAGATTAATGGTCCACGTATTATTAATAGTATAGCCACTCTGAGGACTGATTCCCTTAAGACACTTAATGATTTTCAAAAACTATTGGGAGATATTAATTGGTTAGACCATATTTGAAACTTACAACAGGAGAACTGAAGCCTCTGTTTGATATTCTCAAGGGAGATCCTGACCCTAAGTCTGACAGGGCTCTAACAGAGGAGGGTAGAAAAGCCTTACAGAAGGTAGAGAATGCTATTTCATCTCAATTTGTAACTCACATTAATTATTCTAAGCCTTTATATTTTCTTATTTTTAACACTAAACTAACTCCTATTGCAGTTTTTTGGCAAACTGCACCCATATTATGGGTTCATCTTCCCTCATCCCCCAAGAAAGTTCTTAATCCATACTATGCAGCTGTAGCAGATATGATTACGTTAGGCAGAGATAACAATGAAAAATATTCTGGAAAAGATCCTGATATCATAGTACAACCCTATACAAGGCATCAGGTTGATTGGCTTATGCAGAATTCTGAAGTCTGGCCTATTGCATGTGCCTCATTTGCTGGTCAGATAGATAATCATTATCCACCAGATAAATTGGTTCAGTCTTGTAATCATCATGAATTTGTTTTTCCATCTTGTACTGCACATAAACCTATCAAGGAAGCATTGCTAGTTTTCACTGATGGTTCCTCATCAGGAACAGCTGCTTATGCCTTTAAGGATCAAGTAATCTCTTTTGCTACATCATCTGTATCAGCTCAATTGGTTGAATTACATGCTGTTATTTCGGTGTTTCAAGCATTTCCAAATCAAACTATTAATATTTATACAGATAGCTCATATATAATTCAGTCTATCCCTCTGCTAGAAACTGCTGCACAAACAAAGCATTCCTCAGAAGCAGCTGATTTGTTTTTACAGTGCCAATAATTAATTTTGAGGAGAAAGTGTAAATTCTTTATAGGACACCTGAGAGCCCACACTGGGCTACCAGGTCCTTTCTCTGAAGAAAATACCAAGGCAGACCTAGCTACTCGTATAGCTGCAGTGACTCTATCAGATCAGCAATCTAATTTGGATCAGGCCATAAAGGCTGATGAGTTACATCACCTTAATTCTAAAACTTTAAAAGTTATGTTTAAAATTACCAGAGAACAAGCTAGACAAATTGTCAAACAATGTCAATCATGTGTTAAACTTTTACCAGTTCCTCATTTGGGTGTAAAGCCAAAGGGACTGATACCAAACAGTATGTGGCAAATGGATGTTACTCATTATAATAAATTTGGCAAGCAAAAATATATACATGTATGTGTAGATACATATAGTGGTTTCATTTATGCAACATTACAAACTGGAGGAGCAAGCAAGCATGTGATCGCTCATATGCTTGCTACAATCGCTGTATTGGGTGTGCCTAAACAGATAAAAACTGACAATGGCCCGGGTTATACAAGCTCCAGTTTCAACCAATTCTGTGAAAAATTGGGAATACTACATAAAACGGGTATTCCATATCCACAGGGCCAAGGTATGGTAGAAAGGGCACATCAAACCATTAAATGTCAATTTGAAAAAATTAAAAAGGGGGAATGGTACCCTACCAAGGGATCCCCCAGAAATATCCTTCATCGTGCACTCTTCATTTTAAATTTTTTAAATTCAGATTCTGAAGGAAAATCTGCTGCAGATAGATTCTGGCATCCTGATACCAAAAAGAATTTTGCAACAGTCCTCTGGAAAGACCCATTAACTGGAACCTGGAATGGGCCAGATCCAGTGCTTATCTGGGGAAGAGGTTCTGTTTGCATATATTCCCAAACTGCAGATGCTGCACGTTGGCTGCCAGAGAGACTGATTAAACAAATAGACAACAACAACAAATCCATGGAGGAGAAACCCCCTGAGAAGTGTATTTTTTCTTCACAGGAAACATGAAGATGCTTTACAATTGCCTTCAAACTGGAACAGATCAACGAGTAAACCTGACTTGGGAAGTTATCAGTGCTGAAGGAGCCATCACCACTTGAATCTCCAGGGTTGCTCTATTGGACTCTTGATTCCCTGGCTTATGATTTAGTGGGGAACTAGATTGTTTTAGATTTAGTGGGAATTTAGATTGTTTATACCCAGGAGAAAACACACTACCACAGTTACTATACTTGTTTTTTTTGGGTTTGAGATTGACTAGAGCAGGAACAGGGATTTCCTTGTTTTCTTTAGATCAAAGCTATGATCAGTTTTGTATTTCTATAGATTTAGATTCTGATATAAGACATTTATAAACAGAATAGAAGAAGCTTACACTTTTTACTCCTCTGATAGAGGGAGTTATGTGTTGCCCTTAAAAAAGAGTGTTGCTGTCATACTGACTGTTCAGGTATTGTTAAGTCTCTTGTCTCTTGGGTTGATGCTGTTCAACTGACTGATGGCTTTTGTGGACACCACTGCAAACAAGGCCAAAATCCTGACATCAGTAATAACATAGTCAACTAAAATTGTATTTGTATGAAACAGGAATCTATTTCTTCATTAAATAGAGCTTTGCAAAGGTGTTGGGCATATTCATAGGAATCATCTTGAGATGGTGCTGGAGAATTCTGGCTTTCAGGTTTTGGCAGGTGGGAACTTGTGGATTGCTTTCTCTATCTGTGGCCTAAACATGTGGTTTAGTTTGGGATCTACCACTTGAGAAATGATCCTGTCCACTCCTGCTTCCAACATGCCTGACTGAACCATGCTCTGCCTCAGGCCATTTTGCAACTGGTTCTTGTTCATTGCAGGATTCCATTCCTGTTTGTCCAGACTTGTTGACATAAAATTGTCCACTTTCTGCCTCAGGTTCTGGCAAGCTGGCTTAGTGTGCATGTCAGCCAGGCAGTCCCAGTGGAAGCTGGCAAACAGGCCATGGCTCTTGAGCAGCTCTACTATGAGAGCACTGAGCTGCAGGTCTCCCAGAGGCAGCCACACAGGATTTACTGAGCTGCTTGCCCCATGGAGCTCCCCCCAATGCCATTCCTGGCCTGCTGAGGCTGCTTCTGTACTGTTCTCCATGGCCACACCTTGTGCTCGCACTGGACCCTGTGCTCTGCTGCTCCTCTGGGAGTCAATAGCATAAACAAGATGCCTGGAGGCAGTGTCAATGGCGGCTGCATGGTGAGAAGTAGTGGGTTGGGAGGTGGTGGAGACCACAATGCTCTCCTCTCCATCCTGTATTTCTTTAAGGGAGTTATTTATATCCTTCTTAAAGTCCTCTATTATCATCATGAGATTTGATTTTTAAATCATAGTCTTGTTTTTAGGGTGTATTGGGTTATCCAGGGTTTACTGTGGTGGGACAACTAAGTTCTGATGATGCCAGGTAGCCTTGGTTTCTATTGCTTATGTTCTTGCCCTTGTTTCTCGCCATCTGGTTATCTCTGGTGTTGTCTGGTCTTACTGTCTCTGATTGTGGCTTGTCCCTCCTGCAAGCTTGTGTGTCCATGCCCTTGGGAGACAACTTCTTTCCAGGAGGAATTCAGGTATGGTGAGCTGTGGCACAGCTCTGGGTGCAGACGAAAACAGAAGGATTATGTCCCAGAGTGCTTCTTTGTTCTTTTGTCCTGATGGCTCTGGGCAGATTTCTTTTGGGCCAGGAATTTGAGCAGAAGTGGCAGTCAACACTCCTGGGAAACCATCTCTTACCTAGTGGGATTTGGGTAGAGAGAGCCATGGCACATGGTCCGCTTCAGGTGCTGATGGAAACCGAATGTATCCTGTTGAGGATCAAGATATTGAGGTCCAGTCTCAAACAACAAATAAACAAATGCAAATTCCACTCCACAGTAAATGATGGATTTGCATACAAGTTGTGTGAAGCCTGGTGTTTACTTGTAACAATTTATAGATGGTTAAAAAATATCATGTTTCAGACTGGGCCTGTTAGTGTATGATTTGGACCCTAGCACTTAGAAGGCAGAGGCAGGAGGATCTCTGTAAATTTGACACTAGTCTTGTCTACACAGTAAGTTCCTGCATTGTGGACTGTGTGGGGAGTCTAAAGATGAAAAAACAAGAAAAATCAAAGTCCAAAACGAATACCTTATAAAATCTTGTAATGCAGAGCTGTCTGAGGAACACCAGCAAGGAAAATGTCTGTATGTATTCATCATAGATGCAATTAAAGAATCTTCTTGGATGCTCCCTCACCCACCCACCCACCCACCCACCATTTCCACCTAACCCTTCTAGCATTCTTCTTCTCTGGGACATCAGACCTCCACAGGACGAAGTCCATTTCATCCCACTGAGGCCAGAGAGGCAGTCCTTTGTTACATATGTATCAGGGGCCATGGACCAGCCCTCTTAGGTTGGTGGGTTAGTTCCTGGTATCTCTGATTGGTATAGTTAGTTGATTCTGTTGTTCTTCCTGTCAGTTTGTAATCCCCTTCAGCTCTTTCAGTCTTTCTCCTAAGAGAAGGGGACAACATTTGAAATGTAAATATATAAAATAATAAAAAATACAGTCAAATAGGTGAAGAAAATGAATAAAGAAGTTCAAGTCCTGAAAATGTAAGTAGAAGAAATAAAGAAAATACAAACTGAGAAAAAAGTAGAGTTTTTTTTTTTTGGAGCTGGGGTACTGTTCAGTGGGACGTGAGCACACAAGCATGCACACACATGTGTACATATACAAGTCTTCAAATAGTTTTCATCTAAGCTTGGTTGAATTCCTGATAGGGTTCACACACTAATATAGAGGCTCAAGTCAACGCTTCCTCTGCTTGTTCCACAAATATATGGATATCCACACAACTCTCTGAACATGGAGAGGTTGAACTGGTGCCTGCATAGAACTGGAATTCCCCACTATGTTCTAGTGTCTTTGGTATGGGAAGGTACTCTGCAGGCTATAAAAAGAGAAGCATAAACACCAGCCCAGCCACAAACCCTTTGATGTACAAATCTATGCTCCCTGTAAGATGTGCTAGGACAATGGTGGCACAAAGCTTGTAGGAGTAACCATCCAATGTTTGATTTAATGTAAGGCTCATTCTACAAGTTTGAACCTATATGTGACACTGCTTTTATAACCAAGAACCAGAGACTAGATAGTTCAGTGACCTAGGACAAAACCAAACAGTACTGCTCTAACCAAGTGAGACTAACATGGCTGCTAATGATATTCTCTTATAAGCCTAGATCAGTGCTTTTTCAGACATCTTCAGAGTGGCTTCCTTCTTCAGCAGATGGGACAATCATGGAGGCCTACAGGGAAAGAGAAAGAGAGAGATATCTCAGAACATGCTGCTCCAAATGAGATGTCTTCTTCAAATCCCTATCTAAGTTATATTAGGCACAATAATATACAGTGTCTGAGAATGATTATCTGTCTTTTATGTTTGTTGAACAGAAATAATTATTATTGGGGGCTGGAGTGATGTCTCAGTGGCTAAGAGCATTTACTGCTTTTTTAGAAGTCCTGAGTCCAGTTTCCAGCAACCATAGGGTGGCTCAGAACCATCTGATGCCCTCTTCTGTGATGTCTGAAGAGAGAAACAGTGTACTCATATAAAGTAAATATATATACCTTAAGAAAAGAATTGTTCAATTATAATAAAAGAGAAATTATTGTTAAAATTAACAATGTATCAGCTGTCAATTTGACACTCTTAGTAAGAGGGCACCTTTATTGAGGAATTTTATTCATCAGACTGGCCTTTGAACTTGTCTGCAGGCATTTTCTCAATTGCTACTTGATACAAGAGGGCTCAGCCCACTGTAGGCATTGCCAAACATAAGCACATGAGTCTGGGCTGTAGAAGAAAGGTAACTGAATGTGAGCCCAGACCAAGTCTGTAAGCAGTGTTTCTTCATAGTCTCCATCTCATTTTCTGCTAAGTTGCTTCTGGTCAGTGTTTTACCTCAGCAACAGAAAGCAAACTAGAATAGAAACCAAATGTGAAATAATCATAACTATTAAGATCAGTAAACTATGATCTGCAAGCTGTAGAAAAGAAAAGGAATGAAAGATAATTGGACTAAAAAACAACTAAACTTCTCAAAGAGACAGTTGAGAAAAAGAAAAGACAGAAAAGAAAAGCTTGGGACTCTCCAACAATCGACTAACACTAACACCAAACAGTCTACTACAAACATCTAAACTGACATTGGTGACTCTCTTAGTGTGCTGTGCTGGGGAAATGAAGGTGTCCTCAAAGGATGCACATTAGCTGTGTGCTACAGTTTATGCTTAGATTCTCAGCTACCTTGGATACTAAGGTACATACAGCAACATTGTTAATTTTGAGGTCAGCCTGGGCAAGTGGAGAGACTCTTTTCTCAAAACCAACCAACCAACCAACCAACCAATCAACCAACCAACCAACCAACCAACCAACCAACTAACCAACTATCCAACGAAACACCCAGTAAAAATAAAACCCCCAAATATGGCTACACATGATAGGTTTTATCCATAAAAGTTTCTGGAAAAGCAAACTCTAGGATCATGAAAGGCTCTGGAGCTGGCATGAAGATGGTTATGGATTATATCTTGAATACAGTTGCAAATACACAGCTGTATATTTCTCCAAATATATAGAATTACATACTTTACAAGGTGGCTTATTTATGGCTGGAGGTACATACCTTTAACGCAAACTCTTGGGAATCATAGGAATGAGAATGCAAATTTGAGGCCACACTTGCTTACAAATTAGTATCCTAATTGATCTTTCCCTTAACCCTTCAAAAAAGAAGAGACAAAAATAATTGTGATTCAATATGAAAATTGATCTCTGGAGGCAAATTCAATGAACATAATATATCAAGTTCCAAATTAATTTGGGAAGATTTCCAGTTTCCAGGTTTACTGGTGGTCTTCTAATCATGTTTATTAAGACAATTTGTATCTTGGGACATTGCATGAAAGCTGCTTAGTGGAGAGTTGGAAAATAGTCTAAGTAATAATGTTATGGGGTTCCTGAACCCTGGGAAAAGGACACGGAATCAATGCAGTTTTACGTAAAAGACGTATTGATTACTGTTAGCAGGATAACTATCTCTTTGCAAAAATTGATATTTCTGTGTGAAGGAGGATGAGGAAGGACTTTTTTCCCCTTTAAAATTTTATTTTATATTTTATTTACATTTCAGATGCCATCCCCTTTCCCCATTTCCCCTCCCTAGAAAACCACTATCCCATGCCCCCTTTTCCTCTTTGCTTTTATACAATTTTTTAAAATGTTAATCAAAGGCTTTATAAGTTTTGTAATGCTCAATCAGAAGTGTAGCCCAATACCCAACCTAGATATATAAACTATCTTTGACTGGTGGAGACCCATGAACATCTGCCTCCATGCCCCCCTTTCTCTCTCTTTCTCTCTCTCATCACCTAGCTTCTCTCCTTCATCTCCTCTCCTTACTCCATCTCTTCCTCTCAATACTCCTTTCCCCTTAGCTCCTCCTACCTATCACCCTTCCTGTTAAAATAAAACTTTTCTCTCTAGATACAATTAGAGCATAATTATGCCTATTTGTATCAGTGAGGTACAAGATAGTCCTAATACCCAGCCCATCATTTTGTTGACTAGCCAGAACCTCTGTAGTCTCTCCTAACTAAAACACTTAGTTTTAAAACTGAAAAACCACAAGACAACCTTGAGTTGACTTGAGTTGACTGCATAAGCAAGTCAGGAGTTGTTATGCTCTCGAAGATAAGGGAACTTCAAAATAGCCCTTGATTGTATGGAGGTTAGAGAAGCCACAATGCAGTTAGTTGTATCTTAACAAGTAGATGATCATGGCTGTGCATTTCTGGGTAGGGGTCACTAAGTCAGGGTTACAGGATGTTATCTTCCAGGCACTGGGGTCAGAGAAAATCAGCTAGTTGGTATCAAGATAGATTCCTAACATAAAATGAAGTTTCTTTAGCCATCATAATAATTTCTTGGAGAATATAAAACATTTGTGGTGGTTTGGATTCGAACACCCCATCATATATTTGAGTGTCTTGTTCTGCATTTGGTTGACTGTTAGGAAGGACTAGGAGGTATTGGAGGAAGTATGACCTTGTTGGGAGAGATGTGTGTGTGTGTGTGTGTGTGTGTGTGTGTGTGTGTGTGTGTCACACGTCACACTTAGGGTAAGCTTTGAAGTTTCACTGCCAGGCCCCTTGTCTTTCTCATTGCCTGCTATCTATGGATCAGGATGTAAGTCTTTAGCAACTGTTTCAGCAACAGAGTTAATTAACTAGCCAAGCTGTTGTGTGGTCTGGGGAGCAGACAGGCCAATCAATGGCAGCAAACAATGATCTCTTAGAAGCCAATCTTAGCAAGTCAAGTACATATTGTAGGCTCATGTGTTCTTTAACACTTTGATGCTGTTTTAGAGCTGAATGGACTCATCCGTGTGCCACTTACATGCTAATGTCCTTATTGGCACCCAGAAGTCTAAGGATGATTAGGGTGTCAGTAGCTTTCTCTGGCCAGCATGTCTTCCTAGTTGTAGGAGGGTGGGGGTCATTAATGAAACCATAATTCAGGCACTGGAATAGATTCTTGATTGTACATCTTTTGTATTGTGTGTGACATTAGGCCAACTCTCTAATTCTGCAAGCCTCAATTTCCTCCCAAGGAGTTTGCCTTGGTTGCAAACCTTAAAGGGGTATCTCCAAATGCATAATACAGATGAAATATATTTAATATAACACTAAAAGATCAATGTTAAGCAACAGCACTTTATATAGTGAATAAGGAAATTTTGGTATAAAGTTTTATGATGTGCAGTTATAGTATTTGAAATGTTAGGGCAGGAGCTGGAGAGATGGCTCAGTGATTAAGAACACTGACTGCTCTTCCAGAGGTCCTGAGTTCAATTCCTGGCAACCACATGGTGGCTCACAACCATCTGTAATGGGGTCTGATGACCTTTTCTGGTGTGTCTGAAGACAGTAATGGGGTACTAATACACATAAAAATAAATAAATTAATTAAAAAAGAAAGGTTAGGCCAATTCTCTGTATGTTCATGTCATGTTCCTGCCACTAGATGGAGATAGTGTACAGTCTGAGAGAAGCATCAGACACTCACAATAAAAAGTCCATGACCACTGCATGCTGCAGCATGCAGAGTGTCTTTTGTCAGCTGGTGGACTGCAGATAGGGCTGACTAGGGATGGTAGTGGTGGAGTCAAACAATGGGGAGAGCTCTTAGAATCATGCTTGATGATCTGAGCAAATGTCTTCAATTTGTCAGTTGCTGTGTGAGCCTCTTCCTCTCTCTCTCTCTCTCTCTCTCTCTCTCTCTCTCTCTCTCTCTCTCTTTCCTCCTTTCTTTTCCTTATAAAAACAACATTTAATTGGGGCTAGCTTACAAGTACAGATAGTCAGTCCATTTTCATCAAGGTGGGAACTTGGCAGCATTTATGTAGGCATGATGCAGGCAGAGCTGAGAGTTTTACATCTTCATCTGAAGGCTTCTAGTGGAAGATTGACTTCCAGGCATCTAGGATGATGGGCTATTCCCATAAGTGACTCACCTACTCCAAAAAGGCCACACCTCCTAATAGTGACACTCTCTGAACCAAACATATTTCATTCTACTCCCTGGCCCACATAGACCTGTTCAAACACATGAGTCTATGGGGACCATATCTAGCCATATCATAATTAAAAAGGACATTTAGTCCAACTTCCAATGTCTCCATAGTGTATAGCATTCTCAAAAATGTTAAAAGTTCAAAGATCAAAGTCTTTTCTGAGATTCATCCAATCACTTAACTGAAACCCCCAAAGCAAGTCAGGAAACCAGCTGGGAAACCCCAAACTCTGCATCTCCATGTCTGATGTCAAAGTGGTCTTCAGATCTCTAACTACTTTTTCATCTTTGTTGACTGCAACAAACTTCTTTTCCCAGGTTGGTTCCACTCCCTATTAGCAGCTTTCCTCAGTAGATACCTTATGACTCTGTCATCTCAAAAATCTTTCGGTCCACAAGGCAACTTCAATGTTACAGCTTAGCTACTCAATGAACTATTTAACTTAGATGATGGATAACTATGTTCTCATCAACTCTTCCACTGTTCTAGGGAAAAGGGGTTACTAAATCTACAGGAGTACCTTGATAAATGGTAGACCAGAGGTGAATGGGTAAGTTAGCAGTTCAGAGGTCTTCTTGATCTTGCAGAGCACCCCAGTTTGGTTTCCAGCATCCACATCAACTAGCTCAAAGTCTCCTGTATCTTTAGTTCCCTGGGATCTGACGCTATCTTCTGACTGCTATGAGCACTCACACTTGTACTCTTCTTCCCAGGTACACAATTTAAAATGAAAATAAATGATTCAAGGGTAAGAAATAGTATCCCAGGTTGGCACAGTTGCACACCCTGTTCCAGGAAGCATGCTCACAGAAGACTTATGACCTGAGTTTGAATCAGACTGAACATGATGCAAAAAAAGAACTAACTTCTGTAGGTTATGCTTTGACACTTACATACAAACAGACATACACAGACAGAAACACACACACACACATACACAGAGACACACAGACACACAAACAGATACACCAATAAATGTCTTCAGTTAACACTATTTTTCAGTGCCACAGTTTGTATTTATTAACCTTTTCTATTTTCAGAATCAAAAATGAGAGACAATAAATCCTCAGTGACTGGAAAGTTAAAGGAGGATGCTGAGGGGGAGAAAATAGGCAGAAATGTGGTCAGGGAGTTAGGGGAGAAGGGAAAGTCAACCAATGATAAATGTGTGTTAATAAAAATTTAGATGATAAATAATAATTAAAACAATTATATATTTTGTTGGGAAATAAGTTATAAGGCATGGAAGAGGGGACACACACATATATATGTTTATAGAATTTGTTTCATTATTTGAGATATTTTGCCAAACATGCCTAGAGCTCTGTGTTGAGATGCCATAGAATAAGAAAGAACTGAGAGACTGAGCCTCAGAGCTGCAACACCAAGAGGTTTTTGTTCAGGCCTGGAGCACTGTGGGAGGAAGCTTATAACCTTGCTGACAGTAATAGCTTGCATCATCATCAGCCTCCACAGGATTGATATTGAGGGTGTAGTCTGTTCCAGACCCACTGCCACTGAACCTAGCAGGAACCCCAGATGGTCGGTTGGATGCTAAATAGATGAGGAGTTTGGGTGGCTGTCCTGGTTTCTGTTGGTACCAGTGCATATTGTTATAGACACTTTCACTGGCCCTGCAGGAGATGGTGACCCTCTGCCCTAGAGACACAGCCAAAGAAGCTGGAGACTGGGTCAGCACAACGTCACCTATGGAGCCTGGAATGACAAACACACAGACCATTGTTATTTATGTATAAAAACCTTTCCAGCAGAGGACCTTTTCCTTTAAAAATTTCAAGTGTACTGTGGACATTACTATGAGAAACCAGGGAATCAAAGGGAATGAGGAAACTTAAAACCAATTACAAATGCCCCAATTATAGTGATCAAGAGCCCAGAGGCATGGAAAGTCATGATGGACACAGGGGTTGCTCCCAACACTTCTCTGTATCCTCACCTGGAACCCAGAGCAGCAGCACCCATAGGAACAGTGTGTCTGTCTCCATCTCTGAGAGCTGGAAGAGAGGATGCTTCTTAGGCTCCTGACAGCTGCCCTTAAAGGAGCCTGGGCTGTTATGAAATGACTCCATATGCAAATCTGCTCAGCAGAGTGTGTACTGCTGTTCCAAGGGCACCTGTTCCTGTTTTACCCACAGGAAGTTGGTGTCAGCAGAAAATATACTTGGGCAACACATGTGTCCTAAAGGACTCTTCTAAATGCATGTTTTTTGGAGTCAGAATTTTTCTATTTTTCGTTGTCCTGAAGCTCATTCTGTAGACCAGATCCTCCTGTCTCTGCCTCTCAAGTGATGGGAATAAAGGTGCTCACCACCACCACCTTGCTTTTTTTTGCAGTCTACTCTATTAAGTATTTACCCTCTAGTGTTTTTGAGTTGTGGGGTGGAGGAGTACATTGTGGATGCACTATATGAAGAATGTAAGTTATTTCAAGAACAACTTGATCCTTCAAGATTGTACACACCCAATGAAAGCAGTATCTGAGAGGGAATAGAAAAAACTGATTCAGTGAAGAAAAGTAGCTTAATTCTTGTCATACTACCTTATTTTTTAGATCCATGTTTTAGATGTGTGTGTGTGTGTGTGTGTGTGTGTGTGTGGTGTTTCTTTGTGTGTTTGTCTATTTGTTCATGTTCATGGTTGAACGCAACCTTTCCTGCCATGGTATGTGTGTGGAGATCAGCAGACAAGTTTGGGTGTAGATCTAAGACAAGGTCTGTTGTTGTTCACCACTACTCATGAAACGCTTCCTTGGCCAGGTTTTTGTGGGGATTCTCTTGTTTCCTTCTGAATCTCATCTTGTCATAGCATCACTCCAAACACAGTCTATGCTGCTGCTGTGCCTGGCTTTATATGACTACCTGGGAGTGAGCCAGGTCATCACACCTATGTGACAAACACTTTGCTCTCAGAGCCACCCTGTCTGCCCATTGCCTTTAAGTAAAGCCAGTGAGAGGAAGTTGTTTTTATTGAACAGAAATAATTCTGCAGGGTATGAGCGAGTTCCAAAATGAAGAAAAGAAGCATGTAATGGAGATGTGCAGAGATGCATCTTTTGTACAGTTCTGCAAAACATCTAAGATTATTAAAAGACAGAAATTTTGTATTTTGTCACGGTGATAAAAAGCTAATTAAGAAAACTGTAGATTCTTCCCCAGAGAAAGTGTAAGATTGATCGATGAATATTTAGACATGTATGTGAATATAGACAGAGAAGTGAGTATTTCTTCATATTCTAAGACTGCTGCCCACTTTGTAGATTTAACTAGGCAGAAGGTGGGATTTCCTAGCTATAATTTAAGGTGGTAAGTGACACAGTAGTATTTTAATTAAATAAGAAAATAAAAAGTTATAAGAAGGTTTATAAAAAAAGGAACACTAAGAAGAATTGAAATGGGGAGTGTAAAATGAAAGGAGGGAGAGGGAGGCAGGAAGGAAGAAGAGAAGGGGAAACCAGAAAAGGGAGGAAGAAGAAATGGAGAAATAATGAGAAAGAAAGAAGTGAGGAAAGAGTGAGGACAAAGGAAAGATGGACAATTCCCTCCTCAGCTTATGTTCACTGTTTCTGTTTCCAGGTCTCTGCCATGTAAAGATGGATACTTTTGTTTTATTGTACACATTCACTGTACTGAACCAGCTACAGTTCAAAGATGAGATAAACAGTACAAACCAAATATACATTGCATGAAATTTGCAAGTTATCCTTCACATTTTACCTTCCTTTTTGAGGTATGCTCACTTTTAGTTGATTTTTGTATTCAAAGTTAGAACATTGACCTGTTATAATGTAGAATGTTATGTGATATTTGTTATTTTTGCCTAGAATAAAAATATTTCTATATTCTGCAATGTATACTATTCATGCCAAGGGCCATACATTTTAAATATCCCTGAATCTCATAGTTATTACCTTAAGGCTGGTTATTATTGGTGGGAGACAAATATTTCTGATATTATCTTACTGCTTCTATGAAATGCTCTTATTGCTCTTGGAGCTCTTGACTTGTCTTGTATCTAGTGTCAAGAGCTTCACTTCTGCCAGGCATGATGATGAATTCTAGTAATCAAAACATGTGAGTAGCTGAAGTGGGAGAATCTTGAGTTTGCAGTCTTTAAGATGTGTAGCTTGGGTTACCCAGATGACCAAATCTTCTGCCCCTCTCCAAGCCCCACATCTCATCTGTTTTTGCATATAGTCTTGTTAATATATATTTTATTTATAAATATTTTGTCCTCTTTTTAAATTGACTTATAACTTTCTATTCATTAACATTGGCACTTTTGCTTCAGTGCATCAGAATGGCCCCCTCATCATGAGTGGAGACTCAGTACACTCTGACAGAAAGGTAGATAGAACAGAAGATTTAAGGGATAGGGATGTTCCTGTGTGGAATGCAATACAGATAGGCAGACAAGGTTGACCATTGCAATGTAGGTACCTGATGCCAACCCTGAGACAAGGAATTTGGCCATAAACAGCTCAGAGAGGAGCTCTTTGATGTGCCCAGAAGTCCTGAAGTGCACTGAGTATGGGGAAAGGATGGGTTGGGCTTTACCAAGGAGCACAAAGGAATTGAGTGTAGAAGCAGACATGAGCCTGAAGCTGATATGGTAGAAATTGGCTAAGAAGAATAAGTTTTATGCATAGTGCAAAGAGAGTCTATGTGACAGAGGTTATGAAGAGTTCATGTTTTTCAGTGATTATTATTTAATGAATGTTGTGCTTGAAACACTGCAAAGAAAATTGTGTGAAGTCTGTTGTCATTTCTGTCTCATGAAATGTTAACTCTTTCATTTTGTCATTTTCTGAATTTACAAAATCATATTAAGAATTGTAAGCACTGAGCAATATCTAGTTGCGTATTCCCAACTTAGACTGAGTGAGCATTTAGTAAGTTATAATTTTCTGTAAAGCTATTACATAGAAAATTTGCTGGCCAAGTAAATGCTGACTCTGGCATCAAACACACATTTCTCCCTGGTTTCAAAAGCCAGTTATTCAGTTCCCCTTGTCAAAAAATTTTGCAGCTATAGTGACAGAGATTTATCTGGCCCTCTTCCCCCTAGGCCTGTACTTTATACCAACCCTCTATGATTCTATGGACTGTGTTGAGGCCTGCTCCTTTTAACATAACTGTAGCCATTTTTTATTCAGTCTCTGTTTTGCTCATAAGGTGGAATACAGTCCATGTTCTCAGAATCCACTTCCCAGAAGTAATTATAAACAGCTCCCACTGAAGAATGTTATTGATAAGCCAAGAAATTATGGTTGAATCAATAATGCTCTGATGCCTTAGTGTTCTGAAATTCTTCTGTTCGTCACTTATCCAACCTCCCTTCCTTACTCAGAACCAACCAGCTTAACGGTTAGCCTATAATACTTTGTCTAATAAGCCAAAATGTAATATTGCTCCTTTTCTTGCCTTTCAAACTTTTGAACATGTTTTTTTTCCTATAAAAAGTCTGCTTTGATAATTGTTTGATTTTATTGATTCAGACTCAGTTCTGAACTACGAACTTAATAGTGGTTTGACCACTATTAAGGTCATTAAATTCAATAAACTATTCTCTCTCTCTCTCTCTCTCTCTCTCTCTCTCTCTCTCTCTCTCTCTCTGTGTGTGTGTGTGTGTGTCTCTCCCTCTCTTTCTCTGTCTGTCTGGCTGGCTTTTTGACAACCCATGTCACTGTATGCTTAAACCTATGTAGTGTCTACTGGGCTACCCTTCAATAGGCTGGTCAAAGGTAACACAATCCATGTGCAAGTAGGGGTAACTGTCCCACACCACCAAACTTGCTCTGCATCCAATGTGGATACCACCACAGTCAAGGCCAAAATCCTGACATCAGTAATGACAGAGTTGACTAATGTTATATTTATATGAAACAAGAACTCATTTCTTTGTTAAATAGAGCTTTCCAAAGGTGTTGGGCATATTCTAGGAAGCATCTTGGGATGGAGCTGGAAGATCCTGGCTTTCAGGTTCTGGAGGGTGAGCTGGGAGAGCTTCTTTTTTTGGGCAGCCAGAAATTGTTGGATTGTTCACTCTATCTGTGGCATGAAGATATGGTTTAGTTTGGGGTCTACCACTTGAGAAATGATCCTGTCCACCCCTGCTTCCAACATGCCTGACTGAACCATGCTCTGCCTCAGCCCATTTCACAACTGGTTCTTATTCATTTCAGAATTCCATTTCTGTTTGTCCAGATGTGTTGACACAAAATCATCCACCTTCTGCCTCAGGTTATGGTAAGCTGGCTTATTTTCCATGTCTGTCAGGCAGTCCCAGCGGAAGCTGTCAAAAGGCCAAGGCTCTTTAGCTGCTCCACTATGAGAGCACTGAGCTGTGGATCTCTTTGAGGCAGTCAAGCAGGATTAACAGGGCAGCCTGCCCCACTGAAGCCCCCATCCCCTGCTGGTCCTGGCCTCCTGAAGCTGCTCCTGCACCTTCCTCCATGGCCACACCCCATGCCCACACTGGGCCTGCAATTGTCTGCTCCTTTGGGAGCCACTGACTGAAGATAGAGCCAGAGGCTTCAGAGGTGAGAATTGGTGGATTGGGAGGCAGTCGGAACCATGACCCTCCCTGCTCCCTCCTGAATTTCTTTCAGGGAGTTATTTATGTCTGTCTTAAAGTCCTATATCATCATCATGAGATTTGATCTTAAATCAGTCTTGCTTTTAGGGTTTATTGGGGTATCCAGGGTTTGCTGTGGTGGGAGAACTGGGTTCTGATGATGCCTTGTAGCCTTGGTTTCTGTTGCTTATGTTCTTGCCCTTGCTTTTCACCATCTTTTTTTATCCTTGGTGTTGTCTTGACTTGCTGTCTCTGACTGCGGCTTGTTCCTCTAGCAAGCCTGTGTGTCAGTACTCCTGGGAAACCATCTCTTACCTGGCAGGATTTGGGTGGAAGAGCTGTGGCACATGGTTAACTTCAGGTGCAGATGGAAACTTGAAGTATCCGGTTGAGGATCAAGATGTTGAGGTCCAGTCTCAAAAAACAAAAGAGAAGCATAAACACCAGCACAGCCACAAACACTTTGATCTAGAAATCTATGCTCCCTGTAAGATGTGCTAGGGAGTGGTGGCACAAAGCTTGTGGGAGTAACCATCCAATGTCTGATTTGACTTAAGGCTTGTTCTACAAGATTGAACCTATGTATGACACTGCTTGGGTTACCAAAACCCAGAGACTAGATAGTCCAGAGATCTAGGGCAAAACCAAACACTGCTGCTCTAAAAAAGTGACACTGACATGGCTGCTAATGATACTCTCTTAATAGCATAGATCAGTGCCTTTTCAGCCATCTTCAGAGAGGCTTCCTTCTTCAGCAGATGGGACAAACACAGAGACCTACAGGGAAAGAGAAAGAGAGAGATATCTTAGAACATGCTGCTGCAAATGCGATGTTTCCATCAAATCCATATCTAAGTTATATTAGGCACAATAACACACAATGTCTGAGAATGGTTATCTGTGTTTTATTTGTTTGGTGAATATAAATAATTAGTAATAAAAATTAGCAATGCATCAGCTGTCAATTTGACATACCTGGAAAGAGGGCACCTTTGTTGAGGAATTGTATTCATCAGACTGGCCTGTGAACTTGTCTGCAAGGCATTTTCTCAGTTGCTACTTGATGTAAGAAGGCCCAGCCCATTGTGGGTGTGGCCAACCCTAAGCACATCAGTCTTGTAGAAGAAAGGTAACTGAATGTGAGCCCAGAGCAAGTCTGTAAGCAGTGTTTCTTCATAGTCTCTACTTCAGTTTCTGCTAAGTTGCTTTTCGTTACTGCTTTACCTTAGCAACAGAAAGAAAAACTAGAATAGAAAGCAAATATGAAATAATCATAACTTTTAAGAGCAGTAAACTAGGATCTGCAAGCTGTAGAAACGAAAAGGAATGAAAGATAATTGGACTAAAAAACAACTAAACTTCTCAAAGAGACAGTTGAGAAAAAGAAAAGTCAAACCCTGTGAGAAAGCATTCATAAGAAGTATGCCACATATTAAAGAATCCTCACAGTAACTAGTCAGAAAACAAATGCTTTAACAATAACATTGAAAAAATTGAACAGATATCTACCTCTGGATAAGCATTTTATTAATACCAAATACATAGACTAGATCAACAGGGCCATATTTGCCCAAGCATTCTGTGCTAAACGATGCAGTGTCTTGGCCAAACACATTGCCAGTTTCTTTTAAAGATAAGCATAATTTATGACCCTGCAGTCTTCTAATATGTGTTTAACCATGAAAAACAAAACCCTATTTTTATACAAAACCTGTACTTAAATGTACAAACATTCATAATTACTGATACAGGGCCTTGCTGTATAGCAGTGCCTGGCCCAGGGCTCACTATGTAGAATATCTCTGTCCCCAGTAATGCAGGGATTACAGGCATGTGCCACTATTCTGCACAACATTATTACTAACAGACCCAAACTTGAAACAGCTACATGTCCTTGAACTAGTGATTAAAAAAGAAAGCTTGGGACTCTCCAACAATCGAATAACACTAACACCAAACAGTCTACTACCAACATCTAAAATGTCATCGGTGACTCTCTTAGTGTGCTGTGCTGGGGAAATGAAGCTGGTCTCAAAGACTGCACATTAGCTGTGTGCTACAGTTTATGCTTAGACTCTCAGCTACCTTGGACATTAAGGCGCAGATAGGAAAATTGTTAATTTTGAGGTCAGCCTGGGCAAGTGGAGAGACTCTTCTCAAAACCAACCAACTAACCAACCAACCAACCAACCAACTATCCAACCTACCCCCCAGTAAAAATAAAACCCCCAAATATGGCTACACATGATAGGTTCTACCCATAAAAGTTTTTGGAAAATCAAACTCCAGAATCATGAATCTTTCTGGAGCTGGCATGGAGATAGTTATGGATTATATCTTGAATACAATTTTAAATACACAGCTGTATATTTATTCAAACATATAGAATTGCATACTTTACAAGGTAGCTAATTTATGCCATGGAGGTGAATACTTTTAACACCACCCCTTTGGAAACTTAGGAAGGAGAATGCAAATTTGAGGCTTAAAAATTAGTATCCTAACTGATCTCTCCCTTACCCTTTAAAAAAGAAGAGATAAAGGAATTGTGATTGAATATGAAATTGAGCTCTGGAGGTCAATTCAAAGAGATAATATGTCAAGTTACAAATATATTTGGGAGGATTTCCAGTTCCAGGTTTATTGGAGGACTTTTTTTAAAAAATTAAATATTTTATTTACATGTTAGATGTTATCATCCCCTTACCCAATTTCCACCCTCTACCCAGGAATACCCTGTCCCATACGCCTTCCTCCTGCTTCTATGAGGATGTGCCCTCACCTATCCCTCCACTCCCATCTCCCCAACCTTGAATTCCCCCACACTTGGCAACCAGCCTTCATGGGATGAAGGATCTCCTCTCCACCTATGCCCAACAAGGCCAAACTCAGATATATATATATATATACACAGCTGGGTCCATAGGTCCCTCCCTGTGTGCTCCAAGGCTGGTGGTTTAAACCCTGGGAGCTCTGGTTGATTGGTATTTTTGCTCTCCTTATGGGGCTGCAACCCCTTTCAGCTCTTTCAGTCTTCTCTCTAACTCCTCCATTGGGAACCCCATGATCAGTTCAATAGTTAGGTGTGAGTATCCACCTCTGTAGATGTCAGACTCTGGCAGACCTCTAAGGATACAGCTACATTAGGCTCCTTTCAGCATGCACTTCCTGACATCCACATCAGTGTCTACCTTTAGTGACTGCACATGGGATGGATACCCAGGTGAAATGGTCTCATAGCAGCCTTCTAATTATGAAATTTTAAGACAATTTGTATCTTGGGACATTGCATGAGAGCTTCTCAGTGAAAAGTTGGAAAATATTCTAAGTAATAATATTATGGGTTCCTGACCCCTGGGAAAAGACTACAAACTCAATCCAGTTATATTTAAAAGAATTATTGATTACTCTTAGCAAGATTATCTCTGAGTCAAAATTGATATTTCTGTACGAAGGAGGATGATGGAAGGATTATTTTTTAAAGTGAAAATCCCCAACAATACCTTGAGAATCTGCTAAGCAAGTCAGGAGTTGTTATGCTCTCCAAGATAAGGCAACTTCAAAATAGCCCTTGTTGTATGGAGGTTAGAGAAGCCACAATTCAGTAGATTGTGCAGTAATACATCTTAACAAGTAGATGGTCATGGCCGTGCATTTCTGGGTGGGGGTCACTAAGTTAGGGTTACAGGAAGTTATCTGTCAGGGACTGGAGTCAGAGAAAATCAGCTAGTGGTTACCAAGATACCTAACTTAAAATGGAGTTTCTTTAGCATTTGTGGTGGTTTAGATGAGAACACCCCATCATATATTTGAGTGTCTTGTTCTGCATTTGGTTGACTGTTAGGAAGGACTAGGAGGTACTGGGGGAAGTGTAATCTTGTTGGAAGAGATGTGTGAATGATACACTTAGGGTGGGCTTTGAAGTTTCACTGCCAGGCCCCGTGTCTTTCACTTGGTGTGCTATCTATGGATCAGGATGTAAGTCTTTAGCAACAGTTTCAGCAACATTCCTGTATATGTGCCACCATGCTCTGGCCATGATGGCCATGGAGTAACCCTCTGAAACTGTGAGCAAGGCCTCAATTAGGTATTTTCTTCTATACAATGTCTTTTACATGATGTTTCATCACAGAAACAGTAACCCCAACTAAAGCCACATTATTTTTTATTTTTTATTTTTCTTTCTTTCTTTCTTTCTTTCTTTCTTTCTTTCTTTCTTTCTTTCTTTCTTTTTATTGGTATTTTATTTACATTTCAGATGCCATTCCCTTTGCCCATTTCCCCTCCCTAGAAAACCCCTATCACATGCTCCCTTTTTCTTTTAGCTTTTATACATTTATTTAAAATGTTAATCAAAGGCTTTATAAGTTTGGTAATGCTCAATCAGAAGTATAACCCAATACCCAACCTAGATATATCAACTATCTTTGACTGCTAGAGACATGTGAACATCTGCCTCCATGCCCCAACCTCTCTTTCTCTCTCTTTCTCTCTCTCATCACCTAGCTTCTCCTCTCCTTCTTCTCCACTCCTTACTTCTTCTCTTCCTCTCAGTACTTCTTCCCCCTTAGCTCCTCTTACATATCACCCTTCCTGTTAAAATAAAACTTTTCTCTCAAAGTACAATTAGACCATAATTATGCCTATTTGTACCAGTGAGGTACAAGATAGTCCTAATACCCAGTCCATCATTTTGTTGACTAACCTGAACCTCTGTCATCTCTCCTAACTAAAACACTTGGTTTTGAACCTGGCTTTTTTCTTGGCTTTAGAATGAATATCAGCTGAAAACCATCCACTCAGATCTTTTCTCTCAAAGTAAATATGCAGGATTGGCTATGAGACTATAGGTCTTCAACCCCATCAGAAATCCAGAATGACTGAGTTAACTTAAATTATGGGAAGCACTAAGCATAGCTTCTAAAACTTAGCCAATTTATAGAGACCACTGAACACCTGGACAGTCCCTATACTACAGAACATTGGAACATCAAATCTTCAGCCTTCTGGCCCAGAATCATCTGACAGACCTTAGTGCTGCAGAATTATTAAGGGCTGATTACTCTGTCTAGGCAGATATAATCAGTTGACTATTCTGCAAGTGTGTCCTTTTCTGGACAATAATTTGTCTGTAGATGGAAAAAGGCAATTCTTGCCTAGTTGCTGTCTGCCCACAGCTGGAGTAACTCCAAAGATGCTCAATTTCTTCTTAGAATCCAAGACAAGAAGCTGTCAGGAGCAGACAGGTCTCTAATCAAAATGATTATTACAGAAATGTTTTTCGTGTCAATTCTGTGGACTTCTGATGTTTTGAAAACTAACTATCCAGGTAATATAATCCTGACTCTTGTCTGTTAAGTCCTCTCAGCTATTTCTAAATAAAATATGGAAAACACTCTAACAATAAACTCAAAGCCATGAATATGCTATAGTCCCTTAACTCACAGGCTAACCATCTCAAATCAGTTAAAAAATTTAAAGAAGGACTGGGTCTAGGTCTTGTATTCCTAGATGTGTTAGACAGGCAGAATGCCCATGAGAGTATCAATATTTATCCCACTTTTATATCAATAAGAAGCTCGTACCAATGAAAACCTTAAATTTGTAATCAAAGTAAATTTTGTGCCGTTTAAGAAATTATAACTTTATCCTGATAATAATTATACAGATTTCTACCAATAGATAATTGCTATGCAATAAATCCTAGCTAATCCTCCCTGTTCCAAAAAAAAAACCAAAACACTACTTTTCCCTAGAAAGACAGCCCAATATTAACCACCTTAGTTTCCAAGCCCAGGGAATAGGGGCGCTAACTCTTCATTGACTACTTTAAGCTGATTACAGTCATTAAATCTACATTATTAATATGAATCTTTCTTATATACATAGTGATAATGAATAGAGTTAATCAGTTAGCCAGGCTGGTGTGTGGTCTGGAGAGCAGACAGACCAGCCAATGGCAGCAAACAATGATCTCTTAGAAACCAGTCTTGGCAAGTCAAGTGCATACTGTAGTCTTTTGTGTTCTTTAATAATTTGATGCTGTTTTAGAGCTGAATGGACTCATCTGTGTGGCACTTACATGCGAATCTCCTTATTGGCACCAAGAAACCAAGGATGGGTAGGGTGTCAGTAGCATTCTCGGGCCAGCATGTCTTCCTAGTAGTAGGTGGGTGGTGGCCATTAATGAAACCATAATTCCCACACTGAAATAGACTCTTGATTTTACATTCTTTGTATTGTGTGTGACATTAGGCCAACTCCCTAATTTCCACAAGCCTCAATTTCCTGCCAAGGAATTTGCCTTGGTTGCAAAGCTTAAAGGAGTACCTCCAAATTCATAATACAGATGAATTATATTTAGTATAACACTAAAAGATCATTGTTAAGCAACAGCAACTTTATTTTGCAAATAAGGAAATGTTGGTAAGGAATTTTATGATGTGCAATATAGTATCTGAAAGGTGAGGCCAGTTCTCTGTACGTTCATGTCATGTTCCTGCCATTAGATGTAATTAGTGTATAGGCTGAGAGAAGCATCAGAAACTCACAATAAAAAGTCCATGTCCACTGCATGCTGCAACATGCAGAGTGGCTTTTGTCAGCTGGTGGACTGCAGATAGGGATGAATAGGGATGGTAGTGGTTGAGTCAAACAATGGGGAGAGCTCTTGGAATCAAGGTTGATGACCTAAGCAAATTTGTCCCTTGCTGTGTGAGCCTCTTCCTCTCTCTCTCTCTCTCTCTCTCTCTCTCTCTCTCTCTCTCTCTCTCCCCCTCTCTTTCCTTATAAAGCACAATATTTAATTGGTTGGCTAGCTTACAAGTTCAGATAGTCAGTCCATTATCATCAAGGTTGGAACTTGGCAGCATTTAGGCAGGCATGATGCAGAGCTGAGAGCTTTACATCTTCATCTGAAGGCTGTTAGTGGAAGATTGACTTCCAGGCAGCTAGGATGATGGCCCATGCCCACAATTATTCACCTCTTCCAACAAGGCCACAACTCCTTACAGTGACACTCTCTGAACCAAGCATATTTCATCCCACTTTCTGGCCCACATAGGCCTGTTCAAACACATGAGTCTATGGGGGCTATGTCTAGCCATATCATAATTAAAAAGAACATTTAGTCCAACTTCCAATGTCTCCATAGTCTATAGCAGTCTCAACAATGTTAAAAGTTCAAAGTTCAAAGTCTCTTCTGAAATCCATCTAATCACTTAACTGAAATCCCCAAAGCAAGACAGGAAACCAGCTGGGCAAACTCCAAACTCTGCATTTCCATGTCTGATGTCAAAGTGGTCCTCAGATCTCCAAACCCTTTTTCATCTTTGTTGACTGCAACAAACTTCTTTTCCTGGGATGTTTCTGCTTTCTGTTAGCAGCTTTCCTCACCAGATATCTTATGGTTCTGGCATCTCAAAAATCTTTGGGTCTTCAAGGCAACTTCAATAGTACAGCTTCTTTTTTCAATGTCTGGGATCCACACAAGATCTTATGGGCTCTTTCACAAGGCCTGTATCATTCCTCCAGCTCAGCACTCTGTAGTACTCTAAGCTCAGGAAGATCAAGTCCACTGATGCTTCTGTTCTTGGTGACAATCCCATGGTATTGGCATCTCTAATACATGGGGATCTTCTGCTGCAACTAGATTTCATAATAGTTGTAATAGCCTCTCATAGGCTCTCATCATGATGCCAAGCCTCAAATACTTTTCATGACCCCTTCAGTCCTGGACAATAAATTATAACTGAGTTTATACCTTCACCAATGGCCTTGCATGGCCTTTCACAGTGCCAAGCCTCAGCTGCTCTTCTTGACCCCTTCAACCTTTCAAAACCAGTACTAACTAGCTGGGTGACACTTATACATTACCAAGTACTGCTGCAGCACATGGTACAACCTTGGCTATCTCTGGAACACAACTTCTTTGTGCTCTCAGAAAACACTTCCCAGACTTTACCTCAGTGATACTGGTCTCTTCTTAATCCCTTCTAATTTCTTAGCTACAGCTAATCAGCATCAATCGTGCCAGTATTCTCTTCCATTTTTCACTCTAAAGCCAGAGCCACATGGCTGTAGCCACAGAGTTCTGCTGCTTGAAGAAGCTGGAACAAGGCCCCTTTCTTCTATTACAGTATCATTAGCTATTTTTTCAACTCTTTCACCGTGTCAACTTGGCTGTCTTGTATCTTGCTTTTTAGACAGATCTTAAACTCAGAGATCTGCATGTCTGTTTCCTGGGATTAAAGGTGTGTACCATCTTCTCTGAACTTAAACTTTTCTTCACCTAGAACTTGCTCTGTCCCAGGCTGGCCTTCAACTCAGAGATCTGTTTGGCTTTATCTCCTGAGATTAAGTAAAGGTGTGTACCACTATATCTGGATCAAAATTTAGCTGGGTAGTATCTTGCCTTTAAGTCCCATTTCCTTAATCTGCTATCTCCTAGAACACAGGATTCAACTCCATTTCATTTCCTGGTGTCCCTTTAGTACTTGAAGCATATATTTATTATATTTTCCCTTCTAAGCTTACACTATGCTTGTTCAAAATGCTCTTATTGAAACTTTGTCAATACAATTAATATAAATCTCATTAATTTGCCTTAGATACACTCTTCAGACAAAGGCAAAAAAAAATTTATGCCATGTACTGAAATTCTTCTTGGACACCACTTGGCCTTGGTCTGCACAGTTCAAGGTACTCTAAGCAACAAAGTGTTCCATATTTCTATTAGGTTAGCCCATTATGTCCCATTTAAAGCATCCTACAACTTACCAAATCCAAAGTGCCCAAATTTACATTCTTTCAAACAAAAGCATGGTTAGGCTTATTACAGCAATACATTACTCCCTGGTACCAACTTCTATCTTAGGGTTTAACAGACACCATGACCAAGGCAAGTCTTATAAAGGACAACATTTAATTGGGACTGGTTTATAGTTTCAGAGGTTCAGTCCATTATCATCAAGGTGGGAGCTTGGCAACATCTAGGCAGGTATGAGGCATGTTAAATATTTTTATCTGGCCTCTCAGAATAGTTTGCAATGAGTCAGGTGTGAACCTTAATGAATCTGATGAATGGATTGTTTAGTGAACTCTACAGGTAAAATGTGCAGCCCTCTGCAGTGTGTAGCAATGTATTTCTGCTACAAATGTCTTGAGAGTTCTACGTCTTCATCTCAAGGCTGCTAGTGGAAGATGAACTTTCAGTTTGCTCGGATGAAGGTCTTAAGCCCATGCCCACAGTGACACAGCTACTCCAATAAGGCTACACTTCCTAATAGTGCCACTCCCTGGGCAAAGCACCTACAAACCATCACAACGAGTTACATGGTGAGTATGGAGAAGGAAGACATGAGTGTGTTCCATTTCTAACTAACTTAATGAAATCAGATTTTAACAGGGGGTCTCAGTAGATGGAACCTTTGCTTTCACAATCACAATGGTTGCTTCTGGACTCTGTGGAGCACCTCCAAATATTTAAAAACTTATGTTGGTCCTATTCAGCTAGAATGTCAGACTGGAGGTTAGGCAACAAAGGACAGGGTTTCCAATAGAGGATCTCAAAGGGTGTAAAACCCAAGGTATAAGGGATATTATTGGCCTTCTACAGAGAATAAGGTAGGAGAGATATCCAGTCACCACCAGTTTCAAGGTTTAAATTTTGTCTAGGCCTCCTTCAGTGCCCAATTCATCCTCCTCTCCTGCCCTGAACTCTGGGGTCTACATATACAATTTCCAATGGTCCCCAGAGCCTGTGCCAAAGATGGAGTAAACTGTGAAATAAAGGCTGGTTCATTGTCAGACCCAAGCAGTGTAGGCAAACTCTACTGGGTATAATGTCTTCCAGAAGACTGACAGTTTCATTCTTTGTATGGTAGGCATCTACCCATTCTAAAAAGATGTCTATAAAACCTATTGTATATTTGTATCCATATATGTAGGCCTTTACCTCTGTGTAGTTTATTTCCCAGCTAGCTCCTGGCCATTGGCCTCTGACCCTGGTTTCTGAAGTTTCTTTTTAAAATTGTATATTTTATTTATTTACATTTCAGATGTTATCCTCATTTCCCCATTCCCTTCTGAAACCTTATATCTCATTTTCTCTCCTCCTGCTTCTATGAGGGTATGCTCATACCTACCTACCTACTCCTACCTCTTTGTCCTTGATTTACCCCACACTGGGGTATTCAGCCTTCATGGGACCAAAAACATCCTCTCCCACAGGCCTTCCTTCACTACACATACAGCTAGAGCCGTGAGTCCCTCCATGTGTGCTCCCAGGCTGGTGGTTTAGACCCTGGGGAGCTCTAGTTGATTGGTATTGTTGTGAAAGGGATAAAATTGTCAAAAACTCCTAACAGACAGAGCAGAACCAAGAGTGTAGGTCAGCTTGGTCGTGAGCTCTGTGATTCAGGAACTTGGCTGACCACAAGATAGATGATTGTTTACAAACAGAATCTTAGAGAATAGCCTATACAAAATGTTCCCCAGGACTGTTTCTTGGACCCTGTCACGAACTGAATAATGGGCTGGGACTTTCCACAGGTACTCTCCAATAGCCGTCATTTATTCCCCCTGGGTTGTGGTTTCCCCCCTGAGTTGTAGTTTTTGGCTTTAAATTGTCTCTGTCTCCCAAAGCCCCGGGGTCAGATCACACTGCCCATGTGTGGGTCATGGGTCTTGATCTCAACATGTTGATTGAAATACACCTCTTGCTGATTGCATCAAGTTAGGTGTCTTGTGAGTTAATGGGTGGCTGTGAATTCTGAGGCTTGGGTGAGGTCCTCCCTTCATGAGAGCCTTATACTTGCTCTCCTCATGGGGTCACAAACCTTTTCTGCTCCTTCAGTCTTCTCTCTAACTTCTCCATTGGGAAAACTTTGATTATATCAGTGGTTAGCTGTGAGCATTGTCCTCTGAATGTGTCAGCCTCTGGCAGACCTCTAAGAAGACAGCTATATCATGTTCTTGTCAGCATGCACTTCCAGCCATCCACATCAGTGTCTAGCTTAGGTGACTGTACATGGGATGGCTACCCAGGTGGAATGGTCTCCAGATGGCCCCTCCTTCAGTTTCTGTCCCATGTTTTGTTTCCATATTTGCTCCTTTAAGTATTTTTGTTACTCCTTCTAAGTAGGACTGAGGCATTCCCACTTGGTCTTCCTTCTTCATGAGCTTCATGTGGTCTGTGAGTTAAGTCTTCGATATTCCAAGCTTTTGGGCTAACATCTGCTTGTCAGTGAGTAAACACCATATGTGTTCTTTTGTGATTGGGTTAATTCACTCAGGATGATATTATCTAGTTTCATACATTTACCTAAGAATTTCTCTAATTAATTATTTTTAATAGCTGAATAATACTTCATTGTGTAAATGTACCACATTTTTGTATCCATTCCTCTGTTGAGAGACATCTGGGTTCTTTCCAGCTTCTGGGTATTATGAATAAGGCTGCTATGAACATAGTGGAGCATATGTCCTTGTTATATGTTGGAGCATCTTCTGGGTATATGCTCAGAAGTGGTATAGCTGGATCCTCAGGTAATGCTATGTCCAGTTTTCTGAGGAACCACCAGACTGATTCCCAGAGTGATCATACCAGCTTGCAAACCCACCAACAACAGAGAAGTGTTCTTCTTTCTCTGCATCCTTGCCAGCATCTACTATCACCTGAGTTTTTGATCTTAGCTATTTTGACTGGTGTGAGGTGGAATCTCAGGGTTGTTTTGATTTGTATTTTTCTGATGACTAAGGATGTTGAGCATTTCTTAAGGTGCTTCTCATCCATTATTGTTTCCTCTATTGAGAATTCTTTGTTTAGCTATACCCAGCAAAACTCTCAACCAATGTTGTTGGAGAAACTAAATATTCCATGACAAAACCAAATTTACACAATATCTTAACACAAATCCAGCACTCCAAAGGATAATTGGTGGAAAACTCAACACAAGGGGGGAAATTACAACCTAGAAAAATCGAGAAAGTAAACTTCCAACAACCATAAAAGAAGATAGCTACACAAACATAACTCCACTGCCAATAATGAAATAACAGGAAACAACATTCATTTTTCCTTAATATCTCTGAATATCAATGGAGTCAATTCTCCAATAAAAAGACATAGACTATCAGACTGGATTCATAAACAGAACCCAGCATTTTGCTACATACAGGAAATGCACCTCTGTGAAAAAGACAGACACAATCTCAGAATAAAAGAATGGAAAACAATCTTCCAAGCAAATGGTACCAAGAAACATGCTGGAGTAGTGATTCTAATATCAAATAGAATCAATTTTCAACCAAAAGTAATCAAAAAAGATAAGGAAGGACACTTCATATTCATCAAAGGAAAAATCTACCAAGAGGAACTCACAATTCTGAACATCTATGCCCCAAATGCAAGGGCACCCACATACATAAAAGAAACTTTACTAAAGCTTAAAGCATACATTGCATCTTAAACAATAATAGTGGGAGATTTCAATACCCCACTCTCAGCTATGGACAGATCATGGAAACAAAAACTAAACCGAGACACAATGATACTAACAGAAGTTATGAACCAATTGGACTTAACTGACATCTATAGAACATTTCATCCTAAAACAAAAGAATATACCTTTTTCTCAGCACCTCGTGGTACCTTCTTCAAAATACACATATAATTGGTCACAAAACAGGCCCCAACAGATACAAAAATATTGAAATAATCCCTTCTACCCTATCAGACCACCATGGACTAAGACTCTTCTCTAATATAGACAAAAACAACGAAAAGCCCACATACACATGGAAACTGATCAATGCTCTACTCAAGGATGACTTGGTCACGGAAGAAATAAGGAAAGAAAGTAAAGACTTTTTAGAATTTAATAAAAATGAAGATACATCATATCAAATCTTGTCGACTCCATGAAAGTAGTACTAAGAGAAAAATCATAGCTCTAAGTACCCACAAAAAGAAACTGGAGAGAGCATACACTAACAACTTGACAGCACACCTGAAAGCATTAGAACAAAAAGAAGCTAATATACCCAAGAGGAGTAGACGGCAGGAAATAATCAAACTCAGGGTTGAAATCAACCACGTTGAAACAGAAAGATCTATATAAAATATCAACAAAACCAGGATCTGGTTCTTTGAGAAAATCAACAATATAGACAAGCCCTTAGCCAGACTAACCAAAGGGCACAGAGACAGTACTCAAATTAATAAGATCAGAACTGAAAAGGGAGACATAACAACAGAAACTGAGGAAATTAAAAAAATCATCAGATCCTACTACAAAGGCCTATACTCAACAAAATTGGAAAATCTAGATGAAATGGACAATATTCTAGACAGGTACCAAGTATCAAAATCAAAACAGGAGCAGATAAACCATCTAAACAGTCCCATAACCCTGAAAGAAATAGAAGCAGTCATAAAAAATCTCCCAACCAAAAAAAGTCCAAGACCAGATGGTTTTAGTGCAGAATTCTATCAGACCTTCTTGGAAGACCTAATACCAATTCTCTTCAAACTATTCCACAGAATAGAAACAGAAGGATCAATACCCAATTCATTCTATGAAGCTACAATTACGCTCATACCTAAATCTCACAAGGACCCAACAAAGAAAGAGAACTACAGACCAATCTCTCTTATGAATATTGATGCAAAAATACTCAATAAAATTCTTACCAACTGAATCCAAGAACACATCAAAGAACACATCATGATCAAGTAGGCTTTATTCCAGGAATGCAAGGATGGTTCAATATTCAGAAATCCATCAATGTAATCCACTACATAAATGAACTCAAAGAAAAAAACCACATGATCATCTCACTAGATGCTGAGGAGCATTTGACAAAATTCAACATCCCTTCATGGTAAAAGTCTTGGAAAGATTAGGAATTAAAGGCTCATACCTAAACATAGTAAAAGCAATATATAGCAAGCCAGTAGCCAACATCAAACTAAATGGAGAGATACTGGAAGCAATCCCACTAAGATGAGGGACAAGACAAGTCTGCTCACTCTCGCCTTTCCAATTTAATATAGTACTGGAAATCCTAGCTAGAGAGATTAGACAACAAAATGAAGTCACAGGGATACAAATAGGAAAGGAAGAAGTCAAAATTTCACTATTTGCAGATGATATGATAGTATACTTAAGTGACCCTAAAACTTCCACCAGGGAAGTCCTAAACCTGATAAACAACTTTAGCAACGTGGCTGGATATAAAACCAACTCAAACAAATCAGTAGCCTTCCTCTACTCAAAGGATAAACAGGCTGAGAAAGAAATTAGGGAAATGACACCCTTCACAGTAGGTACAAACAATATAAAGTAACTTGGAGTGAATCTAATCAAGCAAGTGAAAGATCTGTATGACAAGAACTTCAAGTCTCTGAAGAAAGAAATTGAAGAAGAGCTCAGAAGATGGAAAGATCTCCCATGCTCCTGGATTGGCAGGATTAACTTAGTAAAAATGGCCATCTTCCCCTAAGCAATCTAGAGATTCAAAGCAATCTCCATCAAAATTCCAAATAAATTCTTCATAGAGATAGAAAGAGCAATTTGCAAATTCATTTGAAATAACAAAAACTCAGGATAGTAAGAACTATTCTCAACAATAAAAGAACTTCTGGGGGAATCACTGTCCCTGACCTCAGACTGTAATACAGGGCCATAGTAATAAAAATTGCATGGTATTGGTACACAGACAGGCAGAAAGATCAATGGAATAGAATTGAAGATCCAGAAATGAACCCACACATGTATGATCACTTGATCTTTGACAAAGGAGCTAAATACATCCAGTGGAAAAAGGACAGCATTTTCAGCAAATGGTGCTGGTTTAACTGGAGGTCAACATGTAGAAGGATGCAAACTAATCCATTCTTATCTCCTTGTACAAAGCCCAAATTCAAGTGGATGAAAGACTTTCACATAAAACCAGATACATTGAAACTAACAGAAGAAAAGTTGTGGAAGACCCTCGAATACTTAGGCACAGGAGAAAAGTTCCTGAACAGAACACCAATGGCTTATGCTCTAAGATCAAGAATCAACAAATGGGTCCTTCCGGTCTGGGCCAGAGCAATGAGCAGATCTTGGGTGGCAGCTCTGTCCCCAACCTCCAAGAACCCAGAGGAAGCAGGGATCCCAGGCGCTCTAACTTGGACAGTGTCTTAGAAACTAGTTCTCAGATCTGAGGCCTAGATCAGACCTCTGCCAGGTCTGCTGTTGTGTGGACCCCGGATTCCACCTGAGACATACTGGAAGGTCCACTCAATCCAGATCCACAGGAGGAACAAATGAACTCAGAGCTTCAGACAACATATCCTGAGATATTCTAGAGGAGACACTGCACCCAGAACAGCAGACACCTAGCTGGACTACTACCTTGGAGGCACCATATCCTGAGGCATCCTAGAGGTACCACTATAATCAGTGCAGCTGGAAAAGATCACAGAGACATCTGGACCCCTAGGAGATCAGACACAAGCTAGATAACTAGAAAGACAGGCTTCAGTCAGAGACAGCAAGTACAGGCAGCACTAGAGTTAACCAGATGGCAAAAGGCAAGAGCAAGAATGTAAGCAACAGAAACCAAAGTTACATGGCATCATCAGAACCCAGATCCCCCATCAGAGCAAGCCCTGAAGACCCCATCACACCAGAAAAGCAGGAAACAGAATTAAAATCACTTCTCATGATGATGATAGAGGGCTTTAAGAAAGACATAAATAACACTCTCAAAGAACTTAAGGAGAGCACTGGTAGACAGATAGAAACCCTTAAAGAGGAAACACAAAAATCCCTTAAGGAATTGCAAGAAAATGCAACCAAACAGGAAAAGGAATTAAACAGAACCATGCAGGATCTAAAAATGGAAGTAGAAACAATAAAGAAATCACAAAGGGACAATACCCTGGAGATAGAAAACCTAAAAAAAAAGATCAGGAGTCATAGACACAAGTATCACCAACAGAATACAAGAGATGGAAGAGAGAATCTCATGTGCAGAAGATACCATAGAAAACATTGACACAACTGTCAAAGAAAATGCAAAATACAAAAAGCTACCAACCCAAAATATACAAGAAATCCAAGACACAATGAGAAGTCCAAACCTAAGGATAATAGGTATAGATGAGGGGGAAGACTCCCAACTAAAAGGTCCAGTAAATATCCTCAACAAAATTATAGAGGAAAACTTCCCTAACCTAAAGAAAGAGATGTCCATAAATATACAAGAAGCTTACAGAACTCCAAATAGTTTAGACCAGAAAAGAAATACTTCCTGCCATATAATAGTCAAAACATCAAATGTACAAAACAAAGAAAAAATACTAAAAGCAGTAAGGGAAAAAGGCAAAGTAACATATAAAGGCAGACCTATAAGAATTACACCAGACTTCTCACCAGAGACCATAAAAGCCAGAATATCCTGGACTGATATCATACAGACCCTAAGAGAACACAAATGCCAGCCCAGACTACTATACCCAGCAAAACTGTCAATCATTATTGATGGAGAAACCAAAATATTCCATGACAAATCCAAATTTACACAGTATCTCAACACAAATCCAGCACTTCAAAGAATAATTGGTGGAAAACTCCAACACAAGGAGGGAAACTACAACCTAGAAAAAGCAAGAAAGTAATCTTCCAAAAACCCCAAAAGAAGATAGTTACACAAACATATCTCCACGGATGTTAGCCCAAAAGCTTGGATTATCGAAAACTCAACCCACAGACCACATGAAGCTCATGAAGAAGGAAGACCATGAGGGGATACCTCAGTTCTACTTAGAACGAGAAATAAAAATGCTCAAGGGAGCAAATAGGGAAACAAAACATGGAACAGAAACTGAAGGAGGGGCCATCAGGAGACCTTTCCACCTGGGTATTCACACCATGTACAGCCACCTAATCTAAACACTGTTGTGGATGGCTGGAAGTGCATAATGTGAGGAATATGATATAGCTGTCTCCTTAGAGGTCAGCCAAAGACTAAAACACTCAGAGGACAATGTTCACAATTAACCACTGATATGATCAGGGGTTTCCCAATGGAGAACTTAGTGAGAGGACTGAAGGAGCAGAAAGGGTTATTGACCCCAGGTGGAAAGCAACAATACCAAACAACCAGAGCCCCCCAGGGTCTAAACCACCAGCCTGGGAACACATAGGGAGGGACCCAAGACTCCAGAGGTATATGTAGGGGAGGATGGCCCTGTCAGACATAGGTGGGAGAGGAGTTCCTTGGTCCCATAAAAAAATGAATGAAAAATGAATGAATGAACACACAGTGGGGGGGGATGTGAGGGTAGGGAGGGGATAGTGAGGGGGGTAGGTGTGGTCACTGCCTCATAGAAGCATGAGGAGGGGGATGGGATAGGTTTCTGGGTGGTGGGAGGAAGTAGGCTAAGGGGATAAAATCTGAAACGTAAATACTACAACCAATTTTAAGAAGCAGGGGAAAAAAAAAAGTCTTCAGAACCAACATCTTTAAAAAAAATGTCAGCCCCCTGGGGGTGGAAATTTTTTTTTCTTGATACTAAAACTTGTTCTGAGAATTGTATATTGCAGAATACACAGTCTTGGTGTATCTACTCATCAAGCATACTGAGCAGACCTGCCCAAACCTCTGATGTCCTGGAATTCCATCTGGATTCAGTGAAGACATACCATCAGAGGCTTATCAACTTACTCTCCCCCCCACCCCTCTTCTAAAATCTCAATGCCCTTAATCAGCTTGAAGAAGTTAAAGAAGAGTCAGCGACCCTATTCCCTGAGCTTGGGGACTAATGTGGTTAATAATGGTCTGTCTTTCTAGGGACAAGTAGTGGTTTTGTTGGAACAGGGGGGATTAGCTAGGACTTACTGCATAGCCATAACCTACTGGTAGAAATCTGTATAATTATTATCAAGATGAAGTTATAAATTCTTAAATGGTAAAAAAAAAAAAAAAAAGAATCAACAAATGGGACCTCATAAATTTCAAAACTTCTGTAAGGCAAAGGACACTGTCGACAAGACAAAATGGCAACCAACAGATTGGAAAAAGATCTTTACCAATCTTACATCTGATAGAGGGCTAATATCCAAGATATACAAAAAGACCAACAAATTATACATCAGAAAGAGGCAATTCTTGCCTAGTGGCTGTCTCACCACAACTGGAGTAACTCCAAAGATGCTCAATTTCTTCTTAGAATTTAAGACATGAAGCTGTCTGGAACAGACAGGTCTCTAATCAAAATGAACATTAATAGAGAAGTGTTTGTAATGTCAATTCGGTGGACTTCTGGTGTTTTGAAAACCAACTATCCATGTAAGGTAATCTAGACTGTTGTCTGTTAACTCCTCTCAGCCATTTATAAATAAAATACAGAAAACACCCTAACAATAAACTCAAAGCCAAGAATTTGCTTTAGGCCCTTAATTTACTGGCTAACCATCTCAAATAAGTTAGAAAAGTTAAAGAAGGACTGTGTATAAGCCTTGTATTTCTAAATGTGTTATACAGGCACAATGCCTATGAGAGTAACCATATTCATCTCCCTTTTATATCAATAAGAAGCTTGTACCAATGAAAAACTTAAATTTGAAATCAAAGTAAATTTTGTATCATAAGAAATTATGACTTTATCTTAATAACAATTATACTTACTACTACCAGTAGGTTATGGCTATGCAATAAATCCTAGCGAATCCTCCCTGTTCCAACAAAACCACTACTTTCCCCTAGAGAGAGAGAGCCCAATATTAACCATGTCAGTCCCCAAGCCCAGGCAATAGGAGTGCCTACTCTTTATTAACTTCTTCAAGCTGATTACAGGCATTGAGATATTAGAAGAGGGGCAGAGTAAATTGATAAGTCTCTGACACTGTGTCTTCACTGCATCCAGCTGGATTCCAGGACATCAGAGATTAAAGCAGGTCTACTAAGCTTGCTTGATGAGTAAATACACCAAGGCTTTGTATTCTGCAATATACAATTCTCAAAACAAATTTTAGTATCAAGATAATTTTTGGTTTGAATTCTGGAATCTAGTCTTCTGGCAGCCTGTCTCTGTCATGTCTAATTCCCATAATTCTGGTAGTTTCTATGAGGATGTGCTCCCACCTTCCCCCCATTCCTGCCTTCCATGATCTCAAATTCACCAACACTGTGGAATCCAAACTTTCAGCCACCAAGGCCCTCCACTTCCACTGATGCCTAACCCTTTAACCCATTCCCACTCCTCCAATTACTATGAGGGTGGGCTCCCACCATCCTCCCATTCCTGCCTCCCTGCTCTTGAAATTCCCCAACAATAGGGAATCCAACTTTCAGGTACCAAGGCAGTCCACTTCCACTGAAGCCTGACAAGCCCACCCTCAACTACCTATACAGGTGGAGACATGAGTCCCTCCCTTTGTGTTCTTGTGCTGGAGATTTTAGAATGACTACTCCAGCTTGTTTCTTAGGACCATTTGCTTGAAAAATTGTTTTCCAGCCTTTTACTCTAAGGTAGAGTCTGTCTTTTTCACTGAGGTGAGTTTCATGTATGCAGCAAAATTATGGGTCCTGTTTATGTATCCAGTCCATTAGCCTATGTCTTTTAATTGGGGAATTGAGTCCATTGATGTTAACAGACATTAAGGAACAGTGATTGTTTCTTCCTGTTATTTTTGTTATTAAAGGTGAAATTATCTTTATGTGGCTATCTTCTTTTGGATTTGTTGGAAAAGGATTACTTTCTTGCTCTTTCTAAGTTATAATTTCCTTCCTTGTATTGGAGCTTTCCTGCTATTATCCTTTGTAATGCTGGGTTTGTGGAAAGATATTGTGTAAATTTCGTTTTGTCATGGAATATCTTGGTTTCTCCATCTATGGTGATTGAGAGTTTTGCTGGGTATAGTAGCCTGGGCTGGCATTTGTGTTCTCTTAGGGTCTGTATGACATCTGTGCAGTATTTTCTAGGTTGTATAGTATCTGGTGAGAAGTCTGGTGTAATTCTGATAGGTCTGCCTTTTAATGTTACTTGGCCTTTTCTCCTTACTGCATTTAGTATTCTTTCTTCATTTTGTGCAGTTGGTGTTTTGATTATTATATGACGGGATGTATTTCTTTTCTGGTCTAATCTATTTGTCTTTTTGTTCTAGGCTATTTTTTCTACAGGCTTCTTGTATGTTTATGGGCATTTCGTTCTTTAGATTAGGTAAGTTTTCTTCTATAATTATGTTGAAGACATTTATTGACCCTTTAAGTTGGGAATCTTCACTCTCATCTATACCTATTATCCTTAGGTTTGGTCTTCTCATTATGTCCTGGATTTTCTGATGTTTTGTGTTAAGAACTTTTTTCATTTTTCATTTTCTTTGACAGTTGTGTGACACTGTCACACCATCTCAACCTGGCTTCACCTGCAACTTTATTTTTCCAAATGTTTTCTAAGGGTAGTAGTCACTGTTGACAAACTACATCTCTAAGTTCTTTTCTAAAGTGGTGTCTTAATTAGGGTTTTACTGCTGTAAACAGAAACCAAGAGTAAGGAAACTTTTGTAAGGACAACATTTAATTGGGGCTGGCTTACAGGTTCAGAGGTTCATTTCATTATAATCAAGGCAGGAGCATGGCGACATCCAGGCAGGCATGGTGCAGGAGGAGCTAAGAGTTCTACATCTTTATCTGAAGGCTGCTAGCAGAATACTGGCTTCCAGGCAGCTAGGATGAGGGTCTTAAGCACACATCCACAGTGACACACCTACTCCAACAAGGCCACACCTCCTAATAGTGCCATTCTCTGGGCCATGCATATACAAACCATCACAAGTGGTGATAGAATCATAATCTGCTTCAGCAGCAATGTTTTTCTCCAGGCTTGGCTTTTTTGTCTGACACCAGTGGAAGTTCCAAAACTTCCACTGCCAAGTTTCTTCTGAAGAACATATCTTCTTGCAATCAATGTGGCTGGGCACATGGAAATAGCTGCAGGTCAACTCACACACTTAGCAGTCTCGTGGAATTTCAGCATTGCTCCAAACAAGATAAAACTGGCTTGTTCATTCACAGAAACAGTTGGGCATCTGAGCTTTAAAGGTCCCCAGTTGTAGGCTCTGGGCCAAGCCTCAGCCTAGAGCTCACTGCTTGGACAGGTGTGGTTGTTTAACATCATCGCCAAGGAGACAGCGCAGGGGCTGCTGGAAAGTTGACGTTCGGAGCCCCTGTTCTCCTTTTTTTTGGCTTAAATTTTGCTTTTATTAAATATGGAAGAACTAAAAGTTTATGGCACACAAATATCAATAAAGTACAACAAGAAGTCTATGTATCACCTATGTTATTATTATTTGATATTAGTTAATTATTTTATAGTGGCTGTAATATTTAAAGTATTTTTTATTTGAGATTATAATTACATTTCTTTTTTCAAGTTCATCACAAGACATTCATTGGTTTTTAAATTGTGTAGTCTCTTATTGTTATTAAATTTATTATTTATTCACTTTACAACCCAATGTCAGTCCTTCCTCTCCTCCCAGCATACCCTCATGTAAGAATTCTCTCATTCTCCTTAGAAGAGGAAGCTCCCCTCTGGGTTTCAGTGCCCTCCACATATCACCCCCCACCCTCACCCCCTCACTGTATATCAAGTTGCTTCAGAACTAGGCATATCCTCTCCCACTGAAGCCAGACAAGGCTGTTCATTTCAATTTGGGTTTTATGTCTTAGAAAATTAACCCAGAGTTAAGCAATTCATGCTGTATGTAGCATTTGCCCTGCAATTATCAGAGAATCAGATTCTTCTTTCCTCTTATACATAGGAACATTGCTCACAAGATGAACTGCTTTAGAATTAGGAGTTTTATGGGAAATCCCAACCATTAAATCTCAGCCAATGCCAGGAAAGATGAAAAAAAATCAACTCTTTTAATGTGAGAATTTCCTATTGTTGAATTTGTCCTTCTCAGTCCAAGCTATAACAATTATAAAACACAGGTTTTTGGGAGCTGGAGAGATGGCTTAGTAGTTAGGAACATCTCCCTAACAGAGGTCCTGAGTTCAGTTCTCAGTACACATGCTATATGGCTGCCTTACAACTGCCTGTGACTACGGCTCTGGGGAAATCTGACATCTCCCTCTGGCCTCTGTTGGTACCTGAACTGAACATTTACATACATGTATACAATTAAAACTTAAAATGAAACAAATCTTTAAAATTATAGTCTTTAATTTTGGGGTCAATGTTGCCCTTGGAATTCTGAAAAACCACACTTTTAAACAGGAGACTAAATACTGAGAAATAACCAGAGCTATAGTAATATGTGACTTTAGTATTTTCTATATTTTTCATATCAACAAATTATATGTGCCCCTCACCCAGAATTTCTTTAAATTTGAACTTGTTGTTACAATAACAATACACTAACATTTTTACATTGCACAATTGTAATTGCATGAAAACTGCTTTCACTTTCCTCTCTCTTTTGATAAGTAGGGCTTCTCAAAATGTAATGCTGAATGTATCCATAAATGTTATTATCTATATGTCCCTTTTTATTGCTCACAGCACATGTATTAGCTTCCCTATGAATCTTATAAAGAGTATAAATTCCTTAGCATGTAATCCATTTAGGTAAGATACTCATTTATATCATCACATTGCACTGAGCTGGGTACATTCACATCTATTTATTTTTTATGATATGCTTCTTTTTTTTCTGGATGGTTTTACCTTCTTTTCAAAGACCAAGTGATCATAGCTGCGTGGGTTCATTTCTGGGTCTTCAATTCTATTCCATCAATCTACCTGCCTGTCACTGTACCAATACCATGCAGTTTTCATCACTATTGCTCTGTAGTACAGCTTGGAGTCATGGATGGTGATTCCCCAAGATGTTATTTTACTGTTGAGAATAGTTCTCGATATCCTGTTTTTTTTTTTTTTTTTTTTTTTTTTTTTTTTTTTTTTTTTTTTTTTTTTTTTTTTTGTTATTCCAAATGAATTTGAGAATTGCTCTTTCTAACTCTATGAAGAATTGAGGTGGAATTTGATGGAGATTGCATTGAATCTGTAGATTGCTTTTGGCAAGATTGCCTTTTTTTTTTTTGGTTTTTTGAGACAGGGTTTCTCTGTGTAGCCCTGGCTGTCCTGGAACTCACTCTGTAGACCAGGCTGGCCTCGAACTCAGAAATCCACCTGCCTCTGCCTCCCAAGTGCTGGGATTAAAGGCGTGCGCCACCACCGCCCAGCAAGATTGCCATTTTTTACTATATTAATCCTGCTAATCCAGGAGCATGGGAGATCTTTCCATCTTCTGAGGTCTTCTATAATTTCTTTCTTCAGAGACTTGTAGTTTTTGTTGTACAGGTCTGTCACTTGCTTGGTTAGAGTCACATCAAGGTATTTTATATTATTTGTGACTATTGTGAAGAGAGTTCTTTCTGTAATTTTTTTCTCAGCCTGTTTATCCTTTGATTATAGAAAGGCTACTAATTTTTTGAGTTAATTTTATATCCAGCCACTTTGATGAAGTTGTTTATCAGGTTTAGGAGTTCTCTGATGGAAGTTTTGGGGTCACTTGCCTTGGCCTGTGGAACAGTGAACTAGGATCCAGGAGCCCTGGAAGAGGGTACTGGAGAACAGAAGAACACAAAGGAGGACAGTATGTCTAGAGTCTCATCAAACTGTAATTTTTATTTTTCATACAGGGGTTATATACACGCAAAGGCAGGATGTGGGGAAGGGGATGACACAAAAGTGTAGATGTTCTCAGTGGGAGTACAGATATCTTCCAGAACAGGGTATCATCTGGGTGAAGAAGCAGGGAACAGGTCACTATGACTTTGTCTATGATTCACTTGTTTCTATCTAAGCTGGTACTATCCACCAAGGCTACCTATCCAAAAGGTCTATGACTACTAGTTTTTATCCAGGCTGGTAAATTTCCACCAAGGCTGCCTGTTTACAAGATCTTCTAGCCATCTGTTCAGTGTTTTTCCACAGAGACCAAGACTTTGTGTTAGGAGGCACATATGTCTGACTCAGGCCTACAGCTGATTTTAGGCCTTCCTTGTATAAGCAAGGCTGGTCCCAACAGTCACTTATGCATACTATCTTATCTTCTGCAAATAATGATAGTTTGACTTCTTTATTTCTAATTTGTATCCCTTTGACTCCATTTCATTGTCTAATTTCTCTGGTTAAAACTTTAAAGACTATATTGAGTATGTAGGGAGAGAGTGGGCAGCCTTATCTAGTCCCTGGATTTTAGAAGGATTGCTTCAAGTTTCTTTCCATTTAGTTTTATGTTGGCTACTAGTTTGCTACATATTTCTTTTACTATGTTTAGGTTTGGACCTTGAATTCCTGATCTTTCCAAGATTTTTACCATGCAGGGGTGTTCCATTTTGTCAAATGCATTCTCAGCATTTAATGAGATGATCATGTGGGATTTTTCTTTGAGTTTTCTAATATAGTGGATTATGTTGATGGATTTTTGGATATGGAACCATCCTTGAATTCCTGTGATGAAACCTAGTTGATTATGATGTATGATTGTTTTGATGTGTTCTTAAATTCAGCTTGCAAGAATTTTATTGAGTATTTTTGAATCGATATTCATAAAGGAGATTGTTCCAAAGTTCTCTTTCTTTGTTGGGTCTTTGTGTGTTTTAGGTATGAGTGCAATTGTGGCTTCATAGAACCAATTGGGTAGTGTTCTTTCTAATTCTGTTTTGTGTAGTAGTTTGAAGTGTGTTGGTATTAGGTCATCTTTGAAGGACTCATAGTATTGTGCACTAAAACCATATGGACCTGGGCTTTCTTTGGTTGGGAGACTTTTAATGACTGCTGCTATTTCTTTAGGTGTTATGGGATTGTTTAGATGATTTATCTGCTTCTGATTTAACTTTGGTACCTGGTATCTGTTTAGCAAATTGTCCATTTCATCCAGATTTTTGAATTTTGTTGAATATAGGCTTTTGTAGTAGGATCTAATGATTTTTTCAATTTCCTTAATTTCTGTGCTTATGTCTCCCTTTTCATTTTGGGTTTTATTAATTTTGATACTCTCTCCATGCCCTCTGTTTAGTCTGGCAAAGGGTTATCTATTTTGTTGATTTTCTTAAAAGAACCAGCTCCTGGTTTTGTTGATTCTTTGTATAGTTCTTTTGTTTCTACTTGGTTGATTACAGCCCTGAGTTTGATTATTTCCTTCACTCTAATCCTCTTGTGTGTATTTGTTCTTTTGTTCTAGAGCTTTTAGGTGTGCTGTCAGGCTGCTAGTGTATGCTCTCTTCAGTTTCTTTTTGTAGGCACTTAGAGCTATGTGTTTTCCTTTTAGCATTGCTTTCATTGTTTCATAAGTTTGGGTATGTTGTGCCTTCATTTTCATAAAATTCTAAAAAGTCTTTAGTTTCTTTCTTTATTTCTTCCTTGTCCAAATTATCACTTAGTAGAGCATTGTTCAGATTGTATGTGTATGTGGGTTTTCTGTTGTGTTTTATTGTTATTGAAGATCAGATTTATTCTGTGGTGATCTGATGTAATGCATGGGATTATACCAGTCTTCTAGTATCTGTTGAGGCCTGTTTTGTGACTGATTATAAGGTCAATTGTGGAGAAGGTGTCATGAGGTGCTGAGAACAAGATATATTCTTTTGTTTTAGGATGAAATGTTTTATAGATATCTGTTAAATCAATTTGGTTCATAACTTCTCTAAGTTTTGATGTGTCTCTGTTTATTTTCTGTTTCCATGATCTGTCCATTGATGAGAGTGGGATGTTGAAGTCTCCCACTATTATTTTATGAGGCTCAATTTGTGCTTTGAGCTTTAGTAAGTTTCATTTATGAATGTCGGTGACCTTGCATTTGGAGCATATATGTTCATAATTGAGAGTTCATCTTGGTAGATTTTTCCCTTGACAAATATGAAATGGCCTTTCTTATCTTTTTTTTTTTTACAACTTTTGTTTTAAATTTCTTTTCTGGTACAGTCTATTTGGAGTTCTGTAAGCTTCTTGTATGTTTATGCACATTTTATTTAAGGTTAGGGAAGTTTTCTTCTATAATTTCATTGAAGATATTTACTGGCCCTTTAATTTGGGAATATTCCCTCTCTTCCATACCTATTTTCCTCATGTTTGGTCTTCTCATTGTGTCCTGAATTTCCTGGATGTTTTGGGTTATGCTTTTTGCATCTTGTCAGTGTTTTCTATGGTGTCTTCTGCATCTGAGATTCTTTCTTCTATCTCTTGTATTCTGTTTGCGATGCTTGCATTTATGACTCCTGATTTCTTTTCTTGTTTTTCTAACTCCAGGGATGTCTCCCTTTTTGGTATCTTTATTGTTTCTATTTCAATTTTTAGATTCTGGATGGTTTTATTGAATTCCTTTACCTATTTATGTTTTCTTGTAATTCTTTAAGGGGTTTCTGTGATTCCTCGTTAAGGCCTTCTACCTGTTTCCCTGTGGTCTCTGTCTCTCTCGCTCTGTGTCTCTCTCTCTCTCTCTCTCTCTCTCTCTCTCTCTCTCTCTTTATTTCTATGGAATAATCATCAAATGACTTTATTGTAAAACATCTACCAGTTATTAGCAGTTTTTTTTTCTTTTTTTGTTTTTGAAATTGAAATTCTCTTAATGGTGGGCTCCACTAAAATACTTTCTTACTTTAAGAGGGAAAAATATCAGCACTGTCCCACAATCAAAATAAAAAATCAAACTGTAACCATTCAGTGTCTGGTACTCAATCCTCTGGGCTCCTCCAAGGGCTCAGGTCATGTCTCCAGCTCTACCCTTTGTAGCACACAGCTTGTCTTCTAGGCTCCAGCTGCCTGTACTAAGGTGCTGTTGCTGTTCTTGATGGTCAACTCATGGTACTGAGATCTCCAAAACACTGCTGTCTTCTGCTGCAACTGGACTGTACATTCACAAATAGCCTTTCATAGGATCTTTTCATTGTGCTAAGCCTTGCTTCTCTGCATGACCCCTTCAGTCCTGGGACTTCAACTGCCCCTGAGGCTGCAGCTTCACCAATGGCCTCTCCTGGCCTCTCACAGTGCCAAGCATCCGCTGTTCCCCTTTCATGTTTTAAAACCAGTACCACTTGAGTGACTCTTACAGGTTACCAAGTCTTGCTGCCAGCATGAGGTACAATCATGTCTGCTCCTGGAACAATTTCTCTGTGCTCTCAGGAAACACTTCCCATATTTCACTTTAGTGATGCTGGTCTCTTCTTAATCATTGCTAATTTCTTAGTTCCAGCTAACCAGCATTAATAGTCCTAGTAATGCAAAGGTTTCACTTTAGTTGTTTTATTATCTTGTTAATGACAGCTGATTCTTCAGCACCAGTTAATAAAAACCAGGGAATCTTCACAATCAAAATACCAATGGCCCTGATAAGAGTCTTTAATCTTCTCTCTACAATTTCACAAGTGTTCGCAGTATAATCTTCCAAGCTTCTTCATAACATTCCACAAAGATTTTTCATATTTTATTTATTTATAACACAAATGTCATTCACTTTCCCCATTTCCCCTCTCTAGAGCCCCCTATTCCATCCCCCCTTTTACACTTTTATACCATTTTGATTACATGCATGTATTAAGGTCAGTTCTAGGTTGAGGATCTAGCAATACAATAGATGCAAATAGTTAAGGAACAAGCAATACAGTGGTTGAGCACACCTTTAATTCCAGTACTTGGGAGGCAGAGGCAGGCAGATTTCTGAGTTCCTGGCCTGCTGCAGCTGCTTCTGCACTGTCCTCTATGGCCGCACCACAAGCCTGCACTGGACTTTGTGCTCAGCTGCTCCTCTGGGAGCCACTGGCAGGGACAAGCTGCCTGGAGGCAATGTCAATAGAGGCTGCAGGGTGTGAAGTGGTGGGTTGGGAAGTTGTGGGTTGGGAGGCAGTCAGGACCAAGGCACTCCCCACTGTCTTCTGTATTTCTTTAAGGGAGTTATTTATCTCCTTCTTAAAGTCCTCTATCATAATCATGAGATTTGATTTCAAATCAGTCTTGCTTTTAAGGTGTATTGGAGTATCCAGGGTTGCTGTAGTAGGAGAATTGGGTTCTGATGATGCCACATAGCCTTAGTTTCTATTGCTTATGTTCTTGCCCTTGCTTCTTGCCATCTGGTTATCTCTGGTGTTGTCAGGACTTGCTGTGTCTGACTGTGGATTGTTCTTCCTGCAAGTATGTCTGTCAGTACTTTTGGGAAACCAGTTCTTTTCAGGAGGATTTTGGGTATGGAGAGCTGTGACACAGGGTCAGCTCTGGGTGCAGATGAAAACAGAAGGACTCTGTCCCAGGCTGCTCCTTGGTTCTTGTGTCCTGATGGCTGTGGGTGGGTTTCTCTTGGGCCAGGAATTAGAGCAGAAGTGGTGATCTTACCTGTGCTGACAAGTGTGTCAACACTCCTGGGAAACCATCTCTTACCTGGTGGGATTTGGGTAGGGAGAGCTGTAGCACACAGTCAGCTTCAGGTGCAGATGGAAACTGGAAGTATCTTGTTGAGGATCAAGATGTTGAAGTCCAGTCTCAAACAACAAATAAACAAATGCAAATTCCATTCCAATGGAAGATGCTGGATTTGCATATAACCTGTGTGAAGACTGGTGTTTACTTGTAACAATTTATAGCTGGTTTAAAAATATCACGTTTGTTTCAACTTGGTTGATTTCAGCCCTGAGTTTGATTATTTCTTGCCATCTACTTCTCTTGGGTATATTAGCTTCTTTTTCTTCTAAGGCTTTCAGGTGTGCTGTCAAGTAATTAATGTATGTTCTTTCTATTTTCTTTTTGTGGGCACTTACAGCTATTATTTTTCCTCTTAGTACTGCTTTCAAGGAGTCCCACAAATTTTGATATGATGTGTCCTCATTTTCATTTAAATCTAAAAAATCTTTAAGGTTGGAATAGCGAAAACTCAACCTGCAGACCACATAAAGCCCATGAAGAAGAGGGAAGACCAAGAGGGGATGCCTCAGTTCTACTCAGAACGAGTAACAAAAATACTCAAGGGAGCAAATATAGAAACAAACCATGGGACAGAAACTGATGGAGGGGCCTTCAGGAGGCCATTCCACCTGGGTATTCATCTCAAATACAGTCACCTAAGCTAGACACCGATGTGGAATGCTCGAAGTGCATGCTGTCAAGAATATGATATAGCTGTCTACTTAGAGGTCTGCCAAAGACTAACACATTTAGAGTATGATGCTCACAGCTAACCACTGGTATGATCAAGGGTTTCCCAATGGAGAACTTAGAGAGAAGACTGAAAAAGCAGAAAGGGTTTGTGACCCCAGGAGGAAAGCAACAATACTAAACAACCAGAGCCCCCCAGGATCTAAACCACCAGCCTGGGAGCACATAGGGAGGGACCCATGACTCCAACAGTATATGTAGTAGAGGATAGCCTTGTCAGGCATAGGTGGGAGAGGGGTTTCTTGGTCCCATAACAAATGAACACAGAGTGTGTGTGGGGGGGGAATGGGAAGGTAGGGAAGGGATAGTGGAGGGGTAGGTGTAGGCACTGCCTCACAGAAGTATGAGGAGGGGGGGATGGGATAGGAGGTTTCTGGGTGGTGGGAGGAAGTGGGGTAAGGGGATAAAATCTGAAAGGTAAATATAATACCCAACTTTAAAAAAAGAGATGAAAAAACAGAAAAAAAGGAGAAAAAAGAAAGAAAAAAGAAAAATAGGAGATTTAATAACACAAAGGGAAGGATTTAGAAATTTAGGAGACAGTTTATGTTAATGGAAACAGTATCATAGAAACTGGAAAATCACACCCTCATTGAATCACAAGGCACAAGGACAGGGGATGGGATAAGGAGTTTCTGGGTGGTGGGGGAAATAGGATAAGGGGATAAAATTTGAAATGTAAATATTACAACCAATTTTAAAAAGGGATAAAAAGAAAAGTTGTTAGAACCAACATCTTTAAAAACTGTCAACCCTCTAGGGGAAAAATTTTTTTTTCTTGATACTAAAACTTGTTCTGAGAATTGTATATTGCAGAATACACAGCCTTGGTGTATCTACTCATCAAGCATACTGAGCAGACCTGCCCAAACCTCTGATGTCCTGGAATTCCATCTGGATACAGTGAAGACACAGTGTCAGAGGCTTATCAACTTACTCTCCCCCCCACCCCTCTTCTAAAATCTCAATGCCCTTAATCAGCTTGAAGAAGTTAAAGAAGAGTCAGAGCCCCTATTCCATGGGCTTGGGGTCTAAGGTGGTTAATATTGGTCTGTCTTTCTAGGGAAAAGTAGTGGTTTTGTTGGAACAGGGAGGACTAGCTAGGACTTATTGCATAGCCATAACCTATTGGTAGAAATCTGTGTAATTAATGTCAAGATGAAGCTATAATTACTTAAATGGTACAAAATTTACTTTGATTTCAAAGTTATAGTTTTCATTAGTACGAGCTTCTTATTAATATAAAAGTGAGATGAATATGGACACTCTCATGGGCATTGTGCCTGTATAACACATCTAGGATTACAAGACCCAGTCCTTCTTTAACATTTTTAACTGATTTGGGATGGTTAGCCTATGAGTTAAGAGACTATAGCATATTCATGGCTTTGAGTTTACTGTTAGGGTGTTTTCTGTATTTTATTTAGAAATAACAGAGAGGAGTTAACAGACAACAGTCCAGGTTGCCTTACATGAATAGCTGGTTTTCAAACCATCAGAAATCCATAGAATTGATGTTACAAATATTTATATATTAATGTTCATTTTGATTAGAGACCTGTCAGCTCCTGACAGCTTCCTGTCTTGGATTCTAAGAAGAAATTGAGCATCTTTGGAGTTACTCCAGCTGTGGGGAGACAGCCACTAGGCAAGAATTGCCTCTTTCCATCTACAGACAAATTATTGTCCAGAAAAGGACACACTTGCAGAATAGTCGACTGATTATATCTGCCTAGACAAAGTAATCAGCCCTTAATAATTCTGCAGCACTAAGGTCTGTCAGATGATTTTGGGCCAGAAGGCTGAAGATTTGATGGTCCAATGTTCTGTAGTATAGGGACTGTCCAGGTGTTCAGTGGTCTCTATAAATTGGCTAAGGTTTAGAAGCTATGCTTAGTGCTTCGCATAATTTCAGGTAACTCAGTCATTCTGGATTTCTGATGGGGTTGAAGACCTATAGTCTCATAGCCAATCCTGGATATTTACTTTGAGAGAAAAGATCTGAGCAGATGGTTTTTTAAAAAGCCAGGTTCAAAACTAAGTGTTTTAGTTAGGAGAGATAACAGAGGTTCTGGTTAGTCAACAAAATGATGGACTGGGTATTAGGACTATCTTGTACCTCACTGATACAAATAGGCATAATAAGGCTCTAATTGTATTTTGAGAGAAAACTTTTATTTTAACAGGAAGGGTGATATGTAGGAGGAGCTAAGGGGGAAGGAGTACTGAGAGGAAGAGATGGAGTAAGGAGAGGAGATGAAGGAAAGAAGCTAGGTGATAAGACAGAAAAAGAGAGAGGGGGGATGGAGGCAGATGTTCATGGGTCTCCACCAGTCAAAGATAGTTCACGTATCTAGGATGGGTATTGGGTTACACTTCTGATTGAGCATTACCAAACTTATAAAGCCTTAGATTAACAGTTAAAAAATTGTATAAAAACAAAAAGGAAAAGAGGGCATGGGATAGGGGTTTTCTAGGAAGGGAAATATGGATAGGGGATGGCATCTAAAATATCAATGAAATGTAAATAAAATAAATAAAAAAATATCATGTTTCAGACTGGGCTCAGTAGTATATGATTTGTACCCTACCACTTGGAAGGCAGAGGCAGGAGGATCTCTGTAAATTCGAGACTAGTCTTGTCTACACAGTAAGCTCCTGCTTTGTGGACTGTGTGGGGAGTCTAAAGATGAAAAAACAAGAAAAATCAAAGTCGAAAACAAATGCCTCATAAAAACTTGTAATGCAGAGCTGTCTGAGGAACATCAGCAAGGAAAATGTCCATATGTATTCATCATAGATGCAATTAAAGAATCTTTTTGGATGCTCCTTTACCCACCATTTCCACCTAACCCTTCTAGCATCCCTCTTCTCTGGGGCATCAGACCTTCACAGGACCAAGTCCATTTCATCCCACTGAGGCCAGAGAGGCAGTCCTTTGTTACATATGTATCAGGGGCTACAGACCAGCCCATGTATGTTCTTTGGTTGGTGGCTTAGTTCCTTGTAGCTCTGATTGGTACAGTTAGTTGATTCTGTTGTTCTTCCTATTGGTTTGTAATCCCCTTCAGCTCTTTCAGTCTTTCTCCTAAGGGAAGGGGACAAAATTTGAAATGTAAATACATAAAATAATTAATAAAAATACAGTCAAACGGGTGAAGAAAATGAATAAAAAGTTAAAGTCTTGAAAATGTAAATAGAAGAAATAAAGAAAATACAAACAGAAAAAAGTAGATTTTTTTGGAGCTGGGGTACTGTTTAGTGGGACGTGAGCACACAAGCATGCACACACACACATGTGCACACATACAAATCTTCAAATAATGTTCATCTAAGGTTGGTTGAATTCCTGATGGGGCTCACACACTAATATAGAGGCCCCAGTCAATGCTCCCTCTGCTTGTTCCACAAATATGTGGATACCCACACAACTCTCTGGACATGAAGAGGTTGTTCTGGTGTCTACATAGAACTGGAATTCCCCACTATGTTCTAGTGTCTTTGGTATGGGAATGTACTCTGCAGGCTATCAAAAGAGAAGCATAAACACCAGCACAGCCACAAACACTTTGATCTACAAGTCTATGCTTCCTGTAAGACGTGCTAGGGAGTGGTGGTACAAAGCTTGTGGGAGTAACCATCTAGTGCCTGATTTGACTTACAGCATGTTCTACAAGATTTAACCTATATGTGGTACTGCTTGGGTTACCAAGAACCAGAGACTAGATAGTCCAGAGATCTAGGGCAAAACCAAATACTACTGCTCTAAAAAGTGACACTAACATGGCTGTTAATGAAATTCTCTTAATAGCATAGATCAGTGCCTTTTCAACCATATTCAGAGAGGCTTCCTCCTTCAGCAGATGGAACAAACTCAAGAGACCTATGGGGAAGGAGAAAGAGAGAGATATTTCAGAACATGCTGCTGCAAATGAGATGTTTCCATTAAATCCCTATCTAAGTTATCTTAGGCACAATAACAGCACAATATCTGAGAATGATTATCTGTGTTTTATTTGTTTGGTGAATAGAAATAATTAGTAATAAAAATTAACAATATATCAGCTGTCAATTGGACACACCTAGTAAGAGGGCACATTTATTGAGGAATTGTATTTATCAGACTGGCCTGTGTACTTGTCTGCAGGGCATTTTCTCAATTTCTACTTGATGTAAGAGGGCCCATCCCACTGTGGGTGTTGCCAACCCTAAGCACTTGAGTCTGGGCTGTAGAAGAAAGGTAACTGAATGTGAGCCCAGAGCAGCCTGTAAGCAGTGATTCTTTATAGTCTCTACTTCACTTTCTGCTAAGTTGCTTTGGTTACTCCTCAGCAACAGAAAGCAAACTAGAATAGAAACCAAATATGAAATAATCATAACTGTTAAGATCAGTAAACTAGGATCTGCAAGCTGTAGAAAAGAAAATGAATGAAAGATATTTGCACTAAAAAACCTCTAAACTTCTCAAAGAGACAGTTGAGAAAAAGAAAAGACAAGTCACACCCTGTGAGAAAGCATTCATACAAGTATGCAACACTTCTGGTCTGGGCCCAAGCACTGAGTGGGATCACCAGTGGCAGCTCTGCACCCAACCTCACAAAACCTAGATGAAGAGGGACTACCAAGAGCTCTAACCAGGGCAGTATCTAAGGTAAGGATTCAACAACGCACTCCCCAAACAGGGAGTAACCAGGACACACAGGGACCCAGGAATTCACTCCTGGCCAGGAGCACTGGTATCTTCCAGTCTGGGCCTGATTGCTCAGCAGATCCCGGGAGATAGCTCTGCACCCAATCTCACAGAACCCAGAGGAAATGGGGTTCTTAGGAGCTCTAACCCAGGCAGTGTCTTGGGTAAGGAGACAGTAACACTCACACCAAATAGAAAGTAACTGGGACTCACTGGGGCCCAGGAATTCACTCCTGGGCAGAAGTACCAGATCCTTCCTATTTGGGCCCAAGCACAGAGCAGATCCCAGGAGACAGCTCTACACACAACCTCCCAAAACCCAGAGGTGGCAGGGCGCCCAGGATTTCTAACCTGGGCAGTATCTCTGGTCTGGAGACAGCAATACTCTACCCAAACAGGGAGTAACCAGGACCCGCAGGGACCCAGGAATTCACTCCTGGCCCAGAGCACTGGTTCCTTCCTGTTTCCGCCTGAGCACTGAGCAGATCTTTGACCTCAGCTCTAACCCCAGCAGCAACACCCATCCCAAACATTTCTGACACAACCAAGATAATAGGAAAAACAAGGCTCCAATCAGAGACAGCTCAGGTAGCACCAAGGAGATCCAGATGGCTAAAGGCAAGCTCAAGAACACAAGCATCAGCAACCCAGGGTACTTGGTTTCACCAGAACCTAGCTCTCCCACATTAGAAAGTCCTGAATTACCCATATCACCAGGAAAGCAAGAGTCAGATATAAAATCACTTCTAATGACAATGATAGAAAACTTTAAGAAGGACATAAATAACACCCTCAAAGAAATTGAGGAGAACACAGATAAAGAGGTGAAAGCCCTTAAAGAGGAAACACAAAAAACCCTTAAAGAATTACAAGACAATACAACTAAACAGCTGAAGTAATTGAACAAAACCATCCAGGACATAAAAAATGGAAGTAGAGACAATCAAGAAATTACAAAGGGACACTACCAGAGATGTAGAAAACCTGGGAAAGAAATCAGGAGTCATAGATGCAAGCATCACCAATAGAATACAAGAGATAGAAGAGAGAATCTCAGGTGCAGAAGATACCATAGAAAATATTAACACAACTGTCAAAGAAAACACAAAATGCAAAAAGTTCTTAACACAAAACATCCAGGAAATTCAGGACACAATGAGAAGACCAAACCTAAGGATAATAGGTATAGAAGAAAGTGAGGATTCCCATCTTAAAGGGCCAATAAATATCCTCAAGAAAATTATGGAAGAAAACTTCCCTAATCTAAAGAATGAGTTGCCCATAATCATACAAGAAGCCTACAGAATGCCAAATAGATTAGACCAGAAAAGAAATACCTCCCGCCACATAATAATCAATACACAAAATGCACAAAACAAAGAAAGGATTTAAAAGCAGTAAGGGAAAAAGGCCAAGTAACATATAAAGGGAGACCTATCAGAATTACACCAGACTTCTCACCAGAGACTCTAAAAGCTAGAAGATCCTGGATAGATGTCATACAGACCCTAAGAGAACATAAATGCCAGCCCAGGCTACTGTACCCAGCAAAACTTTCAATTACCATAGATGGAGAAACTAAGATATTTCATGACAAAACCAAATTTACAAAATATCTTTCCACAAACCCAGCACTACAAAGAGTAATAACAGGAAAGCACTAATACAAGGAGGGCAATTATACCCCAGAAGGAGCAAGATAGTAAGCCTCTTCCAACAAACCCAAAAGAAGATAACCACACAAACAACGCCTCCACTGTTAACAAAAATAACAGGAAGCAACAATCTCCTCTCCTTAATATCTCTTAACATCAATGGACTCAATTCCCCAATAAAAAGACATAGGCTAATGGGCTGGATAAGCAAACAGGACCCATCATTTTGCTGCATACAGGAAACCCACCTCAGTAACAAAGACAGACACTACCTTAGAGTAAAAGGCTAGAAAACAATTTTTCAAGCAAATGGTCCTATGAAACAAACTGGAGTAGCCATTCTAATACCCAATAAAATCAACTTTCAACTTAAAGCTATCATAAAGTATAGGGAAGGACATTTCATACTCGTTAAAGGAAAAGTCAACCAACATGAACTCTCAATACTGAACATCTATGCACCAAATGCAAGAGCACCCACTTTCATAAAAGAAACCTTACTAAAGCTCAAAGTACACATTGCACCTCATCCAATAATAGTGGGAGACTTCAACACCCCACACTAAGCAATAGATAGAACAAGGAAACAGAAACTAAACAGAGATACAATGAAACTAACAGAAGTTATGAACCAAAAGGACTTAACAGACATTTATAGAACATTTTACCCTAAAACAAAAGAATATACCTTTTCTCAGCACCTCATGGTACCTTCTCCAAAATAGACCATATAATTGTTCACAAAACAGGCCTCAACAGATATAAAAATCAAAATAATCCCCTGCATCATATCAGATCACCATGCTCTAAGGTTGGTTTTCAATAATGACAAAGTTAAGGGAAAGCCCACACTCACGTGGAAATTGAACAATACTCTACTCAATGATAATGTAGTCAGGGAAGAAATAAGAAAAGAAATTAAAGATGTTTTAGAATTTAATGGAAATGAAGACACATCATACCAAAACCTATGGGACACAATGAAAGTGGTGCAAAGAGGAAAACTCATAGCTCTAAGTACTTACAAAAAGAAACTGGAGAGAGCATACACTAGCAGTTTGACAACACACCTGAAAGCTCTAGAACAAAAAGAAGCAAATACACCCAAGAGGAGTAGACAAGAGGAAATAATTAAACTCAGGGCTGAAATCAATCAAATAGAAACAAAAAGGAGTATACAAAAAAAATCAATAAAACCAGGGGCTGGTTCTTTGAGAAAATCAACAAGATAGATAAATCCTTAGCCAGACTAATCAGAAGGCAGAGAGACAGTATTCAAATTAATAAAATCAGAACTGAAAAGGGAGACATAACAACAGAACCTGAGGAAATCAAAAATATCATCAGATCCTACTACAGAGGCCTATACTCAACAAAATTGGATAATCTGGATGAAATGGACCATTTTCTAACAAGTACCAGTTACCAATGTTAAATTAGAAGCAGATAAACCATCTAAACAATCCCATAACCCTGAAAGAAATAGAAGCAGTCTACCCACCAAAAAAAAGTCCAGGACCAGATGGTTTCAGTGCAGAGTTCTATCAGACCTTCAAGGAAGACCTAATACCAATTATTTTCCAACTATTCCACAAAGTAGAAACAGAAGGAACACTACCCAATTCATTCTATGAAGCCACAATCACGTTCATACCTAAACCACACAAAAACTCAACAAAGAAAGAGAACTTCAGACCAATCTCCCTAATGAATATTGATGCAAAAATGCTCAATAAAATTCTCATGAACAGAATCCAAGAACATATCAAAGCAATCATCCATCATGATCAGGTAGGCTTTATCCCAGGAATGCAGGGATGATTCAATATTCAGAAATCCGTCAATGTAATCCACTATATTAATAAACTCAAAGAAAAATAAACACATGATCATCTCAATAGATGCTGAGAAAGCATTTGACAAAATTCAGCACCCCTTCATGATAACAGTTTTGGAAAGATCAGGAATTCAAGGTCCATATCTAAACATTGTCAAAGCAATGTACAGAAAACCAGTAGCCAATATCAAACTAAATAAAGAGAAACTTGAAGCAATTCCACTAAATTCAGGGACTAGATAAGGCTGCCCCCTCTCCCCCTACCTATTCAATATAGTACTGGAAGTCCTAGCCAGAGTAATTAGGCAACAAATGGAGATCAAAATTTCACTATTTGCAGATGATATGATAGTATACTTAAGTGACCCCAAAATTTACACCAGAGAACTCCTAAACCTAATAAACAACTTTAGTAAAGTGGCTGGGTATAAAATTAATTCAAACAAATCAGTAGCTTTCCTCTACTCAAAAGATAAATTGGCTGAGAAAGAAACTATGGAAGTGACGCCATTCACTATATTCACAAATAATATAAAATACCTTGGTGTGAATCTAACCAAGCAAGTAAAAGACCTGTATGACAAAAACTTCAAGTCCCGTAAGAAAGAAATCAAAACAGATCTCAGAAGATGGAAAGATCTCCCATTCTCATGGATTGGCAGGATTAACTTAGTAAAAATGGCCATCTTGCTGAAACTAATCTACAGATTTAATGCAATCCCCATCAAAATGCCTACTCAATTCTTCACAGAGATAGAAAGAACAATTCTAAAATTTATTTGGAATAACAAAAAACCCAGGATAGCAAAAACTACTCTCAACAATAAAAGAAATTCTGGGGGAATTACCATCCCTGATTTCAAGCTATACTACAAAGCAATAGCGTTTAAAACTGCATAGTATTGGAACAGAGACAGGCAGGAAGATCAATGGAATAGAATTGAAGACCCAGAAATGAACCCATACACCTATGGTCACTTGATCTTCGACAAAGGAGCTAAAGCCATCCAGGGGAAAAAAAGACAGCATTTTCAACAAATGGTGCTGGTCCAACTGGAGGTCAACATGTAGAAGAGTGCAAATTGATCCATACTTATCTCCTTGTACAAAGCTCAACTCCAAGTGGATCAAGGACCTCCACATAAAACCAGCTACACTGAAACTAATAGAAGAGAAAATGGGGAAAAGCCTCGAACACATGGGCATAGGGGACAAGTTCCTGAACAGAACACCAATGGCTTGTACTCTAAGATCAAGAATTGACAAATGGGACCTCATAAAACTGCAAAGCTTCTGTAACGCAAAGGACACCATCAATAGGACAAAGTGGCAACCAATGGAGTGGGAAAAGATCTTTACCAATCCTACAACTGATAGAGGGCTAATATCGAAGGTATACAAAGAACTGAAGAAATTAGACTCTAGACTATCAAATAACCCTATTAAAATGGGGTACAGAGCTGAACAAAGAATTCTCAACTGAGGAATCTTGAATGGTTGAGAAGCACCTAAAGAAATGTTCAACATCCCTGGTCATCAGGGAAATGCAAATGAAAACAACACTGAGATTCCACCTCACACCAGTCAGAATGGCTAAGATTGAAAAAAAACAGGTGACCCCAGATGCTGGCAAGGATGAGGAGAAAGAGGATCACTCCTCCATTGTTGGTGGGATTGTAAGCTGGTACAACCACTATGGAAATCTGTCTGGCGGTACCTCAGAAAATTGAACATAGTATTACCTGAGGACCCAGCTATACCACTCCTGGGCATATACCCAAAAGATGTTTCAACATACAACAGGGACACATGCTCCACTATGTTCATAGCAGCCTTATTTATAATATCCAGAAGTTGGAAAGAACCCAGATGTCCTTCAACAGAGGAATGGATACAAAAATTGTGGTATATTTACACAATGGAGTATTACTCAGCTATTAAAAACAATGAGTTCATGAAATTCTTAGGCAAATGGATGGAGCTTGAGAATATCATCCTGAGTGAGGTAACCCAATCACAAAAGAACATACATGGCATGCACTCACTGATAAGTGGATATTAGCCCAAAAGTTCACAATACCTAAGACACAATGCATAGACACATGTGGGTGCTTTGGTTTTAGTTTAGAAGGAGTAGAAAAATACTCAATCAGAGCTCCTAGGGGCTAAACCTCCAGCCTGAGAACAGAAAGGGAGGGACTCATGGCTCCACTTGTATAGGTAACTGAGGGTGGCTTCCTTAGGCAACAGTGGAAGTGGAGGGCCATAGTCTCTGAAAGTTTGGATCTCTAGTGTTGGGGAATTCGAGAGCAGGGAGGTGGGATTGGGAGAATGATGGGAGCACACCCTCATAAAAATTGGAAGAGGGGGTATGAGATAAAGGGTTTGGGGGGAGAAAGAAAGAGGAGATAACAGTGAAAGGTAAATATGTAAAACATCCAATTAAAAAAAATTAACAGATAATGGGTCTGGCAAAAAAAAAAAGATAGTTTATTTACTTCAAATGATTTTTTAAAGTTTCCAGGAGATGCTTATTGGTTAAGATCTTAGTTTAAGCTCTTCACAAAAGAATTTATGTCTCTGTTTAACATTCTTAAGAGAGATGCAAATCTTAATTTCCCTCAACAATTAATTGACAAAAGAGGAGTAATTTTACAAAAAGTAGAAGAAACTCTCACTAATAGATATATTATATAGATTTATTAATTGTTGGCTGTCTTATAATAGTCCTTTGATAAAAGAGAATATTAATGAAGAACTATATTTCTTTAAATAGTGTCTTTATGACTCTCTGAGGGTGGAAGGAGCATGCCTTGTTTACTCTTAACTTTCTAAAACTGAAAGCTTATGGCAAATCTGCTGCTGATTGCCTTTGGCGTTGCTGAGACCAATAAAAACTATGCCACAACTATGTGGAAGGACCCTCTTACCCTTAAATGGAATGGCCAGGACCCAGTTCCTATATGGGGCAGAGAACTGATATGACTGTTTGATACCACAAAAGGCACAACTAAATGACCACCAAAAAGATTAATGAATTAAATAGATACCTTCACAAAACCAGGCCCAATTATAAATAAGATGAATAACAATTGACATCCAGGGAAGAGAAATTTCCCTGAGAATTCCTTTCTTTTTTCTCTTCCAGGTAAAAATTAACTGCCCATGATGTCTTCTATTAGGAGTTCTAATCCTGATGCTGGCCTCCGAACTTATACTACTCAGACCTCCTATGGGCCTTTGACAAGGACATCAAACAGCTATAGGTCGACATCACTAATCTGAAGAAATCCCTCATTTCGCTGTCTTATGTGATCCCCCAAAATTGCAAAGGACTTTATTGGACCTGATTTTCTCTTTTACAGTAGAAAAGACTGTGTACATCTCTAGACTGTGTACAGCCCTTAAAGAAGAATGCTGCTTTTACATAGACAAAACAGGGATGATTAAAGAGAGAATGAAAAGGTCAGAGGTCTTGAGAAAAGACAGAGACAGAAAGAGAAAAATGAGAGCTTGTACAAGAATTGGTCTTCAACCTCTCCATGATTGTTATTCTACTTCCTTCCATGTTGGGATCATTAACTGGGTTATTTTTGCTAATTTCCTTTGGTCCCTAGGCCTCAAATAGGCTAACTTTGTGAAACAACAGATAGATAACCTGATAGCAAAATCTATTCAGATACATTATCATATGTTAACTATGGAGGACCAGGAGACTCTAGATGAGGATGTTACTCTACCCAGGGTGTTCCCAAGTCCCATCTCCACCCAACCTAAAAGAGGGGATTTCTGCTCCTAGACCAAGCAGAGAGGGGCCACCCAGAACCTCTCTGTGTGGCGATCTGAATTCTTGCTTAGGCTGTGAGGCTAAGCACTGCAAGGGAATATAAATAAAAATTAAAAATATGTTTCTGGGTTCCCTGAGGGACAAGCCTGACTGCATAGGGGTTGGTGTCAAAAATATCCCCTCTCCAGGAAAAAGACATCGGGACTGGTATGGCCCTCATGCCTCACTGAACAAGGGCAGGAGGACTGGAGCCATTACAAGGTCCCCTTTAATTACTGGAGGTCAGGCCTGTATCCCACCTTGGCAAGATTAGAATCGCCACAGCCCTTCTATACTTGGAGAAGGGAGGAGATGTTAGGGGCAGCCCTGCTTATACACTGAAGGTCTAAAATCAGCCATAAGCCTAAAATCAGCAATAGGCCTGACTTACATGCCTGCTAACACAAAGTCTTGAGTCTCTGAGGAAAAACACTGAAACAGATGGCTATAAGCTATTGTAAACAGGCAGCTTCTGTGTATATTTACCAGCCTGAGTAGTCATAGACCTTGTAAATGGGCAGCCTTGGCAGATAGTACCAATTTAGATAAGGACAAGTGAATCATAGGCAGAGTCATAGTGATCTGACCCCTGAACCTTCATCCAGCTGATACCCTGTTCTGAAACATAATACCCTGTCCTTTAACATAATTATGGGTCATATTTATTTTCATATTGTAAAATGCTAGTTAATCTGTTGAACATTTTAAAAAACTCGATTCCTTTTTGAGAATTTCATATATGAACACTGACTGTATTTGCATAGTTTTCCCCTTTCTCTCCTTCCTCCCACTTTTCCCAACCACCCATGCTTTTTAAATGCATTTTATTATTTAATTATTGTTTATATATGTATACATGTATAAGTATATATGTTTATACAAATATTGATAAATAAAGTGTTTTGAAAAAAACAAGACAGATTCAAAGGGGAAAAAAAGAAGTATGCAACATAGTCAATGAATCCTCTCAGTAAACAGAAAATGAATGCTTTAAAAATAACATTGAAAAAATTGAACAGATATCTACCTCTGGATATGTATTTATATTAATACCAAATATATAGACTAGAACAACAGGACCATATATTCACAAAGGATCTGTGTTAAATGGTGCAGTCTCTTGGCCAAACACTTTGCTGGGTTTTTTTTAAAGCCAAGCATAATTTATGACCCTGCAGTCTTCTTCTAGGTGTTTAACTATGAAAAATGAAACCCTATTTTTATACAAAACCTGTACTTAAATGTATAAACTTTCATTATTACTGAGACAGGGCCTTGCTGTGTAGCAGATCCTGGCCCAGGGCCCACTATGTAGAATATCTCTGTCCCCAGTAATGCAGGGATTACAGGCATGTGCCACTATTCTGCACAACATTATTACTAACAGACCCAAACTTGAAACAGTCACATATCCTTGAACTAATGATTAAAAAAGAAAGCTTGGGACCATCCAACAATTGAATAACACTAACACCAAACAGTATACAACCAACATCTAAAATGACATCAGTGACTCTCTTAGTGTGCTGTGCTGGGGAAATGAAGCTGGCCTCAAAGGCTTCACATTAGCTGTGTGCCACAGTTTATGCTTAGACTCTCAGCTACCTTGGACACTAAGGCACAGACAGGAAAATTGTTAATTTTGAAGTTAGCCTGAGCAAGTGGAGGGACTCTTTTTTCACAACTAACCAACCAACCAACCAACCAACCAACCAACCAACCAACCAGTAAAAATAAAACCCTGAAATATAGCTACACATCATAGGTTCTATCCATAAAACTTTCTGGAAGAGCAAACTAAGAATCATGAAAGGCTCCAGAGCTGGCATGATGATATTATGGATTATATCTTGAATACAGTTGTAAATACACAGCGGTATATTTCCCCAAACATATAGAATTACATACTTTATAAGGTGGCTTATTTATGGCTGGAGGTGAATACCTTTAACCCCAACTCTTGGAAAACATAGGAAGAAGAATGCAAATTTGAGGCCAGCTTGGCTTACAAATTAGTATCCTAAATGATCTCTCCCTTAACCCTTCAAAAAAGAAGAGATAAAAGGAATTGTGATTGAATATGAAATTGAGTTCTGGAGGCCAATTCAACTAACATAATATGTCACGTTACAAATTTATTTGGGAGAATTTCCACTTTCCAGGTTTATTAGAGGCCTTGCAAGTATAAAATTTGATGATAATTGTTATCTTGGGACATTGCATGAGAGCTGCTCAGTGGAGAGTTGAAAAATATTCTAAGAAATAATGTTATGGGGTTCCTGACCCCTGGGAAAAGGATACAGAGTCAATGCATTTTATTTAAAAGATTTATTGTTTACTGTTAGCAAGATAAGAATCTCTGAGCCAAAATTGATATTTCTGTGTGAATGAGGATGAGGGAAGGATTTTTAATACTGAAAAACCACATGGCACCCTTGAGTATCTGCACAAACAAGTCAGGAGTTTTTATGCCTTGCCAAGATAAGGCAACTTCAAAATAACCCTTGATTGTATGGAGGTTAGAGAAGCCACAATGCAGTTAGTTGTGTCTTAACACATAGATGATCATGGCTGTGCGTATCTAGGTGAGTGTCACTAAGTCAGGGTTACAGAAATGTATCTTCCAGGGACAGGAGTCACAGAAAATCAGCTAGTGGTTACCAAGGTGGATACCTAACATAAAATGGAATTTCTTTAGTCATCATAATAATTTCATGGAGTACATAGAATTTGTGGTGGTTTGGATGAGAACACCCCATCATATATTTGAGTGTCTTGTTCTGCATTTGGTTGGCTGTTAGGAAAGACTAGGAGGTGTTGGAAGACGTGTGGTTTTGTTGGAAGAGATGTGTGAGTGACACACTTAGGGTGGGCTTTGAAGTTTCACAGCCAGGACCCGTGTCTCTCTATTGGCCTGCTATCTATAGATCAGGATATAAGTCTTTAGCGACTGTTCCAGCAACATTCCTGCCCATCTGCAACCATGCTCTGGCCATGATGGCCATGGAGTAACCCTCTGAAACTATGAGCAAGGCCTCAATTAAATGTTTTCTTCTATACAATGTCTTGGACATGATGTTTCATCACAGCAACAGTAACCCAACTAAAACCATATTATTAATATAAATCTTTCTTATATACATAGTGATAATGAATAGAGTTAATCAGCTAGCCTGGCTGGTTTGCAGTCTGGGGAGCAGACAGGCCAGCCAATGGCAGCAAACAATGATCTCTTAGAAGCCAAACCTGGCAAGTCAAGTGCATACTGTTGGCTCCTGTGTTCTTTACCATTTTGATGCTGTTTTAGAGTTGAATGGACTCATCTGTATGCCACTTACATGCTAATATCCTTATTGGTACCCAGAAGTCTAAGGATGGGTAGGGTGTCAGTAGTCTTCTCTGGCCAGCATGTCTTCCTAGTTGTAGGAGCATGGGGGTCATTAATGAAACCATAATTCAGGCACTGGAATAGACTCTTGATTGTACATCTTCTGTATTGTGTGTCACATTAGGGCAACTTTCTAATTTTCCCAAGTCTCAATTTCCTGCCAAGGAATTGGCCTTGGTTGCAAAGCTTAAAGGGGTACCTCCATATTTATAATTCAGATGAATTATATTTAATATAACACTAAAAGATTAATGCCAAGCAACAGCATTTTATCTTCTGAATAAGGAAATGTTGGTAAGGAATTTTGTGATGTGCGATACAGTATTTGAAAGGTTATGCCAATTTTCTGTATGTTCATGTCATGTTCCTGTCACTAGATGTAGTTAGTGTATAGGCTGAGAGAAGCATCAGAAACTCACAATAAAAAGTTCATGACCACTGCATGCTGCAACATGCAGAGTAGTTTTTGTCAGCGGCTGGACTGCAGATAGGGCTGCATCTGGGTGGTAGCAGTGGAGTCAAATGATGGGGAGAGCTCTTGGAAACAAGCTTGATGACCTAAGCAAATGACTTTCCATTTGTCCCTTGCTGTGTGAACCTTTTCTATCCTCTCTCTCTCTCTCTCTCTCTCTCTCTCTCTCTCTGTCTGTCTAACTCTGTCTGTCTCTCTCTGTCTCTCTCTGTCTGTCTCTGTCTCTCTGTCTCTCTGTCTCTGTCTCTCTCTCTGTCTCTCTCTCTGTCTCTCTCTCTCTCTCTCTCTCTCTGCCCCTCTTTCTTTTCTTATAAAGGGTAACATTTATTTGGGGCTAGCTTACAAGTTCAAATAGTCAATCCATTATCATCAAGGTGGGAACGTGGCAGCATTTAGGCAGGCATGATGCAGGCACAGCTGAGAGTTTTACATCTTCATCTGAAGGCTGCTAGTGAAAGATTGACCTCCAGGCAGCTAGGATGTTGGCCTGTGCCCATAGTGACTCACCTGCTCCAACAAAGTCACACCTCCTAATAGTGACACTCATTGAGCCAAGCATACTTCATCCCATTCCCTGGCCCACATAGACCTTTTCAAACACATGAGTGTATGGGGCCATATTTAGCCATATCATAATTAAAAGAACATTTAGTCCAACATTCAATGTCCCCATAGTCTATAGCAGTCTCAATAATGTTAAAAGTTCAGAGTTCAAAGTCTTTTCTGAGATTCATCCAATCACTTAACTGTAATCTACAAAGCAAGGCAGGGAACCAGCTGGGCAAACTCCAAACTCTGCATCTCCATGTCTGATGTCAAAGTGGTCTTCAGAACTCCAACTCCTTTTTCAACTTTGTTGGCTGCAACAAACTTCTTTTCCCAGGTTGGTTCCACTCCTCATTAGCAGCTTTTCTCAGCAGATATCCTATGGCTCTGCCATCGAAAAAATCTTTGGGTGTCCAAGGAAACTTCAATGTTACAGCTTCTTTTTTCAATGTCTGGGATCCACATAAGATCTTATGGGCTCCTCCATAAGGCCAGTGACATTTCTCTAGCTCGGCACTCTATAGTACTCTAAGCTCAGGATGATCAACTCCACTGATGCTTCTGTTCTTGGTGACAATTTCATGGTATTGGCATCTCTAATACTTTGGGATCTTCTGCTGCAACTATATTTCACAATAGTTGCAATAGCCTCTCATAGGCTCTCTTCATGGTTCCAAACCTAAAATACTTTTCATGACCCCTTCAGTCCTGACCATAAATTACAACTGAGTTTATACCTTCACCAATAGCCTTGCATGGCCTTTCACAGTGCGAAGCCTCAGCTGCTCTTCTTGACCCCTTCACACTTTCAAAACCAGTACCAGCTGGGTGATGCTTATAGATTACCAAGTAGAGCTGCAGCACATGGTACAACCTTGGCTATCTCTGGAACACAGCTTCTTTGTGCTCTCAGAAAACACTTCTCAGACTTTATCTCAGTGATGTTGGTATCTTCTTAATCCCTTCTAATTTCTTAGCTACAGCTAACCAGCATCAATTGTGCCAGTATTCTCTTCCATTTTTCTCTCTAAACCCAGAGCCACATGGCTGAAGCTACAGAGTTCTGCTGTTTGCAGAATCTGCAACAAGACCCCTTTCTTCTATTATATTATCATTAGCTGTTTTTTTACTCCATCATTGTCTCAACCTGGCTGTCCTGGATGTTGGGTTTTAGACAGATCTTGACCTCAGAGATCTGCATGCCTGTGTCCTCGTATTAAAGGGGGTACTAACTTCCTTGAACTTAAGTTTTTCTTCACCAAGAACTTGCTCTGTCCCAGGCTGGTCTTCAACTCAGAGATCTGTTTGGTTTTATCTCCTGAGATTAAAGGTGTTTACCACTACACCTGGATCAAAATTTAGCTGAGTAAGATCTTGCCCCAAAGTCCCAATTCCTTAATCTTCTATCTCCTAGAACACAGAATTCAACTCCTTTTCACTTCCTGATTTCCCTGTAATACTTGAACCATATATAATATTTTTCCCTTCTAACCTTACTATGCTTGTTCATGATGTACTTCATGAAACTTAACCAGAGAACAAAGACTCTGCTAGGCTTTTTTTGAGGTTTTCTTTGTCAATGCAATTAATATAAATCTCTTTACTTTGCCTTAGATTGAGTCTTCAGATAAGGGCAAAAAGAAGCAATACTCTTCATCAAAATACCTTAAAAACAGTTTTTATGGCACATATTAAGATTCTTCTCCAACTCCACTTGGGCTTGGTCTGCACAGTTCAAGTTACTCTAAGCAACAAAGTCTTCCATATTCCTACTCGGGTAGTCCATTAAGTCCCATTTAAAGCATCCCACACCTTACCAAATCCAAAGTCCCCAAATTCACATTCTTTCAAACAAAAGCATGGATAGGCTTATCACAGCAGTACCCTAGACCCTGGTACCAACTTCTGTCTTAGGTTATATCAGACACCATGACCAAGGCAAATCTTATAAAGAACAACATTTAATTGGAACTGGCTTATAGGTTCAAAGGTTCAGTCCATTATCATCAAAGTGGGAGCATGCCAGCATCTAGGGAGGCATGAGGCATCTTAAATATGCTGTATCTGGCCTCTCAGAACAGTTGCTTTATTTTTCACCCACCCAGGTATGAACCTTGATGAATTTGATGAATGGATTGTTTAGTGAACTCCATAGGTAAAATGTGCAGCCCTCTGCAGTGTGTAGCAATGTATTTCTCCTATAAATGTCTTGAGAGTTCCATGTCTTCATCTCAAGGCTGCTAGTAGAAGATGAACTTCCAGTCTGCTAGGATGAAGATCTTAAGCCCATGCCCACAGTGACACACCTACTCCATCAAGGCTAAACTTCCTAATAGTGCCACTCCCATGGTGAAGTATCTACAAACCATCACAGGGCGTTACATGATGAGTATGGAGAAGGAACACATGAGGGTGTTCCATTTCTAACTAACTTAATAAAATCAGATTTTAATAGGGGGTCCCAGTTGATGTAACCTTTGCTTTCACAACCACAATTGTTGCATCTGGACTCTGTGGAGAGCCTCCAAATATTTAAAAACTTAAGTTGGTCATATAGATCTAGAATGTCAGACTGGAGATTAGGCAGCCTAGGAGAGGGTATCCAATAGAGGATCTCAAAGTGTGTAAAACCCAAGGTATAAGGAATATTATTGGCCTTTTACAAAGAGTAAGGTAGGAGAGATATCCAGTCACCACAAGTTTCAAGGTTTAAAGTTTGTCTAGGCCTCCTTCAGGGCCCAATTCATCCTCTTTACTTGCCATGAACTCTGGGGTCTGCATATACAATGTAATTTCCAATGGTCCCCCGAACCTGTGCTAAAGATGGAATAAACTGAGAAATAAAGGCTGGTTCTTTGTCAGACCCAAGCAGTGTAGGCAAACCATACTGGATATAATGTCTTCCAGAAGACTGGCAGTCTCATTCTTTGTATGGTAGGCATCTACCCATTCTAAAAAGATATCTATAAAAACTAGTGGATATTTGTATCCATATATGTAGGCTTTTACCTCTGTGTAGTTTATTTCCCAGCTAGCTCCTGGCCATTGTCTCCTGATCCTGGTTCCTGAAGTTATTTTTTCTTTTTAATAATGGGATATTTTATTTATTTACATTTCTGATGTTATCCCCTTTTCCCCATTCCCCCTGAAACCTTCCATCTCATTTTATCTCCTCATGCTTCTATGAGGGTGTGTACCCATCCACCCACCTACTTCTACCTACCTTCCCTTAAATTCCCTCACACTGGGGCATTTAGCCTTAACAGGACCAAGGACATCCTGTCCCACAAGGCCATCCTCTACTACATATACATAGCTGGAGTCATGGGTTCCCCATGTGTGTTCACAGGCTGGTGGTTTAGACCCTGAGAGCTCTGGTTGTTTGGTATTGTCACTTTCCCTGTGGGGCTGCAAACCCTTTCATCTCCTTCAGTCCTCCTCTCTCTAACTCCTTCATTGGGAACCCTGTGATCAGTTCAATAGTTAGCTGTGAGCATTCACCTCTGTATATGTCAGGCTCTGGCAGAGCCTCCCAGGAGACAGGTATACCAGGCTGTCCTTCTTAATCCCTCTACTATATGAGTTTGAAAATATTTATCTTCTGTCCCAAGACAGGACTGTTATGAGCCCATTAAAGATTTTCTTAGGAAATTACCTTCTTGACTATGGGGTCTTTTCCCCCCTCACAAAAGAACTGATAATGTGGACCAAGAAGATCATCAGCATAAGATTCAGCAGCCTGGAAACAACTTGTTTTCCTGAACTTATATTTGTCTGACATCAGACTAACATTATCTTTTTGTAGCTTATATGTAGGGAGCGGAACTCAAGATGGCGCCTGGCTACCAGATGCCCCTGGCATGTTGGCTCACCATTTTAGGAAGCCTGGGTGGCACGTAGGCTAGGCTTTACTGAGCATGCATTCTGCTTGTTCATCATTACATAAGATTGGGCCATGTGACGTATATGCTCAGCACCAATCGAGAATGACTTTGTGGCAGGTTCTGATTGGAGAGGACACAGAGATTTAAGGGCTGGGAGCTAGAGCTTGGGGGCCTTTCACAATACTTCAAGGTTCCTGAATAAACCGTGTTGGGAAGGAGATCCCGCGTCTGTTGTCTTCTGTCTGCTGGTTGGTTCAGAAGACAACACTTATATCCATTACCATGGTGAGATTTCAGAAAGCTTCAGTATATTGGTCAGGGTCAACTGAAAATCTCTAAAGTCAGATTTAATTTAAGTTTTGCAAGGAATGGGGATTTGTATTCTGGAGAGCAAAAGTGCACTTGACATTTACCTTAATAGACAAGAAACAAGTTGGGGGCCACTTGTTGGTGGTTGATTAGAGTAGGTAACCCTTAGAATGAACTTGGAGATAGTGGATAGGATGACTTGGAGAGAGCACACAGAGGACCCCATAGGTTCTTCTCTCAGAGAGGCATTGATAACCACAGATGCAGTACTGGAGGAGGCTAGAAGGGTAGATTCCATGGAACAGTGTCTCTACAGAGATTTCACTCTTCCAAGAAAGCAAACATAATTATATATAGGGGACCTCAGATCATTTTCTAGCCCCATGGCTGGATAGTTCTTCTTTCTTTTTTATATTTTTTTATTGGATATTATGTTTACATTTCAGATTTTATCCCCTCACCTCATTCCCCCCACCACCCAAAAACCCCATATCCCATCCCCCCTCCTGCCTCCACAAAGGTGTTCCCTCACCTACCCCCTAATCCCCCTCCCCTCCCCAACCTCAAATTCCTCCCCGCTCCGTGTTTATGGCTAGATAGTTCTAGTTGGATAGAACTATCTAGTTGGATAGTAGTATTATAATCAGTAGGAATCAATTAGGAAGCCATTGTCTCTGTTTTCCAGCTTATAAGCCCATCTGGCCATAGTACAGAAAAAAAAGCATCTTTCTTAGGGATGTAGGTCCAAAGAGTACTCAGTGCTTCAGAGAAGTCCAAGTTTACGAGGGCTCATTGTCTTTCTGCAAAGAGAAGGTATCCACTAAGTCTTCTCTTCCCCAAATCCCATGTCAGGAAAGTTCCCTGATGACACCCTGTCTCAAACAAGGTGGGAATTGAAGACCAACACCAAGTGTTGTCCTTTGTTCTACACGTGCACTATATGTTACTTTCACCCACATATTTTATACATCATACACAAAGGATGAAGAAGAAAAAACAGAAAAAAGGAAAGAAAGTAAGAAAGAAAGGAAATAAGGGCAGGAAGGCATTGAACACAAATATAGAAGCTGATAAAATAAAAAATATTGTATCAAGACAAAAGGACAAGCAATAAATTGGATACTAAAACTTAATTTGGGGATGGAGACAGAGATAGAGATAGAGACACTGGAACCAAAGGAGAAAAATAACTCTGGCACAGCCTATGTTTCTAAGTACCTATAGCAGTCTGTTTGTGAGGTCCAGCAAATAAAAGCAATTGGAGAATAAAAACACTGGGATGAGAATGTAAACCTGAATCTGACAGATTAATTGACAAGCTTAGCTACTCAATGAACTATTTAACATAGATGATGGAGAACTATGCTCCCATCAAGTCTTACACTGTTCTAGGGAAAAAGGGGTTACTAAATCTAAAGGAGGACCTTAATACATGGTAGATCAGAGGTGAATGAGTAAGTTAGCAGCTCAGAGCTCGTCTTGATCTTGCAGTTTAGTTTCCAGCACCCACATCAACTCGCTCGAAGTCTCATGTATCTTTAGTTCCCTGGGATCTGATGCTGTCTTCTGACTGCTATGAGCACTCACACTTGTACCCTACTCCCCAGGTACACAATTTAAAATATATATGTAAATGATTCAAGGGTAAGAAATAGTACCACAGGCTGGCATGGTTGCTCACTCTGTTCCAGGAAGACTGATGACCTGAGTTTGAATCCCAGGATGAACCTGGTGGAAAGAAAGAACTAACTTCTGTAGGTTGTCCTTTGACACTCACATACACACAGACATACACAGACACAGAAACACACACACACATGCACGCACACATGCACAGGCGCACACACACACGCCAATAGATGTCTTTGGCTAACACTATTTTTCAGTGACATAATTTGTATTTATTATGCTTTTCTTTTTTCAGAATGAAAATGAGAGACAATAAATCATCCATGACTGGAAAGTTAAAGCAGGATGCTTAGTTTGAGGAAATAGGCAGAAATGTTGTCAGGGAGTTGAAGAAAACAATTGTATATTTTGTTGGGAAATAAGTTGTAAAGCATGAAGGATGGGACACACATACATATCTGTTTATAAAATTTGTTTCATTATTTGAGATATTTTGCCAAACATGCTTAGAGCTCTGTGTTGAGATGCCATAGAGTAATAGAGAACTGAAAGACTGAGTCTCAGTGAGCTGCAACCCCAGGAGGTTTTGTTCAGGCCTGGAGCACTGTGGGAGGACTCTTTAAACTTTGCTGACAGAAATAGTCTGCATCATCATCAGCCTCCATAGGATTGATAGTGAGTGTGTAGTCCGTCCCAGACCCACTGCCACTGAACCTGGCAGGGACCCCAGATGCTAGGTTGGATGCCCTATAGATGAGGAGTTTGGGTGGCTGTCCTGGTTTCTGTTGGTACCAGTGCATAAAATTATAGCCATATGCACTGACACTTTCGCTGGCCTTGCAGGAGATGGTGACCCTCTGCCCTAGAGACACAGCCAAAGAAGCTGGAGACTGGGTCAGCACAATGTCACCAGTGGAACCTGGAATGATAAGCACACAGACTATTCTTATATATGTTAAAAAACCTTCCCAGTAGAGAACATTTTCATTTAAAAATTTCAAAAATGTTGTGGACATCACTATGAGAAACCAGGGAATCAAAGGGAATGGGGAAAAATAAAAACAATTACAAATGCCCCAACTATAGTTATTAAGAACCCAGAGGCATGGAATATCATGATGGACACAGAGGTTGATCCCAACACTTCTCTGCATCCTCACCTGGAACCCAGAGCAGCAGCACCCATAGGAACAGTGTGTCTGTCTCCATCTCTGAGAGCTGGAAGAGAGGATGCTTCTTAGGCTCTTGACAGCTGTCCTTAAAGAAGCCTGGTCTGTTATATAATGACTCCATATGCAAATCAGCTCAGCAGAGTGTGCTGCTGCTCCAAGGGTACCTGCTCCTGTTTCACCCACAGGGAGTTGGTGTCAGCAGAAAATTTACTTGAGCATCACATGTGTCTTAAAGGACCCTTCTAAATACATGGTTTTTGGAGTCAGAATATCTCTGTTTTTGGTTGTCCTGAAGCTCATTTTGTAGACAAGATCCTCCTGTCTCTGCCTCCTGAGTGCTAAGATTAAAGGTGCTCACCACCACCACCCTGCTTTTCCTTGCAGTCTACTCGATTAAATATTTGCCCTTTATTCTTTTTAAGTTGTGAGTTGGGGGAGTGCATTGTGGACATACCATGTAAAGAATATAAGTTATTTCAAGAACAACTTGATCCCTCAAAATTGCACAAACCCAATGAAAGCATTATCTAAGAGGGAATAGAGAAAAATGATTCAGTGAAGAAAAGTAACTTTTTTATTTAATTTTTTTATTTTTATTGGATACTTTATTTACATTTCAGATGCTACCCCCTTTCCCAATTTCCCCTCCCTAGAAAACCCCTATCCCATGCCCCTTTTCCTTTTTGCTATTATGCATTTTTTTTAAATGTAAATCAAAAGCTTTATAAGTTTGGTAATGTTCAATCAGAAGTGTAACCCAATACCCAACCTAGATATATCAACTAGAAGAAAAGTAACTTAATTCTTGACATACTACCCTATTTTTTAGATCCATATTTTAGATGTGTGTGATGTGTCTTTGTAAGTTTGTCTATTTGTTCATGTTCATGTTTGAAGGCAACTTCTCTTGCCAGGGTATGTGTGTGGAGATCAGCAGAGAAGTTTGGGTGTAGATGTGAGACAAGGTCTGTTGTTGTTCATCACTACTCATGAAATGATTCCTAGGCCAAGTTTTTGTGGGCATTCTCTTCTTTCCTTACAAATCTCATCTTGCCATAGCATCACTCCAAATTCAGTCTATGCTGCTGCTGTGCCTGGCTTTTTATGGCTACCTGGGAGTGAGCCAGGTCCTCACACCTATGTGACAAGCACTTTGCTCACAGAGCCACCTTGTCAGCCCATTGCCTTTAAGTAAATCCAGTGAGAGGAAGTTCTTTTATTGAACAGAAATAATTCTGCAGGGTATGAGCGAGTTCCAAAATGAAGAAAAGAAGCATGTAATGGAGATGTGCAGAGATGCATCTTTTGTACAGTTCTTCAAAACATCTAAGATTATTAAAAGACAGAAATCTTGTATTTTTTATGGTGATAATCTTCCCCAGAGAAAGTGTAAGATAGATAGATGAATAGTTAGACATGTATGCGAATATAGACAGAGTAGTGAGTATTTCTTCATATTCCAAGACTGCTGGCACTTTTCTAGGTTTAACTAGGCAGAAGGTTGGATTTCCTAGCTATATTTTAAGGTTGGAAGCAGCACAGTAGTATTTTAATTAAAAGAGAACATAAAAAAGTTATAAGAAGCCTTACAAAAAGAAGGAAGAGTAAGAAGAATTGAAATGGGGACAGTAGGAAGGAAAGAGGGAGAAGAAGGCACAAAGGAAGAAGAGAAAGTGAAAATCATAAAGGGAGGAAGAGAAAAGGAGAAAGAATGAGAAAGAAAGAAGTGAAGAAAGAGTGGGGACAAATGAAAGATGGACAATTCCCTCCTCAGCTTATGCTCACTGTTTCTGTTTCCAGGTCTCTGCCATGTAGAGATGGATCCTTTTGTTTTATTGTACCCATTCACTGTACTGAACCAGCTGCAGTTGAAAGATGAGATAGTGCAAACCAAATATACATCGAATGAAATTTGCAAGTTATCCTTCACATTTTACCTTCTTTTTTTAGGTATGCTCACTGTTAGTTGATTTTTGTATTCAAAATTAGAAGGTTGATCTGTTATAATATAGAATGTTAGGTGATATTTCTCATTTATGTCCAGAATAAAAATATTTTATATTCTGCAATGTATACTATTCATGCAAAGGGCCATACATTTATAAATATCACTGAATCTCAATAGTTATTACTTTAAGTCTGGTTACTGTTGGTGGGAGACAAATATTTCTGATATTATTTTACTGCTTCTATGAGCTGGTCTTATTGCTCTTGTAGCTCTTTACTTGTCTTGTATGTAGTGTCAAAAGCTGCACTTCTGCCAGGCATAATGATTTATTTTAGTAATCCAAAGATGTAAGAAGCTGAGGTGGAAGGATCTTGAGTTTGCAGCCCTTTAGGACACATAGCTTGGGTTACCCAGATGATCAAATTTTCTGCACCTCTCCAAGCCCCACATTTCATCTATTTTTGCATATAGTCCTGTTAATATATATTTTATTTATACATATTTTGTCCTCTCTTTTAATTGACTTATAACATTCTATTCATTAACATTGGCACTTTTGCTTCAGTCCATCAGAATGGCCCCCTCATCATGAGTGGAGACTCAGTACACTCTGACAGAAAGGTGGATAAAGGGATAGAACAGAAGATTTACAGGACAGGGATGTTCCTGTGTGGAATGCAATACAGATAGTCAGACAAGGTTGACCATTGCAATGTAGGTACCTGATCCCAGCCCTGAGACAAGAAAATTGGCCATAAACAGCTCAGAGAGGAGCTCTTTGATGTGCCCAGAAGTCCTGAAGTGCACTGAATATGGGGAAAGGATGGGCTGGGCTTTACCAAGGAGGACAAAGGACTTGAGTGTAGAAGCAGACATGAGCCTGAAGCTAACATGGTAGGAATCAGTTAAGAAGAATCAGTTTTATGCATAGTGCAAAGAGAGTCTATGTGAAAGAGTTTTCAAAGAGTTCATATATTTCAGTGAATATTATTTAATGAATGTTGTGTTTGAGATACAACAAAGAAAATTGTGTGAAGGCTGTTGTCATTTCTGTCTCAGATGAAATGTTAACTCTTTCATTTTGTCATTTTCTGATTTTACAAAATGATATTAAGTATTGTAACCTCTGACCAATATACAGTTCCACACACCCAACTTAGGCTGAGTGAGCATTTACTAGGTTATAATTCTATGTAAAGCTACTACATAGAAAATTTGCTGGACCAGTAAAGGCCCACCCTGGCATCAAACACACATTTCTCCCTGGTTTCAGAAGACAGTCATTCAGTTCCCCTTGTCAAAAAATTTTGCAGCTATGGTGGCAGAGATTTTTATCTGTCCCTTTGGCCCTTAGTCCTGTACTCTATACCCACCCTCTATGATTCTATGGATTGTGTTGAGGCCTGCTTATTTTCACATTAAGGTAGCCATTTTGTATTCAGTGTCTGTTTTGTTCATAAGGTGAAATAAAGTCAATCTTCTCAGACTCCACTTCCCAGAAGTAATTATCAACATTTACCACTGAAGAATGTTCTTGATAAGCCAAAAAGTTATCGATGAATCAATAATGCTTTGTTGCCTTAGTGTTCTGAAATTTTACTTTTCACCACCTATTCCTTCCTTACTCAGAACCAACCAGCTTAAAGGTTAGCCTATAATACTTTGTATAGTAAGCCAAAATGTAATATTGTTCCTTTTATTGCCTTTTAAACTTTTGGACATGTTTTCTTTTCTATAAATAGTCTGATAATTGTTTGATTTCTTTGATTCAGACTCAGTTCTGAACTATATCCCTGGTCTGACCACTATTAAGGTCATTAATTCAGTAAACTATTCTTTTTTCCATTTTTAATTGGATATTTTATTTACACTTCAGAATGCCTTTTACCCATTCCCCCCCTTAGAAAACCCTTATCCCATGCCCCCTTTCCTTTCTGCTTTTATACATTTTTAAAAATGTTAATCAAAGGCTTTATAAGTTTGGTAATGCTCAACCAGAAGTGTAAACCAATACCCAACCTAGATATATCAACTATCTTTGAGTGGTGCAGATATGTGAACATCTGCCTCTTTGTCTCCCCCCTCTTTCTCTTCATCACCTAGCTTCTCCTGTCCTTCTTCTCCTCCTATCCTCACTCCTTCTCTGCCTCTCAGTACTCCTCCTACCTTAGCTTCTCCTACATATCACCCTACCTGTTAAAATAAATCTTTTCTCTTAAAATACAATTAGAGCATAATTATGCCAATTTGTACCACTGAGATACAAGATAGTCCTAATACCCAGTCTATCATTTTGTTGACTAACCAGAACCTCTGTCATCTATCCTAACTAAAACACTTAGTTCTGAACCTGACTTTTTCCTTGGCTTTAGAATGAATGTCAGCTGAAGCCCATCCACTCAAATCTTTTCTCTTAAGGTAAATAGCCAAGATTGGCTATGAGGCTATAAGTTTTCAACCCTGTCAGAAATCCAGAATGACTGAGTTAACTATAATTGTGGGAAGCACAAAGCATAGCTTCTAAACCTTAGCCAATTTATAGAGACCTCTGAACACCTGGACATTCCCTCTACTACAAAACGTTGGAGCATCTGTTCTTTCACCTTCTGGTCCAGGATCATCTGACAGACCTTAGTGCTGCAGAATAATTAAGGGCTGATTACTCTGTCTAGGCAGATATAATCAGTCAACTATTCTGCAAGTGTGTCCTTTTCTGGACAGTAATTTGTCTGTAGATGGAAAGAGGCAATTCTTGCCTAGTGGCTGTCTCACAACAACTGGAGTAACTCCAAAGATGCTCAATTTCTTCTTAGAATTCAATACAGAAACCTGTCAGGAGCAGACAGGTATCTAATCGAAATGAACATTAATACAGAAATGCTTGTCACATCAATTCTGTGGACTTCTGATGTTTTGAAAACCAACTATCCATGTAAGGTAATCTGGATTGTTGTCTGTTAACTCCACTCAGCTATTTCTTAAAAATATGGAAAACACCCTAACAATAAACTCCAAGCTTGGATTTGCTATAGTCCCTTAACTCACAAGCTAATCATCTCAAATCTGGTAAAAAGTTTATAGAAGGACTGGGTCTAAGCCTTGTATTCCTAAATGTGTTATACTGGTACAATGCCTATGAGAGTAACAATATTCATTTCACTTTTATATCAATAAGAAGCTCGTACCAATGAAAACTTTAAATTTGAAGTCAAAGTAAATTTTGTACCATTTAAGAAATTATAACTTCATCTTGATAATAATTATACAGATTTCTACTAATTGGTTATGGCTATGCCTTAAATCCTAGCTAATCCTCCCTGTTCCAACCAAAACCACTACTTTTCCCCAGAAAGACAACCCAATATAAACCACCTTAGTCCCGAAGCCCAGGGAATAAAGGTGCTGACTCTCCATTAACTTCTTCAAGTGGATTATGGGTGTTGAGATATTAGAAGAGGGGTGGGGGGAAGAGTAAATTGATAAGCCTCTGACACTGCGTCTTCACTGCACCCAGATGAAATTCCAGGACATCAGAGGTTTGAGCAGGTCTGCCCAGATTGCTTGATGAGTAGATACACCAAGGCTGTGTATTCTGCAATATACAATTCTCAAAACAAGTTTTAGTATCAAGATATATTTTTTAACAGGACTGACATTTTATTAAGGATGTTGGTTCTAACCGCCTTTCTTTTTTCCCCCTCTTTTATTGAATATAATGTTTACATTTCAAATTTTACCCCCTTACCCCATTCTCCCCACCACCCAGGAACCCCTTATCCCATCCCCCCTCCTCAGGCTTCTATGAGGGTGTGCACCTACCTACTCCCCACTCCCCCTCCCCACCCTCAGATTCCCCCCACTCAGTGTTCAGCGTTCATGGGACCAAAGATCTCCTCTCCCACCTATGCCCAACAAGGCCATCCTCCCCTACATATACAGCTGGAGTCATGTGTCCCTCCTTATGTGCTCCTAGGCTGGTGGTTCAGACCCTGGGGAACTCTGGCTGGTTGGTATTGTTGCTCTCCTCATGGGACCACCAACCCTTTAGGCTCCTTCAGTTTCCTCTCTAACTTCTCCATTGGGAACCTTTGATCAGATTAATGGTTAGCTGCAAGTATCTGCCTCTGGATATGTCAGATTCTGGGCGACCTCTAAGGAGACTGCCTTATCAGGCTGCTGTCAGCTTTCCCTTCAGGTCATCCATATCAGCATCTATTTTTGGTGATTGCACATGGGATGAATACCCAGGTGGAATGGTCTCCATATAACCTCTCCTTCAGATTCTGTCCAACATTTTGTCTCCACATTTGCTCCCTTGAGTGTTTAGTTACTCCTTCTAAGAAAGATGTAGGCATCCACACTTGTTCTTCCTTCTTCATGAGCTTCATGTGGTCTGTTAGTGGAATCTTTGTTGTTTCAAACTTTTGGGCTAATCTCTGCTTATCAGTGAGTAAATACCATGTGTGTTCTTTTGTGATTGGGTTACCTCACTTAGGATGATATTTTCTAGTTCCATCCATTTACCTAAGAATTCTTGAATTCATTATTTTTAATAGCTGAGTAATATTCCATTGTGTAAATGTACCACATTTTTTGGTATCCATTCCTCTGTTGAGGGACATCTGGGTTCTTTCCAGCTTCTGGCTATTAAAAATAAGGCTGCTATGAACATAGTGGAGCATATGTCTTTTTTATATATTGGGACATTTTCTGGGTATATGCCCAGGAGTGGTATAGCTGGGTCCTCAGATAGTGCTATGTCCAATTTTCTGAGGAACTGCCAGACTGACTTTCAGAGTGTTTGTATCAGCTTGCAACAACACCAACAAAGAAGGAGTGTTCCTCTTTCTTCACATCCTCGCCAGCATCTACTATCACCTGAATTTTCGATCTTAGCCATTCTGACTGGTGTGAGATGGTATCTCAGTGTTGTTTTGATTTACATTTCCCTGATGACTAAGGATGTTGAGCATTTCTTAAGGTGCTTCTCAGCCATTTGTGTTTCCTCAGTTGAGAATTCTTTGTTTAGCTCTGTACCCCATTTTTAATGGGGTTATTTTGTTGTTTGGCGTCAAATTTCTTGAGTTCTTTATATATCTTGGATATTAGCCCTCTATCAGATCTAGGATTGGTAATGATCTTTTTCCAATCTCTTGGTTGTGGTTTGGTCTTGTTGACAGTGTCCTTTGCCTTACAGAAGCTTTGCAATTTGATGAGGTCCCATTTGTTGATTCTTGATCTTAGAGCATAAGCCATTGGCGTTCTGTTCAGGAACTTTTCACCTGTGCCTAGGTATTCAAGGACCTTCCCCAACTTCTCTTCTATTAGTTTCAGTGTATCTGGCTTTATGTGAAGGTCCTTTATCCACTTGGAGTTGAGCTTTGTATAAGGGGATAAGAATGGATTGATTTGCATTCTTCTACATGCTGACCTCCAGTTGAGCCAGCACCACTTGTTGAAAATGCCCACCTTTTTCCACTGGATGGATTTAGCTCCCTTGTCAAAGATCACGTGACCATAGGCGTGTGGGTTCATTTCTGGGACTTCAATTCTATTCCATTGATCTTCCTGTCTGTCTCTGTACCAATACACTACTGCTCTGTAGTACAGTTTGAGGTCAGGATTGGTGATTCCCCCAGAAGTTATTTTACTGTTGAGAATAGTTCTCGCTATCCTAGGTTTTTTGTTATTCCAAATGAATTTGTAAATTGCTCTTTGTATCTGTATGAAGAACTGATTTGTGTGAGGAGCCACATTCGCCATTATAAGATGGCACCAGCTTCTGCTTCCTGGTTCTTCACGGAAGCTTTACTTGAGAATGCGCCTGCGCATGGCGTGAAAACCGAGTATGACAATTGGATGAAAGATTTGAGCCAAATCCAATCTTTCTCCCAAAGCTCTATTTAAGCAGCGGGCTTTCTGAGCTCAGCGTCCTTCCCTCCACCTCACCATCTTGAAGAGCTGTTCAATAAATGCTGTCAGAAGAATCCTGAGTGTGTCGTTCTCCTTATCGGTGAGGTAGCACGTCGCAGATTTGGAATTTTGATGGGGATTGCGTTGAATCTGTCAATTGCTTTTGGCAGGATGGCCATTTTTACTAAGTTAATTCTGCCAATCTAGGAGCATGGGTGACCTTTCCATCTTCTGAGATCTTCTTTGATTTCTTTCTTCAGAGACTTGAAGTTCTTGTCATACAGATCTTTCACTTGCTTGTTTAGATTCACTCCAAGATATTTTATTTTATTTGTGGCTATTGTGAAGGGTGTCATTTCCCTAATTTCTTTCTCAGCCTGTTTATCCTTTGAGTAGAGAAAGGCTACTTATTTGTTTGAGTTGATTTTATATCCAGCCACATTGCTAAAGGTGGTTATCAGGTTTAGGAGTTCTCTGGTGAAAGTTTTAGGGTCACTTAACTATACTATCATATCATCTGCAAATAGTGAAATTTTGACTTCTTCCTTTCCTATCTGTATCCCTTTGACTTCCTTTTGTTGTCTTATTGCTCTAGCTAGGACTTCCAGTAGTATATAAATAGGTAAGGTGAGAGTGGGCAGCCTAGTCTAGTCCCTGATCTTAGTGGGATTGCTTCAAGTTTCTCTCCATTTAGTTTGATGTTGGCTACTGGCTTGCTGTATATTGCTTTACTATGTTTAGATATGGGCCTTGAATTCCTGATCTTTACAAGACTTTTAACATGAAGGGATGTTGAATTTCATCAAATGCTTTCTCAGCCTCTAGTGAGATGTCCATGCAGTTTCTCTTTGAGTTTATTTATGTAGTGGATTACATTGATGGATTTCTGAATATTGAACCATCCCTGCATTCCTGGGATAAAGCCTACTTGGTCTTGGTGGATAATTGTTTTCATGCATTGTTGGATTAGGTTTGTGAGAATTTTATTGAATATTTTTGTGTCAATATTCATAAGAGAGATTGGTCTGTAGTTCTCTTTCTTTGTTGGGTCTTTCTGTGGTTCAGGTATGAGCATAATGGTAGCTTCATAGAATGAGTTGGGTAGTGTTCCTTCTGTTTCTATTTGATGGAATAGCTTAAAGAGGATTGGTATTAGGACTTCCTTGAAGGTCTGATAGAATTCTTCACTGAAACCATCTGGCCCCAGACATTTTTTGGTGGGGAGATTTTTAATGACTGCTTCTATTCCTTTAGGAGTTATGTGACTGTTTAGATGGGTTATCTGTTCCTCGTTTTACTTTGGTACCTGGTATCTGTCTAGAAAATTGTCCATTTCATCCAGATTCAATTTTGTTGAGTATAGGCCTTTGTAGTAGCATCTGATGATTTTTTTAATTTCCTCAGTTTCTGTTGTTATGTCTCCTTTTTCAGTTTTGATTTTATTAATTTGGATACTGTCTCTGCATCCTTTGGTTTGTCTGGCTAAGGGTTTGTCTATCTTGTTGATTTTCTCAAAGAACCAGCTCCTGGTTTTGTTGATATTTTGTATACTTCTTTCTGTTTCAACTTGGTTGATTTCAGCCCTGAGTTTGATTATTTCCTGTCATTTACTCCTCTTGGGCCTATTAGCTTCTTTTTATTCTAATGCTTTCAGCTGTGCTGTCAAGTTGTTAATCTATGCTCTTTCCATTTTCTTTTTGTGGGCACTTAGAGCTATGATTTTTCCTCTTAGTACTGCTTTCATGGGGTCTCACAAATTTTGATATGATGTGTCCTCATTTTCATTTAATTCTAAAAGGTCTTTAATTTCTTTCTTTATTTCTTCCTTGACCAAGTTATCATTGAGTAGAGCATTTTTCAGTTTCCAAGTGTATGTGGGCTTTCCGTTGTTTTTGTCCATGTCAAAGATGAGTCTTAGTCCGTGGTGGTCTGATAAGGTACAAGTGATTATTTCAATCTTTTTGTATCTGTTTGGACCTGTTTTGTGACAAATTATATTGTCTATTTTGGAGAATAGAGCAAAATGGAGCACCATGAGGTGCTGAGAAGAAAGTATATTCTTTTGTTTTAGGATGAAATGTTCTATAGATGTCAGTTAAGTCCAATTGGTTCATAACTTCTGTTAGTTTCATTGTATCTCAGTTTAGTTTCTGTTTCCACGATCTCTCCATTGCTGAGAGTGGGGTTGTGAAATCTCCCACTATTATTCTGTGAGGTACAATGCATGCTTTAAGCTTTAGCAAACTTTCTTTTATGTATGTGGGTGCCCTTGCATTTGGGGCATAGATGTTCAGAATTGAAAGTTCTTCTTGGTACATTTTTCCTTTGATGAATATGAAGTGTCCTTCTTTATCTTTTTCAATTACTTTTGGTTGAAAAACGATTTTATTTGATAGTAGAATGGCTACTCCAGCTTGTTTCTTGGGGCCATTTCCTTGAGAGATTGTTTTCCATTTTTTTTACTCTGAGGTAGTGTCTGTCTTTTTCACAAAGGTGCATTTCCTGTATGCAGCAGAATGTTGGGTCCTGATTAAGTATCCAGTCTGATTGTCTATGTCTTTTATTGGAGAATTGAGTCCATTGATATTAAGAGATGTTAAGAAAAAAATGAATGTTGTTTCCTGTTATTTTTGTTATTGGCAGTGGAGTTATGTTTGTATAGCTACATAGGGTTGTTGGAAGATTACATTCTTGCTTTTTCTACGTTGTAGTTTCCCTCCTTGTCTTGGAGTTTTCCACAAATTATCCTTTGAAGAGCTGGATTTGTGGTGAGATATTGTGTAAATTTGGATTTGTTGTGGAATATTTTGGTTTCTCCATCAATATTGATTGAGAGTTTTGCTGTGTATAGTAGTCTGGGCTGGCATTTGTGTTCTCTTAGGGTCTGTATGATATTGGTCCAGGATCTTCTTTCTTTTATGGTCTCTGGTGAGAAGTCTGGCGTAATTCTTATAGGTCTGCCTTTATATGTTACTTTACCTTTTTCCCTTACTGCTTTTAGTATTTTTTCTTTGTTTTGTACATTTGATGTTTTGATTATTATGTGGTTGGAAGTATTTCTTTTCTGGTCTAAACTATTTGGAGTTCTGTAGGCTTCTTGTATATTTATGGACATCTTTTTCTTTTGGTTAGGGAAGTTTTTTTTTTTTCTATAATTTTGTTGAGGATATTTACTGGTCTTTTAAGTTGGGAGTCTTCCCTTTCATCTATACCTATTATCCTTAGGTTTGACCTTCTCATTGTGTCTTGGATTTCTTGTATATTTTGGGTTAGTAGCTTTTTGTATTTTGCATTTTCTTTGACAGTTGTGTCAATGTTTTCCATGCTATCTTCTGCACACGAGATTCTCTCTTCTATCTTTTGTATTCTGTTGGTTATACTTGTGTCTATGACTCCTGATTTCTTTCATGTTTGTTTATCTCCAGGATAGTCTCCCTTTGTGATTTCTTTATTGTTTCTACTTCCATTTTTAGATCCTGGATGGTTTTGTTTAATTCCTTCTCCTGTTTGGTTGTGTTTTCTTGCAATTCCTTAAGGGGTTTTTGTGTTTCCTCTTTAAAGGTTTATATCTGTCTACCAGTGTTCTCCCTAAGTTCTTTGAGAGTGTTATGTCTTTCTTAAAGTTCTCTATCATCATCATGAGAAGTGATTTTAATTCTGAATCCTGCTTTTCTAGTGTGATGGGGTGTTCAGGGTTTGCTATGATGGGGAACTGGGTTCTGATGATGCTATGTAACTTTGGATTTTGTTGCTTATGTTCTTGTGCTTGCCTTTCACCATCTGGTTAACTCTAGTGCTGCCTGTACTTGCTGTCTCTGACTGAAGCCTGCCTTTCCAGTTATCTTGCTTGTGTCTAATCTCCTAGGGGTCCAGATGTCTCTGTGATCTTTTCCAGCTGCACTGAGTACAGTGTTACCTTTAGGATGCCTCAGGATATGGTGTTTCCAAGGTAGCAGTCCAGCTAGGTGTCTGCTCTTCTGGGTGCAGTGTCTCCTCTAGGACGTCTCAGGATAAGGTGCCCAGTGATCTGAGTGCAGTGGTTCCTCTAGGATATTTCAGGATATGTTGTCTGACGCTCTGATTTCAGTTGTTCCTCTGTGGCTCTGGGTTGAGTGGACCTTCCAGAATGTCTCGGGCGGAATCCGGGGTCCACACAAGAGCAGACCGGGCAGTCTGGTCCAGGCCTCAGATCCGGGAGAGGAGTGGAAGGGGGAGTGTTATTCCACAGGGGCAGGGGTTTGGGTATCCACTGTAATCTGAGCACTCCCAGCACCCAGCTATGGGCTTAGGGCAATGTGTCAGTCTTCCTACCTACAGCTGTCGGATCCCTGGAGCCTCCAGGATGTCTCCAGCGGAATCCGGGGTCCACACAAGAGCAGACTGGGTAGAAGTCTGGTCCTGGCCTCAGATCCGGAGAGGGGCCGAAGGGGCAAGATAACTTTCTCACAGGTTGTATCTTTTGCTACTAGGAAACTTTCTCATGCCCAAGTTTATTACATATTCTGTTATGTTCAGTGCCCTTGGAAATCAATCATGATAGAAGTCAATAGTACTCCTTTGTTTAGCTACTCACAATGAGTTTGGATCTGACCAAATCACCTAGCAGCACTTCCTGCACTGGTGTATAAGCTTTTATGGTATTTGCTTTTAAATGCTTTCTCTCATTTATTTAAAAGAAGACTTTCATTTTGAGTAGGGGTCAAATAGTTTAAGTTCCCCAAACCTAGGAACTGACATTTTACTTGGCAGAAGAGAGACATATACATGGGTAACTGATATCCTGGTTAGCTGGTTGAGACATGAATGTTAGACAAGGCAAGTCCTCTGTCAGAGTTGAATATGCCAACCTATGGGAGCAGGATAAGTGTGAAACAAAGACATGTTTCTAAAGAAATCTTCTATACCTAACTCCTGATGGTAGAATAACACTTGGCTCAGATATTTGTAGATCTGAGGCTTAAAAAGCTCTGTAGGATCCTAACTCAGAGTCCTGGTTCAGCTCTTTGTTTTCTCTTTTTTAATTGAATATTTTACTTATTTACATTTCAGATAATATCACGTTTCCTCATGACCCACAGGCCCCAGCAATAAAGCCCTTGTCCCATCCCTCATCCTTTTTGCTTTTATAATATTTTAATTTCATGCAAGGCCATAAACAGAGTACAGAGATAACCATTTCTAAGGGCTTATCAGGATGACCAAAATATCCAAACCTAATTCCCTGTCCTAGCCCAAAGTCATTTTCATGCCTAAAGCCCACTTCTTTGTTCTAGCCTAAGATTTATACTCTTGCCTGTAATTACTGTGTTTTAGCCTAAGATTTAGATTCCTGACTTTTTAATAATATTATTTTTGGATATTTTATGTACATTTCAGATGTTAACCCCTTTCCCCATTTCTTCCCCCTACCCAGGAACCCCCAATCACATTATCCTTCCTCCTGCTTTTATGAGGATGTGCCCCCACCCATCCACTCCAGACTCCCTACCCTCGAATTTTCCCACCTGGGGGCATCCAGCCATCACAGGACCAAGGACCTACTCCCCCACCTTTTCTCAACAAGGCTGTCCTCCCCTACATATACAGCTGGAGCTATGGGTCCTTCTCTATGTGCTCCCAGGCTGGTGGTTTAGACCCTAGGAGCTCTGGATGGTTGGTATTGTTGCTCTCCCCATGGGTCCCACAAAACCTTTCAACTCCTTCAGCCTTCTCTCTAACTCCTCCATTGAGAACCCTTTTGTTACTCCTTCTAAGAAGGATCAAAGCACCCACACTTTGGTCTTCCTTCTTTATGAAACTCATGTGGTCTGTGAGTTGTATCTTGGGTATTGCAAGCTTTTGGGCTAATATCCAATTATCAGTGAGTGCATACCATGTGTGTTCACTTGTGACTAGATTACCTCACTCAGGATGATATTTTCTAGTTCCATCCATTTGCCTATGAATTTCAGACTTCATTGTTTTTAATAGCAAATTGCTCTATGAAGAATTGAGTTGGAATTTTCATGGGGATTGCATTGAGTCTGCAGATTGTTTTTGGCAAGATGGCCATTTTTACTATATTAATCCTGCCAATCCAGGAGCGTGGGAGATCTTTCCATCTTCTGAGATCTTCTTTGATTTCTTTCTTCAGAGACTTGAAATTTTTGTCATACAGACCTTTCACTTGCTTGGTTAGATTCACTCCAAGGTATTTTATGTATTTTGTGACTATTGTGAAGGGTGTCATTTCCCTAATTTCTTTCTCAGTCTGTTTATTCTTTAAGCAGAGGAAGTCTTCTGATTTGAATTAATTTTATATTCAGCCACTTTGCTGAAGTTGTTTATCAGATTTAGGAGTTCTCTAGTGGAAGTTTTGGAGTCCCTTAAGTATACTATTTTGTCATCTGCAAATAATAAAATTTTGTCTTCTTCATTTTCATTTTGCATCAATTTGACCTCCTTTTGTTGCCTAATTGCTCCTGGTAAGATGTTGGGTACTATATAGAATAGGTAAGGAGAGAGGGCAGCCTTGTCTAGTTCCATATTTTTAGTGGGATTGCTTCAATTTTCTCTCCCTTTAGTTTGATATTGGCTACTGGTTTGCCATATATTGCTTTTACTATGTTTAGGTATGGGCCTTGAATTCCTGAACTGTCCAAGTCTTTTGCATGAAGGGGTGTTGAATTATGTTAAATGTGAGATGATTATGTGTTTTTTTTTTTGAGTTTGTTTATATAGTTGATTAGGTTGATAGATTTCTGAACACTGAACCATCCCTGTATTCCTGGTAGAAAGCCTTTTTTTTTCATATGGATGAGTGTTTTGATGTGTTCTTGGATTATGGTTTGCAAGAATTTTATTGAGTATTTTTGCATTGATATTCATAAGGGAGATTGGTATGATGTTCTCTTTCTTTGTTAGGTCTTTGTGTCATTTAGGTATGAGAGTAATTGTGGCTTCATAGAATGAACTGGGTAGTGTTCCTTGTGTTTCTATTTTGTGGAATAGTTTGAAGAGAATTGGTATTAGGTCTTCCTTGAAGGTCTGATAGAATTCTTCACTAAAACCATCTGGTCCTGGGCTTTTTTGGTAGGGAGCCTTTTTTGTTTTGTTTGAGACAGGGTTTCTCTGTGTAGTCCTGGCTGTCCTGGAACTCACTCTGTAGACCAGGCTGGCCTCGAACTCAGAAATCCACCTGTCTTTGCCTCCCAAGTTCTGGGATTAAAAGTGTGTGCCATCACTGCCCAGCATGTAGGGAGCCTTTTAATGACTTTTAATGATTTCTTTAGGGGTTATGGTACTCTTTAGATGGTTATCTGCTCCTGACTTAACTTTGTTACCTAGTATCTATCTAGAAAATTGTCTATTTCTTCTAAATTTTTGAGTTTTGTTGAATATAGGCTTTTGTAGTCGTATCTAATGATTTCTCTTAATTTCCTTGGTTTCTGTTATTATATCTCCTTTTTCAGTTCTGATTTTATTAATTTGGATACTGTCTCTGTGCCCTTTGGTTAATCTGACTAAGGGCTTGTTGATTTTCTCAAAGAACCAGCTTCTGGTTTTGTTGATTCTTTGTATAGTTCTTTTCATTTCTACTTTTTGGTTTCAGCCCTGAGTTTTATTATTTCCTGCTGTCTACTCCTCTTGTGTATATTTACTTCTTTTTGTTCTATAGCTTCCAGGTGTGTTGTCAAGCTGCTAGTGTATCCTTTCTCCCATTTTTATAGCACTTAGAGCTATGAGTTTTTCTCTTAGTACTGCTTTCATTGTGTCCCACAAGTTTTGGTATGATGTGATTTCATTTTCACTAAATTCTAAGAAATCTTTAATGTCTCTCTTTGTTTCTTTCTTGACCAAATTATCATTGAGTATTATTCATGTTCCACATGTTTCTGGATTTTACATTGATTTTATTTTTATTGAAGATCAGCATTAGTTCATGGTGTCTAATAGGATACATGGCATCATTTCAATTTTCTTGTGTCTGTGGAAGCCTGTTTTCTAGCCTTTTATTCTGAGGTAGTGACTGTCTTTGTCACTGAGGTGGGTTTCCTTTATGCAGCAAAATGTTGGGTCCTGTTTATGTATCTAGTCTGTTAGTATATGTCTTTTTATTGAGGAATTGAAACCCTTGATGTTAAGAGATATTAAGGAAAAATGACTGTTGCTTCCTGTTATTTTTATTATTAAAGGTGGAATTATGTTTGTGAAGATAACTTTTTTTTCAGTTTGTTGGAAGAGAATTCTTTCTTGTTTCTTTCTAGGGTATGATTTCTTTTCTTGTGCTGGTGGTTTCCCTCTATTATCCTTTGTAGGGCTGGATTTGTGGAAAGATATTGTGTAAATTTGGTTTTTATGGAATATTTTGGTTTCTCCATCTATGGTAATTGAGACTTGTGTTGGGTATAGTAGACTGGACTGGCATTTGTGTTCTTTTGGGGTCTGTGTGACATCTGTCCAGTATTCTCTGGCTTTTATAGTACATAGTGAGAAGTTTGGTGTAATTCTGATAGGGCTGCCTTTATACGTTACTTGACCTTTTTCCCTTACTGCTTTTCATATTCTTTCTTTGTTTTGTGCATTTGGTGTTTTGATTATTATGTGACAAGGTGAATTTCATTTTTGATCTAGTCTATTTAGAGTTCTATAGGCTTCTTGTATGTTCATAGGCATCTCTTTCTTTAGGTTAATAATTTTGTTCATATTTACTTCCCCTTTATGTTGTGAATATTTACTCTCATCTATACCTATTAGCCTTATGTTCCATCTTCTCATTATGTCCTGGATTCCTGGATGTTTTGGGTTAGGATGTTTTTGCTCTTTGTATTTTCTTTGACTGTTGTGTTAATGTTTTCTATGGCCTCTTTTTCCACATGAGATTCTCTCTTCTATCTATATTATTCTGTTGGTGATGCTTCTATCTATGACTCCTGATCTCTTTGCTAGATTTTATATCTCCATATAGTAGTAGCCTTTCTTTATTATTTCTTTATTGTTTCTACTTCAATTTTTATGTCCTGGATGATTTTTTTTCAATTCCTTCAACTGTTTGGTTGTGTTTTCTTGTAATTCTTTAAGGGCTTTTTCTGTTTCTTCTTTAAGGGCTTCTACCTGTTCACCAGTTTTTTCCTTTATTTCTTTGAGGGAGTTATTTATGTTCTATTTAAAGTCCTCTATTGTCATCACGAGAAATAATTTTAAGTCTGATCCTTGCTTTTCTGGTGTGGTAGGGTATTCATGACTTGCTATGGTGGGAACACTAGGTTCTAATGATGCCAAGTAACCTTGGTTACTAGTTAGTCTAGATTAGTTGACTCTTATGGGGTTCCTATCCCCTTCAGGGGTACACTTTTTTCTCTTATTCTTCCATAAGACCCATCCTATAGGCAAGCACCAATACCTAACACTATCAGTGATTCTCTGTTACACTTGTAGCAGGAGTATGTTGTTCTCTGAGGGTTCCACCTACTAGCTGACTCAGACAGATACATACTGTTTGCTTTATATATAAAAGTTTATATATAATTATTTTAAGATTTTTGTAAGATTATATGCACACACACACACACACACACACACACACACACACACACATGCACTTTTTGGATGAAGCAAGCTTCAACAAACTCCAACTTCTTTGTTTTTTTTCTTCCACAGTTGATATATCTCAGTAAAATCTACATATGAGTGGGGAGGCAAGCTGCTGGTGCCCTGAGTAGACCTTGAGCATCAGCTCTGTACCCAATCCCACAAAACCCAGAGGAGGCTGGGCTCCCAGGAGCTCTCATACACCCAGGAACATAGGATCATAAGATCTCAGGAGATGGGTCATACCAGGATTTCAGGATTCCGGAGGCAGCTTGACTCTGACAAACAAGGTTGCATTCTTTTCTACAAAAATACAAAGAGAAACAAGTTAGAATTGAATAAAGTTATGATTAAATCACAGCCTGTCAGAAAAGAGAAACTAGCTGAGAAAATTACCTTGCTTGCTTACACTTTATGCTTGGAATTGTTGATTTTAGTAGATAAAACACTGTTAAATGTCCTCAGGCAAAGACAAAATTTCCAGAAACTTCTGATATAGTCTCAAACATAGTTCTACTTTTAGAATGTTTATGTAAAAACGGACTTTTAATGCTGATATCTACCTTCTTTGATATATGTTAATGTTACTCTATATACTATGGCATAAAATATGCAGACAGGATTTAATTCTTTTTGTAAAACTTAGAATGCAAATTTGCTTTCATCTTTAATAAATGATAAAAATACATATAAAATGTCTTAAAAAATAAATTTACATATGATTGGTTTTCAGTAAATGTATGACTTTTATAGTTATTTTATGTATATCCCTGAGGCTGTAGTAAAAATGTCCTCAACAAACATAACACATCTATAGTAAAAAGTAATTTTATTTCTTCTGAAAAAAGGTGTTTTGGTTGATTACTTTTGTGAATCAGTTTCTATGGCCAGAGTAAAGGTTAGCCATATTACACATCTCCAGCATTCTTTCATTTTTAGCATAACATTTGAATTGATTTTTTGAAATCTCACATCATATGCCCTGTCACATTCACTTCCCCATTCTCTAGGCCTGCCCTCTCCCACCCTTGTGACCTCCCACCAACAAAACCATAACAATAACAACAAAAATAAAAACAAACACAAGAACCACTCCAACTTGTATTATTTACACACTAGAATGTGGTCCAACTCTCAGGGGCCTGCCTCTTAAATAAAACTGTGTCCTTTCCTTTTTGAACCCAGCCAGAAGCCATCAATTGTGGAGAGCTACACTTTAGCGTCCTTATCACAGTTTTAAAAAATAAGAATTCTCTTCAGTGGGTTTCTGTTTATGTTGTTAATCTTTGGGGTTGTGTTGTTGTGGTTGTCAGAGAATCCTTCCATATCCCTCCTTCTCAACTGTGGTCTGCAGTCATTGGATCACTGCCTTGCTCTTGACAGTCACCAGGAAGGATGGATCATGGGTTTCCACATAGTTTCCGATGACAGCACAGATGATGAATTTGGCATCTGGCAGTAGTTGGTCCATGGACAAATGTATCCCTCAGTGACAAATTTTATTACAGACATCAGCATGACCCTAGGTAGCAGGCAGCCCACTCAGATTGGTAAGGCCCCTGGCAGCCACACAGCCCACAGACACTGACCTGGATTCAGGCTGTAGCACAGCCATGGAAATCTACACAGCCTTTAGTGGTAACATGGGCCATAGACATCAACACAGAACCTGGCTGCACTAGGACCACAGACCCAGACACTGCTCTCTGTGGTAGCACCACCCAGATATCACCAGAGCTCCAGGGGGCAGTCCAGGCCACTCAAATTGGTATGCCTCACAGACCAATGGACAACAATGTAGTTTCAAGCATCCTAGCACAGGCTAGGAACACATGAACCACGGACATCAACATAGACCCTGTCTGCCCCAGGGCTTTGGACCAAGTCATACCCCTCAGCAGCAGCTCAGATCTAGATATCACCAGGAGCTCAGTGGTCCTTTGAGGAGGTCTATTGTAGGAAGAGAAACATTCCTCATCTCTGGCCTCCGGCATTTCACAGAGTCAGGGTGATCTTGTGTTTGTAGGCTGAGTCTGCATCTATATAGCCTCCAGGCCATTGTATACCATGTTCTAATGTTGACCTCAGTCCTTTTTCACACCTTTTACCTCCCTCAGGAAGCTAGTTCCTCCTCTCTCAAGAGCATATGGGCCACTCTCTTTCATATTTCCTACCACTCCATCACACCTATTTCTTTGTAGTGTCACCTGGTTGGCCTAGGCAGGTTTGTAATCATCCATGCTCCCAAAAGTGCAGATCAGGTCTGCCTGAGCCATGTCTAGCAGTCTTATAACTTGCCTTGTAGCAGAGGCACTAGAGATTTACAGATAAGCTCTCTTTTCTGCCATTAATGGCAGAAAATAATGAAGAATAGTACTTATATGTCACGCGCCGATATCTGACCAGCAGAAAGAGGAGACACAACGGAGTCCTTCCCAAAGCAGTTTACTCAGGTTCTCAGCAAGATTCTGACAAGTGGCCCCGAGCCCTCCCTGTGTCCGCCTTAAATCCCTGTAGTCAGCCAATGCACTCCGGCCACGTGGCGTCTCTACAGTGATCTATGTCAGATCTGCCCATATCATGCAACAACCTCATGCCAAATTAGGGCTTGTTTACAACTTGGCATTCAGGCAGCCAGCGCCATCTTAGGGTGAGGTCAACTGGTGTCTCACACTTATACACTGGTAGTTTCTTCATTTGTGTTAGCTGGAAGGAAGCCAAGAGTGTGTTTATTTCCCTCCTGGAGATTAAGCAACATGTACATTTCCATGTCTTTGGTTTCCAATGGTGTTAGGAATGAATCCAGGGTCATGGTATTATGTATTTTCATCAGATTCTGACTTTTATGGTGAACTCCTTTCCACTGCTGCAGCCATAAATAAACTTTATATTCATTTGCATTCTTCCAAAGATAGTATTTTATTTCAGTTGCTCAATTAATAGTCTGCTCCCTCACCTTTATAAGGAATAAGATAAAGATTCAGCACTAATCTCACCTTCATTGTTTGGGAGTTTAACTTCTCAAAATGAGTTGGTCTCCTCTTAATATCTTGGGACTGTTAATTTCTCGATCTCTGGTAAGTACAAAGAGAGATGAGGAAGGAAAACAGGTGAGTTGGTGACCACTGAGATCATGTTGTTTCCCATGTATTTTAGCCCATAAATGATGTGTATGGGATTTCTCCTCTTGGTGTTTCTATCACTATGCAGGAGGTTGTGACTTGACCTGGAGAAGATGGATGGATCTTGGAAACAACTATAACAATTTAATGTTCTATGTGAGAGATAATGGGGGCTGGAGGTGGGGCAAAGATGAAGAGAATGAAGAGAGAGTATTGACTTAAACAATTCAGATGACCTAGTAAAAAGTAAATTTATCCAAGAGATAACAAGCAGTAAGACAGATGAGAAGGAAATCCTCTAGTTTTCTAGCTTGGAAAGTGTCATAGTTTGCTTTCAATCACTGTAATAAATATCATGACCAAAAACAACTTGGAGAAGAAAAGTTTTATTTGGCTTACAAATCCTGATCAGTGTCAATTGTTGAGGGAAGTCAGGGCAGAAACTCCAGCTAGATAATAGGTAGGAGCTATGAAGAAAAGACACTGGTTTGTTCTCCATGGCTTGCTCAGCAGGCTTTCTTCTACCTCTCAGGACTAACATGCAGTTCCGTTACTGTGACTCCACCCATGTTGTCCTAGACCCTTCCACAATAATCATTAATTAAAAACTGTCCCCTCCCCCCAGAATCCTACATACAATATCATAGAAGCCATATCTCAATTAAGGTTCTCTCTACCTAGCTATGTCAACTTGACAAAAAATACTAAACAGTACAGAACACAGAGTAACTGTGCTCCTAAATATAACATACAAGTCCAGTGTAAAATCAATAGGTATGGCCCACAATCACTGAATTCATCCCCAGTGTATACAGTTCTGGTTGTTCCTAGCAATGAGAAACTTGGAGAATTTTCTATTGCCAACTTCCTTGTTGAGCTTCTGCTATGCTAGTAGTAATTCTTGATTTTCCTGTGGTAAAGTATAAATTTTTCCTCCTAAATATCTACATTAGAGTTCTTGCTGTATAGACAGACTAACACGAAAGGCATTTTCTATTACTTTGTGGAATACAGCAGCTAGGCAATGGTTTTCTAATTCCTGAGTTATGGCTTTAAAGTGTCTTAGCAGGATGCAACATCATAAGGAACAAAACACACGGGAATGCTTCTTCCAAAGTGATGGGCTCAGAGAAGTTGGAAAGTGATTGTGAGCTGGAGAAGGAGATGCCTCAGTGTTCAGAGCAGGCTAATGAGAGGAAGATGGGTTTTGGATGGAGAGAAAGGGGGAGAGAAAGAGAATGAATATGAATCAATCCGTCCTGCTTTTTTTTCTGCTTTTAAAAATTTAATCCAATGTCTTTTAAGTCTTCTCTGTACAAACCATTGAAGATCACAGAGGAGTGTAAGCAGAAGAGACAACTCCATGTAGTCTGTGTTGTTGCCATTAAGCTGTTTTTCACTGTCTGCACAGACGCCCCAGCTGTTTCTCTCAGAGGAGTCCCCACTTCCAGGGCAGGTGGATGAAGCAGGCACACAGGGAATTATTGTTCAGGACTCAATCACTGTGGATGGGCTCTTCAGTGTTTGAAGACAGTAATAACGTGCAAAGTCCTCAGGCTGAAGGTCTTTGATAGTGAGGGTGAATTCTGTTTCAGATCCACTGCCAATGAACCTGGTAGGAACTCCATCAATCCTGAATGAAGCATGATAAATGAGGACCTTGATGGTTTGCCCTGGTCTCTGCTGGTACCAGGATAGGTAGTGCTTTCCATCTGTGTAGAGGAGGCTCTGACTGGCCCTGCAGGTGATAGAAACTCTCTCCTGGAGAAACCCAAAGAGACTCTGCTGGCTGGGTGAGTGAGATTTGCCCATTGGAAGCTGTAACCAAAGACACAGGGGGATTCAGAGAGGCTGTGAGATGTGGAACACTTTCCCACTCTCAGGAGGCCAGGACCTGCCAGATCTGTGCTGCAGATGGCTTTTATTCCTTACCACTCTCTAAAGCATCTTCAAAGGATAAATCCTTTTGGCCCATTATCTCACCTGTGAAACATAAGAGGAGAAGGAGGAGGTGGAGTGTGGCTGACACCATCTTGCTGACTTTCTTTTTTTTTATTAGATATTTTATTTACACTTCAGATGCCATCACCTTTCCCCATTCCCCCACTTAGAAAACCCCTAACCCATGCCCCCTTTTCCTTTTTGCATTTATACATTTTTTAAAATAATCTTAATCATAAGCTTTATACGTTTGGAATTGTTCAATAAGAGGTGTAACCCACTGACCAACCTAGATATAACAACTATCTTTGACTGGTGGAGATACATGAATATCTGCCTCCCTGTCTCCCCCCTCTTTCTCTCTTTCATCACCTAGCTTCTCCTCTCCTTCTTCTCCTCTTCTTACTCCTTTTCTTCCTCTCAGTACTCCTCCTACCTTAGCTCCTCCTACACATCACCCTTCCTGTTAAAATGAAACTTTTCTCTCAAAATACAATTAGAGCATAATTATTCCAATTTGTACCAGTGAGGTACAAGATAGTCCTAATACCCCGTCCATCCTTTTGTTGACTAACCAGCACCTCTGTCATCTATCCTAACTAAAACATTTTGTTCTGAACCTGGCTTTAGGATGAATGTCAGCTGACGACCATCTACTCAAATCTTTTCTCTTAAGGTAAATAGCTATAAGTTTTCAACCCCATCAGAAATCCAGAATGACTGAGTTAACTATAATTGTGGGAAGCACAACACATAGCTTCTAAAACTTAGCCAATTTATAGAGACCTCTGAACACCTGAAAAGCCCCTATACTACCGAACGTTGGAGCATCAAATCTTCAGCCTTCTAGCCCAGAATCATCTGACAGACCTTGGTGATGCAGGATTATTAAGGACTGATTACTCTGTCTAGGCAGATATAATCAGTTGACTATTCTGCAAGTGTGTCCTTTTCTGGACAGTAATTTGTCTGTAGATGGAGAGAGGCAATTCTTGCCTAGTGGCTGCTACCACACAACTGGAGTAACTCCAAGGATGCTCAATTTCTTCTTAGAATCCACGACAGGAAGCTGTCAGGAGCAAACAGGTCTCTAATCAATATGAATAGTAATATATAAATATTTGTAGTGTCAGTTCTATGGACTTCTGATGTTTTGAAAACCAACTATCCATGTAAGGTAACCTGGACTGTTGTCTGTTCACTCCTCTAAGGTATTTCTAAATAAAATATGGAAAACACCCTAACAGTAAACTCAAAAATATGAATTTGCTATAGTCCCTTAACTCATAGGTTAACCGTCCCAAATCAGTTAAAAAAGTTGAAAAAGGGCTGGGTCTAGGCATTGTATTCCTAAATGTGTTATACAGGCACAATGCCCATGAGCATATCAATATTCATCTCATTTTTATATTAATAAGAGGCTCGTACCAATGAAAACCGTAAATTTGAGAAGAAAGTAAATTTTGTACCATTTAAGAAATTATAACTTCATCTTGATAATAATTATAAAGATTTCTACCAATAGGTTATGGCTATGCAATAAGTCCTAGCTAATCCCCCCTGTTCCAACAAAACCACTACTTTTCCCTAGAAAGACAGACCATTATTAACCACATTAGTCCCCAAGCTCAGGGAATAGGGGCGCTGACTCTTCTTTAACTTCTTCAAGCTGATTAAGGGCGTTGAGATTTTAGAAGAGGGGTGAGGATAAGAGTAATTTGATAAGCCTCTGATGCTGTGTCATCACTGAATCCAGATGGAATTCCAGGACATCAGAGGTTTAGGCAGGTCTGCTCAGTATGCTTGACGAGTAGATACACCAAGGCTGTGTATTCTGCAATATCCAATTCTCAGAACAAGTTTTAGTATCAAGAAAAAAAAATTCCCACCCCCAGTGGGCTGACATTTTTTTTTTTAAAGATGTTGGTTCTGAAGACTTTTTTTTCGCTTGTTAAAATTGGTTGTAGTATTTACATTTCAGATTTTATCCCCTTAGCCTACTTCCTCCCACCACCCAGAAACCTCCTATCCCATCCCCCTCCTCATGCTTCTATGAGGCAGTGACCACACCTACCCCCTCACTATCCCCTCCCCGCCCTCACATACCCCCGCACTGTGTGTTCATTCTTTTTTTATGGGACCAAGAAACTCCTCTCCCACCTATGTCCAAAAAGGCCATCCTCCCCTACATATACCTCTGGAGTCTTGGGTCCCTCCCTATGTGTTCCAAGGCTGGTGGTTTAGACCCTGGGGGGCTCTGGTTGTTTGGTATTGTTGCTTTCCACCTGGGGTCAATAACCCTTTCTGCTCCTGCAGTCCTCTCACTAAGTTCTCCATTGGGAAACCCCTGATCATATCAGTGGTTAATTGTGAACATTGTCCTCTGAGTGTGTTAGTCTTTGGCTGACCTCTAAGGAGACAGCTATATCATGTTCCTCACATTATGCACTTCCAGCCATCCACAACAGTGTTTAGATTAGGTGGCTGTACAAGTGGTGAATACCCAGGTGGAATGGTCTCCTGATGGTCCCTCCTTCAGTTTCTGTTCCATGTTTTGTTTCCCTATTTGCTCCCTTGAGCATTTTTGTTTCTCATTCTAAGTAGAACTGAGGCATCCCCTCTTGGTCTTCCTTCTTCATGAGCTTCATGTGGTCTGTGGGTTGAGTCTTTGCTAACCTAAGCTTTTGGGCTAACATCCGTGGAGATATGTTTGTGTAGCTACCTTCTTTTATAGTTTTTGGAAGATTACTTTCTTGCTTTTTCTAGGTTGTAGTTTCCCTCCTTGTGTTGGAGTTTTCCACCAATTATCCTTTGAAGTGCTGGATTTGTGTTGAGATACTGTGTAAATTTGGATTTGTCATGGAATATTTTGGTTTCTCCGTCAATAATGATTGAGAGTTTTGCTGGGTATAGTAGTCTGGGCTGGCATTTGTGTTCTCTTAGGGTCTGTATGATATCAGTCCAGGATATTCTGGCTTTTATGGTCTCTGGTGAGAAGTCTGGTGTAATTCTTATAGGTCTGCCTTTATATGTTACTTTGCCTTTTTCCCTTACTGCTTTTAGTATTTTTTCTTTGTTTTGTACATTTGATGTTTTGACTATTATATGGCGGGAAGTATTTCTTTTCTGGTCTAAACTATTTGGAGTTCTGTAAGCTTCTTGTATATTTATGGACATCTTTTTCTTTTGGTTAGGGAAGTTTTCCCTCTATAATTTTGTTGAGGATATTTACTGGTCCTTTAAGTTGGGTGTCTTCCCCCTTATCTATACCTATTATCCTTAGGTTTGGCCTTCTCATTGTGTCTTGGATTTCTTGTATATTTTGGGTTAGTAGCTTTTTGTATTTTGCACTTTCTTTGACAGTTGTGTCAATGTTTTCTATGGTATCTTCTGCACATGAGATTCTCTCTTCCATCTCTTGTATTCTGTTGGTAATACTTGTGTCTATGACTCCTGATCGTTTTTTTTTTTTTTTTTTTTTAAGTTTTCTATCTCCAGGGTATTCTCCCTTTGTGATTTCTTTATTGTTTCTACTTCCATTTTTAGATCCTGCATGGTTTTGTTTAATTCCTTTTCCCATTTGGTTGCATTTTCTTGCAATTCCTTAAGGGATTTTTGTGTTTCCTCTTTAAGGGTTTCTATCTGTCTACCAGTGCTCTCCTTAAGTTCTTTGAGAGTGTTATTTATGTCTTTCTTAAAGCCCTCTATCATCATCATGAGAAGTGATTTTAATTCTTATTCCTGCTTTTCTGGTGTGATGGGGTGTTCAGGGCTTGCTCTGATGGGGGAGCTGGGTTCTGATGATGCCATGTAACTTTGGTTTCTGTTGCTTAAGTTCTTGCTCTTGCCTTTTGCCATCTGGTTAACTCTAGTGCTGCCTGTACTTGCTGTCTCTGACTGAAGCCTGTTTTTCTAGTTATCTAGCTTGTGTCTGACCTCCTAAGGGTCCAGATGTCTCTGTGATCTTTTCCAGCTGCACTGAGTACAGTGGTACCTCTAGGATGCCTCAGGATATGGTGTTTCCAAGGTAGTAGTCCAGCTAGGTGTCTGCTGTTCTGGGTGCAGTGTCTCCTCTAGAATATCTCAGGATATGTTGTCTGAAGCTCTGAGTTCGTTTGTTCCTCTGTGGCTCTGGATTGAGTGGACCTTCTAATATGTCTCGGGTGGAATCCGGGGTCCACACAACAGAAGACCTGGCAGAGGTCTGATCCAGGCCTCAGATCTGAGAACTAGTTTCTAAGACACTATCCAAGTTAGAGTGCCTGGGATCCCTGCTTCCTCTGGGTTCTTGGAGGTTGGGGACAGAGCTGCCACCCAAGATCTGCTCAGTGCTCTGGCCCAGACCGGAAGGAACCAATGTTCTGGGCCAGGAGTGACTTCCTGGGTCCTTTTGGTTCCCAGTTACTCCCTGTTTAGGGCGGGCCCTGCTGTCTGCTTACCTAAGATACTGCCTGAGTTTGAGCGCCTGGGCTCCCTGATTCCTCTGGGTTCTTGGAGGTTGGGGGCAGAGCTGCCACCCAAGATCTGCTCAGTGCTCTGGCGCAGACTGGAAGGGACCAGTGTTCTGGGCTGTGAGTGACTTCCTGGGTTTTTTTGGTTACCAGTTACTCCCTGTTTAGGGCTGGCCCTGCTGTCTGCTTACCTAAGATACTGCCTGAGTTAGAGCGCCTGGGATCCATGCTTCCTCTGGGTTATTGGAGGTTGGGGGCAGAGCTGCCACCCAAGATATGCTCAGTGCTCTGGCCCAGACCAGAAGCCTTGCTGACTCTCAAGCTTCTGAAAATGCTCTGACTCAGAAAAAAGCTTTATTTATAATCCGTGATCACAGGAAGTGGGCAGTGAGAGATATTAAAACAAATCCAGATGAGAATGAAGGCTAAGTAAGTGGTAAGGAGGGTTGTGGTAACACCTGCTGCTGACAGTACCATAGTCTCCCAGCTACTGCCTGCCATTACCCTTGAGGATTTCCTCTGGAAGTGTCACAGAGTCTGTGCTTATTGTGTGACAGCCACATTCATTTCCAGGGTAAACAACAGTTTCATGCCAAGGGAGATTGTTCTCATAAATTAATACTTCTGCAGAGTGGGGCCATCAGTTGCCCCTAAGCTGGACAGTGACTGGAGTATAACACTCAAGGCTGCTTTGTGTGAGGTCTCAGACAAGGCTCAGTTGCTCCTGTGACTATGGGGCACTGATCCTGTTGTTCTAGAATGCTATGATCATTCTTCACCTGGGGGTGGTGCTAAGCTGTGACCCAAGAACAACTTGTCTAACAACCCAGGAATCTTTGTCAGTGTATCCCTGGGCTTAGTTTAGCCCTTAATCAAAAAAGTTTTTCCATTAGATAACAAATAATGAAATGGAATCAGACAAATTTGTCAGCATTTCCCCCATGGGACTCATTTCCACTTGAGCAGTTATTTCTTTTTTATTAGTGAATTTAGCAAATCCCACAGTTTTTCAAAGAACTCTTGAATAGTGTTACTTAGCTGTTTCTTGTCACACTAGTGTCCCCATGTACTAATGTTAGCTTGCTGAAGGGAGCTTACTCTCCAATCTGTCTTTCTGCATTCTTGAGTACCATCAGTCATTTGAGGAGGAGGATGATTAGATAGATCTCTGTCTCTTTTTTGGATTCAACTTCTCAAGGCTCCTCCCAGTGTGAGAAGATGTTCATTTGTGTCCATACTAGGAGTTGCTGCCTATTCCAAAGTCACTGTCTCTTGGCACTCAACTCCCACGTTGCAGAGCAGGACCCAGCCAAGCAGCAGCTTTTGTTTTACAATCAGAATCAGATATGTAGTCTTTATTGATGCAAAACCACAGCTCTCATCTCAAGGGAGATATAAGAGATAGTTTATTCAAAAATCAGATAGGGCTTATCCTCGATCCCTGGAAAAGAGATTCAAGTTTTTTTCAAACATCATGTTCCAACTTGACAGCAATTTTATGAAGTTTTTATAGTAACTGAACAACAAAAGTTATAAATCTACACAATTTCAAATAAATTAGTGAAAACATCAGGTAGAGAGGTGCCTGAAAAGGAGGGGAGTCTCTGAGAATTAAGGTCATCAGAAAGTTTGCTAGAATAACTCAAGCACTTCACTTGTTACCTCCCTGTCTTTCTGAAGAGGCATATGGGGGAGTGCTCTGTGAATGTTCTATGTGACATTGCTTCAAGAATACTTTAGTCACTCAAAATTAAGCAAGGAATAATACATTTTACATTATGATTCTGTTACAAAAAACCACTTGCTAAGTAAAAGATGGATGGCCTGAAACAGATTTTAGGGGGAAGTTACACTCACTAGATGGCCTTTAAGTCAAATCTATAAGTCCAACAGGCACTGAAAATGTGGATAGGGTTGAGCGTCAACTGCAGATGAATGCTGGGAATGTAAACAAATGGATGAAGTTACTTTACTGTAAGGAAACAGGATCTTCCTGTCCTCTAATCATAAAGCTAATTCTGGGTCAACCTGCTGTCTTTAGATTGAAGAGTCATTCATCAGGTCCTATTCAGAGTGGAGAGCATCCAGTCCCCTATATCATCCTGTACCTGGAAGCTAGAACTTAGGAATCTAGGTAGTTGTCTCCCAAGTCACAGTACTTAGAGTAGTTAAATACTTAGTTTGATTTTTAAAACACATATGCAAAACTTTTTTTCTATCTTTTTTATTATTAAATCAAAATTTTTACTTTTTAACACAAGGGTTATAAACACAAAGATGCAGGATGTGGGGAAGGGGATGACACAGGGGCATAGGTGTTCAGGGGGAGTACAAATATCTTTCAGAACAGGGTATCAGCTGGGTGAAGGTTCAGGGGACAGGTCACTATGACTCTGCCTATGACTTATTTGTCCTTATATAAGTTGGTACTATCTGCCAAAGCTGCCTATTTACAAGGTCTATGACTACTGAGGCTGGTAAATTTCCACAAAAGCTGTCTGTTTACAATAGCTTATAGCCATCTGTTTCAGTGTTTTTCCACAGAGACCCAAGACTTTGTCTTAGCAGGCATGTATGTCAGGCCTATTGCTGATTTTAGGCTTATGGCTGATTTTGTGCCTTCAGTGTATAAGCAGGTCTGCCCCTGATATCTCCTACCTTCTCCAAGTATAGAAGGGCTGTGGCGATTCTAATCTTGCCAAGGCGGGGATAGAGGCCTGACCTCCAGTAATTAAAGGGGACCTTGTAATGGCTCTGGTCCTCCTGTTGTTGTCCAATGAGGTATGAGGGCCATACCCACCCTGATCTCTTTTTCCTGGAGAGGGGATACTTTTGACATCAACCCCTATGCAGTCAAGCTTGTCCCTCAGGGAACTCAGAAACATATTTTTAACTTTTATTTATATTCCTTTGCAGTGCTTAGCCTCTCAGCCTAAGCAAGAATCTTATGGAAAACTTTTAACACCAACAGTTCTTGGAACTTAATAGTATGGAGAATCAATTGAAATGTTACAGAGATGTGGTATTTTGAATGAATGAGAAATTTTCTCCATGGACTCATAGATTTGAATACTTGGTTCTCAAGTTTGTTTGGGGGAAGTTATGGAACTTTTAAGATGTAGAACCTTGCTGGAGGAAGCATGTCACTGTTTCTGGTTTTTTGAGTGTTTGTAGCCTCACCTAACCTCCAGTTCATGCTTTGTTTCCCATGTGCCATTAGAGGTTGAAATGTGGTCTCTCAGCTTCCTGCTCAGATTTTCTACCATTGCGCCTTTCTTGACATTGTGAACATGTAGCCCTCTTGAACTGAAAGCCAAAATGAGTTGCTTTTGATCATGGCATTTTATCACAGACCAGTAAAGTAACTATTACAGGAAACATTTTATTAAAATATTCACAGACAAACATACAATAGTCATTAAAAACAAACAAACAAACAAACAAACAAACAAACAAACAAACCAACTTTAAGTCAGGCCTATGGAAATAGCTGTTGGGGGTTGGTCTGGTGCTGCTATGTATTCATATGCTTTTCAAATGCTAAATTCTGCTCCCCAAGATTTGGTTGCTCCTAACAAGTAGATCTTCATATACAGCAAGTGATGTTGTGTAAACTTTGCTCCCCAATTTAAAGCTATTGGTTAAAATAAAATGGCTACTGCCAATTACTGGGGAGAATAGACGAGGTGGAATTACAATTACCATGCTGGGGGTTACAGGTAGGTACTATGATGATGAGGGAGAGTGGAGGAGAGTAAAGGTAAATGAAGAAGGAAGAAGATGGAAAGAACAGGAGATCTCCATTAGACGTGATGGACCAGCAGCATGTGCTTGAGTGAAATGCCCACCAAGGACAGAGTGCTGGAGCAAAGGTAACCTGGGCGAGATTCAAACAGCAAGTGTTTAAGACACATAGCTGGAAGTTAATAGTCTATTGAATAAAAAATATAGACTAGGGGTTGTCTTAGTTAGGGTTTTACTGCTGTGAACAGACACCATGACCAAGGCAACACTTTTTAAAAATTATTTTTATAATCATTCCATTCATTTCCATATCAAATGATATTACACTTCCCTGTTACTCCCTCAACCAACCAACCAACCAACCCATGATATCCCACTTCCCAGTTACCCTTCCACCACCCCTCATCCCAATCTTCCCTTCCCCTCCCTTTTGCTTGTATGAAAGTGCTCCACTCCCCACCCACACTCCCCCTCTCCACCATTCCAACATCCCCTTACTCTGGGGCATCAATTCTCCCTGGGACCAAGGGCCTCTCCTGTTGTTGCCAAGGCAACTCTTATAAGGACAACATTTAATTGGGGTTGGCTTACAAGTTCAGAGATTTAGAACATTATCATCAAGGTGATAGCATGGCAGTACTCATGCAGGCATCACATAGGAGTAGCTGAGAGTTCAATATCTTGCTCTGAAGGCAAAGAGGAGAACACTAGCATCCTCAGGCACCTATGATGAGTCTTAAATCCCATGCCCCCAGAGACACACATTCTTTAACAAGGCCACACCTACTCCTACAAGGCCACACCTCCAAATAGTGGCCCACTCACTGGGCCAAGCATATTTAAACCAACACAGGGGTCATCCTTAGTAATTGTGCAAGAGCTGATTAAATAATCCATGAACTCTGCATCGGTTACTGGGGGGCTGACCAGGACAAGTTAACAAATAATAAAGATTATCACAACCCATTTATATTTGGTGCACCTTATGCTGGGCATAGGACCCAAACTAACCTGAAAGAAATTACTGGGTAGAGGCACTAAAACTCCCCCTAAAACAATACAGCTTCTAATTCTGTCATTTTAATACAAAGAAGATAAAAAATGCAGTGATAAAAATGTCTTCTAACAACTATTTGTGGCAAATAGCCAGAAAGACATGGGGACTGTGGAGGGTCCCTGCTTTAATAATTTCCTCTATCATCTTCATATAGTGGGTGGGTTTTTTGGTGTGTGTGGTTCAGCTATGTTGGAATATTTATGGCTTCTGGTTCAGATATCTGGGTTCTAATGGCATATTGCCCCAGATGCTCTTGATTACATTCTTATGCTAGTGTCCAGGCATCTGGGTTTTGGGAATTACAGATGTAGCTACTCATTTCTGGGTTTTTGTTTGTTGGATATATATTTTTAAATACTCCTTGGTTTCTATTTTCTCTCTGGATTTTTAAGAGAGCTTATTGCCTGTTTCACTGAACACATTGCTGGTGTGTTCAGGAAAATGTTTGCTGATGTTGGAAGTAGGGATGAGAGGTCAGGGGGCAATGCAGTCTGTTGTAGTGCTAAGGGCAACCCTGAGAATTAGGTCTGGGGGAAACAGAGAGAGTGGAGTATGACCACAGGCAGCCTACCTGCTTATTTGGCCAGTATGGCCTGTTGTTGAGCAGGGGTTTTCGGTTCAATTTGGATGCTGTTCCAGAGCCAAAAGGGTGGGAGGGGAAACAGAGAGTAATGGTTTGTGGGATACACAGGAGGCATGGACGGGAGGTAGGGAGGTAGGGAGGTAGGGAGGTAGGGAGGTAGGGAGGTAGGGAGGTAGGGAGGTAGGGAGGTAGGGAGGTAGGGAGGTAGGGAGGTAGGGAGGTAGGGAGGTAGGGAGGTAGGGAGGTAGGGAGGTAGGGAGGTAGGGAGGTAGGGAGGTAGGGAGGTAGGGAGGTAGGGAGGTAGGGAGGTAGGGAGGTAGGGAGGTAGGGAGGTAGGGAGGTAGGGAGGACTGTAGCTCATGTTCTGTTGCAGTGCTAGGGGTGACTCTGATAATTGGGCATGGGGGAACAGAGAGTGGAGAAGGTCTGAAGGCTGCCTACCTGGTCTTCTGGCAGAAATGTTCTGTGGTTGAGCAGAAAGAATCCATCTGAACTGGAAACTGGGACATGTTGATGAGTAGGGGAGGGGAGGCCAGGGGTATTGTCTGTGGGATCCACAGCAAGTATGAACAGTGGAGAGGGGAGGCTGCACCTAGTGGTCTATTGCAGAATTATTGGTGATTTTGAGAATTGGGTGGGTGTAGGGAAGGAGAGTGGAAAAGGTTCATGGACAGTGTGACTGGTTTTCTGGAAGGATGGCCTGTTGGCTTTCTTACTTTCTTACAAGTGTTCATTTTTTCCATTTTTTCTTTTCTTTTCATAAATTTTGTAATATTTATTACATTATAGTCATGTAATTATCTTTTTGTGTGTATGTGCATGTGTGTGTGTGTGTTTGCATGTAGGTACATGGCATGTTTGGGGAGTTCAGAGGACAACATTGAGTTGTCCTCTCTGTCATGTGAGTTCTGATTAAATTCAGGTCTGACATCTGGTTTGATAGCAATTGAATTGCTTTCTGAGCAATACTGCTGCCCCTTAAAAGTCTTAATTGAAGTATACTCATTGTACACAAGTATTGTCAAAGCTATGTCTGTCAAGTATATCATATATTTTGACAATATCCAGTAACCTTCCCCAATTTTCCTTCCCTTTCTGATGTTTCCAGTAGTAGGCATGATTTACTTCTTGTTGAATGGGCTTTAAATTTAATCAGAGAGCTGTTGGTTACTGCCAAAGTATGTATGTCATTATTTCACCCTTAGGGTTATCATGCATGCTGGCCATTGCACTGGTTCATAGGTATAATTGAAAATAATTATTGATTACCTTCCTCATTTGGAATCGTGTATGGAACCTTCTGGTATTATGAAAGCTAGTTCTCAAAGAAGGTATATACTCAGGTCATATCTAACTTGAGTCCTCTAGGTCCATGTACAAAGTGTAATAGGGGACTTACCTTCTTTGACCTCTGGGTGGCAACCAAGGGCAACAATAGCCTATGATGTAAAGAGGACATTTTTGCCTGTTTTTGTTTCTTTAATTGTCTATGAATCTTTATCATTATCTGCCTAAGTGGGAAAATTTCATATATATATATATATATATATATATATATATATATATATATATATATATGCCATATATGTATGTATGTATACACACACAGACATATAGGTTTTATAGATAGATACTTAATCATATTTTCTTAAGAGTTTTCCAGACACCCTTTCAGTTATTTTACTCTCTGATCTCCTTCTATATTTCTCACTCCACATTCAGTTAAAGCACCTATTTTCCCCTTTGGATCACTTGTATTCTCCTACCTATTGTTTCCTTTCTCCAGAGATTTAATTATTTCTGTATTTGAATGCTATGTTTGCATGTATACTTGCATGACAGAAGAAGTATCCTATTGTAGATGGTTGTGAACTGCTATGTGTTTTCTGGGAATTGAACTTAAGACACCTGGAAGAAGCTTGTGCTCTTAGTACAGTTAACTACGCCATATCTCCAGGCTCCTTTTACCTTCATAGTTTCTTCTGTTACTCTGGGTTATATAGTTGGGTGTGGATTTGGAACTAGGAGTTTCTGATGAGAGAGAATATGTGCTATTTGTGTTTCTGGGTGTGGGTTACCCACTCAGTATAATTTTTACTAGTTTCATCAATTACCTTCAAATGTCTTTTTTCCTTATAACTAAATAATATTTTATAGTGTATTTGGGCAACATTACACATTTGTCTGCTGAAGGACATTTAGGTTGTTTTCAACGAATATAACTGAGCAAGTATCAGTGGGGCAGAAGGTTGCTAAAACCTTTGGGCATACAGAAGAAATGGAATAGTTGGGTCATATGACAGGTTTATTTTCTATTTTTATTTGATTTTCCATACTGATTTCTAGAGTGACTAGACTACTTTGTAACCCCCAACCAGTGGATGAGGGTTCACTTTTCTCTGTATTTTCTTCAGCATTTGAGGTCAGTTGTTTCATTGATCTTTGCCACTTTGACTGCGGCCAGATGTAATCTCAAGGTTGTTTTGATTTACATTTGTCTAATCGCTAGGCATAAAGTTTAAAGATATTTCTTACCCATTTTTTATCTCTACTTTTGAGAACTCTGTTTAGATAAACAAGCCAATTTTTGAATGAGCTATTTGGGTTTGTCTGTTGTATTTTTACTCTGTTATTTTGAGCTTTTTGTTCTGGATATTAATCCTCTGTTAGGCATTTATCTTGCAAAGACTCTCTCCTTGTCTAGTGAAGAGAACAAAAAAATTGGTAGCTGGGTGAGTAGATGTTCTCCACTCTGAAGGTGTCTCAGTGGGACAACTGCTCTGTCTTCAGGGTATCTTGTTGGCTTAGTATTGAATTTTCGACTGTCATATGGGGAGACCCTGCTTATTCACAATAATCTGCATTCTTTGTTCATGTCTTTGCTCCTGAGAACATTTTCAGATTTGACTTGATGGCCACTTAGTGGTGTCACTTCTCCTTGAAACCAAAGAAAACCCATATCCTTTCTCTATTGTATAGAATCCAATTGCTTTCTCTTTTTGCTAAGGATCATAATGTGAAATGCATTGTTGCCTGAAAAATATATTATTGAGATTTCAAAGTGATCATAGGTTTTTCTATTCTTCACAGTAATATATACAGTATATTTTTTACTGTTATTTTATGCTTTTCTGAGAGAGAGAAGAGAAAAGAAAAAAGAATACACACACATATCACACACACACACACACACACACGCACACACACACACACACATATATATATATATATATATATATATATATATATATATATATAGAGAGAGAGAGAGAGAGAGAGTAGGGGTGGGGAGAATATGAAGTTTGTATGGGTAAAGGATCTAGAAGTTGGGAGAGGGAAAATGCTCAAAATATATTGAATATATTATATAAAATTATTTTAAAGAAATGGGATGAAGATTGAACAGGGTAGTCATGAAATCCCTTAGGATGTGCTTGAGATGCTCTATGAATGGTTTTGCCAACCCCAAAGACCCCTGAGACAAAGCAGGTGTCATTTTGATCACTAGCCTTACTGAGTTACTTTGCATGTTGTGTTAATAGCCAATGGTTCAGGCTGTTCAAAGTATATGTTAAGGCAGCTTTTCAGTGTCTTAAGAAACAGCCTCTAGATCAGCTCTCAGAGATGAAGTCAGCTGCTCTCCTGATATTTGTGCTGCTATTCTGGGTACCAGGTGAGAGGGTCCAGGGAAGTGTGAAGAACATCTAATGAAGCCATGGCTCTATTCCATGTCTCTGGGATCTTGATCATTGGAATTACAGCACTTGAAATTTGTTTATTTTTTCTTTCCCAGGTTCCATTTAATTTTATAATACCTCAGAGTGATCCTTGTGACAGTTGTAATATGAGTCACATGTCTCACTCTGAGATGGTTTCAGTATATCTGCAACAGAAGTTTTGTGTTTTTATCATTACAGGTTCCACTAGGAACATTGTGCTTACCCAGTCTCTAGATTCCTTGGCTGTGACTTTGGCACAAAATGTCACCATCTCCTGCAGAACTAGTGAAAGTGTCAATAAACTTGTCATATTTATGCACTGGTACCAACATAAACCAGGACAGCTTCCTAAAATCCTAATCTATAATGAACCTAGTCAAGCACCTGGGATCTTTGCTAGGTTCAGTGGTGATGAGGCTGAATTAAACTTCACCATCATCATTAATCCCATGGAAGCTGATGATGTTGCAACTTATTACTGTCAGCAAGGACTAACATTTTCTCCCACAGCCTTCAATATCTGAAGAAAAACCTTTGAGGGTTACTACACACTGAGGTTCAATCTCTAAGATGTCTTTCCCCTGAGATATCTCAACTAGAGCTCTGTAGAAGGCTTGTTTGAAAAAGGAGGTGAACCACAAAATAGAAAATTCTTAAGTTCATAAGTGCATTTATTTCCCCTGCATTGCATCTTTTAATTAAATAATTTCCTTATTAAAATTATGTCCTTGTTACTATTTCTTTTGTGTTTTTATTTTTGTATTCATTTATTCATTTATTCACTTTACATCCCTATTGCAACCCTCTTCACTCTTTTAAGTCCAACCCTCATAGACTACATCCTCTCTTTTCCTGAGAGAAGGAAAGGACCCCATGGGTAGCAACCCACCTTGGACCATCAAGTTACAGTAGGACTAAGTGCATTCTCTTCCATTGAGGCAAGACAAGGCAGTCCTGCTAGCAGAAAGTGATCCAAAGGCAGAGACAGGCTCAATTTCAAATGTTAGGTGAACCATATGAAGAGCAAGCCTTGCTACTATTTCTTTAAAAAGTTTTTATATTTAATATTTTTTAAATTAGACAATGATTTAAAAATTAAAAGAAACTTTTCTCACTGATTTAAAATAAAGTAACTTAAAATATTAAACACTGTTAATGATCTGACATTCAGATACTGGCTAAAATTATGTTTTTCTCCATAATATTTTATTGATTATTTTGGATTTTCACATCATGTGCCCTAATCACACTAACAAGTTCTCTCAGGTTGCTCCCAACCTTGTGATCTCTCCCCAGTAGACACACGAAGAAGAAGAAGAAGAAGAAGAAGAAGAAGAAGAAGAAGAAGAAGAAGAAGAAGAAGAAGAAGAAGAAGAAGAAGAAAAGAAGAAGAAGAAGAAGAAGAAGAAGAAGAAGAAGAAGAAGAAGAAGAAGAAGAAGAAGAAGAGAAGGAGGAGGAGGAGGAGGAGGAGGAGAAGAAGAGGAGGAGGAGGAGGAGGAGGAGAAGAAGAAGAGGAGGAGGAAGAGGAGGAGGAGAAGAAGAGGAGGAGGAGGAGGAGGAGAAGAAGAAGAGTAGGAGGAGGAGGAGGAGGAGGGGGAAGAGGAGGAGGAGGAGGAGGAGGAGGAGGAGGAGGAGGAGGAGGAGGAGGAGGAGGTCTGTACCCAGTCCCACAACACCCAGAGGAAGCTCATCAACTCTCAGGTGCTCTAACATGCCCAGGATCACATGTGAAGAGGAACAATATCTGCCCTACATCGGCAGTAACTAGACCCCCAGGACCCTGGGACACAGGAACCCCCACCCTGCTAGTGGCCTAGGTTTCTTCTAGTATGAACTTGCACCTCGGCAGACATAGGGTGCTGGCTCTTGCACCCAATCTTAAAGCTCTCAAAAGGAGTCTGACTCCCCGATGCTTTGTAACTCCAAGGATCACAGGATCACAGGATCACAGAACCACAGGATTACAGAGAAAGCTCAACTCCCAGGATATCAGACACACCCAGGAGCACTGGAGGTCTGATACATTCAAGATCACAACTGAGGCTACAACATCTTTCTCAACACCAAGCATAACTGGGACCCACACCAGAACCAGGGAAACACAACCCACTTCTCAGCCACTGGAATGGGTTCCTTTGAGATTGCACCTGTACCCAGAGCAAAAACAGGGATCTGGCTTCTCATTCACCCCTGCAACACCCAGAGAAAGCTTGATTCCCAGGAGCTCTGATACACCTAGGATCTCAAAATCCCAGAATCCCAGAATCACAGGATTGCAAACCAACTGGAATATGAGGAGTTCTGACACAACCAAGATCACAGGAAGGACAGGCTTCAGTCAAAGACAGAAAGGACAGGTAGCAGTAGAGATAACCAGATGGTGAGAGGCAAGCACAATAATGTAAGCAACAGAAACCAAGGCTACTTGGCATCATCAGAACCCAATTCTTCAACCACAGCAAGTCCTGCATACCCCTTCAAACATGAAAGCAAGATTTGTATTTAAAATCACATCTCAGGATGATGATAGAGGACTTTAAGAAGGACATAACTCCCTTAAAGAAATACAGGAGAACACAGATAAACAGGTAGAAGCCCTTAAAGAGGAAACACAAAAATCCCTTAAAGAATTACAGGAAAACACAACCAAACAGGTGAAGAAATTGAACAAAACCACCCAGGACATAAAAATGAAAGTAGAAACAATAAATAAATCACAAAGAAGACTACCCTGGAGACAGAAAACCTAGGAAAGAAAGTCATAGTCACAAGCATCACCAACAGAATACAAAAAATAGAAGAAAGAATCTCAAGTGCAGAAGATACCATAAAAAACATTGACTCAACAGTCAAGGAAAATGCAAAATTTGCACTGTCCTCAGAGCTCCAGGTAGGATCAGTGGCCCACCATTCTACACCCCAGAGCCACAACTGGCAGCAGGGAGACCCCTGGGCACACCTGGCACCCATACCCCACCCCTGCGGAATACCACTTCCCTTCGCCCTTCACCCAGATCCCAGTAGCTGGAGCTGACACTCAGCTGGTCTGTTCCAATGTGGAAACCGCATCTGGAGACATCCTAGAGAGCCCACTGCTCTCAGAGCTGCAGACACCCAGCTGGTCTGCTCCCATGTGGAAACCACATCAGAGACATTCTAGAGAGACCACTGACCTCAGAGCAGGGGACACCATATTCTGAGGCATCCTAGAGGAGCCACTGAACACAGAGCAGCAGACACCATATGCTGAGACATCTTAAAGGAGTGATTACACTCAGAGCAGTAAACACCTAGCTGGTCTACTACCATGGAGACACCATATCCTGAGATAACCTAGAGGAGCCACTGTACCCAGAACAGCTGGAGGCCAGGATCACAGAGACATCTGGACCCCAAGGAGTTCTGACACAACCAAGGTAACTGGAAAGGCAGGCTCCAGTCAGAACCAGTGAAAGCAGGTAGCACAAAAGCTAACCAAATGTCGAAAGGCAAGCTTAAGGATGTACACAACAGAAACCAAAGTTACTTGGCATCACCAGAACCTAGTTCTCCCACCATAGCAAGTCCTGAATACCACATCACACCAGAAAAACAGGATTTAGAATTAAAATCACTTCTCATGATGATGATAGAGGACTTTAAAAAGGATATAAACAACACTCTCAAAGAATTTTAGGAGAACACTGGTAAAAAGGTAGACTCCCTTAAAGAATTGCAAGAAAACACAACCAAACAGGTGAAAGAGTTACACAAAACCATCCAGGACTTAAAAATGGAAGTAGAAACAATAAAGAAATCTCAAAGGGAGAATACCCTGGAGATAGAAAACCTAGGAAAAAGATCAGGAGTCATAGACACAAGCATCACCAACAGAATACAAGAGATAGAAGAAAGAATATCATGTGCAGAAGATACCATGGAAAACATTGACACAACAGTCAAAGAAAATGCGAAACGCACAAAGCTCCTAACACAAAACATCCAGGAAATCCAGGACACAATGAGAAGACCAAACCTAAGGATAATAGGTATAGATGAGGGTGAAGACTCTCAACTTAAAGGGCCAGTAAATATCTTCAACAAAATTATAGAGGAAACTTCCGTAACCTAAAGAAAGAGATGTCCTTAAATATACAAGAAGCCTACAGAACCCCATATAGACTAGACCATAAAAGAAGTACCTCCTGTCACATAATAATCAAAACATCAAATATACAAAACAAAGAAAAGATACTAAAAGCAGTAAGATCACAGTGCTCCTGCAACTCATTTTATTTACAGCAGAGCAATAACCATGAACTCTTCACTTGGAATTTCTGAATAACAGAACATGATGATTTCACAGGGACAGCCAGAAAATCACTTGGGATACACTGCCAATACACTAGAGAATTCTTTGCTAAACCTAACTGCCATTGGGTGACATAAGAGAAGGTGTCCTCATGAACTGCAACCCAGCTTTTCTGAGCTGATTTGCATATTGACACATTAGACACAGTGCAGAGTCCGCAGACTACCTTTAAAGGCAGCATGCCACTGCCCAAGAAGCAGCCTGTAGTTCAGGTCTCAGAGATGGGGACAGTTGCTTTCTTACTGTTGGTATTGCTACTCTGGATTCCAGATGAGAGGGTCTCATGTTCAGAGCAACCACTGTGGACATCACTATTTTCCATGCCTGTTTGTTCTGATCATTGAAATTATGGCATTTAAGTGGTGTCAAGTTTCTCTTTTATATTATGGCTTCCCAGTGTGTAGCTCATAACTACTGCTACAGATTCTACCTATATGATGCTTTTACACTCTGAGGGGGTACTTCAGTACATCTATGACAGAAAGGTGTGCTTATCATTTCAGGTTCCAATGGGGATATTGTGCTGACCCAGTCTCCAGCTTTTTTGCCTGTGTCTCTAGGGCAGAGAGCCACCATCTCCTGCACGGCCAGCTAGAGTGTCACTTTATATACTTTTAATCATATAAAGTTTTATCAACAAAAAACCAGGACAGCCACCCAAACTTCTCATCTATGATGCATTCAACATAGCATCTGAGGTCTTTGAGAGAGTCAGTGGCAATGAGTTGTGCCTGACTTCACCCTCATCATCCATCCTGTGGAGGCTGCTGCTGCTGCATCCTATCACTGTCATCACAGTGTGAATTTTTCTCCCACAGTGCTCCAGGGCCAAACAAAAATCTGTCCAGCAGCTCGCTGAACCTCAGTCTCTGAGCTATATCTTTTCTGAGGCATCTCAACCATGTGATTTTTTAAGTCTTGTTCCTAAAAAGGCTGAAACTGTGAAAGTGATTCATTAAAATGATATGTGTGTTTGTCTCATAATGTATGCTTTGTATTTTTCAATTTGTTTTTTTATTAAAGTCCTCCTTTTTGTCTTGCAATCACAAGTGAACATTTTCACTGAAATGACATATTTCCACTTTTATTTGCTTGAGGTTTTCGTAATCCCTTTTTACTGGCTCACACAGGGAAGCCTTCTGAATTTGCTTTATTGCTTAGCTTTTGATCTCATCTCTGTGTCCAACATGGATGCTCATTCATGATCTTAGATTCATTAGCTCTTCTTCTCTACCCACCAAATATTCATATTTTTCTCTACAGTATCTTCCACAATGTGGCCACTTTTCTTCTTGTCTTCTGTCACTTTATGCTGTCTTCTGTTGTGGGAGAAACCGAGTCTCACTTTATATCCCAAGCTGATCTGGGAATAACTATCTAGTTTCCAGTGATTCTGAATTTGTAGCTTACCTGACCCTCCCCTTCATTCTGCTCATTTGAAGCATGAAATATGTTTGTTTCCTGATCTACTTTGACTGAGTCCATCAAGAACCCCAGAGTCTAGTTTCAAAATCTTATAAGTCTGTTACTGTGACCACTGTTTCCCTCCTTACAACACTCTCAAGTAGGTTAGGAGGGTCTGATTTTACCTATAGTAAATCAAAGTCAGGTCTCTACTGATGCTAGTTAGAGATAATGTAGTCTGAATCATCTAGATTTCTTCAAAGGATACTGAGAGTATGAGAGACAAATGTGAGGTCATATGAAATTATTAGTTAAATATTTAAATTTTAAATATTTTTATTAAATATTAATATTTAATAAATAAATATTTAATATTTTTCTGGCATTTCTTAATAACTACCAGGTGGTTTTGTACTGTACAACCAAAGTATCTAATTTCAAATATAACCCAAGAATTGCCTTCCTTCCTCACCTCTAACCTCACCTAAGTTCCAGAGCATTAACCCCCCAGGCTACACAGAAAAAAACCCCATTCTGAGAACTCAGATGGTAGAGCCAAGAGCAGAACTGATTTGATTTCTTATAATCCTTGATGAAAGGTCTTAATGGAGATCTACATGTAAATTACCTGGTGGGTAAAGTGATATGGAAAGAGACAAGTGTAGGGTGGACAGTCTACAAGGTTAGCCACTAAAAGTTTATGCTACCCACAACAGTGGAAAACAGGCAACTCTGAAGTTCTGGATCTGTTTGAAGGACATGCTGCCTAAAACTCTCAATGCTAATTCAGTACTAGAGATCTGGGGCATGGAACTATGCATACCAGGCAATGTTTGGAATGGGAAAAGCCACTCTACTTTGTCTCTTCTAGCTAGCACAAATAATGGAAACGTTGACATTTACAAAATCTTCAGAGTAACTGTTTTTATACTACACATTGCACCTTCTTCAAGATCTAGTATCAGATGAAATAAAAGAATAAAAGAAATAAGTATTATAAGTAGCCAGTTTTTGAATATAGTGAATTCATATTAAAAAAACTATGTTGGTAAAACTGTATGGGTATAGCTGCTTATATAGTAGATGATACAATCTGACATAAAAATTTGTCCATCCTCTGCCTCTTACAAACTTTAATGTGTTGAGCCTTAAATGTGGGGATATTTTATAGATTCATCTTTTTGGAGTAGGTTCCATATATCTGTATTTAGATTAGTGTAGCTTTCTGTATTGGTTTTTATTTGTTGCAAACAGAGTATGACAGTATGAGGACAAATTATTTAAAATTACTTAGTGTATAGTTAGTAGTTATGTTGGTTGTAGAAGAATTTAGATTTTTCTCTAAAATCTATTAATTCACTACCCCTTGATTGTTGGCTAGGTTTCTCGTGATTCAGGCATGATTTTTCTCTTATTGACTGTTAAGTTCAATTAGAAAACTTGGTTACTAATAAGGTATAATGCTACTACTGCCCACCTTGGTATATAGTACAATAGTAGTCCTGTGTTTCATAGGTGCCATAGCTAACTAGAACTGTTGATTGGTTCCCTCCTTTTGAAGGTGGCATTGCACCTTCAGGTATTATGAAAGCTATTCCTCAGGGAGTAGGTGTCAAGTCAGTTCCATCTCAGGGTCCTCTGAGTTCTGTGTCTGAAGTACATGATTTTTGAAATACACTATCACCTGTAAAATATTTATTGCAACCTCAGTCATGTAATATATAGATTATGTAGAGAAAACAAACATTAGGTAATAATAAATTATGGGGAAATGTGTTTTAAAATACTTTTGATATTATACAATTTTACTATTTACTAAAGATGAAAGATAATCTGCATATTAATAATATGAGTATCCTTGCTTATTTTATAAAAGGTGTTAACGTCTAATACTTGATTTCAAACTATGTAATACAGAATCAATATATTTCAGAGTTGGTAGATAGTATAATTTAATGACCATCAGCACCTGTATTTAAGCATTATAACACTATACAATCCAGTGATACATGAAATTTGTAATATGCTGAGGAGTATTGGTAGGTGAGTAAATTATTCTTTTGTTATTAGAGCAGAAATATATGTATGTATATTATATGTATGTGATGCATAACACATAATAGTCATAATAACACACCTTGGTTCAGAGCTCATTTGTAGTGTGACAGGTGTGCTGACATGCATTGTACAGAGTGTGCATGCTGTTTGTTCAGAAGCAAGGGTATGGTGAAGTCTCATAATGTAACACAGGTAAATAATGCCAGGTACATCTCAAATCCATTGTACATCTACTTTTCAATTATGTTCTATAGATGTGCATTCAGAACATTTTATTGTTGGCAATTTTGGGCTGTTGGCCTACAGGATCAGATACAATACCCCACAGATTTAGCACTTGAGTTGTAGGACAGGCATTTTTCTAAGAAAGCTAATTTTGTTAGTGTTGGCCTTCAGCATTACATTGCAACATGTGTCCCAGACAACTCTTGCTTTTTTTAATTTTTTCCTCCATTTTCTACTTTTGGTAGCACCTTTTTGGTCTTTAGCATTTGAAAGGTTACTGTCAAGTTTCTATTATTGTCAAATTTCTATTTAGGATGACATTAAAATCCTTACAATCCTATGGTTGAATGAGGATGCACATAAATCCATGGAGTGAACCCTTTGAGTGTTTTGGCTCTCTGAATGAAGCTCAGCTTAGAAACTGCAGTTCAAGAATTTTCAGTTCTTTCCATTGCTATCAGGATATGAATGGCTTTAGGCATGGAATTTTGGAGCAGTTTTATTTAAAGTTGGTCCAAATTTTATTACTTTTTCTTTCTGATGTTTTTTTTTTAACCTCTCATGTTTCTTAATCACCTTTCTTCTCCTTACCCAACCACAAGCCATGCCTGCCAGAAGACCAGGTAGGCTGCATACCATATACCCACCACTTTGCTTTTTCTTATCACCATTTCCATTTCCTAACTTGGGTGGACACTCCTTGCTAGACCAGAGGCCACGTTGTCTCCACAAAACTCTAGGCTGGCCAAACTCCATCTGCCCAAAGACATTCTCCACCTTTTTCATACATCCTCACTCTGAACACTATCTCCAGTTACCTTTCTTCTCCTCTTTGTCCTGAACCAGCCTCCATCTCAGCAAGAGAGTCCTTGCTGGATCAAATGGCATGCAGGCCACCAGAATTCTTGCTCACAGCCCAGACAGAGACTCTCTTCTCAACTGCAGGCCACACATTCCAGAAGATTATAGAAGGAACTGAAACTAAGTAACAAAACACCTACCCAACAAAGACAAACCCAGAAATAAGCACCTAGACTTATAATCAATCGCCACAAACCCAGATGCCTAAACACCAGTGTAAGAAAACAACAACAGCCAGGGCAGTATATCATCACCAGAGCTCAGCTATCCTACTACAGTAGTCCATTAATATTCTGACACAATTGAAGTACAAGAAAAAGTCCTTAAAATCAACTTTATGAAGATGATATAGATTCTTATTTATTTATTTACATCCCAAACGATGCTCTCAATGGTGGTCATCCCTCACAGAATCCCTTCTCCTCCCCTTCTTTTCTGAGAGTGTGGCCCCCAGTGGGTATTCTCAGACCCTGGTGCATCAATTCTCTCTAAGTCTAGGCACATCCTTTCCCACTGAGGCCAGGCAAGACAGCTGTGTTGGGGAATGGATTACAGTCAGGCAACAGCTTTAGGGACAGCCCCTGCTACTATTGTTTGGAGACTCACATGGAAACTGAGCTGCATGTCTGCTGCATATGTGTTCTAGGGGCATTGGGCCTGTTGATGTATTCTTTTCAGTTCATGACTCAGCATCTAAGAGCTCCCAGGGATCCAGGTTGGCTGACTCTGTTGGTCTTCCTGTAGGGTTCCTATATACTTCAGGGCCTTCAATCCCTCCCCAAACTCTTCCATAAGAGTCCCCACCTCTGACCAATGTTTGGCTGTGAGTAACTGCATGTTTCAGTCAGCTGTTGTGAAGAGCCTCTCAGAGGACTGTATTGCTATGCTCCTGTCTGTAAGGATAAAAGAGTATCATTAATAGTGTCAGGGATTGGTGTTTGTCCATGGGATAAGTCTCAATTTGGGCTGGGTATTGGTTGGTCATTCCACAGTCTTGGTACCATCTTTGCCCTGTATTTCTTTGAGAAAAGACAAAATGTTTGTTAAAGGTTTGTAGGTGGCTTGGTGTCCTTATGCTTCCACTGGGGCTCCTGGCTGGCTACAGGAAGTGGCTTCTTCCAGTTCCATGTTCTCATTGTTAGGTATCTTTAATAGGTCATCTGCACTGATTGTGGGGAACTTCCCTCATCCCAAGGACTTCCTCTGGGTGTTCCTAAAGATTCCCTCTACACCTGGCAGCTGCAGATTTCCATTTCAGATTTCCATTCATTCTTCTGGCCCTCTAGCCTTCTGTCATGTCTCTCCCCACACCTGATTCCCAATCTTCCCCATTCCCCTCCACATATCCTAACCCAAGCCCTTTCTTCCCTCTACATCCTATGGCCATTTTATTCCTCCTTCTAAGTGAGATTCAAGTATCCTTGCTTGGGCCGTTCTTCTTGTGTAACTTCTTTGGTTCTGTCTGGGTTAATTTCTGGGTTTTTGATTTGATTCTAGTGATCAACCCATCTTTTTCTATACCAATACCATTTCATTTTTATTACTATTGCTCTGTAGTATAGCTTGAAGTCAGGGATGGTGCTACCTCCAGAAGTTCTTTTATTGTAGAGGATTGTTTTAGTTATCCTTGGTTTTTTGTTTTTGTATATGAAGTAGAGAGTTGTTCTTTCAAAGTCTGTAAAAATGTGTTGGATTTTTGATAGAAATTGCATTAGGACTGTAGATTTCTTTTGGAAGGTAGGCATTTTTACTATGTATTTCTACTGATTCATGAACATGGGAGAGCTTTCCATCTTCTGATATCTTCTTCAATTTTTTTTTTCTCAAAGACTTGAAGTTCTTGTCAAAATAGGTCTTTCCTTTGCTTGGTTAGAGTTGTACCAAGATATTTTGTATTATTTGTGCCTATTATGCAGAATGCAGTCTCTGTAACTTCTTTCTCAGCCTGTTTACCATTTGCATGAAAGGAAACACTGACTCCTTGTAGTTAATTTTGTATCTAGCCCGTTTGCTGAAGGTGTAGAAGGTCTCTGGCAGAAAATCTTAGATCTCTTATGTATATTACCATATCATCTGCAAATAGTGATATTTCAACTTTTTCCTTTCCAATATGTATCCCCTTGAATTACTTTAGTCATCTTATTGCTGCAGGTAGAATTTCAAATACTATATTAAAGTCACATAGAGAGAATGGTTAGCCTTGTATTGTCTCTGATTTTAGTGGAATTTTTAAAATTTCTCTCCATTTAAACTGATGTTGGCTATTTGCTTGCTGTATATTGTGTTTATTGTGTTTAGGTATATGCCTTTTTTCTCTGATCCCTCCAAGTCTTTTAACATTAAGAGGTGTCATGATACCAGCCTTAAGGTTTCAAAAGCACATTCCAAGCCTAGAGATTCTTCGTGATGCCTGCAGACACAGTTGTAAAACACTGTTATGCTTTCCCAGTCCTGTGTCTGCCTGCATGCTGCAATGCTCAGTGCCACAAGGACATGGACTAAATCTTTGAAATTATGAGGAAGCCCCAACCAAATCATTTTCTTTAGAAAAGTTGCCATGGTTATGGTGTCTCTTTTCAGCAATAGACCCTTGAGTAAGACATCCTCTTTATACTGGTATGCATTTGTTTAGGAACATTTCTAGCACAGGAGTCCCAGAATCATATGATTGTTCCATGTTTTCCTAAGGACCCTCCACAGGGGAAGCACCAGTTTCCAGTTCCTTCAGCAGCATATACTGCTTGATCTTCCTGTACTGTCTTGCCATTATTTATAGTCATTATCTTTATTTCCTTTTTATTCATTATTCAGGAGAAATTATTTCTTATGTCTTTGTTTTGGAATCTATATGATTGTAAAAAATGAGAAGAATTTGCAGTCCACAAAGATCATCTAGAAGTCATCAACCATTTTCAGAAGAACACAGGTTATTGATACCCTGAAACTTTCATTACCATATAAATTTATTTAAAACAGAATTGGATAATGCTTCTTCTTCTGCTCTATATTGCCATACTGATGTTGTTCCTGAAGGAGCCATCATGACTTTGCCTGGATGAAGTTGTGTTTCTCCTGGGCAAGAACTCAACTGTAACATATTGATTAGTTTTATCCTTTATTACATATTGAGATTATTTTCTATTATTTTCCAAAAACAAGTAACACATGGTGCTAGTTGGACTGTCTAAGTAGAAAAGTTATTGTTTTAGCCCATAACAGTGTATAAGGAGATTTTGTGCCCTGTACACAGTAATAAACAACAACATAATTTTCCTCTATTCTGCTGATTCTTAGCAAGAATGTCTTTGCTCTACCTTATGCCTGATCTATACTACCTAATGACTTACTCAGTTATTGACAGAACATGCAGTTAGGAAGTTGTTTCATGTCCAGTCAAGACTCATTGCCAGTGAGCCTGTCAGGAACCTGAGGGTCCAGTTAAAATATCTTATAAATCAGTAGCTTTTGTCACTGTACTGGATCATGAACAACCCATCTCAAGTAAGTGTTTCAATCCCTTTGTAGGAGGCTCTCATTTGACCTGCAAGAGATGGAGGTTAGGTCTATACTCATGATAGTCAGAGAAAATGACAGAGTATTGTGTGGTCATGTGTATTTTTAGGCATTTAAATATTTAAATATTTTCTGAGGTTTCATATTAACTACTGGGTGGTTTTGTTTTGCACACTCACAATATCCAACTTAAAATGCACCCCAATATTTGCATTCAATAAAAGGCCCTCTAGGATTTCCTCACTGCATTTTACCCTTTGTATGTGACAATCATCACCAGAGTACAGGTCACTTTTTGTTAAAAGTAATGAAAGTTATTTTTTAGTTTAGGCAAAACACAAGCCAGAAATAAATATATTACAGTTCAGCAATATAACTTTGAAAACTTTTGAAGCTGTATTTATTATTTTGTCACTTTAAATGTGATTATAGTGTAAGTTGATTTTCAAAATACTTTTTAAAAATTTAATTGATGAATGAATTATTTTTTACTTATTTGCTTTACATTGCTCTCACTGCCCCCTCCTGGTCATTCTAACCCACAGTGCTTCCCCTTCTCCTATGGGAGCCTGTGGGCCTCACTGGTTATCCCTTCCCCCAGCCCCTGGCACTTCAATTCTCTAAGATGCTAGGCTGCATCTCTCATACAAGGCTGCCCAGCTAGTAGAACATATCCCAAGGACAGGGACAGCTTTTGGGAAAGACTCCACTCCAGTTGTTCCGGACCCACATGAAGACCAAGCTGCATATCTGCTACATATGATCAGGGAGGCCTAGGTATAGCCTGTGAGTGTTCTTTGGTTGGTAGTTCAGACCCTGAGAGCTCCAAGGGTTCAGGTTAGTTTACTCTGTTGGTTTTCCTGTGAAGTACTTATCCCCTTTGGGACCCACAGTCTTTCTTCCTATTCTTTTGTAAGAATCCCCAAGATTTATGCACTGTTTTTCTATGGATGTCTGTATCTGTCTAAGTCAGCTTCTCAGAGGACAACATGCTCCTCTCTGTAAGCATAAGAGAACACCATTACTAGTGTTAGGTATTGGTGCTTTCCCATGGGATGGGTCTTCATTAGGGCTAGTTATTGTTTGGCCATTCTGTCAGTTTCTGTTACCTCTCCTGTGCCTGTATTACTTGTAGACATGATAAATTTTGGGTTTAAAATTTTGTAGGTAATGTGTTTCAATAGAGAATCTCTGTTGACTTTTCTGCCTGGCTACAGGAGGTGGCCTCTTCAGGTTCCATATCCCCAATGTAGTAAGACACAGCTAAAGTCATCCCAATTTTTCTCAATAATATACAGACATAAGATTGTTTTTTTAAACACAATCTTTCTAGATAGTCCTGGCCATTCTGGAATGCACTCTGAAGAGCAGCATAGACTTTTACTCACAGAGATTCACCTGCCTTTGCCTCCTAAGTTTGAAAAGACATTTTAATTGTTAATGTTTGTGTCACGAAATCTTTAAATGTGTCTGTCTGTCTGTCTGTCTGTCTGTCTGTCTGTCTGTCTGTCTGTCTGTATGAGGCTGATCTTTTCCCAATTGCAGGTGCCTATGGGAGCATCATAATTACCTAGTGTTTATCACACATGACTGTGTCAAAAGGACAGAGGGTTTCCATCAGCTCTACATTCAACCAGAGCCTGTTTTCCAGCTATACCCAGAAGAACCACCTGGCCTGGCATCCGCAGAAACCAGAGCAGCCTTCTAAACTGCTGACATCCTAGCCATCCACATGGGCATCTGGTGTTTCTGTTCAGTTCATTGGCAGTCGATCTGGGACAGATTTTATTCTCACCATCATCAGTGTCCATGTTGAAGACCTGGAAGATCATTGCTGTGTGCAACATTATAATTCTCTTCCTGTATTGCCTTATTCTCCAACAAAATCTCTCTTAGTATGACCAATTGACTGCCATGGTCACTTCCATTGTCTGCCTAGTAGCCAGTGTGCCTGGTACTATGATGAACAAAGTTTTCAGACTCTAAAAAGGAATTAATAGGCACTATTAATTAATAGGCACTATTAATTAATAGTAATTAATGCCTCCAGGATTCATGGAACATAATATAGTTATGTTTTCTGTGTAAGTTGCTATTTTTTCTGTAACATTTTCTCCAACAGATTCTGTCTGGAACAAAATTATACTTCTAGAATTTAGAAATCCAACATAGAACTCCATGGCCTGAAGTTAAGATGTTGGCAGACTACAATTCCATATCACGGCTTTAAGGATTTTAAAATCAGTTAATTGGTTGATTGTTAAAAAATCAATTGATTGATTAATTAACTAATTAATTTTATGTGCTATAGTGTTCTGCCTATATGTATGTCTTGCACCTTTTGAAAACAGTGCCCAAACAAACATGCTTTAGAGTTCAACCTGTCAGCCAGTGACTGAAGCAGCAGCTTTTCCATCTGTACACAGCCTGGGAATAAAACACTCTCCTCTCTGTCCACAAATCAGTAACACTTGCCATATTCAAGTAGACTTGTGAGTCCTGGAGATAATCCAGGGGCTAAGGTGTCTTTCAATTATTTTTGAGAGATAGTTCTTTGAGTCAAGATTAAGTAATTATTTTTGAATACTTTTGAATATCTTCTTAGTATGATTTTAATGTTTACTTGACATGAAATATTCTCACTTTTATGTCTGTGTCCATTGCAGAAATAATTGTTTGGGAACAATTTAAAAATATTCATTTCATGTTAACCATTGATATTCTTCATAAAGACAATCTTTCAGTTCCAATCATGACCTTATTTTTCTTTATTGAATTTCTGACACTATCTTTGAGTAAATATTACCTAGTAATAAAATTTATTATTGTCTCAGTTATTTTGTAAAATAATAAATGTACTTAGAGTAATCATGGTAAATTTTGTCATATCAAAGTACATGCATTTGGCAGCAATGTATACTTCAAGTTGACACTGAATAAGAATGAAACTGAAGTAAATTCACCTGTCAGAATCCCACAGTCTTCATGGATTTGGGATATGGACAGAACACACAGTCAGCAGCTGAGCCTCAGAGGGCACTAACATACCAACTCTGCTCCTTATCTCCTGTCTTTGCTGAAAAAGTCAATTGTATTGACATATACTCAGAATACATAGTGTTGTGTTTCATAAAAGCAATTTCTTTTAAGATCATTATATATAAACCACATTTATACCCTGCCTGGATGAGCTTTTATGTCATTTTTCACCCAGGCTAGGATCATCTGAGTGGGGTGTACTTCAACTGAAAAAAAGTGTAGATATGACTGGGCTGTGGGCAGACCTGTAGGGACTTTTCTTAATTCCCTCTTTACAGGGGAGGATCCAGTCTGTTGTTGGTGGGGACAAGCTTTGGTATTGGACATGAGTTCTACAACAAAGCACACTGAGCAAGTCACCAGAGGGAAGCCAGAAAGCAGCACTCCTTTATGGTTTCTGGCCAGCTCCCTTCTCTGAGTTCCTGCTCTGTTTCAGTTCCTGCTCTGACTTCCCTCAGTGATATACTGTTACCTGAATGTATAAGAAGAATATATTCTTCCATCTTTGGTTATGATATTTGATCATAGTCATAGTAATCCTAACTAAGACACATCCCTTACTTTCCTGTTTCTGTTTCATGTTTTGTTTCCCACAAGTTTTCTTCCCTCTCCTAGTTTCCCTTATACACACCCACTACAATTGTGTTTATATTAATATAATTATGCCTAAAAATCCAATATTTATGAATGAGATGGTTCATGTAATAGGTTCATTTCTAAGTCATTTGTCCATCCCCTGCTTCTTCCTCATGGGTCACATATCACTCTAAACTCTTCTTATCTGCTCTTAAATGTGGAGATCCAGAAACCTCATACCATACTAAATATGTATGATTTTGTGTTGATAGTCTGTACCTTCCAGGGTTTTATCTCATATTTATGACTAAATTTAATATTTATAAAAAGGAAATCCATGGCTTGATATGAGCAATATGCTAACTAATGCCAATGTATTCCTTAAAAACAAATTGACCAACTTGGTTTGGAGTCCATGGATACAGTAGGATATTACAACATTGTAGATCATTTACAGTTGTTTATATTTTGTATATATCTTTCTACAGGCATAATGTCCCCTGTTGGATTATCCTTTTTTTATTAGTTACTTTTCTACTGGTGTGATAAACAACTTATTAAGAAAGAAAAGCAACTTATTAAGAAAGGGTTCATTTGGACTTTCAGAGGGTTAGTCCGTATGAAAGTAGAAAGAAGGCAGCAGGTAGAAGACTTGCTAGCTGGCGCAGAAGCACAGGTATCATCTCAACTGCACAAATGTATGTATGTATGTATGTATGTATGTATGTATGTATGTACATGCCTGTATGTATGTGTACCATGTGAACCATTTGTGTGCTTAACTAAACTCCTAAATCACTGAGAATCCTGTGAATGCTTGGAATGAATCAATCTGAGTCTTTTTATAAGAGAAGCAAGTTCTCTTAACTACTGTGTTAAGTCTCCACCCCAAACCTTTTTTAAAAAAATATTTATGTTTTTTCATTTTCTCCATTTCTTTTCTCCTTTCCATCTATTTATTTCTTACTTCCATGATTCAATATTCCTTCTACTCTTCTGCATTCTCTTCTTTCTTTCTTTTCTCTTTTCTCTGTTTTCCCTTTCCCTTCTTTCGTTCCTTTCTTCTTTTCCACTTCCCCTGTTTATTTTGTTGTTGTTGCACAGGATTTATTTTTTCCTCAGGATTAAATTGAAGGTATTTGTACTATTATTTCTGTAAAACTCATCTGTTGAATCTGGAGAGATGGCTCAGTGGTTAAGAACACTGACTACACTTTCAGAAGTCCTAAATTCAATTCCCAGATACCATATAATGGCAAACATCCATCTGTAAAAGGATCCAATGCCTTCTTCTAGTGTGTCCGAAGACAGCTACAGTGCATTCATCATACACACACATGTATATATACACATTTTTGTACACATGTATACAAACATATATAAAATCCTAAAAAACAAACCAAACCACACCTATTAATTTTTAATGGGAATCTTTCATGAAAGCATCTAGATAGTTGTGTTTTGAGAGTTTTAAGCTGGTCCTTGAGCTTCTATGTTGACTTCCATTCCAGTGATTACTTCCTGTCTTTGGTAGTGCTTTTGGTTGTTGGTTTGTCCTGAGTACTCTCATACACCTGTGTCCAGGCAAATTACTTCCTTGTTTGATGGTTACATTGCACAGGTCCCTAGAGGGCAGCCCAACTGCCAGGATTTATAAACCAGGCCTTTGCAGTGAGATCTGAAGTGCCTCAGGCCAGCATGGACATGAAGATGGTGTCACAGACTCAGGTTTTCATATTCCTATTGCTCTGGTTGTCTGGTGAGACACTTAAAAGTATTATAATATCTTAAAAGAATTCATTTGTAGAAGAATAGGTATTTCCTATAGCAAGTCAATAGTAAGCAGACAATGCAAATAGAAAGGACATTTTAGATTATAGCATTTCTATCATGAAGTCTTTGTACATATGTATACTCATAATCTACTTCTGATTGCAGGTGCTGATGGAGACATTGTGATGACCCAGTCTCCCAAATCCATGTCTACATCAGTAGGAGACAGGATCTCCCTGACCTGCAAGGCCAGTCAGAATGTGAATAGTTATGTAGCCTGGTACCAACAGAAACCAGGGCAGTCACCTAAGCTTCTGATCTATAGGGCATCCAACCGGTACACTGGGGTCCCTGATCGCTTCACAGGCAGTGGATCTGGGACAGATTTCACTCTCACCATTAGCAGTGTGCAGGCTGAAGACCCAGCCATTTATTACTGTCAGCAGTATAACAGCTATCCTCCCACAGTGCTTCAGCCTCCTACACAAACATCTGAGATTCTAACCAGCTGCCTGTACCACACATCCAGTGACCTACACACTTCCCCTTCTGCCTGCAGCTGCTATGCCAAACTGTTTCAAGTTTGGTAGAAAGTTAATGAACAGATGCTTTGACTTGAAGGGCCTTATGGTAAAATGAAGGAAAGACATTTGTATCTTTTCATTTATTTCTCATGTTTAGATTCTGTGTATTGAATATGACAAATTTATTATCCTATACTCTGGAGTGAAACGCTGTACTGTGAGTCTCCATGGATTAAATCAAGAGCCTGTCAGGCTATATTTCCACTAGAGGATACACAAGAAAACTTGGGTTTTGCTTAGCTCAGCTCTGAAAAGTCTCCCTCACTTTAGACTCCTGGAAATATCTGTCCATTTCTTCTTCTGGTTAAGATTCTAATTTACACATATAATGTTGACTTTCAAAACAATATAAAATTATATCATGCATTTTGACAATCTTCATTTTTCCTGTTTTTTCATCACTACCTTTCTCTCCAACTAACACACTTCTAATCCCTAGTCTTCCACCTATTTCCATGTGACATACACATGTGCCCACTCACATGCATACCCTCCACCCCAAGTATGCCCACAATTTTTTATGAGTCTATAAAAATATAGGAGACAAAAATCAGAGAAAACATGAGGTTTAATTTCTTTTTCTATGTCTTTTTAAAATTTTTTATTAGATATTATATTTACATTTCAGATTTTATCCCCTTACCCCACTTCCCCCCACCACCCAGGAACCTCCTATCCCATTCCCCTCCTGATGCTTCCATGAGGATGTGCCCCCACCTACCCCCCACTCACACCTTCCCACCCTCGAAGTCCCTCCCACTTGGTGTCCAGCCTTCATGGGACCAAGGATCTCCTCTCTCACCTATGCCTCACAAGGACATCCTCCTCTACATGTACAGATGGAGTCATGTGTCCCTCCTTATGTGCCCCCAGGCTGCTGGTTTAGACCCAGGGGAGCTCTGGTTCATTGGTATTGTTGCTCTCCTCATGGGGCGACAAACCCTTTCTGCTCCTTCAGTCTTCTCTCTAAGTTCTCCATTGGGCAACCCTTGATCAGATCAATGGTTAGGAGTGAATGTCTGCCTCTGAATGTGTCACACTCTGGCAGACCTGTGAGGAGACAGCTATATCAGGCTCTTGTCAGCATGAACTTCCTGCCATCAACATCAGTGTCTCCCTTTGGTGACTGTACATGGAATGGATACCAAGGTAGAATGTTCTCCAGATGGCTCTTCCTTCAGTTTCTGTCCCACAGTTGTCTCCATATTTGCTCCCTTGATTATTTTTGTTACTCCTTCTAAGTAGCCCTGAGACATCCCCACTTGGTCTTCCTTCTTCATGAGCTTCATGTGGTCTGTGAGTTAAGTCTTGGCTATTCCAAGCCTTTGGGCTAATATCCGCTTATCAATGAGTAAATACCATGTGTGTTCTTTAGTGATTTGGTTACCTCACTCAGGATGATATTTTGTAGTTCCATCCATTTACCTAATAATTTCTTGAATTCATTATTATTTTTTTCTTATTTTATTATTATCAAATCATAATTTTTACTTTTTAACACAGGGGTTACAAACAGTAAAATGCAGGATGTGGGGAAGGAGATGACACAGGAGCATAGGTGTTCGGGGGAGTACAGATATCTTTCAGAACAGGGTATCAGCTGGGTAAAGGTTCAGGGGACAGGGATGCTATGACTCTTGCCTATGAGTCACTTGTCCTTATGTAAGTTGGTACTATCTGCCAAGCCTGCCTATTTACAAGGTCTGTGACTACTCAGATTGGTAAATTTCCACAAAATCTGCCTGTTTACAATAGCTTATAGTCACCTGTTTCAGTGTTTTCCCACAGAGAACCAAGACTTTGTCTTAGCAGGCATGTATGGCAGGCCTATTGCTGATTTTAGGATTATGACTGATTTTAGGCCTTCAGTGTATAAGCAGGGATGCCCCTGACATCTCCTCCCTTCTCCAAGTATAGAAGGGCCATGGCAATTCTAATCTTGCCAAGGGTGGGGATAGAGGCCTGACCTTCATTAAATAAAAGGGACCTTGTAATGGCTCCAGTCTTCCTGTTGTTATCCAGTGAGGCATGAGGGCCATACCTATCCCAACATCTTTTTCTTGGAAAGGGGATACTTTTGACCTCGACCCCATGCAGTCAGGCTTGTCCCTCAGGTAACCCAGAAACATATTTTTAACTTTTATTTATATTCCCTTGCAGTGCTTAGCCTCACAGCCTAAGCAAGAATTCAGATCTCCAGTCAGTGGGGATTCTGGGTGACCCCTCTCTGCTTGGTCTAGGGGCAGAAGTCCCCTCTTTTCAGGTTGGGAACACCCTGGATAGAGTAACAACCTCATCTTGAGTCTCATAGTCCTCCATAGCTAACTTAGGACAATGAATCTGAATAGATTTTGCTATTGGATTATCTATCTGTTGTTTCACATAGTTAGTCATCCTATTTAAGGCCCAGGGACCAAAAAAAAATAAGCAAAAATAACCCAATTGATGGTCCCAAGATGGAAGGAAGTAGGGTGGACAATCATGGATATGTTGAAAACCAATTCTTGCACCAGCTCTCATCTTTCTCTTTCTCTCTCTGTCTTTTCTGAAGACCACCTCTGGCCTTTTTCACACTCTCTTTAATCATCCCTGTCTTGTCTATGTAAAAGCAGCATTCTTCTTCAAGGGCTGTACACAGTCTAGAGCTGTACACAGCCTATTATATTGTAAAGAGAAAATCAAGTCCAATAAAGTCCTTTGCAATTTTTGGAGATTGCTTTAGACAGAGAAAGGAGAGATTTCTTCAGAGTAGTGATATCAATGTCTAGCTGTTTGAAGTCCTTGTCAAAGGCCCACTGAAGCTCTGGCTATAAGTCAGGAGGCTAGCATCAGGATTAGAACTCCTAACGGCAGACAACACGGGTGCTTCAATTTTACCTGGAAAGGAAAAAGAAGGGAATTCTCAAGGAGATTTCTCTTCCCTGGATGTCAATTGTTATTCATCTTATTTATAATGGGGCCTGGCTTTGTGGGGGTATCTATTTATTTCATTAATCTTTTGGCAGCTATTTAGCTGTACCTTCTGTGGTATCAAAGAGACATATCAATCCTTGGCACCATATGAGAACTGGGTCCTGGCCATTCCATTTAAGTGTAAGAGAATCCTTGCAAATATCTGTGGCATGGTTTTTATTGTTCTCATTGATGCCAGAGACAGTCAGCAACAGATTTTCCATGAGCTTTCAGTTTTAGAAAGTTAAATGTGAACAAGGCATAATGGTGAGTATTTTTGGGAGACTCATTCTGGGGATACAGTTTCCCCTCTTTTGTTTTTAAAGCCAACTTTTCAGAGTTCTTGTAAAATCAGGGCAGAAGCGCCAACAGCCACTCCTTCCACCCTCAGAGAGTCATGAAGACACTATTTAAAGAAATATAAATCTTTATTAATAATCTCTTTTATCTAAGGACTATTATAGAACACCCAATAATTAATCAGTCTATATAATATAATGATTAATGATAGCTTCTTCTTCTTTTTTTATAAAATTACTTCTCTTTTGTCAATTAATTATTGAGAAAAATTAGGATTTACATCTCTCTTGAGAATATTAAACAGAGACTTAAATTCTTTTGTGAAGAGCTTAAAATAGGCAAGAAGCATCTCCTGGAAACTTTTGAAAATCATCTGAAATAAGTAAACTATCCTCTTTTTGGCCAGACCCATTGTCTGTGTTTTTTTTTTCTTAAATTGGATATTTTATGTATACATATTTACCTTTTATTGTTATCTCCTCTTCCATTCTCCCCAAAACCTTGACCCCATACCCCCTTTTCCAATTTTTATGAGGGTGTGCTCCCATCATCCTCCCAATCCCACCTCCATACTCTCATATTCCCTAACAAGAGGGACTTTCAGGGACCAGGGCCCTCCAATTCCACTGATGCCAGACAAGGCAACCCTTAATTACATATACAGGTGGAGCCATGAGTCCCTACCTTTGTGTTCTCAGGCTGGAGGTTTAGACCCTGGGAGTTCTGGTAGAGTATTTTGATACTACTTCTAAAAAGGACCAAAGAACCCACACATTGCTCTTACTTCCTCATCTTGAGTTTCATGTGGTCTATGCATTGTGTCTTAGGTATTGTGAGCTTTTGGGCTAATATCCATTCATCAGTGAGTGCTTACCATGTATATTCTTTTGTGATTGGGTTACCTCACTCAGGATTATATTCCCAAGCCACATTCATTTGCCTAAGAATTACATGAACTCATTATTTTTAATAGCTGAGTAACACTCCATTATGTAAATGTACCACATTTTTGGTATCCATTCCTCAGTTGAAGGATATCTGGGTTCGTTCCAGCTTCTGGCTATTATAAATAAGGCTGTTATAAACATAGTGGAGCATATGTCCTTAATATATGTTGGAGCATCTTCTGGGTATATGCCCTGGAGTGGTATAGCTGGGTCCTCAGGTAATGGTATGTCCAATTTTCTGAGGTACTGCCAGACTGATTTCCAGAATAGTTGTAACAGCTTGCAATCCCACCAAAAATGGAGGAGGATTCATCTTTCTTCCCATCCTTGACAGCATCAACTATCACCTGAGGTTTTAATTTTAGCCATTCTGATTGGTGTGAGGTGGTATCTCAGGGTTGTTTTGATTTGCATTTCCCTGATGACAAGGATGTTGAGCATTTCTTAAGGTGTTTGTCAGTCATTCAAGTTTCCAAAGAATTCAGTTGAGAATTCTTTGTTTAGCTCTGTACCCCATTTTTAACAAGGTCATTTGGTTGTCTGGAGTATAATTTCTTGAGTTCTTTGTATATATTTGATATCAGCCCTCTATCAATGTAGGATTGGTAAAGATCTTTTCCCAATCTGTTGGTTGCCATTTTGTCCTATTGACAGTGTCCTTTGCCTTACAGAAGCTTTGCAATTTTATGATGTCCCATTTGTCAATTCTTGATCTTAGAGCATAAGCCATCGGTGTTCTGTTCAGGAACTTTTCCCCTGTACCTAGTTATTCGAGGGTCTTTCCACCTTCTCTTCTATTAGTATCAGTGTATCTGCTTTTATGTGAAGGTCCTTTATCTACTTGGACTTGAGCTTTGTACAAGAAGATAAGAATGGATTGATTTGCATTCTTCTACATGCTGACCTCCAGTTGAACCAGCACCATTTGCTGAAAATGCTGTCCTTTTTTCACTGGATGGTTTTAGCTACTTTGTCAAAGATCATAGGTGTGTGGATTCATTTCTGGATCTTCAATTCTATTCCATTGATCTTCCTGCCTGTCTCTGTACTAATACCATGCAGTTTTCATCACTATTTCTCTGTAGTACAGTTTGAGGTCAGGGAAGGTGACTCCCCCCAAAATTATTTTATTGTTGAGAATGGTTCTCACTATCCTGGGTTTTTGTTATTCCAAAAGAATTTGCCAATTGTTCTTTCTATCTTGATGAAGAATTGATTTGGAATTTTGATGGGAATTGCACTGAAGCTGTAGATTGCTTTTGGCAAGATGGCCATTTTTACTAAATTAATCCTGCCAATCCAGGTATATGGCAGAATTTCCATCTTCTGAGATCTTCTTCAATATCTTTCTGCAGAGATTTGAAGTTCTTGTCATACAAATCTTTCACTTGCTTGGTTAGATTCAATCCAAGGTATTTTATATTATTTGTGACTATTGTAAATGGTGTCATTTCCCTAATATTTTTTTCAGCCTGTTTATTCTTTGAGTAGAGAAAGATTTATTGAGTTGATTTTATATCCAGCCACTTTGTTGTAGTTGTTTATCAGGTTTAGGAGTTCTCTGGTGGAAGTTTTAGGGTTACTTAAGTATACTATATCATCTGCAAATAACAAAATTTTGACTTCTTCTTTTCCTATTTGTATCCCTTTGACTTCCTTATGAGTTATGCGACAGTTTAGGTGGTTTATCTGCTCCTCGTGTAACTTTGGTACCTGTTATCTGTCTAGAAAATTGTCCATTTCATCCAGATTTTTCAATTTTGTTGAGTATAGGTCTTTTTAGTAGGATCTGATGATTTTTAAAATTTCCTCTGTTTCTGTTGTTATGTGTCCCTTTTCAGTTCTGATTTTATTAATTTGAGTACTGTCTCTGTGCCCTGTGGTTAGTCTGGCTAAGGGTTTGTCTATCTTGTTGATTTTCTCAAAGAACCAGCTCCTGGTTTTGTTGATATTTTATATAGTTTTTTTTTTTGTTTCAACTTGGTTGATTTCAGCCCTGAGTTTGATTATTTCCTGCCGTGTAGTCCTCTTGAGTATATTAGCTTCCTTTTGTTCTTATGCTTTCAGGTGTGCTGTCAAGTTGTTAATGTATGCTCTTTTCATTTTCTTTTTGTGGGCACTTAGAGCTATGATTTTTCCTCTTAGTACTGCTTTCATGGAGTCCCACAAGTTTTGATATGACATGTCCTCATTTTCATTTAATTCTAAAAAGTCTTTAATTTCTTTCTTTATTTCTTCCTTGACCAAATTATCATTGAGTAGAGCATTTGTGCTTTGCATTTTCTTTGACAGTTGTCAATGTTTTCCATGGTATCTTCTGCACATGAGATTCTCTCTTCTATCTCTTGTATTTTGTTGGTGATACTTGTGTCTATGACTCCTGATCTTTTTTTTTTTTTTAGGTTTTCTGTCTCAAGGGTAGTCTCCCTTTGTGATTTCTTTATTGTTTCTACTTCCATTTTTAGATCCTGTATGGTTTTGTTTACTTCCTTCCCCTGTTTGGTTGTGTTTTCTTGCAATTCCTTAAGGGATTTTTGTGTTTCCTCTTTAAGGGTTTCTATCTGTCTACCAGTGTTATCCTTAAGTTCTTTGAGAGTGTTATTTATGTCTTTCTTAAAGTCCTCTATCATCGTCATGAGAAGTGATTTTAATTCTGAATCCTGCTTTTCTGGTGTGATGGGGTGTTCAGAGCTTGCTATGATGGGGGAACTGGGTTCTGATGATGCCATGTAACTTTGGTTTCTCTTGCTTACATTCTTGCCTTGCCTTTTGCCATTTGGTTAACTCTATTGCTGCCTGTACTTGCTGTCTCTGACTGAAGCCTGCCTTTTCAGTTATCTTGCTTCTGTCTGATCTCCTCGAGATCCAGATGTCTCTGTGATCTTCTCCAGCTGCACTGAGTACAGTGATACCTCTAGGATGCCTCAGGATATGGTGCCTCCAGGGTAACAGTTTAGCTAGGTGTCTGCTGTTCTGGGTGCAGTGTCTCCTCTAGGATGTCTCAGGATAATGTGCCCACTGGTCTGAGTGCAGTGGCTCCTCTAGGATATCTCAGGATATGTTGTCTCACACTCTTAGTTTAGTTGTTCCTCAGTGGCTCTGGGTTGAGTGGACCTTCCAGAATGTCTCGGATGGAATCTGGGGTCCACACCAGAGCAGACTGGGCAGAAGTCTGCTCCAGGTTTCAGATACAAGAGAGGAACAGACCAGGAGTGCTAGTCTGCAGTGGGGGAGGTGGGTTGGGTATCCACTGGAATCTGAGCGCTCTCAGCACCCAACTATGGGCTTAGGGTAGTGTGTGGGTCTTCCTACCTAAAGCTGGCTGTGGAGTCCGTGGAGCCTCCAGGATGTCTCCGGCAGAATCCGGGGTCCACACAACAGCATACCAGGCAGAGGTCTGAGGGAAATATTTTATACTTCAATAAATATACCATGTTAACTAATCTCAAATGTATTAATTAAAATTATTTTTAAAATTATTTGTTCTTGTTATTTGTTTTTGAGAGAGGGAATCATGTCCTGTTAAACTGGGAAGTGGATTTTGAGCTCACAAAATTCAACGTACCTCTTCCTAAGCACTGTGATCAATGGTATGGGCCATCACACCCAACCTTGAGCACCATTTAGAAATCCAGAGATAGAACGGGGTTACAAATAGTTGTTTGAGAACTCCAAACATCTCTAATTTCTCCCCAAAAGAATGATTCCATTTCCTGTCTTCTCATGATGGTTTGTTCTCATTGTGCTGCTAATGCACATGATGGTTTTTTTCTCCACTGTCTTCCCTCAAAGACCATGGGCTCTTTCATAATGCAGTCCATTCTAGATCATCCCGTAAGTCTCACAAAGAAGATAATATAAGTAATTAATGAGTGTCTTAAAATTGTTACGATTTATTAAAGAGGATAAATGGCTATCAAATGAGGCTTCTAATGTTGTCTGTCACATTTTCTGGAATATGACAAGAAAATAAAAATTACCATAGTAGGTTGCAAAAATGATTACCACAGAGTTATTACAATCATGGGTCCAGGAGGAGGCTAAAAATCAATTTGTTCTAGGTCATATTCACAATAAATTTCTAATTGGGCCATGTGTTTCAAAAGGCTGCTGTTCTAAAGTTAGGTTTAAAGGTGTTCACAATGATTTTTAGTGTTTTATTTTCTTTTATTGGATATTTTCTTTATTTACATTTGTGTCTTGTGGGGGTTTGATGGCCCAGTGTAGGGGAATGCCACTACAGGAAGGCAGGAGTGGGTGGGTGCTTGGTGGAGCACCCTCATAAAGGCAGGAGGAGGGGGATGGGATAGTTGGTTTCTGGAGGTGAAACCTAGAGAGGGAATTACATTTCAAATGTAATTTCAACTTTAACAATCAAAAATTGGACCTCAAAAAATGGAAAAGTTTCTGTAACACAAAGGGCATTGTCAATAGGTCAAAATAGCAATGAAAAATTTAAGAAAAGATCTTTACCAATCCTAAATCTGATAGAGGGCTAATATCCTGTAGATACAAAGCACTCTAGAAGTTAGAGTATAGAGAACCAAACAACCCTAATAAAAATGGGGTACAGAGATAAACAACAAATTCTCAACTGATGAAACTCAAATGGCTGTGAAGCACCTAAAGAAAATTTCAACATTATTAGTCATTGATGATATGTAAATTAAAACATCCCTGAAATTCCACCTCAAACCATCAGAATGACTACATCAAAAACTCAGGTGACACTTGAAGCAATCCCACTAAAATCAGGGACTAGACAAGGCTGCCCACTCTCTCCCTATCTATTCAGTATAGGACTTGAAGTCTTAGCCAGAGCAATTAGATAACAAAAGTGATCAAAGGGATATAAATTGGAAAGGAAGAAGTCAAAATATCACTATTTGTAGATGATATGATAGTATACTTAAGTGACCCCAAAACTGCCACCAGAGAACTCTTAACCCTGATAACTACAGCAAATTGGATGAATATAAAAGCAAATCAAACAAATCAGTAGCCTTTCTCTGCTCAATATGTAAATAGGTTGAGAAAGGAATTAGGGAAATGACAACCTTCACAATAGTCACAAATGCTATAAAATTCCTAGGGGTGACTCTAACCAAGCAAGTGAAAGATCTATATCACAAGAATTTCAAGTCTCTGAAAAAGAAAACAAAGATCTCAGAAGATGGAAAGATCTCCCATGCTCATGGATTGGCAGGATTAATGTAGTAAAAATGGCCATCTTTCCAAAAGCAATATACAGATTCAATACAATCTCCATGAAAAATTTAGCTCAATTCTTCACATAGTTAGAAAGAGAAATTTGCAAATTTATTTGGAATAACAAAATACCAAGATAAAGAAAACTATTCTCAACAATAAAAGAACTTCTTGGGGAATCACCATCCCTGACATCAAGCTGTACTACACAGAAGTAGTGATAAAAACTGCATGGTATTGGTATAGAGATTGGCAAGAAGATATTGGAATAGAATTGAAGACCCAGAAATGAACCCACATACCTATTGTCACTTGATCTTTGTCTAAGGAGCTAAAATCATCCAGTGGAAAAAGAACAGCATTTTCTACAAGTGGTGCTGGTTGAACTGGAAGTCAGCATGCAGGAAAATTGAAATTGATTTATCATTATCTCCTTGTACAAAACTCAAGTTCAAGTGAACCAAGGACCTCCATATAAAACCAGATTCCCTGAAACTAATAGAAGAGAAAGTAGGGAAGAGCCTTGAACCCATGGGCACAGGGGTTAAGTTTCTGAACAGGACACCAATGCCTTAGGCTCTAAAATCAAGAATTGACAAATGGAACCTCATAAAATTGCAAAGCTTATGTAAAAGAAAGGACACTGTCAATTGGACAAAACTGCAACCAACATACTGGGGAAAGATCCTTATGACTCCTACATTGATAGAGGGCTAATATCCAACTTATACAAAGAACTCAAGAAATTAGACACCAGACAATAAAATAACTCTATCAAATAATGGGGTACAGAAATTAACAAAGTATTTTCAGCTGAAAATTATTGAATGGATGAGAAGCACCTAAAGAAATATTCAACATCCTTAGTTATCAGGGAAATGCAAAACAAAAGAACACCGAGATTCTGCCTCACACCAGTCAGAATGGCTAAGATTAAAAACTCAGATGACAGCAGATGCTGGTGAGGATGTAAAGAAAGAGGAACACTCCTCAATTGTTGGTAGGATTGTAAGCTGATACAACCCCTCTGGAAATCAGTCTGGTGGTTTCTCAGAAATTTGAACATAGTATTACCTGTGGATCCAGTGATACCACTCCTGGGCATATCCCCAAAATATGCTCTAAGAACACATGCTCCACTATGTTCATAGCAGCCTTATTTATAATAGCCAGAAGCTGCAAAGAACTTAGATGTCCTTCAACAGAGGAATGGATACAGAAAATGTGTACATTTATACAATGGAGTACTACTCAGCTTCTAAAAACAATGAATTCATGCAATTCTTAGGCAAATGGAACTAGAAAATATTATCTTGTGTTAGGTAACCCAACCACAAAAGAACAAACATGGTATGCACTCACTGATAAAATCTCATAATACCCAAGACATAATTCACAGACCACAAGAAGCTCAAGAAAATGAAAGACCAAAAGTGTGGGCGCTTTTGTCCTTCTTAGAAGGAGTAACAAAATACTCACAGGAGGCTGGGCAGTGGTGGCACATGCCTTTAATCCCAGCACTTGGGAGTCAGAGGTAGGTGGATTTCTGAGTTTGAGACCAACCTGATCTACTCAGTGAGTTCCAGGACAGGCTATATAGAGAAACCCTGTCTCAAAAAACCAAAAAAAAAAAAAAAAAAAAAAAAAAAAAAAAAAAAAAAACCCTCACAGGAGCAAATATGAGAAGATTTGTGAAATGGAAACTGGAGGGATCACCCAGAGTCCAGCCCCTCCTGGAGATCCCTCCCTGGTGCAATCACCAAATGCAAACACTGTTGTGGATGGATGGAATGCTGACAGGAGCCTTATATGCTTTTCTCCTGAGAGGCCCTGCCAGGGCTTGACATATAAAGAGGCAGATACTTACAAATAACCATCAAACTGACCACAGGGTCCCCAGTGGAAGAGTTAGAGAGAAGAATGAAGGAGCTGAAGGGGCTTGCAGCCCCATGGGGAGAATGACAATATCAACCAACCAGAGCTTTTCAGGTCTAAACTGCTAGCCTTGGAACACACATGGAGGGACCCATGTCTCCAGCTGTATATGGAGAGGAGGATGGACTTCTCAAGTATCAGTGGGAGAGAAGGGCCTTGGTTTCTTTAAGTCTAGATGCCCCAGTGAGGGGAAAATCAAGGGTGGGGAGGTGGGAGTGGGTGGATGCATATACCCTCATAGAAATAGGAGGAGAGGGGATTGGTTAAGGGTTTTCTGGGTGGGGAAACTGGGAAACAGAATAACATCTGAAATGTAGAAAAGTATCCAATAATAAAAATAGACAAAACAAAAGAGAAAACAAACAAACAAACAAAAATCCAGGTAATGGAAGTGGTATTGCAGTCAAATGTTTGACACATTTTGGAAGGAATTTAACATTATCCATATTACTGGGGTTCCTTATAATTCTCAAGGACAAGAGACTGTGCAAAGGGCCCATGGAACTTTAAAACAATATATTCATAGAATAAAAGGGGGAGATATATCTCTATACATCATAACTTTATTTAAATCATGTTCTTTTTATTTTTTATTTTAAATTTAAAAAAATTGGATGCTAAGGAACTTTCTGCTGAATGTCCATGGCACTCAACAACTAAACATACTTATGCATAGGTGAAAGGGAAGGATCCACTTACTGGCATAAGGCATGATCCCGATCAGGTATTAAATATGGGAAAGAGGGCATGTTTGTGTTTTTTTCTGCAGGATGCTGAAGGAGCATGGTGGCCACCAAAGCGACAGGTGAGACATGCTGATGCCAGGACAAAGAATGATGCTGACCTGTTAGCTTGCTGAGTGCCCTTACAATGGTGACTAGGAAGCTGTACTGACATATGTTTCTGACCTACCATTGCTTACCAAGACCCCTGATGGTACATGCTGCCTTGCCTCAAGTTTTTAGATCTTGTGGAACAGAGAATCAAAAAGAGAAGTTATAATGATTCTTGTATTTTTCTTAAATGTGACCAGTTATTCAGACTCAACCATGGACTAGTCTAGAAATCAATCCAATATTGGAAATAACAGTCTTCATTTGGAAGCCTGGTTCTGGATAATTTCAGAGACATATAAGGACATTAGCTGCTGTTCTCTATGATGTTATATTAGCAAGAAATAAAGTTGGTGCAGGATTTGGATTTCAAAGAGGTGTTAGCACAGGTTAAGGCTCTTTTAATTGTCAAGTTAGAATTAGTTTTGTTTCTTCTATGGTGTTTAATGTAAGTTGCATTGATTATATACCTAATTGTGTTTTGAAATCAGGCATGTCTATCAACCAGCTTTTGTTTCAGTGCCCTGAATATCACAAAACCTCATTATTCTAAAAATAGCTCACAAGTACTGGCAGAAATGAGTCAGGTTTTTAGCAGAAGAAAGAGGGTAGTGGGCTTGATTATTTGCGGTATAAACCTTTGGTTACATTAATTGCTAGCACCACTGCTTCTGCAATTGCTTTGACACAAGAAGTTCAGACAGCTACTTTTGTTAATCATTTAGCAAAAAATGTTACTAATGTGTTGAATATACAAGAGGATTTAGATAGGCATTTGGAAGAACTGATTGTTGATCTTTATCTTACTCAAATTTTTGGAAGTATGTTCGGAATCTAAGTGTAAGGAGTTATCTCAAGTGTCATGCCAAATATCATTGGATTCATGTTAGTTCTAAAATTTACAATGGTAGTCAGTATAACTAGGAAAAAGTTTAGAGATAATTGAAGTGTATGTGGCATAATTCTAACACATCTCTGGATGTTTGAACTTGTCATAGTGAGCTTATGAATTTCAAGAATGCTGCTTTGTTTAGTGTTGATGCAGTAGATGACCTGAATACTTGCATCTAATTAAAATGGTATAAAAGCAAAAAGGAGGAGGTAGGATAAGGTAGGGTTTCTAGGGAGGGGAAATGTGGAAAGGGGAGGACATCTGAAATGTAAATAAATAAAATGTCCATTAAAAATTTAGGTGACAACAGATGCTGGTGAGAATGTAGAGAAAGAAGAATACTCCTTCATTTTTGGTGGCATTGCAAGCTTTCATAACCACCCTGAAAATTGGTGTAGCAGTTCCTCTGAAAATTGGACATAATATTACTTGAAGACCCATCTATAGCACTTCTGGGCATATACCCAAAATATGATCCAATATATAACAAGGACACATGCTCCACTATGTTTATAGTAGCCTTATTTACAATAGCCAGAAGCTGGCAAAAACCCAGATGTCCTTCACAGAAGAATGGTTACAGAAAATATGGTACATTTACAAAATTGAGTACTACTCAGCTATTAAAAACAATGACTTCATGTAATTCTTAAGCAAATAGAAGGAACTAGAAAATATCATCCTGAGTCAAGTAACCCAGCCACAAATGACCTCACATGATACTTACTCACTGATAAGTAGATACTAGGCTAAAAACTTTGAATAATCACAGTAAAACTCACCATTCATATGAAGCTCACGAAGAAGGAAAACTAAAGTGTGAATTCTTCAGTCATTTTAGAAAGTGGAAAAAAGTACTCATGGGCAGGTAGAGAGTTTGAGGGACTTTGAAGGAAAAGTGGAGGAAGAGGGGAAAAGGATAGGCAAGCTCTGGTATGGGTGGAGACTTGGATGATATACAGAGGGTCAGGAAATTGTAGCAATGGGGAATAGGGCACTGGGCAGTCACCAGAAAGCCTCAGAAGCCAGAAAAGCAAGAGCTTTCCAGGATCTAATAGGGAAGATGTTAGATGAAATACCCAACCAGGGGAAGGGAGAATCTGTTGAAACCATATCCAGAGGTTAGGCAAGGCCCCCATTTGGGAGATGGGGCAACCCACTCATCTCCTATTTTTTGACCCAGAATTTCTCCTGTTTAAAGGAAATATTGGGACAAATTGTGAAACAGATACTGAAGGAAAGGCTATTCAGAGACTGCCCCGCCTGGAGATTCATCTCATGAAAGTACACCAAACCTGGACACTATTGCAGATGCCAAGAAGTGATTGCTGATAGGATCCTGATATAGCTGGCTCCTGACAGACTCTGTCAGAGCCTGAAAAAAACAGAGGCAGTTTCTCACAACAAACCATTGGACTGAGCATGGGGTCCTCAATGGAGGAGTTAGAGAAAGGACTGAAGGATCTGAAGAGGTTTGCAACCCATAGGAAGAACAACAATATGAACCAACCAGACCCCCTAGAGCTCTCAGGAACTAAACCACTAACCAAAGAGTACACATGGAGGGACCCAAGGCTCCATCCAGCTGCATATGTAGCAGAGGATGGCCTTGTAGGACATCAGTGTGAGGAGCAGCCCTTTATCTTTGGGGATTTGATGCCCCAGCATAAGAAATGTCAGTGCAGGGAGGATGAAGTGAGTGGGTGTTTGTGGAAGCACTCTCATTGAAGCAGTGGCAGTGGGATTGGATAGGGAGGTTCTGGAGGAAAAACCTGGAAAGAGATAACATTTGAAATGTAAATAAATAAAATATCCAATGAAAGAAAAAAAGAACCATAAAAAGAAAATTAACTAATCCTGAACTGTAACAAATATTGTGATCAAAATTCTTTTATACTCTCTTGGGTATCCTATGATATTTGAATGTAAGAGAATATGTTCCTCAAGCAATGTCAATATTAAGCACAACTTGAAAGATCCCCATGTATAAATCCAAGCAGGATACTGTCATACCTGTGAAAAGCTTGCAACAGTTGGGCCAGCAGATGCTCCAGGGAGAGCACTTTCTCTAGCAGCAAGCCAAGCACAGGTATCTCCTCAGGGCTGGCTGGACTGATGCACTGGGTAGTAAAACAGTGATTTATTAAAATGGTATATGTGTTTGTCTCATAACGTATGCTTTGTGTTTTTCAATTTGTTTTTTTTATTAAAGTCCTCCTTTTTGTCTTGCAATCACAAGTGGACATTCTCACTGTAATGTCACATTTCCACTTTTATTTGCTTGAGGTTCTCATAATCCCTTTTTACTGGATCACACAGAGAAGCCTCCTGAATCTGCTTTATTGCTTAGCTTTTGATCTCATCTCCGTGTCCAACATCGATGCCCACTCATGATCTTAGATTTATTAGCTCTTCTTCTCTACCCACCAAATACTCACAACTTTATCTACAGTATCTTCCACAATGTGTCCACTTTGTCTTCTTGTCTTCTTTCACTTTGTGCTGTCTTTTGTTGTGGGAGAAATTGAGTCTCCCAAGCTAATCTGGAAATCAATATCTAGTTTCCAGTGATCCTGAATTTGTAGTTTACCTGCCCCTTCCTCTTCAATTTGCTTATTTGAAGCACGAAATATGTATGTTTCCTGACCTACTTTGACTGAGCCTGTCAAGAATCCCAGAGTCTAGATTCAAAATCTTATAAGTCTGTTACTGTGACCACTGTTTTTCTCCTGTACAACACTCTCAAGTAGGTTAGGAGGGTTTGATTTGAACTATAGTAAATCAAGGTGAGGTCTCTACTGATGATAGTCAGAAATAAGGCAGTTGGAATCATCTCAATTTCTTCAAAGGATACTGAGAGTATGAGAGACAAATGTGAGGTCATATAAAATTGTTAGCCACATAAATATTTAATAATTTTCTGGCATTTCTTACTAACTACTGGGTGGTTTTGCATTGTAAAACCAAAGTATCTAATTTCAAATATAACCCCAGAATTTCTTGCAGTAAAAGGCTTCCTTAAATTTCCTCACAAGATTTCACTGGTTGTATGTGACAATCATCATTAGAGCACAGTTCTCTATTTATTTGTAGACCCCTTCTCTCATGGTTTGCAGGATGAATCATGCTCATCACCCATATCACCTAAAGACACAAAGGCATCAACATATTCCTAGAGCCCAGCCAATTCTGCCTTCCTTCCTCACCTCTGACCTCACTTAAGTTCCAGAGCATTAACACCCCAGGCTATGCAGAAGAAACCTCATCTTAAGAACTCAGACAGTGGAACCAATAACAGAACTGATTTGATTTCTTCTAATACTTGATGAAAGGTCTTGATAAAGATTTACATGTAAGTTGCCTAGTGTGTAAAGTGATATGAAAAAAGTCAAGTGTAGAGTGGCCAGCCTATGAGGTTAGCCAGTAAGAGTTCATGCTACCTACAACAGTGGAAAATAGTCAACTCTGAAGGACATGTTGCATAAAACTCTCAATGCTAACATAGTTTAGAGTTCTGGGGAATGGAACTATGTAATTTTTTTAAAAAATACTTTTGATATTATACAATTTTACTATTTATTAAAGATGGAAGATAATCTGCATATTAATGATATGAGTGTTCTTGCTTTTAGTTTGTTTGTTTTTGTTGTTTTGTTTTTCAAGACAGGATTTCTCTTTATAGCCCTGGCTGTCCTGGAATTCACTCTGTAGACCAAGCTGGCTGTGAACTCAGAAATCTGCCTGACTCTGCCTCAGAAGTGCTGGGATTAAAGGAGTGCACCACTACTGCCCAGCTGCTTAGTTTTCAAAATACGTTAATGTCTAAACTTGATTTCATATTATGTAGTACAGAATCAATATATTTTAGAGTTGGTAGATAGTGTAATTTAATGACCATCAGCACTTGTATTAAAGCATTATAGCACTATACAATCCAGTGATACATAAAATTGGTACATGTGCTAAGGAGTAATGGTAGTTGACTAAATTATTCTTTTTTTATTAAAGCAGAAATATATGTATGTACAATATATGTATGTGATACATAACACATAATAGTCTAATACAAGAGTTGAGGGCTCAATTGCATGTGACAAGATGTGTTGACATCCATAGTACAACATGTTCATGCTGTGTGTTCAGAAGCATGGCTACAGTGCAGTCCCATAACGCAACACAAGTAAACAATACCAGGTATATCTCAAATTCATTGTACATCTGCTTTTCAAATACTTTGTTCATATGCATTCATAACATTTTATTGTTGGCCTACAGGCTCAGGTACATGACCCCAGAGATTTAGCACTTGAGTTGTAGGTCAGGCATTTTTCTAAGAAAGACAATTTTGTTAGTGTTGGCCTTCAGCATTACATTGCAACATGTGTCCCAGAGGAATTCCTGCTTTTTTATTCTTTTATCCATTTTCTGCTTTTGGTAGTATCTTTTCTGTTGCTAGCATTTGAAAAGTCACTGTCAAGTTTCTATTAGTGTGAAAATTCTATTTAGGATGACATTAAAATCCTTATAATCCTATGGTTGAATGAGGATGCACATAAATCTATGGAGTCAACTCTTGAACTCCTTTGGCTCTCTGAATGAAGCTCAGCTTAGAAACTGCAGTTCAAGAATTTTCAGTTCTTTCCATTGCCATCAGGATATGAATGGCTTTAGGAATGGAATTTTAGAGCACTGTTATTTAAAATTGGTTCAACATTTATTACTTTTTTTTCTAATTTTTGTTTTCTTTTAATCCCTCATGTTTCTTCATCCCCTTTCTTCTTACCCAACCACAAGCCACTACTTCCAGAAGACCAGGTAGATTGCCTACAATATCCCCAACCCTTTGCTCTTCTCATGACCTTTCTCTTCTTCTAACTTGGGTGTGCACTCCTTGGTAGATTAGTGGCCACATTGTCTCCACAAAACTCCAGGCAGGCCAAACTCCCTGTGCCCAAAGACATTCTCTACCCTCTTTATACATCATCACTCAGAACACTGTGTTTAGATACCTCTTTCTTTCTTTTTGCCCTGAAGCAGCATCCATGTCAATTGTCCCTGCTGGATCAGATGCCATCCAGGCAACCGGAATTTCTTCTCACAACTCAAATAGAGACCCTCTTCTTAACTACAGGCCACACATTCCAGAAGATCAGAGAAGGAACAGAAACCAAGTAACAAAATACCTACCCAACAAAGACAAACCTAGAAATAAGAACCTCGACCTATAATCACCACAAACCCAGATGCCTAAACACCAGTGTAAGGATACAATCAATAACAGCCAGGGCAGTATATCATCACCAGAGCTCAGCGATCCTACTACAGCAGTCCCTTAATATTCTCACACAATCAAAGTACAAGAAAAAGTCCCTAAAATCAACTTTATGAAGATGATATAGATTTTTATTTATTTATTTAATCCCAAACTCTGCTCTCAGTGTTGATCCTCCCTTACAGAATCTTTTCTCCTCCCCTTCTTTTCTGAGAGTGTGGGACCCACTGGGCATTCTCAGACCCTGGTGTATCAAGTCTCTGCAAGTCTAGGCACATCCTCTCCCAATGAGGCTAAGCAAGACAGCTGTGTTGGGAGACAGACTCCATAGTCTGTCTACATCTTTAGGGAAAGCCCCTGCTTCAGTTGTTGGAAAACCCACATGGAAACTGAGCTGAATGTCTGCTGCATTTGTGCTCTGGGGGCCTCTGTCCTGCCCATATATGCTCTTTGGTTCATGGCTCAGATCTAAGAACTCCCAAGGATACAGGTTTGTTGACTCTGTTGGTCTTTCTGTAGGATTCCCATACAAGTCAGTGACTTCAATCCCTCCACAACCCCTTCCAAGTGAGTCTCCACCTCTGACCAGTGTTTATCTGTTGTATCTGTGTGTTTCAGTCAACTGTTGAGTGGCCCTATCAGAGGACAGTTTTGCTAGGCTCCTGTCTGTAAGCATGACTGAATATCAGTGTCAGGAATAGGTATTTGCCCATAGAATAAGTCTCAATTTGGGCCCTCTATTAGTTGGCCATTCTTCAGTCTTGGCTTCATATTTGCCCCTGCATTTATTTTAGAGAGGACAGAATTTTAGTTAAAGTTCTGTAGGTAGGTTGGTGTCTTTGTACCTCCATTGTGGGTCCTGTCTGGCTACAGATAATAACTGTCTGGTTCCATGTTCTCACTGTTAGGTATCTGCATTGATTGTGGGGAGCTTTCCCCATACCAACTCCTCTGGGAGTTTCTAAAGGTTCCCCCTACCCCTGGCAGCTGCAGATTTCCATGTATTCTTCTGGCCTTCTGGCCCTTTTTCATGTCCATGCGTGATTCCCAATATCCGCCATTCCCCTCCCCATACCTTATCCCAACCCCTTTCCTCCTACCTCCTATGACCAATTGTATTTCTTCTTCTAAATGAGATTCAGGTATCCTTGTTTGGGCCTTCCTTCTTGATTAACTTCTTCAAGACTGTAGGGTGTATCATGGATAACTTACATAACTAATATCCACTTATCAGGGAGTGCATATGAGACATGTCTTTTTGGGTCTAGAATACTTCACTTAGGATGATATTTTCTAGTTCCATATATTTGCCTGAAATTTTCATGATGTCTTTGTTTTTTAATTTTTAATTTTTATTGGATATTTTATTTATTTACAATACAGATGTCATCCCCTTTCCCCATTTCCCCTCTCTAGAACCACCTATCCCATCCCCCTCCTCCTTTTTGCTTTTATACTATTGTGATTATATGCATGTATTAACGTCAGTTTTATGTTGAGTGTCTAGCAATAGAATAGATGCAAATAGTCAAGGAACAAGCAACACAATGAACACAAATAGTCAAAAAAAGCAAGGCATTAAACCCAATTAAGTGAACATTCCCATAATCACTGTTTTTAAGGGCTTATCAGGATGACCAAAGTATCTGAGCCTACTTCCCTGTCCTAGCACAAGGTCATTTTCATGTCTGTAGCCTACTTCCTTGTTTTTGCCTAATAGTTAGATTTCTACCTGAAATTACTTCTTTCTTTTAGCCTAATATTTATATTTCTACCTGAAATTACTTCTTTCTTCTAGCCTAATATCAGATTCCTGCCTGAAGCCAACTTATTGTCCTTGGTCAATGTCATATTCCTAACAAGCAGCCCATTTCCTTGTTCTTGGCCCATGTCAGATTCTTGCCGAGCAGCTCCAAAGGCTCTCTGCCTCTCCCCCCTTTTTTATTTCATTAACAAGACTGAGCCTGTCTTAGGAAGTTCTGACAAGAATGCCTTCCTTACTAGTCATGGAATATGCATTATCAAAAGCACTGCACTTATGTCTTTGGTTGGTGAGGCTCTGTGCAGAATCTTACTCATTGTAGGGAATATTGTTAATTCTTTTTTTAAATTGGGGGAGGATACAGTTCATTGTTGGTATTGGAACTGAGATCATCAACAAAGCACACTGAGCAAGCCATCAAAGGGAAGGCAGTAAGCAGCACTCCTCCATGGATTTTGGTCAGCTCCTGCCTCTGGGTTTCTGCTCTGTTTCAGTTCCTGCTCTGACTTCCCTCAGTGATGTTCTGTTATCTGGAAGTGTAAGAAGAATATAGTTTTCCATCTTTGGTTATGATATTCTTTTTTTAATGATTTTTTCTTGGAAATTTTATTTACATATAAGATGTTATTCCCTTTCCCCATTTACTCCCCTCACCCAGAAACCCCCTATCCCATCTGCCCTACTTCTGCTTCTATGATGATGTGCTCCCATCTACCCATCCACTCCCACCTCCCTGTGTTTATGATATTTCATCATACCAATAGTAAATTTAAATAAGACACATTCCTTACCCTCCTCTTTCTGTTCCATGCTTTGTTTCCCACAAGTTTTCTTCCCTCTCCTAGTTTCCCTTATACACACCCAGTACAATTGTGTTTATATTTATATAATTATACTTAAAAATCCAAGATTTATGAATGAGATGGTTCATGTAATAGTTTTGTTTCTAAGTCATTTGTCCATCCCCTGCTTCTTCCTCATGGGTCACACATATCACTCTAAACTCTCCTTATCTGCTCTTAAAATTAGAGACCCAGAAACCTCACACCATACTAAATAAGTATGATTTTGTGTTCATAGTCTGTACCTTCCAGGGTTTTATCTCATATTTATGACTAAATTTAATATTTATAAAGGTGAAATCCATGGCCCCATGTGTACAATATGCTAACCAATGCCAATGTATTCCTTAAAAACAAGTTGACCAACTAGGTTTTGAGTCCATGGATACAGTAGTATATGACATTGTAGAATACATACAATTTTTGATGTTTTGTGTATATTTTTCTACAGGTATAATATCTTTTTTATTAGTTACTTTCTATTGGTATGATAAACAAAATGAGCAAAGCAACTTATTAAGAGTTCATTTGGAATTTCAGAGGGTCAAGCTGTAAGAAAGCAGAACGAAGGCAGAAGATTTGACAGCTGGAGCAGAAACTCAGGGCTCACATCTTAAACTGCATGTATGTATGTATGTATGTGTGTATGTATGTATATGCATTTATGTATGTGTACCATGTTTGTGCTTAACTGGAATTATAAATGGCTGAGAATCATCATGTGAATGATTGGAATGAGAAAATCTGAGTCTTTTTATAAGAGAAGCAAGTGCTCTTAACTACTGAGTTGAATCTTCACCAACAAACCTTTCTTTATGAACTATTTCTCATTTTTCATTTTCTCCATTTCTTCTCTCCTCTCTACCTATCTCATATCTAATTCAATATTCCTTCTTCTCTTTTCCATCCTCTTCTTTTTTCTTTCCTCTCCCCTTCTCTTCCTTTTTCTCTTCCCTTTATTCTTTTCCACTTCCTTTGTTTATTATGTTGTTGTTGCACAGGATTTATTGTTTCCTCATGATTAAATCTAAGGTAGTTGTATTATTATTTTTGTAAAAATCATCTGTTGGGTCTGGAGAGATGGCTCAGTGGTTAAGAGCACTGACTATAATTCCAGAGTTCCCCGAGTTCAATTCCCATAGACTATATAATGGCAAACAACCATCTGATAGCAGATCTGATGCCCTCTTCTGGTGTGTCTGAAGACTGCTACAGTGTATTCATCATTTTATATATATACACACATACATAAATATATATATGTATATACATATATATACATACATGTGCATATATTTATAGTATATACACATACTTGTACACATGTGTACAAATATATATATATACATATATATATGTATATATATATATATTTACAATAAAAACCTAAAATAAAACAAACTTCACCTGTTGATTTTTAATGGAAGTCTGTCATGATAGCATCTAGACACTTGTGGTTTGAGAGATTTAAGTTGGTCCTCGAGCTTCTATGTTGACTTCCTTCCCAGTGATTACTTCCTGTTTTTGATAGTACTTTTGGTTGTTGACTTGTCCTGAGTACTCTAACACCCCTGTGTTCAGGCAATTTTCTTCCTTATTTGATGACTACTTTGCATAGATCTCCAAAGGGCAGCCCAGCTGCCAGAATTTATAAACCAGGCCTTTGCAGTGAGATCTGAAATGCATCAGAGCAGCATGGGTATTAAGATGGCGTCACAGACCCCAATCTTCATATTCCTATTGCTCTGGTTGTCTGGTAAGACATTAAAAGTATTATATCTTAAAAAGAATTCATTTGCAGAGAAATAGCTATTTCCTATAGGAAGTCAATAGTAAGCAGACAATGCCAATATAAAGGACATTTTAGATTAAAGCATTTGTATCATGAAGTCTTTGTGTGTACATATGTATGCTCATCTATTTCTGATTGCAGGTGCTGATGGAGACATTGTGATGACCCAGTCTCCCAAAACCATGTCCACATCAGTAGGAGAAAGGGTCAGCCTGACTTGCCAGGCCAGTCAGAATGTGGGTAGTGCTATAACCTGGTATCAACAGAAACCAGGGCATTCACCTAAACCTCTGATCTATGGGGCATCCAACCAGTACACTGGGGTCCCTGATCGCTTTACAAGCAGTGGATCTGGGACGGATTTCACTCTAACCTTCAGCAGAGTGCAGGCTGAAGACACAGCCATTTATTACTGTAAGCAGTATAGCAGCTATCCTCCCACCATGCTTCAGCTTCCTACACAAACCTCCTCTGAGATTTTAACCAGCTGCCTGTACCACACACCCCCAGACCTACACACTTCCCTTTCTTCCTGAAGATGCTATGCCTAACTGTTGCAAATTTTGGTAGAAAGTTAATGAACAGATACTTTGACTTGGAAGATCCTTATGGAAAAATGAAGTAATGACATTTGTGTGTTTTTTTTTTATTTCTCATACTTATATTGTGTGTATTGTTACTCCTTCTAAGTAGGACTGAGGCATCCACATTTGGTCTTCCTTCTTCATGGGCTATATTTCCATGGGAGAATGCAGAGGAGAACTTGGCTTTTGCTTAGCTCAGCTCTGAGAAGTCTCCCTCACTTTTGAACTCCTGGCAATATTCCTTTGCTTCTTCTGGTTAAGATTCTTATTTACACATATCATGTTGAGTTTCAAACCAATATAAAATCATATCATGTATTTTGACAATCTTCATGCCTCTTGTTTCTTCTTTCTGTCACCACCTTTCCCTCCACCTACAACAATTCTTTTCCCTAGTTTTTTACCTATTTCCATGTGACATACACGTGTGCCCACTTACATGCACACACATGAATCTATAAAAATTTTTGTGAATCTATAAAAATATAAAATGCAAAAATCAGAGAAAACATGAGGTTTGACTTCTTAAACAACATATCATAACTATGCTTCCTATTCCTAGGCCACATCTGCCTCTGTTGTCTTCTAATCTACTTTCCCAATGTGGAGACTGTGATAACTCATTCTACTCTTCACTACATTAGTGGTCAATATGATTTTGTACCATTAGAATCAAGTTTTGTTTTCTATTTTATAACAATTAAAAGTGTTTGATATTTGTTGAGGGAAATACTTTGTACTTCAATAAAAACAATATATTAACTAATCTTAAACATGTATTAATTGAAAATTTGTTGAAAACTTATTTTGTTCTTGTTTTTTATTTTTGAGAGAAGGTATCATGTCCTATTAAACTGTTACATGGATTTCTATCTCAAAAAATTACATGTACCTCTTCCTAAGCACTGTCGCCATCACACTCAGTCTTGAGCAACATTTAGAAAGCCAGAGATAGAACAGTGTTACAAATAGTTGTTTGAGAATTCCAAATAACCCCAATTTCTCCCCAAAACAATGATTTTGTTTTCTGCTTTCTCATGATTGTTTGTTTCCATTCTGCTTCTACTGTGGATGATGGTTTTGTCCCCACTGTCTCCCCTCAAAGACCATGAGCTCTTTCACAACATACTTCATTCTAAATCTCACAAAGGACATAATATAAGTAATTAATATATGCTTTGAAAAATTGTTACTATTGATTAAGGAGAATAAATGTCTATCAAATGAGGCTTTTAATATTGTTTGTCTCTTTTTCTGGAATATGATGAAAAAATAAAAATTACTGTAGTAGCTTGCAAAGACAACTACCATATAGATATTACAGTCATGGGTCCAGGGGGAGGCTAAAAGCCAATTTGTTGCAGGTCATATTCACACTACACTTCTAATTGGGCTGTGTAGTTCAAAAGGCCATTGTTCTAAATTTAGGTTTAAAGATGTTCAGAATGTTCTTTAGTGTTTTTTCTTTTCTTTTATTGGATATTTTCTTCATTTACATTTCAAATGTTATAACCTCTACAGGTTTCCCCTACCAAAACCCTTATCCTATTTCCCCTCCCCTGCCTCTATGAGGGTGCTCCCTGATCCACCCACCCACTCCTGCCTTCCCACCTTGGTATTTTCCTATACTGGGGCATCAACCATTTTCTGCCACATAAGATGTTGGAGCCATTGGTCCCTCCATGTGTACCCTTTGGTTGGTTGTCCAGTCGTCAGGAGCTCTGGAGTGTGTGGTGAATTGACAATATTGCTTCCCCCTCAAACACCCTCAACTACTTCAGTCCCTTATCTGACTCCTCCTTGAGAGATGCTGCACGCAGTCCAATGGTTGACTGCGAGCATTGGCCTCTGTATTTGTTAGGCGTTGGCAGAACCTCTCAGGAGACAACCACATCAGGCTTCTGTCAGCATGTACTTCCCAGCATCTACAATAGCTTCTGGGTTTGGCCATGTTATATGGTATGGATCCCCATGTGGGACTAGCTGAGTAGTACTCCATTGTATAATTGTGCCACATTTTCTGTATCCATTCTTCTGTTGAAGGACATCTGGATTATTTCTAGTTTCTGGCTAATAAAAATAAGGCTGCTATATTTGTATAATTGTCCTTGTAATATGTTGGAGCATCCTTTGGGTATATGTTGAATAGAGCTGTATAGCTGGATCTTCAGGCAGAACTATTACCAATTTTCTCAGGAACTACCAGATTGTTTTCCAAAGTGGTTTTACCAGTTTGCCGTCCCACAATGGTGGAGTGTTCCTCTTTCTTCACATCCTCACCAGCATCTGTTGTCACCTGAGTGGCAGATCTTAGCCATTCTGACTGGTGTGAGTTGGAATCTCAGGGTTGTTTTGATTTTCATTTCCCTGATGACTAATAATATTGAACATTTCTTCAGTTGACATGAATCTCATGCTTCAGATATACAGAGAAATAAGTGTAATATACTGAGAGTACTGGGTCTCTTCCACACTCAGCCCTCAGCAAATCCCCTACTGTACATCACACACTAGTGACACACACCTACTTTACACATAGACTCTTCACAGCATGAGCTATGATGATGGAACTAGATAATGGTGGCGAACTCTGAATGTCATCATGAAAGCAAGAAAGGCAATTTCAACTCTTCCTGAAGAACAAAGTCTTTTCTCAAGTGATATCTTTTAAAATTTATTTATTGATTGATTGACTATTATGTCAATAATAAATATTGATATGTTATTATTATTATTTTGTTCCTGAAAAATATTAACTCTAGGACTCAAGAACCCTAGAAGATTCTCTTTGGCCCTGTTTTCAACCAAAATCTAAACATTGTTACTGTGGTTTTAATATCGTTTGTCAATGGCTTCTCAGAATGTGACTATACTCAAGTGTGTTTAGCTTATCCTCTCCAAACTATGTACTCTTGTATGATGCAGCAAAGTTTCTGGGACCATGCTCCTGGATGTCCTGTCTCATTGACAGTAAGCTGTTTTAAATAAACATCTCATTTTAGCTTTCAAAAAAAGAAAGAGAAAGTAAAGTATTGCAATGCAAAATTCATTGTTAATTTTGAGTTATTTACTTGTGATATGTATATGAGTATACTGTAGTTGTCTTCAGACACACCAGAGAGGGTGTTGGATCACATTACCGATGGTTTTGAACCACCATATTGTTGTGGAGAATTGAACTCAGGACATCTGGAAGAGAAGTCAGTGCTCTTAACTGCTTAGCCATCTCTGCAGCCCTATATTATTTTTATGAAATATAAAAATTTGTCTCAGTGGTTATGAGGCCTTTCTACTCTCAAGGGGACATGGGTTTAGATTCTAGCATCCATAATGGCAAATGACAACCTATTGTAAGTCTAATTCCAAAAGCCCGTTTCTGGCACCTAAGGGCAACAGGCAAATGTGTGGGGCACAGACTTAGATACAGACCTATCATATTATAAAATATAAGTAAGGACATTTCTTTTTAAAAGTTTAAGTCAGAACGATTACAGTGCTCCTGCAAATCTTTTCTTTTTTATTGAATATTTTATTTATTTACATTTCAGATATTATACAATACTGGAATCCTCCCTCCCCCAGTAAACCCCTTATCCCAACACCCCTCCTGCCACTTCTATGAAAGTGTGCTCCACACCCATCCACCCCACACCCATCCACACCCTCCTTCTTCCTGCCCTCAAATTCCCTCAGAATGGGGCATCCAGCATTCATGGGACCAAAGACCTCCTCTACCACCAATGGCTGAGAAGTCCATCCTCCACTACAAAAAAAGGTGGAGCCATGGGTCTCTCGATGAGTGTTCCAAGGCTAGATGTTTAGATACAGGTAGCTCTGGTTGGTAGGTATTGTTGCTCTACCATGGGGAGAGCATAAGCCTCTTCAGCTCCTTCAGTCTTTTCTCTAACTCTTCCACTGGGGACGCCATGATCAATTCAATGGTTAGCTGTGAGCATCTGCCTCTGTATATGTCAGACTCTGTCAGAGACTCTCAGGAGACAGGTATATCAGGCGCCCATCAGCATGCACTTCCTGGCATTCAAAACAATGTCTGCATTTTGTGACTGCACATGGGATGGACCCCAGGTGGGGCAATTGCCAGGCAGCCCCTTCTTTAGTCTCTGCTCCACACTTTGTCTCGATATTTGCTCCTGTGAGTATTCTGTTACTACTAAGAAAGACTGAAGCACCCATACATTGGTCTTCCTTCTTCTTGAGCTTCATGTGGTCCATGCATTGTATCTTGAGTATTCCAAGCTTTTGGGCTAATATCCACTTATCAGTGAGTGCACACCATGTGTGTTGTGATTTGTTTACCTCACTCTTGATGATATTTTCTAGGTCCATCCATTTGCCTAAAAATTTCATGAATTCATTGTTTTTAATAGCTGACTAGAATTCCACTATGCATATGTAACATATTTTTTTTGTATCCATTCCTTTGTTGAAGGACATTTGGGTTCTTTCCAGCTTCTGGTTATTATAAATATGGCTGCTATGAACATAGTGAAGCATCTTTCCTTGTTATGTATTGGAGCATCTTTTGGGTATATGCTGAGGCATGGAAAAACTTAGCTGTCAGTTAATCCTATGTCCACTTATCTCAGGAACTGCAACACTGATTTCCAGAGTTGTTTTACCAGCTTACAATTCCACCAACAATGGAGGAGTGTTCCTCTTTCTCCACATCCTCACCAGTTTCTTCTATTCCCTGACATTTTGATCTTAGCCATTCTGACTGGTGTGAGGTGGAATCTCAAGGTTATTTTGATTTGCATTTCCTTGGTAACTAAGGATGCTGAACATTTCTTTAGATGCTTCTCAGCCATTTGAATTTCCTCAGTTGAGAATTCTTTGTTTAGCTCTGTACCCCATTTTTAATAGGGCTTTTGTGGTCTGGAGCCTAATTTCTTGAGTTCTTTGTATATATTGGATATTAGCCTATCAGATGTAGGATTAGTAAAGATCTTTTCCCAATCTCTTGGTTGCCATTTTGTCCTTTTGACAGTATCCTTTGCCTTACATAAGCTTTGCAATTTTATGGGGTCCCATTTGCTAATTCTTGATCTTAGTGCATAAGCCATTGATGTTCTGTTCAGGAACTTCTCCCCTGTGCCCAAGTATTCAAGGTTCTTCCCCACATTCTGTTCTATTAGTTTCAGTGTATCTGGTTTTATGTGAAGGACTTTTATCCACTTAGACTTGAGTTTTGTACAAGGAGATAAGAACGGATTGATTTGCATTCTTCTACATGCTGACCTCCAGTTGAACAAGCACCATTTTTTTAAAAAAAATGCAATCTTTTTTCCACTGAGTGGTTTTAGCTCCTTTGTCAAAGATCAAGTGACCAGAGGTGTGTTGGTTCATTTCTGGGTATTCTATTCTATTCTATTTTATTCTATTCTATTCTATTCTATTCTATTCTATTCTATTCTATTCATTTACCTGCTTGTCTCTGTACCAATACCATGCAGCTTTTTAAAAATAAGTGTGATTGCTCCGTAATATGCCTGAGATCAAGGATGGTGATTGCCCCAGAAGTTCTTTTATTGTTGAGAATAGTTTTTGCTATCCTGTGTTTTTTTTTTTACTTCAAATGAATTTGAGAATTTCTCTTTTTAACTCTGTGAAGAATTGAGTTGGGATTTTAATTGAGATTTCATTGAATCTGTAGATTGCTTTTGGCAAGATGGCCATTTTTTGCTATATTAATCCTACCAATCCAAGAGCATGGGAGATCTTTCCATCTTCTGAGATCTTCTGATTTCTTTCTTCAGAGACTTGAAGTTCTTGTCATACAGAACTTTTACTTGTTTGGTTAGATTCACACCAACATATTTTATATTATTTGTGATATTTTGACTTTTTCCTTAACTGTTTGTATCCCTTTCACTTCCTTTTGTGGTCTAATTGCTCTGGCTAGGACTTCCAGTACTATAGTGAATAGGTAGAAAGAGAGTGAGCAGCTTTGTCTAGTTCCTGATTTTAGAGGGATTGCTTCAAGTTTCTTTCCATTTAGTTTGATGTTGGCTACTGGTTTGCTGTATATTGGTTTTACTGTTTAGGTGTGGGCCTTGAATTTCTGAACTTTCCAAGTCTTTGACCATGAAGCAGTGTTGAATTTTGTCAAATGTTTTCTCAGCATCTAGTGAGATAATAATGTGTTTTTTTTCTTTGAGTTTGTTTATATAGTCAATTATGTTGATGAATTTCTGAATATTGAACAACCCCTGAATTCCTGGGAGAAAGCCTACTTTTTCATATGGATGATTGTTTTGATGTGTTCTTGGATTTGGTTTGTGAGAATTTTATTGAGTATTTTTGCACTGATACTCATGAAGGAGATTGTTCTAAAGTTCTATTTCTTTGTTGGGTGGTTTAGTGAAGAGTGTAATTGTGGCTTCATAGAATGAATTGGGTAGTGTTCCTTCTGTTTCAATTTTGTGGAATAGTTTGAAGAGTATTGGTAATAGGTCTTCTTTGAAGGTCTGATTGAATTATTCACTAAAACAATGTGGTCCTGATCATTTTTTGTTTGAGAGAATTTTAATGACTGCTGCTATTTCTTTAGGGGTTATGGGACTGTTTATATGGTTTATCTGATCTTTATTTAACTTTGGTGCTTGGTATCTGGCTAGAAAAATGGCCATTTCATCCATATTTTTTAGTTTTATTGAGTATAGGCTTTTCTATTAGGATCTGATGATTTTTTGAATTTCCTCAGTTTCTGGTGTTATGTCTCCCTTTTCATTCCTGATTTTGTTAATTTGGATACAGTCTCTATGCCCTCTGGTTAGTCTGGCTAACGGTTTATCTATATTGTTGATTTTCTCAAAGAACCAGCTCCTGGTTTTGTTGATTCTTTGTGTAGTTCTTTTTGTTTCTACTTGGTTGATTCCAGCCCTGAGTTTGATTATTTCCTGCCATCTACTCCTCTTGGGTATGATTGATTCATTTTGTTCTAAAGTTTTTCAGTGTGCTGTCAAGCTGCTAGTGTATGCTCTCTCCAGTTTCTTTTTGTATACGTGTAGCTATTAATTTTCCTTTTAGCACTGCTTTCATTGTGTCCCATAAGTTTTGTTATGATGTGCCTTCATTTTCATTAAATTCTAAAAAAATCTTTAATTTCTTTACTTTGTCCTTGACCAAGTTATCATTGAGTAGAGTGTTGTTATGTTTCCACATGTATGTGGGCTTTCTGTTGTTTTTGTTGTTATTGAAGACCAGCCTTTTTTTGTGGTTGTCTGATAGGATGCAAGGGATTATTTCAAACTTCTTGTATTGTTGAGGCCTGTTTTCTGTCCCATTTTTTTGGTCTATTTTGAAGAAGGTACCATGAGGTGCTGAAAAGAAGGTATATTCTTTTGTTTCAGGGCTTGCTGTGGTGAGAGAATTGGGTTCTGATAATGCCAAGTCACCTTGGTTTCTGTTGCTTATGTTCTTGCCCTTGCCTCTCACCATCTGAAAATCTCTGGTCTTGCTGTCTCTGATTGTGGCTTATCCCTCCTGAAAGCCTGTGTGTCAGAACTCCTTGAAGGCCAGTTGTCACTGGGATGAATTTCAGTATGGAATGCTGTAGCACAGGGTCAGCCAAAGCCTGAAAGATCCTGTCCCTTGCTGTTCCTTGGTTCCTGGGTCCTGATGAGTCTGGGCTGGTCCCTCTTGTGCCAGGAATTTGAGTAGAAGTGGTGGTGTTACTGTGTTCACAGGTGTGCCAGCATTCCTGGGAAACCAATTCTCTCTCAGTGGTATTTGGATATGGAGTGTTGTGGCACAGGATAAGCTCTGAGTGCAGACTGAAATCAGAGGGTTCCTGTCCCATGATGCTACTCCATTCCTGTGTCCTGAGGTCTCCACTGCATTTCTCAGAGCAGAAGTTATGGTTATCCCTGTGCTCACAGGTGCAGCAGCACTCCTGGGAGATCAGCTCTCTCTCAGTGGAATTTGGGTATAAAGCACTGTTTCACATCATCAGCTCTGGTCACTGATAGAAACACCCTCCCCCTTTTCTTTTCAACCCCCTTTCCCTTAATTAAGGAAAAAAGAGAGAAAAAAGTGAAAAAAAGAGAAAAGAAATCCCTGAATCTAACTTCTTTGTTTCATTTTCCCCACACAACACCATAATTAACTGAAGATCATCTCCTGAAATAACACCATATCTATAACTGAAAAAGTGACCAAAACTATCACCCAAAACTGTAATGAAAGTCTTGCTGTAATTGCTCCCTGTTGATTTGGGGGTACAGATATTCTTTTGCTGGGCCCAAGAAAATTAGAAAAATGGTTAAATCAAAAGAGAGCTTGCTGTCACCATTTGTTGTCTAGTTTCTATATGTTGACTATGTGAAGTCTTTAGTAGATTAGGCTGAAAGGCTGGATGAACAGAGGTCGTCTGGGATTAGCAGTCCTTTCTGAAGATGTTCCAAAAACAAGTCTCTGGAAAAAGTATCTGAACAGCAGGTATTAGCATCTCAGCATCCCTGAGAGTGAATCCTGTTAGTGTTGCTCTCCGGGTCTTCCATTCTGCAATATATAAACCATACAAGCAATACATAGTTCTGTAAGAACATTTGTATGGAATGTGCAGAGTACAGACACTGATGTGGATGTCAGGAGGAAGTACATGCTGACAGGAAATTGACATAGCTGTCTCCTTAGAGGTCTCCCCGAGCCTGACATATACAGAGACAGATGCTCACAGCTAACCATAGAACTGATCATGGGTTCCCAATGGAGAAATTAGAGAGAAGACTGAAGGATTTGAAGGGGCTTGTGACCCCATTGGGTGAGCAGCAATACCAACCAACCAGAGCTCCCAGGGTTTAAACCACCAGCCTGGGAGCACATAGGGAGGGACCCATGGCTCCAGCTGTATGTTTAGGGGAGTATGGCCTTGTCAGGCATAGGTGGGAGAGGAGATCCTTGGTCCAATGAAGGCTGGATGCTCAGTGTGGGGAAATTCAAGGGTGCAGAGGTGGGAGTGGATGGGTAGGTGGTGGGGCACATCCTCATAGAAGCAGGAAGTTGGGGTATAGGATAGGGGGTTTCTAGGTGGGGAGGAAATGGGTAAAGGGGATAAAATCTGAAATATAAATAAAATATTTAATAAAAAGAACATTGTATGGAATATGCAGGGTGTACAGATCAATAAAGATGACTTTCTGCTCTTTATTGCAAGAGACATCTGTATTTTCTATAAGCTAGTTTGGATTATATGTCAGAATGTAATATCATTTTTATCTATGCCATTTTAAAGAGTTGTATAAAACGTTTTGAGAATTTTGTAGTCAACAAGATTTATCGGCTATGTAAAATACATTATTTTTTTTGTCTCATCCTGTCTCAGAGCTGCTCTTAAGTAGCAGGTTCAGCACATAAGTTACCTATCTTGTTGATCTTGTCAATCTCCTTATCTTTGTAGCCAAAATATTTAGGGGCTTTTGCCTGGCCAAATATTATTTTCAATAATTTAGATGAAAGATATAGCTCTTCTGTTGGAACAAACGTAAAAATCTCCTCCACCTAATATATCTCTTTTTTACATTTTAGAGTTAGTGAGACAAATTGTTATTTGTCTCATTAACTTTTAAAAAATTTAAAGACAGCAAACCATATTTTAAAGCATTGGTGGGAGCTGTCATATTACCATTCTATTTTATGTGCATTTCCTTCAAAGCCCTGTTATGTTTTTTCATAGTGGCTTTTCCTGCTATACTGTGAGCTATATTTGGAATAGGCTTCATCTCATAATGCCCATGAATTTTAATGAACATTATGTCTGAGCATCATCAATTTTGGTCTGTAAATGCATCTATAAATAGCCATTGTCTTAATAAATGTGTAGCCTCAGAATTATCCCCCCTCAGAACTAAATGCAGAAATCCTTTTGAACTCCAAACATGTATTAATTGTATGATATATCAACATGTGTACATACATCAATTCTCTGAACTCTATAAAATGAATCACAAAATCCATTATATGGCATTGCTTTAAGTCAGCAACAATAAGCAGAATCTGGATTATTAATTCAATATATTATATCTCTATGGGCTGCAATTCTAATTTCTTAAGCCCCTGTAAATCTTTCAGTGTGGAGCTATGTTTTTTTTGATATCATTATAAGTTCCAGATTGAATTCCTCTGAGAGTTTTCTATTTTGATTTAAAGAGTGTTTCCACCTCAGTTTTATGGCCTGTAAGCCAGTATTTAATTTCTCAGAATTTTGTTTCTCCAAGTCTGTCTCATTCTGATTTTTCCTGAAGAGGACATATAGAACTGTAATCATTGGGAAAAACAGCCATTTGTATGCTGATAAATGAAGTGAGATTATATTGAATCCAAATTAAGTGTGTCATTGTGCTTCTTGCAATCCCAAATATAGAAAACATTTTACTCTTGAATTTTAAAGCATTTCCCTAAAGACATTCTTTTCCTTTCTTTTCTTTTTTTTTCTTATAAAAGAAAAAAATTAATTAGGGCTGGCTTACAATTTCAGAGGTTAAATTTATTATCATCACGTCAGGAAGCATGGCAGCCTGCAGGCATATATGGTGTTGGAGTCAGGGCTGAGAGTTCTACATCTTGATCCAAAGGCAGTCAGAAGGAGACTATCCTCTGTAAGTATCCAGGAGGACAATGAAATTTCATACTGGGTAGAGCTAAGGCATAGAAGATCTCAAAGCTTATCCCCTCAATGACAGACTCCCTCAAACAAGCCCATAGTTACAGGGCATACCTTTGAATAGTGCATTCCCTGTGAGGCAAACATTCAAACACACAAGTCTGTGGGGACCAAATCTATTCAAACCACCACATCTTGGTCCTTCATCAATACTAAACCTAAGTAAGACAGACAACTAGCTGGTAAATCTTCAAAAGCCCTAAATGTTGATTTCAACATTTGCAGCCTATCACTCTGTAGGAATCTATTCCCAGTGACATTTGGTTTGACTACCTCTTAGCATGTTTCTTAAGAGTTGCTAAATTTTTCTGCATGATGTAACCACATAATGACTGTGAATGTCTCATTTACTTATCCAATTCACTTAAAATGTGTCTTGTGGTAGATAATTCCTTGTAGAGTAATTTCTCCTGAAAAGGATGATTCTGTTTTCTGTATTCTCATAATGGTTTGTTCCCATTGTGCTGCTACTGGACATGATAATTCTGTCTCCACTGTCTCCCCTCAAAGACCATGGGCTCTTTCACAATGCAGTCCATTCTAGATTATCTCCTCGGTCTCACAAAGGAGATAATATAAATAATTAATAAGTGTCTTAAAAATTGTTACTATTGATTAAGAAAGATAAAAGGCTATCAAAGGAGGATTTTAATATTGTCTCTCTTTTTTTCTGGAATATGATGAGAAAATAAAAATTAATGTAGTAGCCTGCAAAGATGATTACCACAGAGTTATTACAATAATATGTTCAAGAGGAGGCTAAAAGCCAATTTGTTCGAAGTCATATTCAAACTACACTTCTTTTTTTCTTTTTCTTTTGAAAAATTTTTATTAGATATTTCTTTATTTACATTTCAAATGTTATCTCCTTTTCTGGTTTTCCCTTCAAAACCCCCTATCCCATCCCCCTGCTTCTATGAGGGTATTCCCCCACCCACCCACCCACTCCTGCTTCCCAGTCCTGGCATTCTTTTACAATGGGGCATCTAACCTTCAGAAGACAAAGGGTTTCTCTTCCCATTGATGTCCTACAAGGTCATCCTTTGCTACATAAGCAGCTAGATCCATGGGTCCTTTGAATATAGGATGGAAGCCCAGGTGGTGCAGTCTCTGGATGGCCTTTGCTTCAGTCTCTGCTCCACAGTTTGTCTCTGTATCTCCTCCCATTGGTATTTTGTATCCATATTTTGGTCTTCATTCTTCTTGAGTTTCATGTGGTCTGTGAATTGTATCTTGGGAATTCCGAACTTTTGGGCTAATATCCCCATATCAGTGAATGCACACCATGTTTCTTCTTTGGTGATTGGATTACCTCAATCAGGGTGATATTTTCTGGTTCCACCCATTTGCCTGTGAGTTTCATGAAGCCATTGTTTATAATTGCTGCTTAGTACTCCTTGTGTAAATGTACCACATTTTCTGTATCCATTCCTCTGTTGAAGGGCATCTGGGTTCTTTCCAGCTTTTGACTATTATAAATAAGACCTCTATGAACATAGTGGAGGATGTGTCCTTGTTATATGTTGGAGCATATTTTGGGTATATGCCCAAAAGTGGTATAGCTACGTTCTCAGGTAATACTATGGCCAGTTTTCTGAGGAAAGGCTCGACTGAGTTCCACAGTGGTTGTACCAGCTTGCAACCTCACCACCAATGGAGGAGTGTTCCTCTTTATCCACATCAGCATCTGCTGTCACCTGAGTTTTTGATCTTAGCCATTCTGACTGATGTGAGGTAGAATCTCAGGGTTGTTTTGATTTGCATTTCCTTGATGGCTAAGGATGTTGAACATTTCTTTAGGTGCTTCTCAGCCATTCATTTTCCTCAGCTGAGAATTCTTTGTTTAGCTCTGTAACCCATTTTTAATAGGGTTATTTGGTTCTCTGTTGTCTAACTTCTTGAGTTTTCTTTTGTATATATTGGATGATAGCCTTCTATCTGATGTAGGATTGGTACATATCTTTTCCCAATCTGTTGGTTGCTGTTTTGTCCTATTGATGGTATCCTTTGCCTTACAGAAGTTTTGCAATTTTAGGAGGTCCCACTTACCATTTTAATGGAATATCACTGCAGTTTTAAACACTACTGAAGAGAAGGCCTTATGTCTAGCAATATATTTCCAGCACAAAAATAACTGATGGGTATATTTGTTGATTTTTTTGGCTCATACTACTTTGCATTGACATTTATTACATTACTGGTGCTTGTTTATATATTATGGTTTCTGATTTTGTCTTTTACATTTTTTTGTGTATTTCTCTTGTTTTTTCTTTCTGTAATTTAATACACACACACAAATGTAATAGTCTTGATTTCTAAAGAGAAAGAGAATGAGAAAGAAGGCATGAAAATAGATGGTTGGTAATGTGAGAAGGATGTGAGGAAAACTGAAGAAGAGAATTCATAATCAGGAAATAGTGTACAAAAATTTATTTTCACTCAAAAGAAATAAACATTAAATTAATATTCATGGGATATTTATGCATGACACATAAATATATGTTTATATAATATATATGTATTTATAGCATTACATACAACCAAGCATTGTTTTGAAGAGTTTAATTTTTAAGGCTTTTTGATTGTACATAAAAAATGTAAATTTTTACCTTCCAAATCCCTATGCTTCCCCTTACATATTGTGAGAAGCCCTATGTTTAACAGAGGAACATTTAGATTTGTCAGACCCCTGTCTCCATGTGTCCAATCTAATTGAGAAGCAGTAAATGACATGAGAGTACAGTCTGAACTCACTGCAACTGTCACAAAGTGAAATATAAAATTTAGCAAATATCAAGAGTATATGACAATTTGTTAGACACTGATGATGATTGTTGCTCATCTTGTATATTCTTCACTGTGGATTGGGAGCTATTATTGTTCATTAATTAATTAATTAATTAATTACTTCATTTTACATCCCAATTCCAGACCTTTATTTTCCCAGAGTCCACCTACATAGTTTCTTCCCCCATATACCCATCTCTTTCTCTTCTGAGAAAGTGGAGGTACCTACCACTTTCTGGGAACCAATCCACTATTGCACATTAAGTCACTGCAGGACTAGGCCTAACCTCTCCCCTGAGGCCAGACATGGGATCCCAGTTAGGGGAACAGGGTTCACAGTCAGGCAACAATGTCAGGGAGAGATTTTGCTTCAGTTGGGGAACTTATGAATACTAAGCTATACATCTACTACATATGTGTTGGGCAAGGTTGAGAAGGTGCTAGGTCTAGCACATGAATGCTGTTTGGTTGGCTGTTTGGTCTCTGGGATTCTCACAAGTGCCCAGTTAGCTTTGTTGGTCTTCTTATGGAGTCCTGATCCCCTCTGGGTTCTGCTATACTTTCTCTAACTCACAAGACTCCTTGAACTCTGTCTAATGTTTGGCTGTTGGTCCCTGAATCTGTCTTTTTCAGATGCTGGGTGGAGCCTGTCAGAGGTGAGTTATGCTAGGTTCCCCTCTATTCCTTATTACTCTCCCCATCTGCTTCCTGCTGGGTCCCCCAGCATGACAGCAGCAGTGAGGTCCGACCTTTCCCTGCTGTGCTTCATCTTCATGTCCACACAGTCACCAGCAATGGTGGAGGCCTGCAACCATTAGGGATGCCCGGTGAGACTCATAGCCCTAATTCCCTGCCTGTTGGCCCCTCCAGGAAAGCCCAGAAGCAAGTTCCCGGTATCTCCTCTACACTTCATTTTCCAGGCTACAGCTCTGCCTGTTTCCCATTTGCCTAAGAATTTCATAAAGTCATTGTTTTTAATAGCTGAGTAATACTCCATTGTGTAAATGTACCAAATTTTTTGTATTCATTTCTCTGTTGAGGGATATCTGGGTTCTTTCCAACTTCTGGCTATTATAAATAAGGCTTCTATGAACATAGTGGAACATATGTCCTTGTTATATGTTGGAGCATCTTCTGGGTATATGCCCAGGAGTGATATAGCTGGATCCTCAGGTAATGCTATGTCCATTTATCTGAGGAACCACCAGACTGATTTCCAGAGTAGTTGTACCAGCTTGCAATCCCACCAACATTGGAGTAGTGTTCCTCTTTCTCTGCATCCTCGCCAGCATCAACTATCACTTGAGTTTTTGCTATATCACCTATTTATGACTGGTGGAGACACATGAACATCTGCCTCCATATGCACCCTCTCTTTCTCTCATCACCTAGCTTCTCCTCTCCTTCTTCTCCTCCTCTCCTCACTCCTTCTCTTCCTCTCAGTACTTCTACCACCTTAGCTCCTCCTACATATAACCTTTCCTGTTAAAATAAAACTTTTCTCTCAAAATACAATTAGAGCATAATTGTGCCAATTTGTACCAGTGAGGTACAAGATAGTCCTAATACCCAGTCCATCATTTTGTTGAGTAACCAGAACCTCTGTCATCTCTCTTAACTAAAACACTTAGTTCTGAACCTGGCTTTTTTCTTGGCTTTAGAATGAATATCAGCTGAAAACCATCCACTCAAATCTTTTCTCTAAAAGTAAATAGCCAGGATTGGCTATGATAGTATAAGTTTTCAACCCCGTCAGAAATCGAGAATGACTGAGTTAACTAAAATTATGGGTAGTACAAAGCATATCTTCTAAAACTTAGCCAATTTATAGAGACTGCTGAACACCTGGACAGTCCCATTACTACAAAATGTTGGAGCATCTGGTCTTTAGCCTTCTGGCCCAGGATCATCTGACAGACCTTAGCGATGCAGAATTATTAAGGCCTGATTACTCTGTCTTGGCAGATATAATCAGTCAAATATTCTGCAAGTGTGTCCTTTTCTGGACAGTAATTGGTCTGTAGATGGAAAGAGGCAATTCTTGTCTAGTGGCTGTCTCACCACAACTGGAGTAACTCCAAAGATGCTCAATTTCTTCTTAGAATTCAATACAGGAAGCTGTGAGGAGCAGACAGGTCTCTAATCAAAATGAACATTAATACAGACATGTTTGTAACATCAATTCTGTGAACTTCTGATGTTTTGAAAGCCATCTATCCACGTAAGACAATCTGGATTGTTGTCTGTTAACTCCTCTCAGCTATTTAGTAGGTGGAACTACTAAATTTGAAGAAAAAAAAAATTCCATTCATTTAAAATAAAAGAACCTCATATACTTAGGAATGTTCGTTTTCTGACTTTCAAATACAAATTATATTCTCACCCTAATGTTTTATTTTTCACTGCATCTACTGGACTTGAATTTTATACATTTAAGAAAAGGTCTCACTACACAGTCCAAGCTGAATTGCAATGAAATATAATGGCCAGTCTCTTTTTGTCCCCATGGACCATGTGTCTTTTCCTCCTAGGTGTTGAGATTCCAGGTATATATCATCATGTTCAGATCTTTTTCATTTTCAGATGACCTCACTTTGTAAGTGAAATAATTCCAGAAGTCTAAGTATAAACAGCCACAATCCCTGGAAGTTTACTTACTACATGCCTTTCCATCTCCATCTTGACCTTTCATGTTGTCTCAACAGGAGCTAGACATCTCAATAAAATGATCCTTGACCACAGAGATTGAGGGAGACTGGAGGCTAGCATGGCCTTTGATATGCAAACACAGATGTGTATCAATGGAGAGTCCTTTAGTCCTTCTTTCAGAGACAAGAAAAATGATCTATTTCTGATTAGTGCTGCCTTTTATCTAACCACTAGAAATGCTTCTATAGACCAACTTGAGCTAAGTCTAGACACAATTTTAGATCCAGTAATTGGATCTCTTGTATTGGGATGCTTGATGTTTTCCTGTATGTGCGACTAACTCAGCATTCCCAAAAGTTGCTCTTCCATACCAGTCGCTCATCTTAATCTCCCCAAAGATCAAGACTCATCAGACAAATAATAATCATGTTTAAGTGAGGATTTTCTTCTTATTGGCACTTTTTACCTGAGAGGATTGTTCAAAATCAACTTTTGTCTTGTGAATGAGAATGTTAAGTCCATAGGTCCCTTATTCTACAAAGTAGTGGCATACTGCTTTTTCCACAGTTGTGTGTCTACACAAAAATTTCAATTAGTTTCAACACATTAACAATATGCTCAGAGGCACCAATAATACAACAGTGTTGGATTAAGGAAAGAAATAAAACACTTCCCCTTGGTGTCAATTAATCCATAACTAGTCCATATTTCAATTCTGCATTTCATGCATGTTGTCTTCCGCCCTATCTGTTGTATGATTCTGAATCTGGCCCTGCATGAAGGTGGTTTTGTGAATCTATTCTTGTGTCTTTCTTTCCTGCACATTTACCGAACAGCACAAAAATCCTCATGTGAATATGGGAGGAAGAATTAGGGATTATTTACAGAAATTTTAACAGAATTTTACAATGGATTAAGTCAAAGATTCCAACTGACTCTAACTGACGCAGATAACAGTATTACAAACATTATTGTTGTCAATCAATATACACAAGCAATAACATAACATTTATGGTGGGTGTTTGTTTTATAGCATTGCTTTAAACCTCAATTTTTTGCCTTCTGAAAATGATTAAGTAGAACATACATGCCTTACTCTGTGTCATGGGCATTGAAAAAGTATAAATTCTTGTTGAAACCATGTAGTAGCACAGGTTGTAAAAGTTGATTACATGGAAAAGTGAGAGCAGTTAAGGTTTATTATTACATTATTTGCTTAAAGGCAGGCTAATAAAATAGGCTAAGTATTAGCAGGATATCAGTCATAAGTGTTAAGTGACCTCAATATGTATTATCAACTCTAAATATGAGGGCCAACAAAAGTTCAGTCTATTAGAATGTAAGAGACTATTTTGTATCTCTGCCTGGAACCTGGCTGACCATGTCAGCTTGGGAATCATCTAAGCAATCTTTATTCCTCTTTCAAGCCTTCAATTTTTAACCCTAGGTCTCATCTTCTCCCTGTAGCAGAAAAGGTTTTGGGACCTATCTTTCATTTCTGGTCTCATTCCCAGGGGCCCCCATTTATCTTCAGCCAATTATCAACACTCTATCCACCAAACCCTGGGGTACTTTCTGTCTGAAAACCAGCTGGCCTCTAGAGCCTGGAAATTATATAGGTAATATACACTTCCCTTCCTTTCCTGCATATTCAATTACCCAGTCTCATGCCCAGCCCTGAAGCAGATTATCCTTTCTGCCACAATTCCAGAGGCACCCCACAGTTTTTCTTGTTGGACTCCATGTTACCTCTCCTGGACTCTGAATCAGGTAGGACATTCTCACTCTCCTTTCTGTTCTCTAATTCTTATTCCTTACCTTCATCCCCAGTGCTGTAGCAGACATCTTGCAGGGGCCTGTTCAAACTCCAGGGGAGACCCATATTTCCTCATTTCTATGCACCACTTGAAGCCCCTCTGACCACACCTTTGAGCCCATTTCCACTCCTGTCAATCTCCAATATACTGAAACACATTCAATCCAAGGCTAAAAATGCCACATCTGCAGCAACTCCTATGTATTCTCTATTATGAATATAGTCAAATCCTTAAAGCAAAAGTGGACAGGTCTATTAATGAAATCTATGAAAACACAAATTTTGGAATGATATAAAGAGAACAGTTCAAGACATGAAAGTAGAAATAGAATTATTAAAAAGAAAATTTCTCAAACTGAGATTAAAATTGGAAATGAAAATTTTACAATTAAAAAACTCAGTGGTAAGGCTTACCAACAGAATACAGGAGATGGAAGAGAGAATCTCAGACTCTGAACACATGCTAGAAGAAGTGAATATTATACCTGATGAAAATCTCTCCTCTGCTATAAGGTGGCCTAGACTTCTGAGGGGTGGGAGGGTGTTTCCTCTGCCCAATTACCCCTTGCAATCTGAAGCTGTCAGGACAGTTGATCCTGGGATTATGATTTTTTTTTTTTGGTTTTTTGAGACAGGGTTTCTCTGTATAGCCCTGGCTGTCCTGGAACCCACTCTGTAGACCAGGCTGTCCTCGAACTCACAAATCTGCCTGCCTCTGCCTCCCAAGTACTGGGATTAAAGGCATGCGCCACTGCCGCCTGGGTGATCCTGGGATTATGAAAGCAGATGAGTTAGCCTTGTATTTTGCTTGGACAGTGTAGTATGCATGGCTTTGGTAGTAGGGGCAATGTTGGAGGGGAGCCAACACAGAGTGTGAGAGCAGTGTAGAGCTGGCCCTGCCATATTTCTGGTGTGAGATAGCATAGGTCTGAGATGATGGTCTTGCCACTTCTGACAGTTGAAGGAACTGGCCTTGAGTTTATGAGACCTGATGAGTTGGCCCTGTCCCTTGCCTGGCATAGCACTTTCGAGAGCAGGACCTATACCTCATCTGGGCAGAAGAGTGGATCTGATCTTAGTGGAGGAGGCATAGGTAAGCAGGCCCTGGGAGAAGAGTGTGGGAGAGTAGCCACTCATCCATTGTGAGCTGACCATTAGTTATGATAAGATCCCCCTTCTAACTGCAGTGGCTGGGACAAATGACCATAGGGTCATGAGAGTAGGAGACCTAGTCCTGCCACCTCACTGACTGTAGCACTTGAGATAGTGTACCCTGCACCTTACATAGAGTGGAGCTGATCCTGATGGAAAAGCAACAGGTGCATTATTCCTGAGTGTCGGAAAACAGGAGAGATGCCCTAGCTCATCACAGGCTGCAGTACTTGGAAGAGTGGGCCCAAATCCTAGTAGGGTAACACAGTTGAGTTGGCTCTGGAGGCATGTGAGGGCACAAGGCTTCTTGTCCAGATGCCATGAAAGCCAAAAATTTAACTCTGTCTCATGCAAATGGTGGTACTGTTTGGTCTAGCTTAGAGCACTGCTGACTTATAACCACTGTGGTCCTGATAAAGGAGAGCTGGCAAGCTAATTAACTCAGCTACCACCCAGGACCAGATCCAGGGCTCTGAATTTGTTCACCTCCAAGTCTATATTATCTGCAAATCTTTGAGATTTGCAAAAAGACCATTCTTGATGATCCAAAGATGTAGGATCTCTGTGACCCAGGACAACAACACATAATCAAGAGGGGTCCTGAAGAAAAGTGAGTACTGATGGTGTCACAGACTCTGAAGATCTTGAACCAGAACAATAACTTACTGCTATAAAGATTTGCAAGTCAAGGTATGTGGACAGAGATATACTCTGAGACACACTGTGACATATTACAGCTACTATGATGAAATACTTTCTAAGCTTTGTTGTTGTTTGCTTCTTGGTATATTTTATTTTGGGGGAATTGCAAGAGCAAAGGTAATTTATAAAGAGACAGGTGGGGTGAAAATGTCTGGTTTTGTTGTAGACATATTTGTGTTATGTGATGTTTTTCTGCAAGCTGGGGAAAGGACATGTGATGTTTTTGCTGGACCAGATGCTTGAGAGGACATGTGATGTTTAGTAACAGTATAACATAGCAGACTGTAGACACTGCTCTGGCATTGGTGTGCCTGCTGGTCTTTATTTGGCTTCACTGATACTAGTCTTCACTTGTCATGCTTAGTAGAGAGATGTGCACCAAAGAACTTTGGATGGTGTTCCAACTGCTTATAGATGCTTTGGTTAATGATTATCAGAGCCTCATGGTTTCTTCTGGATAGACCTGCTGCTGTGGATTCCTGTTTGCTGTTTTGCTAGAGGACTGGACTGTGGACTATAAAGATTAGAACTGCCCAAGGAACGGAATCTAAGCAGGTCCACATGTCCCTTGTCCTATTATCAATTTTCCTCTCCTATATTCGGCAGTCTGTAAGGGAAATAGAAATGTTTAATAACTCTTATTAAAGTAGGTTTTGAAAAACATAAGCCTACATATGGGAGATGAGCAGGACTTGGGTGCCTGACATAAAACTCACAAAGAGTCAATAAAAATTAAAGAAATAAAATAAATATAAGAACCCTAACAAAAACCCTATAATAACCACCATAATCAAGAAACAAAAAAAGTTTAATCCAAAAATTCCTAGGCACATTTAACCCCAAGATCTTACACAAAGTGAGATGCAGCAGCAACATGTGACTATACTTGGAGTGATGCTATGGCAGATGAAAGACAGATACAAAAGAATCACTAGAAGATACGGGGTCAGGCCACCTTTCATGAGAATTGTGAACCCTGTCTCAGATAAGGTCAAAGGCAAGAGCCAAACCCAAGGTTGTCATATAATACCAACTCACAGGTCATGGCAAGAGAAGATGTCCTCCCAACTGAATAGGAACACATATAGACCCCCCCCACTATAGAGAATTAATAACACAATGACTTCTAGGAATTAATTATATTACTTCTCTTCATAGAGACTTTAGTTTTATTACCTCTTAGAAAACATTATCTTTGGATGTGTATAATTTTGAGTGATCAAGTTTGTCTTGAAATCTGTTATGCTCTTTACATAGTATATTTATTTTTGCACTCCCCCACATAATACCACAGAAAAAATTACAGGGAAAAGATTTTATAAAATAGGCTTGCAGGCTCCTTTAAGATACATATGATTATCTAGTAAATTTACTGCTGACACCAACTCACTGTGAGTGGAACAGGAGCAGGTGCCCTTAGAACAGCAATACATACTTTGCTGAGCTGCTTTGCATATTCAAACATTTTATAACAGACCAGGCTCCTTAAATAGCAGCTGCCAGGAGCCTAAGAAGCATCCTCTTTTTCAGCTCTCAGAAATGGAGACAGACACACTCCTGCTATGGGTGCTGCTGCTCTGGGTTCCAGGTAAGGATATAGAAAAGTTTTGGGACCAACCTCTATGGTCATCTTATTTTGAGTCTCTGGGCTCTTGATGATTAAAATTATGGTATTTGTAATTGATTTTAAGTTTTCCCATTTACTTTGATTTTCTTGTTTCTCAGAGTCATATTCACAATTATTTTTAAAAATTTCAAATGAAAACTTCCTCTGCTGGGAAGGTTTCCATACATATATAACAATTTTCTGAGTGTTTGTCATTCCAGGTTCTGCTGGGGACATTGTGCTGACCCAGTCTCCAGCTTTGTTGGCCATGTCACTAGGACAACAGGCCACCATCACCTGCAAGGCCAGCCAGAGTGTCCATAATGATTTTTTTGGTACTAGTTTAATGCACTGGTACCAACAGAAACCAGGACAGCCACCTAAACTCCTCATCTATGATGCATCCAACCGAGAATCTGGCATTCCTGCCAGGTTCAGTGGTAGTGGTTCTGGGACAGACTTTACTCTCACCATCAATCCTGTGGAGGCTGATGATGTTGCAACCTATTACTGTCATCAAAGTTATGAGGTTCTTCCCACAGTGCTCCAGGGCTGAACAAAAACCTCCTGGGGTTGCAGCTCACTGAGGCTCAGTCTCTCCTTTCTCTTTTACTCTTTGACTTCTCAACAAAGAGCCCTAAGCTTATTTGGAAAAGATTCTCAAATAATGAAACAAGCTTTTATAAACAGATATGCATGTGTATTCTATCCTATATGCTTTATGATTTAATCTTATACCAACAAAATTTAGACCTTTATTATTGCTTCTTAATTATTCTCACTTAAATTTTCATTAACATATATTTATCTTCTGATATTTCCACTTTTTCTCCTCTATCTCCATGATCACATCTCTGCCTATTCCCTGTACCCTCAGTATCTACCTTTGATTTTTCTTTCAAAAATTTTTTGACTTTAAAAGGATAATGAATACAAACTACATTACTGAAAAACTTAACAAAGACATTATTACCGTGTGTGTGTGTGTGTGTGTGTATGTGTGTGTTCCTAAATTTCTAGATTTATTTTCATTTTAAATTGTGTTTGGGAATGTGGGTATGTGCATGAGTGAGTTCCCATAACAATCACAATTAGGAATTAGATCCCATGGAAGTGGAGTTGCAATAAAATTTGAGCTAGTTGATATGGATGCTAGAAGCAACCAAGGGTCTTCTATAACAGCAGAAAGCAGTAGGTTCCCTTATCTACCATTTCTCAATTATGTACCTTTGTAGAATGAATAACCACTTTGCTCTAAGATTATAGTAGACTTAATGGAAGGTTTGTTATCTACCATTAAAACTAAAATGAATTTTGCATAGTTAAGATTATATGTCATAGTCTGTCATATATAGGCATATAATCTACCACATTGGTGAAAGTGCAGCCTCAATTGCTGTTGATGGTCCAGGATTGCAAAGAAGAAGAAGCTGTGGCTTAACACCATGCAGAAAGCCTATAAGGCTATCGGTGAAGCTTAGGTGCATCAGAAGACTTCTGCATATTGGTGATGACAGTACCATGAGATGATAACTAGGAATCACAACAGCAGTGGAGAGTGAAGTGAACTTGATCCTCGAGTGTTACAGAGCACATAGCTGGAGAAGTGGACCACATTCTTCGGAAGAGCCCAGAATATCATTTTTGGACCCCACAGGCTGTAACAAGAAGCTGTAAAGTTGAAGTTGCTGTGGAGACCCCAAGATGTTAGAGATGAAAGGATTGTGGAATACCTCTTGAGAAAAATTGTTAACAGTGACCTGCCATATTCTTCAACAAAATATCACAAGAAGTATCTCCAGGCAAAATTCTAAATTTCTTAGTCTCTGAAACCTTTTGAGATAAGCCCTCACAGTTTAAACCACTCTCATCATCACTGTCTTCCATGATTCTACTTGTATATTTATCTAAGCCACACTTAAAACATTCCATTGCTTTTCAAAGTCCCAAAATACACATTCCTACAAACAAAAGTGTTGTCAGGCCTATAAAAGTAATAACCCACTCCTACTACCAATTTCTGTCTTAGCTGGGGTTTCCATTGCTGTGATAGAAACCATGACAAAGGCAATTTCCATAAAGGAAAATATTTAATTGTGATGGTGTTACAGTTTTAGAGGTTTAGTTTATTATCATCAATGTAGGAAGCATAGCAGTAATCAGGAGGACATGGTAATGGAGGAGCAGAGACATCTAGATCTTGATCTGAAGGCAGCAAAGAGACAACATGCAGTAATGAGGAGGCTCTTGAAGCCCAGTCCTACAATGATACACCTCATTCAAGTCTCATGTATTCTGACAAGGCCACACCTCCTAATAGTGCCACTTTCCATGGGTCAAACACAATTAAACCACCACAGAAAACATGCAAAACTTTGGCCCAAGCATTTATAAATATATTTAAGTCTCAGAGTCATTATTCTTGGAACTTGAGTCCAGGAGGTAAAACATAAAGCATGTAGTAAACACCTCACTGCAGCCAGTATTAGAGAGTCTTACAACATTAGAGACTCCAATAACTAGGGACCATCTATTCAAACATAGGAACATACAGGGGCTGTTTATGTCACATGTCTTTCAGATTTATCTTTCTCTTCACCTAACTGTAGGCTTTAAGAGCTCTTGTGATTAGGTAAGATTGATGTAGATACCCCCTGCCATCTTTTGAAGTCACTTTCTTTCATTATAAGTGGAGAACCTTTTAAAAAGAAGATCCAATTTGAGGTTTGGCTAAATGCCTCAGGGACAGTGTGACTCCATGGTAAGAAATCTTTGGATCAGAAAACTGAATGTTCTTTATGCACAACATTTTTGTAAATTACCAAATGGTAATTGTGTTCCAGTTGTATATGGTGAGTTTAATTATGATTGCTTCATGAGTATTGATTACTTTCTGAAAAATGATTATACCATATAGGGGAATGACACATTCTAATTCCAGGCACTCATTAGCTACTCACAGACCTTCCAGCAAGGGTAGCACACATACATAGTGAAGAGTCAAATCTTGTGCAAGTGAATGTAGCTGCAGTTTTCTTATAGGTGCAATGCCCATGTTGTGTTCAGAAGACCCTCTTTCACAGCACACCCCACAACATCTGTATCTTATGTTCTTTCTCTCTCTTCTTCCATGATGACCACTGCCATATGGGATGGGAGACATCTTCTTTAGGGAAGACCACTACACAGTCAAATATTATCTGCAGTTTGACCAATAATTGGTTAAATAATTGGTGCCTTTGCCTTAAACTCTATCTACAACAGAAAGAGGCTTGTAGGATGAATACTCAGAATAGCATCATTCGATGGGTTTAAATACAGTTTAGAAAGCAGTTTGATTTCATTCTCATTCAGAAAAGAAAACAAATGAACAAACAATCAAAACAATAGGTTCTCCCTTTTGGGCTAAAAACATAAGAAGTATAGATTCTGGAACTGGTTTTCAGTTCCATGCATTACAATTCATATTATTGTTTATTTCTGATATGAATGAGGAAAATATGATAAAAGGTCATCTGGAGCAGAAATGACAGTTGTATATTCCTTTGTGTGTTAACACAACATTGACTAAAATATATTTTGTAATCTCTTGAACTCATTGTGACCATTGTCACAATTGTACTCATTATATTGCTTATTTACCTCACACTGAAAGACTTGCCAAATCAGGCAGTATCAGTCCTATGATGGCCTCTATGCAATGGCTACTTTATCATCTTCCAGGATGATGAGCATTAGAAGGCCCTGTGCATTTCACAGGTTGTGATTCACCATGTGGTTGCTGGGAATTGAACCCAGGACCTCTGAAAGAGCACTCAGTACTCTTAATCGCTGAGCCATCTCACCAGCCCTCTTTATTGAATATTTAATATTAACTATGAATAAATATTACTGAGGTATAAAATTCATTTGTGTCTGAGTCATTTTGTAAAAGAACAAGTACTTAGAGTAATCATGATGAGTTATGTTTTATAAAAGTATACTTGCATTATGCAGGAACTTGTACATCAAGTGTTAGGTTGACACTGAATAAGTAAACAATGAAAGTGAAGCGCATTCATCTTTTTAAATCCCAAAGTTTCCATGTAATTAGGCTATGGGCAGAAAACACTAAAGGAGCAGCAGAGACTCAGAGGCCAAGTACCTACCAACTCTGTTCCTTATTTTTTGTCCTTGCTGAAAAAATTAACTATATTGACATATATACATTACATATCATGTTTAGTTTCATAAAAGTATTTCTTTTTAACATTATTATATATAAACCACATTTATACCCCATCATGATTAGTTTTTAATGTCAAATTTGCACAAGGCAGTGTTATCTGAATGGAAAAACCTCAATTAAAATGCCTCCATAAGGCTAGGCTTTGAGCAAGCTTGTAAGACATTTTATTATTTACTGATTGATAGGGTAAGGTCCAGTCTATTGTTGGTGGGGCCAGCCACCACTCAGCCATGGGCCTCAGTTTCATAGCAAATAGAACTGAGAATGCTATAAGGGCGAAGCAAGTAAGCAGAACTCATGGCTTCTGGTCAGCTCCTGCCTTTCACTTTCTGCCCTGTTTGAGTTCTTGCTACAACTGTACTCAGTTATGGACTATTATGTGGACTTTTACACGTGAATGGGTAAGGAAAATTAATTGTTCCATCCTTTAAATTGATTGTGGTCATGATATTTTATTATAACAATAGTAATCCTGACTAAGACACATTCCTTACCCTCTCTTTCTCTGTGTTCCATGGTTTGTTTCCCTACAAGTTTTCTTCCCTTTCCTAGTTTCTCTGCTACACACCCACCACAGTTGTGGTTATATTTATATAATTGAGTTTAAAAATCTAAGGTTTATAAATGAAAGGGTACATGTAATTGTTTCTAAGCCATTGGTTCACCCCTGCCTCTTCCTCATGGGTCACATATCACTCTGAGCTCTCCCTATATACTTTTAAATGTGGATACCTAGAAACCTCACTCCATGCTAAAGAAGTATAATAAACTCTTACTTTCAGGCATCCATCTCATATTTATAGCTAAATTTAATATTTATAAATGGTGAATCTAAGAATCATGTAAACAAAATGCTAATTAATGCTTATTATGCATTCAGTAAAAACAAACTGATCAATTGGTTTGGAGTCCAAAGATACAGTTCAGCCTGATGGTATTATAGAATACATACAATTGTTTATGTTTTGTGTGTATCTTCCTACAGGTATAATATCCCCTGATGGATTATTCCTTTCTTTTACTTACTTTTCTATTGTTGTGATAAATACCATGAACTTATAAAGAAAGGGTTCTGTTGGCCTCTATGAAGGTTAGACTGTATGAAAATGGAAAAAAGGCATGAGGTAGAAAACTTGGTAGCTGGAGCAGAAGCTCAAGGCTTACATCTCAAACTTTATGCATGCATGCATGCATGTATGTATGTAATGTATGTATGTACATATATCTGTATGTAAGTATGTGTACATTGTATTTGTTTAACTGAAATTATAGATGGCTAAGGATCATATAAATGCTTAGAATGAGTAAACCTGAGTGTTGTAAAAGTGAAACAAATAATCTTAACCACTATTGAGCTGAGTCTCTGCCCCCAAAACGTTCATACTTCTTTTTCACCATTTTTAAAAATATTACTCCTTTTTATATTCTCCATTCATTTTCTCCTCTCCACATTCTCCCTCCCCTCCCCAATTCCAAATTTTCTCTCCTCTTTTCCATCTTCTACTTTCTTTTATTCCTCTTCCTTTTCTTTCCCCTTCTTTTTTCCTTTTTTATTTTCCACTTCCTCTGTTTCATTCTGTTGTTGTCTAGCATTATTTATTGTTTCCTCATGATTGATTCAAGTGTAGTTCTGGTATTATTTCTGAAAACCTCACCTGATATATATATATATATATATATATATATATATATATATATATATATATATAATGGAAGCCTGTCAGGAGAGAATCTAGAGCTGTAACCTTTCCCCCAGTGATTGCTTACTGTCTTTGATGGTATTTTTGGCTGTTGATTTAACCAGGATACTCTAACAACCCTTTGTTCAGATACTTACTTCTTTATTTGATGACTACTTTGCATAGGTTTCTAGAAGCCAGCCTAACTCTTCATGATTTATAAACCATCTTTTTTCAGTGAGATCTGAAATGCATCAAACCATCATGGCCATCAAGATGGAATCACAGACTCAGGTCTTCATATTTGTACTGCTTTGGTTGTATGGTAAGGTATTTAAAAGTATTAAAATACCTTAAAAGTAATTTATTTGTAGAGAAATGGCTATTTCTTACAGAAAGCCAATAGTATGCAGGCAATGTAGTTAGAAAGGTAATTTTGGATTCCAAGGATTGTATCAAGAATTCTTTGTGTGTATATATGCATATTCACTGTCTATTTCTGATTGCAGGTGCTTATGGGAACATTGTGATGACCCAGTCTCCCAAATCCATGTCTACATCAGTAGGAGAAATGGTCAGCCTGACCTGCCAGGACAGTCAGAATGTGGGTAGTTCTGTATCCTGGTACCAACAGAAACCAGGGCAGTCACCTAAACCTCGGATCTACTATGCATCCAACTGGTACACTGGGGTTCCTGATTGCTTTACAGGCAGTGGATCTGGGACAGATTTTACTCTCACCATCAGCAGTGCGCAGGCCAAAGACACATCCATTTATTTCTGACAGCAGAATTACATCTATCCTTCCACAGTGCTTCAGCCTTCTACACAATCCTCTGAGATTATAACCAGCTGACTGCACTACACACCCAAAGACCTACACACTTCCCCTTCTGCCTGCACCTTCTATGCTTGACTAAGTGATGAAAAGTATTGTTGTAAATTTATGAACAGATAGCCATTTTGATCTTTTGAATTGCAAAGTGTTTATGGCAACAGGAAAAAAAGGATATTTGATTTGTTTTTAATTTTTTATGCTAAAATTCTGCAGAGTGAACATGATAAATTTATCATTTAATATTATAAAACACAAAATTTCAACATGAATCTCCATGGGCTAAATCAAGTGCCTAGCAACCTATATTTCTACTGGAGGATACAAAAGAGAGCTTGGCTTTTGCTTTTCTCAGCTATGAGAAGCCTTTCCAACTCTTGAATTGTGACAATTTCCCTCCAGTTCTCTTTTTCTAGAAGTTTATTTATTTGCATTTGTATGTTGATTTCCATAAAGCAATATAAAAATTATATCATACATGCTGACAATCTTCATCCTCCTTGATTCTATGTTCTGACACATTCTTTTACTCCAACTAATGTCCTTCCAACTTTTAGTCTTCCCCCTAAGTTCATGTGACATAGACAAGTGCCCCCTCACATTCATAAACATGTTCCCATCACAGTCATACACACAAACACATGCATACACACAAAGTTTTATGAGTCTATAAAAATCTAGGTTTCAAATATCAGAGAAAATATGATGTTTAACATTTTAACCAATATATCTGATCTATGCTTCCTAATTCTATTTCACCTGTCTCTGTTGTCTTCTCATTTACTTTCTAAATGGGGAGTCTGTAATACCTCATTCTATATTATACTACACTAGTGGTAAACATAATTTGCTATCATGAGAATTAAGATTTTTTTCTGTCTTACAATCACTGAAGTGGCTTCCAGTTTCTACCTGTGCCTGGAGTTGTGCCATGGTGCACAGAGCTGATCCTGTGCAACAGTGCTCCATCCCCAAATATTTCTGAGAGAGAGCTGGTTTCCAAGGAGTGCTGGCATCCCTGTGAGCACAGGTAACACCACCACTTCAGTCTAAATTCCTGGCCCAAGAGGGACTAGCCAAGAATCATTAGGATACGGGAACCAAGAAACTGTCAGGGACATGCACTTTCAGGTTTCCATCTGCACCTGGGAGATGACCCAGTGCTACAGCTCTCCATATCTATATTCCTTCCAGAGAGAACTGGTCTCCCAGGAGTACTGACACATAGGCTTGCAGGAGGGACAAGCCACAATCAGAGACAGAAAGACCAGCTAACACCAGAGATATCCATATGGTGAGAGGCAAGGGCAAGAACATAAGCAACAAAAACCCAGGCTACTTGTCATCATCAGAACCCAGTTTTCAAACCACAACAAGCCCTGGATATGGCACCACACCAGAAAAGCAAGAATGTGTTTTAAAGTCACATCTCATGATGATAGAGGACTTTAAATAACTTCCTAAAAGAAATACAAGAGAACACAGGTAAATAGGTAGAGGTCTTTACAGAGGAAACACAAAAAAATCCTTAAAGAATTATAGGAAAACACAAACAAACAGGTGAAGGAATTGAACAGAATCACCAATGATCTAAAAATGGAAATAGAAGAAACACCAGCAAACAACAATCCCTTTCAGAACTTAGTCGAGCAATACCAGGAAGCACAGGACTAGACCTCAGTTCTGCCACCCACATAGTATTAACTCCAGAAATAGGACCTCAGGCCTTACCCACTGGAGTGTTTGGACCACTCTATCCAAATGTGTTTGGCCTGATAGTGGGAAGAAGCAGTACTACTATACAGGGACTACAATTTTTTCCTGGAGTTATAGACAATGATTATCAGGGTTAGATTAAGGTAACAGCACAGGCAATTCAGAATGAAGTCTCCATTCCAAAAGGAATGAGGATAGCTCAAATATTGTTACTACCATTGTTCCCTACTTATCACAGATGTAAGAGTCTTGAGAGAGGGGATCAAGGCTTTGGTTGTTCTGATGCATATTAGGTACAGCCAATAGTTAAACAAAAACATATGATGACACTCTGACTGGATGGAAAGGCATTCCAAGACTTGGTTGACACAGGAGCTGATGTGACTATCATAAAACAAATCGATTGGCCTGCCACCTGGCCTCTGACCCCAACCTTAAGCAATCTAATAGATATTGGCGAAAGTCAAAATCCACAACAAAGCTCTAAGGTGCTGACATGGAAAGATAAAGAAGGCAATACAGGAAATATACAACCCTATGTCATCCCAGACCTTCCCATTAATCTCTGGGGCTGAGATCTGTTATCCCAGTTGGGATTGATTATGTGCAGCCCTAATGAAGGAATCACAGCTCAAATGGTAAACTCTGGATTTTCCCCAGAGAAAGGAAAAAATGAAGAAAGGATTGCTTATCCTGTTGAGGTCCATGGTAATGGATATTACTCATTATAATGAATTTGGCAATCAAAAATGTTTACATGTGTGTGTAGATACATACAGTGGTTTCATTTATGTGACATTACAATTTGGAGAAACAAGCAAGCATGTGATCACTTATATGCTTGCTTCAATTGCTGTATTGGGTGTGCCTAAACAGATAAAGACTTACAATAGCCCAGGTTATACAAGCTCCAGTTTCCACCAATTCTGTGAGAAATTGGAAATACTACATAAAATGGGCATTCCATATAATCCACAGGGCCAAGGTATGGTAGAAAGTGCATATCGAACCATTAAATGTCAATTTGAAAAAATTAAAAAGGGGGAATAGTATCCTACCAAGGGATCCCCCAGAAATATCCTTCATCACATGCTCTTTATTTTAATTTTTTAAACTTTGGATTCTGAAGGAAAATCTGCTGCAGATAGATTCTGGCATCATGATACCAAAAAGAATTTTGCAACAGTCCTCTGGAAAGACCCATTAACTGGAACCTGGAATGGGCCAGATCCAGTGCTTATCTGGGGAAGAGGTTTTGTGTGCATATATTCTCAAACTGCAGATGCTGTTTGCTGGCTGCCAGAGAGACTGATTAAACAAATAGACAGCAATAACAAATCCAGGGAGGAGAAACCCCCTGAGAAGTGTACTTTTTCTTTGCAGTAAACATGAAGATGCATCTCAATTACCTTCAAACTGGAACAGATCAACCAGCAAACCTGACTTGAGAAGTCCTCAATGTGGAAGGAGACAGCACCGCTCGTACCTCCAGAGTGGCTCTACTGGACTCTTGGTTCCCCAACTTATGATTTAGTGGGGAACATTGTTTAGACCCAGGAGAAAACCCACTACCCCAGTTACTATAGTTGTTTTTTGGGGGTATGAGATTGACTGAAGCAGGAACAAGGATTTTCTTACTTGTTTTGTTAAGATCAAAGCTATGATCAGTTCTGTATTTCTATAGATTTAGATTCTGCTATAACACATTTGTAAACAGAATAGAAGAGGCTTATACTTTTTACTCCTGATAGAGGGAGTTATGTGTTGTCCTAAAAAAGAGTGTTGCTATTATACTGACTATTCAGTCATTGTTAATCTCTTGTCTCTGACCCATGTTGTTCAACAAACTGATGGCTTTTGTATGACAACAGATAGATGCTATTCAAATGAAACTCATACAGGTCCATTATTACAGGCTGAAAGTAGGGGATTCTAAAACCTCTGTCATCAAGACTAACAAAGATTAACCCCTAACTTACATGCTAAGCCGGATAGTCAATGAGAATACTTCAAGACCCTTGCCCCTAAAAAGGGAGGCCTCACCATCCTAAGACAGGAGCTCAACTAATGGCTGATGAGTATCCAAAGACAGGTAAGGGAGGCTGGGGTCCTTTGTTCCTACCTAAGGCAGGCACAGTTTCTGTAAGTTTGCCCAGCCTTCCCTTTTGAAAAAAATTTTAAAAGAGGGGACCTGTGGGGAGCCGACAGAAGGTGGCTATCATCCTTGTAGCCATCTTGAGCCATATATCCTGACAAGAGACTTGTTTACAATAGCCTACAACAGCTGAGCACACTCTGATAACATCTTGTTTTAGATACTCAGGATCTTCCCTTGGGTGTGTGAGTCTTAAAGGTGTTTGACTTACGGGCATGAATTAGAGGTCAGATTTAGAGACAAGACTTAAAGGCATGATTTAAGGTCGTGACTTAAAAGCGTGACTTAGAAGTGAGACATAAAAGGCAAGAGGCAGACAGAAGAAAGACACTAGTACTTGAGACCTAGGGATTAGTCACTTGTACTTGGAAGAGTACTTGAGACTTGAGACTTGAGGCAGGTAACTTGGAACTGGGAAAGAGACCGGCAACTTAGAACTAGAATTAGGACTTGAGACTTGGTGCCAAAGTCCAGGACCTGAGACTTGGTACTAGGAACTAGGGATTTGGAGAGAAGAAGAGAGACTGAAGAATAAATGGGATTGAATCATAAATAAATAAATAAATAAATAAATAAATAAAGCACAACCTCAAGTTAGAAAACCTTGGAAAGATATCAAAAGTCATAAATGCAAGGATTACAAAAAGAATAAAATAGATAGAAAAGAGAATCTCAGGTGTAGAAAATACCATAGAAAACATTGACACAGCAGTCAAAAAATGCAAAATGCAAAAAGCTCCTAACTCAAAACATCCAAGAAATCCAGGACACAATGAGAAGACCAAACTTAAGGATAATAGGTACAGAAGAGAGCAAAGATTCCCAAATTAATTGCCAGTAAATATCTTCAACAAAATTATAGAAGAAAACTTTCTTAATCTAAAGCAAGAGATGCTCATGAACATACAAGAAACCTACAGAACTCCAAATAGACTGGACCAGAAAAGAAATTTCTCCTGTTGCATAACAATGACACAAAATACACAGAACTAAGAAATAATACTAAAAGCAGTAAGAAAAAAAGTCAAGTAACATATAATGGCAGACCTATCAGAATTACACCAGACTTCTTACCAGAGACTGTAAAAGCCAGAAGATCCTGGATAGATGTCACACAGATCCTAAGAGAACACAAATGCCATCCCAGGCTAACATACTCAGCAAAACTCTCAATTACCATAGATGAAGAAACCACGATATTCCATGACAAAACCAAATTTCCACAAATCCAGGCCTACAAGGCATCATAGATGGAAAACTTCAACACAAGGAGGAAAATTATACCCTACAAAAACAAGAAAATAATCTTTTTCCAACAAGCCCAAAAGAATATAGCCACTCAAACATAACTCCGTCTCTAATAACAAAAATAACAGGAAGCAACAATCAGTATTCCCTAATATCTTTTAACATCAATGGACTCAATTCCCCAATAAAAAGAAATAGAGTCATAAACTGGATTGTAAACAGAACACAGCATTTTCCTGCATACAGGAAACACATCTAGTGTCAAAGACAGACACTACCTCAGAGTAAATTGCTGAAAAACAATTTTCCAAGCAAAGGGTCCAAAGAATCAAGCTGGAGTACCTATTCTAATATCAAATAAAATCAACTTTCAACCAAAAGTTATCAAAAATATTAAGGACAGACATGTCTCCACCAGTCAAAGATAGTTGATATATCTAGGTTTGTTATTGGGTTACACTTCTGATTGAGGATTACCAAATTTATAAGCCTTTGATTAACATTTTTAGGAAATTGTATAAAAGCAAAAAGAAAAGGGACATGAGATACGGGTTTTCTGAGGAGGGGAAATGGGGAAAGGGGATGGCATCTGAAACGTAAATAAAATATCCAATAAAAAATTAAAAAAATAAAATAAAAACAAAACAAAACAAAACAAACCCTACTGAAAGGAGAAGGTAAACATGAATCTGAAAGATTAACTGACAAGCTTAGCTACTCAATGAACTAGTTAACTTAGATAATGGACATCTATGTTCCCATCAAGTCTTCCACTGTCCTAGGGAAAAGGCATTACTAAATCTAAAGGAGGACCTTAATAAATGGTAGATCAGAGGTGAATGAGTAAGTTTGCAGTTCAGGGCTCTTCTTGATCTTCCAGAGAATCCCAGTTTGGTTTCCAGCACCCACAACAACTAGCACGAAGTCTCCTCTGTCTCCAGCTTTCTGGGATCTGATACCAACTTCTGACTACTATGAACACACCCACTTGCATACTTCCCCCCTGGTACACAGTTTAAAATGAAAATAAATGATTAAAAGGAAAGAAATAGTACCCCACCCTGGCATGGTTCCTCACTCTGTACCAGGAGGCATGCTCACAGAAGCCTGATGTCCTGAATTTGACCCCCACACTGAACATGGTGGAAAGAAAGAACTAACTTCTGTAGGTTGTCCTTTATAACACACACACACACACACACACACACACACACACACACACACCAGTAAATGTCTTTGGTTAACACTATTTTTAGTGACATAATTTGTATTTATTATCTTTTTCTATTTTCAGAATTAAAAATAAAAGAGTAAATCCTCATTGATGGGAAAGTTAAAGGAGGATGCTGAGGGTGAGAAAATAGGCAGAAATGTGGTCAGGGAGTTAGGGAAGAATGGAAAGTCATTCAAAGATAAATATGTGTTAATAAAAATTTAAATGATAAATAATAATTAAAACAATCATATATTTTATTGAGAAATAAGTTATAGATCATGAAGAATGAGACACATGTACATATCTGTTTATAGAATTTGTTTCATTGTTTGAGATATTTTGCCAAGCATGCCTAAAGCTCTGTGATGAGATGCCATAGAGTAAGAGAGAACTGAGAGACTGAGCCTCAGTGAGCTACAACCCCAGGAGGTTTTTGTTCAGGCCTGGAGCACTGTGGGAGGAAGCTTCCTACTTTGCTGACAGTAATAGTTTGCAGCATCATCAGCCTCCACAGGATTGATGGTGAGGGTGAAGTCTGTCCCAGACCCACTGCCACTGAACCTGGCAGGAACGCCAGATTCTAGGTTGGATGCCCTATAGATGAGTAGTTTGGGTGGCTGTCCTGGTTTCTGTTGGTACCAGTGCAAAAAATTATGCTTAGTTATACTGACACTTTCGCTGGCCCTGCAGGAGATGGTGGCTGTCTGCCCTAGAGACACAGCTAAAGAACCTGGAGACTGGGTCAGCACAATGTCACCATTGGAACCTGGAATGATAAGCACACAGATTATTGTTATATATGTATAAAAACCTTCCCACCAGAGTACCTTTTTCTTTAAAAACTTCAAGAATACTTTGGACATCACTATGAGAAACCAGGGAATCAAAGGTGATGGGGAAACTTAAAACCAATTACAAATGCCCCAATGAAAATGATCAAGAGCCCAAAGTCATGGAAAGTCATGATGGACACAGCAGTTGCTCCCAACACTTCTCTGCATCCTCACCAGGAACCCAGAGCAGTAGCACCCATAGGAACAGTGTGTCTGTCTCCATCTCTGAGAGCTGGAAGAGAGGATGCTTCTTAGGCTCCTGACAGCTGCTCTTAAAGGAGCCTGGTTTGTTGTATAATGACCCCATATGCAAATCTGCTCAGTAGAGTGTATACTGCTGCTCCAAGGGCACCTGCTCATGTTTCACCCACAGGGAGTTAGTATCAGCAGAAAATTTACTTGAGCAACACATGTGTCTTAAATGAACCTTCTAAATACATTTTTTGGAGTCAGAGTTTCTCTATTTTTGGTTGTCCTGAAGCTCATTCTGTAGACCAGACCTCCTGTTTCTGCCTCCAGAGTGCTGGAATTAGAGGTGCTCACCATCACCACCCTGCTTTTCCTTGCAGTCTACTCTATTAAATATTTACCCTCTAGTCTTTTTGAGTTAAGGTGGGGAAATGCATTGTGGATGCACTAAGAATGTAAGTTATTTTAAGAACTACGTGATCCCTCAAGATTGTATACACTCAATGAGAGCATTTTCTGATAGGAAATAGAGAAAAATGATTCAGTAAAGAAAAGTAGCTTAATTCTTGGCATACTATCTTACTTTTTAGATTCATGTTTTTGATGTGTGTGTGATGTGTCTTTGTATGTTTGTATATTTGTTCATGTTCATGTTTGAAGGCCACCTCTCTTGCCATGGTATGTTGGTAGAGATCAGCATAGAAGTTTGGGTGTAGATCTGAGACAAGATCTGTTGTTGTTCACAACTACTCATAAAATGCTTCCTAGGCCAGGTTTTTTGTGGGGATTCTCTTGTTTTCTTCTGTCTCTCATCTTGCTACAGCATCACTCCAAATATAGCCTATGCTGCTGCTGTGTCTGGCTTTATATGGCTACCTGGGAGTGAGACAGGTCCTCACACTTATGTGTGAGGACAAGCACTTTGCTCACAGAGCCATACTGTCACCCCATTGCCTTTAAGTAAAGCCAGTGAGAGGAAGTTCTTTTTATTTATCAGAAATAATCCTGCAGGGTATGAAAGAGTTCAGAAATGAGGAAAAGAAGCATGTAATGGAGGTATGCAAAGATATATCTTTTGTATAGTTCTTCAATACATCTGAGATTATTAAAAGAAATCTTGTATTTTGTCATGTTGATATAAAGCTAATTAACAAAACTATAGATTCTTCCCCAGAGAAAGTGTAAGATAAATAGATGAATAGTTAGACCCATATACGAACATAGAGAGAGAAGTGAGTATTTCTTCATATTCTAAGACTGCTGTCCCCTTTCTAGGTTTAACTATGCAGAAGAATAGATTTTCTAGCTATATTTTAAGGTGGGAAGCTACGTAGTAATATTTTAATTAAATAAGAAAATAAAAATGTTATAAGAAGCCTCATAAAAAGAAGGAACAGTACGAAGAATTGAAATGGGAAAGTAGGAAGAAAGGAGGGAGAGGGAAGCAGGAAGGAAGAAGATAAAGATCAGAACCAGAGAAGGGAAGAAGAGGGAAGAAGAAATAATGAGAAAGAAAGAAGTGAGGAAAGAGTGAGGACAAAGGAAAGATGGACAATTTCCTCTTCAGCTTATGCTCACTGTTTTTGTTTCCAGGTCTCTGCCATGTAGAGATGGATCCTTTTGTTTTATTGTACACATTTGTTGTACTGAACCAGCTACAGTTCAAAGACAAGATAAACAGGGCAAGCCAAATATATATATCGCATGATATTTACAAGTTATCCTTCACTTTTTATCTTCCTTTCTGAGGTATTCTCACATTTAGTTGATTTTTTTATTCAAAATTAGAACATTGACCTGTTATAACGTGAAATTTTATGTGATATTTCTCATTTGTGTCCAGAACAAAAAATATTTCTATACTATGCAATGTATTCTATGCGGGCCAAGAGCCATACTTTTTTTTATGTAGAGAATACTTTATTAGTTTTTATAATCAAACCCATGTAGATAAGACCTTACATATTTAATACAGTGTGTTACCCATGTACAAATGGAAATAAATAAGTTCAACATTTCTAGATTAATATGGCTCTTAATTTCTGTACAATGCCAACTCAACGCAGTAAACTGAAATACTTTTTTCCAAAGTTGACATCACAGCTAAAGTTTCCAAATATTCAATATGTATATATATATATAAATATATTAGCTGTATGTTATGCATCAATAGCAGCAACAGCTTTTCTAGGATCTACAGTCATTTGAATAAAATTTTAGAGACATTTAGCACACTCCATTAAATATAAGTAAAAAACAACTCCCCAGAAAACAACATAGTTCTGTTACTCTTGTGGTACCTGGCACCATTTTATTTAATTAGTTTCTCAATCATCATCTGGAAAGAAAACATTCTCAGCAATATCATTAAAAACAGCTCTGATAAAGCACAGTCACTACTACGTATCATAAAGCAGGTAGAAGCTATTTTACATTCACAGAGGTATGATAAAGTACTGGCCTCTGTCTATAATACTAGAGGATACAATTTAAAAGGCATTATTGGAGACTTGATTCTACTTTTACAGCAGAGGGCTCAGAGGATGATGTGACACAGCTCTGTAAAGAAACACACTCTTAGATAGAATTTGCTTTCATTAGTGGCACAGTACTAAGAATTCATTCTGTCCATGAATGTCAGCTAAAAACTATTATTAAAACATGAAATATCTCTAAAACAAAACTGTGTAACTACTGGATTCATATGAAGATGACCTAGCAGAGATGAGCTAGACCTCATCTTACCAACATGTTACCAAATCTGTTATGTTGTGAGATCTCCAAGGAAGGAGATGCCAAGTAGTCTTCAAAGCTTCAGACCACAATCAAACAGCATCATTTTAAATAGATGCAGATGCCATATTTTACTCATCTGAATATACTCAAGGATGATGACATCAGTATTTAATCATCTGCTCACTCATCCAGGAAGAAGGGGAGATCAGTTACTACTGTACTTTATTATGTTCAACCAAATCACCATGTTTCAAAAAGAGCAAGCTGCCATAATAAAAAATAAGAGCCATACATTTTTAAATATCCCTGAATCTCATAGTTATTACTTTAAGCCTGGTTACTGTTGGTGGGAGACAAATACTTCTGATATTATTCTGTTTCCATGAGCTGCTCTCATTGTTCTTGGAGCTTTTGACTTGTATGTACCATCAATAACTGCACTTCTGCCAGGCATGATGATTTATTCTAGTAATTCAAACATGTAAGAAGCTGAGGTGGGAGGATCTTAGTTTGCAGCCCTTTAGCACTCATAGCTTGGGTTACCCAAATGACCAAATCTTCTGCCCCTCTACAAGCCCCACATCTCATCTATTTTTGTACATAGTTCTGCTAATATACATTTTTATTTATGCCTACTTTGTCTTCATTTTTATTGACTGATGACTTTCTATTCATTAACATTGACACTTTTGCTTCAGTGCATCAGAATGGCCCCCTCATCATGAGTGGAGACTCAGTACACTCTGACAGAAAGATAGATAAGGTGATAGAACAGAAGATTTAAGGGACAGGGATGTTTCTGTGTGGAATGCAATACAGTTAGGCACACAAGGTTGACCATTGCAATGTAGGTACGTGATCCCAGCCCTGAGACAAGAAATTTGTTCATAAACACCTCAGAGAGGAGCTCTTTGATGTGCCCAGAAGTCCTGAAGTGCACTGAGTATGGGGAAAGGATGGATTGGGCTTTATCAAGGAGGACAAAGGAATTGAATGTAGAAGCAGACATGAGCCTGAAGCTAACATGGTAGAAATTGGCGAATAAGAATAAGTTTTATGCATAGTGCAAAGAAAATTTATGTGACAGAGGTTACAAAGAGTTCACGTATTTCAGTGATTATTATTTAATGAATGTTTTGCTTGACACCCAACAAAGAAAATTGTGTGAAGTCTGTTCTCATTTCTGTCTCAGATGAAATGTTAACTCTTTCATTTTGTCATTTTCTGAATTTACAAAATCATATTAAGTATTATAACCTCTGACCAATATCCAGTTCCACATGGGCAACTTAGGTTGAGTGAACATTTAGTAAGTTATAATTCTATGTAAAGCTACTACGTAGAAAATTTGCTGGCCGAGTAACTGTCGATCCTGGTATCAAACACACTTCTCCCTGGTTTCAGAAGTCAGTCATTCAGTTCCCCTTGTCAAAATGTTTTGCAGCGATGGTGACAGAGATTTATCTGTCCCTTTGCCCCCTAGTCCTGTACTCTATACCCACCCTCTATGATTCTATGGATTGCGTTGTTGCCTGCTCCTTTTAACATAACTGTGGCCAGTTTTTATTCAGTCCATATTAATCTAGAAATGTTTTGCTCATAAAGTGGAATAATGTCAATGTTCTCAAATTCCACCTACCAGAAATAATTATCAACAGCCGCCACTGAAGAATATTCTTGATAAGGCAAAAAGTTATGGTTGAATCAGTAATGCTCTGTTGTTTTAGTGTTCTGAAATTCCCCTGTTCACCACCTATCCAACCTCCCTTCCTTCCTCAGAACCAATCAGCTTAAAGGTTAGCTGACAATACTTTGTCTAGTAAGCCAAAATGTAATAGTGCTCCTCTTTTTGCCTTTCAAACTTTTGAACATGTTTTTCTCCTACAAAAGTCTGCCCTGATAATTGTTTGATTTCATTGGTTCAGACACAGTTCTGAACTATGTCCCTGGTCTGACCACTATTAAGGTCATTAAATTCAATAAACTATTCTTACTTAACTGACATCAGTGTTTGTATGGTTGGTGTGGAGATTCCTGAATTCCACAACAGATTGTACTGCTTGTTTTTGGGGACCGCTCTATCAATTTTGGAACCAGCACTGCCAAAAGCCTTGGGGGCTAAACTGTTATACCCTCACTGCCCCAAGCTGCTCTGCTCAGTGGGTCAGGGTTCAGCAAGAGAGTGAGTGAGGATGGACGTGCAGAATGGAGAGCAGACAGAGTGTGATCCAGTTCCATTTATTCTCCAGTCTCTCTTCTTCTCTCCAAGTCCCTAGTTCCAAGTCTCTAGTTCCTAGTCCAAGTCTCAAGTCCTAATCCTAGTTCTAATTTGCTAGTCTGTTTCCCAGTTCCAAGTTTCTTCTTCTGGATGGCTTCTTCTGTCTGCCTCATGCCTCTTATAGTCTCACTTCTAAGTCACACCTTTAAGTCACTCCTTTAAGTCTTCTCTCTAAATCTGATCTCTGAGCCTTTAAGTCTCACACCTGTAAGTCACACACACCCAATGAAAGATCCTGGGTATCTAAAACAAGATGTTATTAGAGTGTGCTCAGCTGTTGTAAGATGTTGTAAACAAGTCTCTCATCAGGGTATATGGCTCAAGATGGCTGCAAGGATGATAGCTGCCTTCTGTAGGCTCCCCACAGCTTATCATTGACTTTACAGCTTATCCACATATAAAAATATATTCCATATTCATCTTTGTTAGTCCAAGATTCTTCACTTGAGAGTATTTATTCTAATATTTGCTTGTAAATTTCATGTTGTTATTTGTGTGTGTGTCTGTGTCTTTGTGTGTGTGTGTGTGTGTTATGTATGTTCTTTATCTATTTTTCTGTTGAGGAACATCTTGGTTGTTTCCAATTTCTGTCTATTATAAACAGAGGAGCAGTGAACATGGGTGAACAAGTGTCTCTGTGGTAGAATAAAGTATCCTTCAGGTATATGCCCAAGAGTAGTGTAGTTAGATATTGATGTAGATTTCTTTCTGAGGATCCATCACACTCTATATATCTATAGTGGCTGGATGAATTTTCATTCCTACTAGGAGTGTATGAATGTTCCTTTTACTCCACATTCTTTCAAGATTGAGCTGTCACTTGTTATATTGATCTTTGCCATCAGATCCTGTTACAAGGGTTTTGAACCTGCTTCTAATTAGGATATGGCTCAGCACTTAGTACACATCTTTACTCTCTCTGCCTGGAATATTGACACACCCTTAGTATGTACCTTTATTCCCACACAAGGAAGGTAACTTAGTTTGTAGAAGGAAATACTCATGTTTGAAAGTGATGTATTATTGCGTGGCTGAAAATGTAATGAATAAGAGAAAGATTTAACAGAATAGAATATGCCCAATTCTCATGAAAAGAGAGGAAAGAACAGCTACTTAAGAGACAGACAGTACAGGAACAAGAAAGTACACTATAAGAATACAGTAGAGTTCATGGAGAGCAGTAGAGTTGACAGAGAGAGTAGAGCAGCACAGAGAGGGAGAAGGAGACAGTTTTACTGAGATAGTTTTATGGAGAGAACAAGCTAGACACAGGTAAAGACTGACTGAGAGAGACTGAGAAGTCAGAAGATTAGGATAGATTGCTAGAGTTATTTTTAGGTCAATCAGAGCAAATCTGATGCTGAGAGAAAAGCCAGATTGAACAAATCATCTGATAGAGAAGTTTCAGCACAGAAAAATCTAAGTTGAAACTGTGAGCTTGAATTCAGAAAGAATAAGAAAAGGTGAGCTTATTCAGCAGCAAGTCTCAGAGGCTGAAACATTCTAGGCCTAGATTAGATTGATACAGAGGCTAGAAGCTTCCAGGTCTAGATCTAGGTTAGCCAACAAGTCAGTAAGCCTCCAGAAAGTTATTACAACAGTAGAACATGTTACATTTACATTAATGTTATTTAGTTTTCACATACCACTACTAGAATTTGTTAAGGTCCAGCTAAATTATTAAGTTCTAGAAGAAATGTTAAAGGTTACATAAAATGTCAAGGCATAGGTAACTGTTACCTGGCTCCCCAGCTGTTTTGTTCTATTAGTAATATAAGAAAACCTCCTCACAGGTTGTATCTCCTGCTACTAGGAAACTTTCTTATGCCCAAGTTTATTACATATTCTGTTACGTTTTGTGATCTTGGAAATCAATCATGATAGAAGTCAAAAGAACTGCTTTGTGTAGCTACTCTCAAGCACTTCCTGAACCAGTGTACAAGCTTTTTTTCTTTAAGCTTTATAAAAAATTGCATTTTTGTCACTGGTGGGATATATTTTATTTTATTTATATTTTATTTACATTTCAGATGCCATCCCCTTTCCCATTTCCCCTCCCTAGAAAACCCCTGTCCCATGCCCCCCTTTCCTTTTTGCTTTTATACAATTTTTTTTAATGTTAATCAAAGGATTTATAAGTTTGGTAATGCTCAATCAGAAAAATAACCCAATACCCAACCTAGATATAAAAACTATCTTTGACTGGTGGAGACACGTAAACATCTGCCTCCATGCCCCCCCTCTTTCTCTCTCTGTCTCTCTCTCATCACCTAGCTTCTCCACTCCTTCATCTTCTCTTCTTACTTCATCTCTTCCTCTCAGTACTCCTTCACACTTAGCTCCTCCTACATATCACTTTTCCTGTTAAAATAAAACTTATCTCTCAAAACACAATTAGAACATACTTATTCCTAACTGTACCAGTGAGGTACAAGATAGTCCTAATACCCAGTCCATCATTTTGTTGACTAACCAGAACCTCTGTCATCTCTCCTAACTAAAACATTTACTTTTGATCCTAGCTTTTTTTTCTTTTGGCTTTAGAATGAATGTCAGCTGAAAACCATCTACTCAGATCTTTTCTCTCAAAGTAAATAGCCAGGATTGGCTATGAGACAATAGGTCTTCAACTCCATCAGAAATTCAGAATTACTGAGTTAACTGAAATTATGGGAAGCACTAAACATAGCTTCTAAAACTTAACCAATTTATAGAGACCACTGAACACCTGGAATGCCCCTATACTAACAAACGTTGGAGCATCAAATCTTCAGCCTTCTGGCCCAGAATCATGGGACAGACCTTAGTGATGCAGGATTATTAAGGGCTGATTACTCTGTCTAGGTAGATATAATCAGTCGACTATTCTGCATGTGTGTGCCTTTCTGGACAGTAATTTGTCTGTAAATGGAAAGAGGCAATTCTTGCTTAGTGGCTGTCACTGAACAACTGGAGTAACTCCAAGGATTCTCAATTTCTTCTTAGAATCCACAACAGAAAGCTGTCAGGAGCAGACAGGTCTCTAATCAGAATGGACATTAATATATAAATATTTGTAATGTCAATTCGATGGACTTCTGAAAACCAACTATCGATGTAAGGTAACCTGGACTGTTGTCTGTTAACGCCTCTCAGCTATTTCTAAATAAAATATGGGAAACATCCTAACAGTAAACTCAAAGCAATGAATTTGCTATAGTCCCTTAACTCATAGGTTAACTGTCCCAAATCAGTTAAAAAAGTTAAAGAAGGACTGGGTCTAGGCCTTGTATTCCTAAATGTGATATACAGGCACAATGCCCATGAGAGTATCAATATTCATCTCACTTTTATATTAATAAGAAGCTCGTACAAATGAAAAACATAAATTTGAAATCAAAGTGAATTTTGTACCATTTAAGAAATTGTAACTTCATCTTGATATTAATTATACAGATTTCTACCAATAGGTTATGGCTATGCAATAAGTCCTAGCTAATCCTCCCTGTTCCAACAAAACCACTACTTTTCCCTAGAAAGACACACCATTATTAACCACATTAGTCCCCAAGCCAAGGGAATAGGGGTGCTGACTCTTCTTTAACTTCTTCAAGCTGATTATGGGCATTGAGATATTAAAAGAGGGGTGGGTGGAAGAGTAAGTTGCTAAGCCTCTGACGCTGTGTTTTTACTGAATCCAGACGGAATTCCAGGACATAGGAGGTTTGGGCAGGTCTGCTCAGTATGCTTGATGAGTAGATACACCAAGGCTGTGTAATCTGCAATACACAATTCTCAGAACAATTTTAGTATCAAGAAAAAAAAATTTTTCCCTACAGGGCTAACATTTTTAAAGATGCTGGTTCTAACAATTTTTTCTCTTGTAAAATTGGTTGTAATATTTACATTTCAGATTTTATCCCCTTACCCCACTTCCTCCCACCACAGAGAAACCTCCTATCCCATTCCCCCTCCTCATGCTTCTATGAGGCAGTGCCCGCATCTATCCCCTCACTACCACCTCCCCACCCTCACATTCCCCCCCACCACTCTGTGTTTATTTTTTATGGGACCAAGAAACTCCTCTCCCACCTTTGCCCGACAAGGCCATCCTCCCCTACATATACCACTGGAGTCTTGGGTCCCTCCCTATGTGTTCCCAGGCTGGTGGTTTAGACCCTGAGGGTTCTGGTTGTTTGGTATTGTTGCTTTCCTCCTGGGGTCACAAACCCTTTCTGCTCCTTCAGTCCTCTCTCTAAGTTCTCCATTGAGAAACCCCTGATCATATCAGTGGTTAACTGTGAGCATCATCCTCTGAGTGTGTTAGTCTTTGGCAGACCTCTAAGGAGACAGCTATATCATGTTCCTGACAGCATGCACTTCCAGCCATCCACATCAGTGTTTATCTTAGGTGGGTGGACATGGGATGAATACCCAGGTGTAATGATCTCCTGATGGCCCCTCCTTCAGTTTCTGTCCCATGTTTTGTTTCCATATTTTCTCCCTTGAGCATTTTTGTTATTCATTCTAAGTAGAATTGAGGCTTCCCCTCTTGGTCTTCCTTCTTCATGAGCTTCAAGTGGTCTGTGGGTTGAGTCGTCGCTAATCCAAGCTTTTGGGCTAACATCTGCTTAACAGTGAGTAAACACCATGTGTATTCTTTTGTGATTGGGTTACCTCACTCAAGATGATAATTTCCAGATCCATCCATTGACCTAAAAATTTCTCGAATTCATTATTTTTAATAGCTGAGTAATACTCCATTGTGTACATGTACCACATTTTTTGTATCCATTCCTCTGTTGAGGGACATCTTGGTTCTTTCCAGCTTCTGCCTATTATAAATAAGGCTGCAATGAACATAGTGGAGCATATGTCCTTATTATATGTTGGAGCATCATCTGGGTATATGCCCAGGAGTACTATAGCTGGATCCTCAGGTAGTGCTATGTCCAGTTTTCTGAGGAACCACCAGACTGATTTACAGAGTGGTTGTACCAGCTTGCAATCTCACCAACAATGGAGGAGTGTTCCTCTTTCTCTACATCCTCGACAGCATCTACTATCACCTGAGTTTTTGATCTTAGCCATTCTGATTGGTGTGAGGTGGTATCTCAGGGTTGTTTTGATTTGCATTTCCCTGATGTCTAAGGATGTGGAGCATTTCTTAAGGTGCTTCTCAGCCATTCGAGTTTCCTCTGTTGAGAATTCTTTGTTTAGCTCTGTACCCGATTTTTAATAGGGTTATATGGTTGTCTGGAGTATAATTTGTTGAGTTCTTTGTATATCTTGGATATTAGCCCTCTACCGGATGTAGGATTGGTTAAGATCTTTTCCCAATCTGTTGGTTGCCATTTTGTCTTATTGACAATGTCCTTTGCCTTACAGAAGCTTTGCAATTTGATGAGGTCCCATTTGTCAATTCTTGATCTTGGAGCATAAGCCATTGGTGTTCTGTTCAGGAACTTTCCCCCTGTGCCTAGGTATTCGAGGGTCTTTCACACCTTCTCTTCTATAAGTTTCAGTGTATCTGGTTTTAAGTGAAGGTCTTTTATCCACTTGGAGTTGAGCTTTGTACAAGGAGATATGAATGGATTGATTTGCATCCTTCAAATGTTGACCTCCAGTTGAACCAGCACCATTTGCTGAAAATGCTGTCCTTTTTCCACTGGATGGTTTTAACTCCTTTGTCAAAAATCAAGTGATCATAGGTTTGTGGCTTCATTTCTGGATCTTCAATTCTATTCCATTGATCTTCCTGCCTGTCTCTGTACCAATACCATGCAGTTTTTATTACTATTGCCCTGTAGTATAGTTTGAGATCAGGTACAGTGGTTCCCCCAGAAGTACTTTTGTTGTTGAGAATAGTTCTGGCTATCCTGAGTTTTTTGTTGTTCCAAATAAATTTACAAATTGCTCTTTCTATCTCTATGAAGAATTGATTTGAAATTTTGATGGGGATTGCTTTGAATCTATAGATTGCTTTTGGCAAGATGGCCATTTTTACTAAATTAATTCTGCCAATCCAGGAGCATGGGAGATCTTTCCATCTTCTGAGATCTTCTTCCGTTTCTTTCTTCAGAGACTTGAAGTTCTTGTCATACAGATCTTTCACTTGCTTGGTTAGATAAACCCCAAGGTATTTTATATTGTTTGTAAGTATTGTGAAGTGTGTCGTTTGCCTAAATTCTTGTTCAGCCTGTTTATCCTTTGAGTAGAGAAAGGCTTCTGATTTGTTTGAGTTGATTTTATATCCAGCCACTTTGCTGAGGTTGTTTATCATGTTTAGTTCTCTAGTGGAATTTTAGGGTCACTTAAGTACACTATCATATCATCTGCAAATAGTGAAATTTTGACATCTTCCTTTCTTATTTGTATCCATTTGACTTCCTTTTCTTGCCTAGTTGCTCTGGCTAGGATTTTCAGTACTATATTAAATAGGTAGCATGAGAGTGGGCAGACTTGTCTAGTCCCTGATCTTAGTGGGATTGCTTCAGGTTTCTCTCCATTTAGGTTGATGTTGGCCACTGGCTTGCTTTATCTTGCTTTTACTATGTTTAGGTACGGACCTTGAATTCCTAATCTTTCCAAGACTTTTAACATGAAGGGATGTTGAATTTTGTCAAATGCTTTCTCAGCATCTAGTGAGAGGATCATGTGTTTTTTTTTCTTTGAGTTTTTTTTATGTAGTGGATTACATTGATGGATTTCCGAATATTGAACCATCCCTGCATTCCTGGGATAAAGCGTACTTGATCATGATGGATGATTGCTTTGATGTGTTGTTGGATTCGGTTTGTGAGAATTTTATTGAGTATTTTTGCATCAATATTCGTAAGAGAGATTGGTCTGTAGTTCTCCTTCTTTGTTGGGTCTTTGTGAGGCTTAGGTATGAGTGTAATTGTAGCTTCATAGAATGAATTGGGTATTGTTCCTTCTGTTTCTATTCTGTGGAATAGTTTGAAGACAATTGGTATTAAGTCTTTCTGGAAGGTATGATAGAATTCTGCACTAAAACCATCTGGCCCCGTACTTTTTTTGGTGGGGAGATTTTTAATGACTGCTTCTATTTCCTTAGGGGTTATGCGACTTTTTAGATGGTTTATCTGTTCCTCGTTTAACTTTAGTACATGGTATCTATCTAGAAAATTGTCCATTTCATCCAGATTTTCCAATTTTGTTGAATATAGGCCTTTTTAGTAAGATATGATGATTTTTTAAAATTTCCTCTGTTTCTGTTGTTATGTCTCCCTTTTCAGTTCTGATTTTATTAATTTGGGTACTCTCTCTCTGCACTTTGGTTAGTCTGGCTAAGGGTTTGTCTATCTTTTTAATTTTCTCAAAGAACCAGCTCCTGGTTTTGTTGACATTTTGTATAGCTCTTTCTGTTTCTACTTGGTTGATTTCAGCCCTGAGTTTGATTATTTCCTGCCGTCTACTCTTCTTGGGTACATTAGCTTCTTTTTGTTCTAACGCTTTCAGGTGTGTTGTCAATTTATTAATGTATGTTCTTTCCATTTTCTTTTTGTGGGGACTTAGAGCTCTGATTTTTCCTCTTAGTACTTCTTTCATGGAGTCCCACAAATTTTGATATGATGTGTCCTCATTTTCATTTAAATCTAAAAAGTCTTTAATTTCTTTCTTTATTTCTTCCTTGACCAAGTTATATTTGAGTAGAGCATTGTTCAGTTTACAAGTGTATGTGTGCTTTCCTTTGTTTTTGCCCAAGTCAAAGACAAGTCTTAATCCATAGTGGTCTGATAGGGTACAAGGGATTATTTCAATCTTTTTGTATCTGTTGAGGCCTGTTATGCGACCAACTATATGGTCTATTTTGGAGAAGGTACCATGAGGTGCTGAGAAAAAGGTATATTCTTTTGTTTTAGGATGGAATGTTCTATAGATGTCAGTTAAGTCCAATTGGTTCATAACTTCTCTTAGTTTCATTGTGTCCCATTTTAGTTTCTATTTCCATGATCTGTCTATAGCTGAGAGTGGTGTGTTGAAATCTCCCACTATTATTGTGTGAGGTGCAATGTATGCTTTAAGCTTTAGTAAAATTTCTTTTATGTATGTGGGTGCCCTTGCATTTGGGGCATAGATATTCATAATTGCGAATTCCTCTTTGTACATTTTTCCTTTGATGAATATGAAGTGTCCTTCTTTATCTTTTTTCATTACTTCTAGTTGAAAACTGATTTTATTTGATATTAGAATCGCTACTCCAGCTTGTTTCTTGGGACCATTTGCTTGGAATATTGTTTTCCAACCTTTTACTCTGAGGTAGTGTCTGTCTTTTTCACAAAGGTGCATTTTCTGTATGCAACAAAATTCTGGGTCCTTTTTATGTATCCAATCTGATAGTCTATGTCTTTTTATTGGAGAATTGAGTCCATTGATATTAAGAGATATTAAGGAAAAATGAATGTTGTGTCTTGTTATTTTTGTTATTGGCAGTGGAGTTATGTTTGTATAGCTACCTTCTTTTAGGGTTGTTGGAAGATTACTTTCTTGCTTTTTCTAGGTTGTAGTTTCCCTCCTTGTGTTGGAGTTTTTCACCAATTATCCTTTGAAGTGCTGGATTTGTGGTAAGATATTGTGTAAATTTGGATTTGTCATGGAATAGTTTTGTTTCTCCATCAATATTGATTGAGAGTTTTGCTGGGTATAGTAGTCTGGGCTGGCATTTATGTTCTCTTAGTACCTGTATGATATCGGTCCAGGATCTTCTAGCTTTTATAGTATCTGGTGAGAAGTCTGGTTTAATACTCATAGGTCTGCCTTTTAATGTTACTTGGCCTTTTTCCCTTACTGCATTTAATATTCTTTCTTTGTTCTGTATGTTTGGTGTTTTGATTATTATGTGACAGGAGGTATTTCTTTTTTGGTCTAGTCTGTTTGGGGTTCTGTAGGCTTCTTGTATATTTAAGGACATCTCTTTCTTTAGGTTAGGGAAGTTTTCCTCTATAATTTTGTTGAAGATATTTCCTGGCCCTTTAAGTTGGAAGTCTTTACATTCATCTATACCTATTATCCTTAGGTTTGGTCTTCTCATTGTGTCCTGGATTTCCTGGATGTTTTGTGTTAGGAGTTTTTTACATTTCACATTTTCTTTGACCGTTGTGTCTATGTTTTCCATGGTATCTTCTGTGTATGAGATTCTCTGTTCTATTTCTTGTATTCTGTTGGTGATGCTTATTTCTATGACTCTGGATCATTTTTCTAGGTTTTCTATCTCCAGGGTAGTCTCCCTTTGAGATTTCTTTATTGTTTCTACTTCTGTTTTAGATCTTGGATGGTTTTGTGTAATTCCTTCACCTGTTCGGTTATGTTTTCTTTCATTTCTTTAAGGGCTTTTACCTGCTTACTTGTGTTCTCCTCAAATTCTTTGAGAGTGTTGTTTATGTTCTTTTTAAAGTCCTCTATTATCATCCTGAGAAGTGATTTTAATTCTGAGTCTTGCTTTTCTGATGTGATGTGATGTGATGTTCAGGACTTGCTGTGGTGGGAGAACTGGGTTCTGGTGATGTTAAGTAACTTTGGTTTCTGTTGTTTACATTCCTACACTTGCCTTTCGCCATTTGGTTAGCTGTAGTTCTACTCGCACTCACTGGTTGTGACTGGAGACTGCCTTTCCAGTTATCTTGGTTGTGTCAAAACTCCTCGGGGTTGGGATGACTCTATGATCCTGAGCTCCAGCTGCTCTGGGTTCAGTGGCTCCTCTAGGATATTTCAGGATATGGTGTCTCCACAGTGGTAGACCAGCTGGGTGTTTGCTGTTCTGAATGTAGTTGCTCCTCCAGGATGCTTCAGGATATGGTGTCCCCTGCTCTGCAGCTCTGTGGGCTGTGTACTCTCTAGGATGCCTTCAGCTCTGCAGCCCTTGACCTCTCTTGGGTACCTCTGTAGCTCTGCGGTCTGTGCCCTCCCTTGGGTGCCTCTAGACTCAATTTCCAGAGGGGAGCAGATCAGCTGGGAGACTGTTCAAGCCACCAGTATCCAAGCAAGAGGCAGAAGGGGAGTGGTTCTCCGCAGGGGCAAGTTCTGGATGCCAGGTGCGCCCTGGGGTCTCCTACTGCCAGTTGTGCTTCTAAGGCCTAGGGCGGTGTGCTGGTTTTCCTACCTGCTGCTCTTCTGTCAGTGCCCTCCCTAGGGTAACTCAGGACTCAGTTTCCAGAGGGGAGCAGATTGGCTGGGAGACTGTTCCAGCCACCAGTATCCAGGCCAGGGTCCCATGGGGGGGTCTAAGCCTTGTATTCCTAAATGTGTTATACAGGCACAATGCCTATGAGAGTAACAATATTCATCTCAGTTTTATATTAATAAGAAGCTTGTACCAATTAAAACCTTAAATTTGAAATCAATGTAAAATTTGTACCATAAGAAATTATGACTTTATCTTAATTACAATTATACTTATTACTACCAGTAAGTTATGGCTATGCAATAAATCCTAACTAATCCTTCCTGTTCCAACAAAACCACTACTTTTCCCTAGAAAGACAGCCCAATATTAACTACTTCAGTCCCCAAGCCCAGAGAATAACTGCGCCAACCCTTTATTAACTTCTTCTAGCTGATTATGGGTGTTGAGATATTAGAAAAGGGGTGGGGGAAGAGTAAATTGATAAGCCTCTGACACTGTGTCTTCACTACATCCAGTTGGAATTCCAGGACTTCAGAGGTTTGAGTAGGTGTGCTCAGCTTGCTTGATGAGAAGATATGCCAAGGCTATGTATTTTGCAATATACAATTCTCAAAAAAATTTTAGTATCAAGATAATTTTTTGTTTGAATTCTGGAATCTAGTCTTCTGGTGGCCTGCCTCTGTCATGTCTAATCCATATATTTCTGGGAGTTTCTGTGAGGTTGTGCTCCCACCATCCGCCCATTTCTGCCTCCCTGCTCTTGAATTCCCTAACACTAGGGGATCCAAACTTTCAGGCACCAAGACTCTCCACTTCCACTGATGCCTGGCAAGGCCACCCTCAACTACCTATACAGGTGGAGCCATGAGTCCCTCCCTTTGTGTTCTCAGGCTGGAGATTTTAGAATGGCTACTCCAGCTTGTTTCTTAGGACCATTTGCTTGAAAAATCGTTTTCCAGCCTTTTACTCTTAGAGACTTTCTTTTTTACTGAGGTGAGTTTCCTGTATGCAGCAAAATCCTAGGTCCTGTTATGTATCTAGTCCATTAGCCTATGTCTTTTAATTGGGGAATTGAGTCCATTGATGTTAAGAGATATTAAGGAACAGTGATTTTTGCTTTCTGATTTTTTGTTATTAGAGGTGGAATTATGTTTGTGTGGCTATCTTCTTTTGGATTTGTTTGAAGAGGATTACTTTCTTGCTCTTTCTAGGTTATAATTTCCCTCCTTGTATTAGAGCTTTCCTACTATTGTTATCCTTTGAAATGCTGGGTTTGTGGAAAGTTATTGTGTAAATTTTGTTTTGTCGTGGAATATCTTGGTTTCTCCATCTATGGTGATTGAGAGTTTTGCTGGGTATAGTAGCCTGGGCTGGCATTTGTGTTCTCTTAGGGTCTGTATGACATCTCTCTAGCATCTTCTAGCTTTTATAGTATCTGGTGAGAAGTCTGGTTTAATTCTGATAGGTCTGCCTTTTAATGTTACTTGGCCTTTTTCCCTTACTGCATTTAATATTCTTTCTTTGTTCTGTGCACTTGGTATTTTGATTATTATGTGACAGGATGTATTTCTTTTCTGGTCTAGTCTATAGGCTTCTTGTATGTTTATGGGCATCTCGTTCTTTAGATTAGGGAAGTTTTCTTCTATAATTATGTTGAAGATATTTATTGGCCCTTTAAGTTGGGAATCTTCACTCTCATCTATACCTATTATCCTTAGGTTTGGTCTTCTCATTATTTCCTGGATTTACTGGATATTTTGTGTTAAGAACATTTTGCATTTTCTTTGACAGTTTTGTCAATATTTTCTCTGGTATCTTCTGCACCTGAGATTCTCTCTTCTATCTCTTGTATTCTGTTGGTTATGCTTGTGTGTATGACTCCTGATTTCTTTCCTAGGTTTTCTTTCTCCAGGGTAGTCTCCCTTTGTGATTTCTTTATTGTTTCTACTTCCATTTTTATGTCCTGGATGGTTTTCTTCAATTCCTTCACCTGTTTGGTTGTATTCTCTTGTAATTCTTTAAGGGATTTTTGTGTTTCCACTTTAAAGGCTTCTACCCATTTGCTTGTGTTCTCACATTCTTTGAGAGTGTTATTTATTTTCTTCTTAACGTCCTCTACCATCATCATTAGAAGGGATTTTAAATCTGAGTCTTACTTTCCTAGTAATACAGGGAATTGAGGACTTTCTTGTGTGGGAGAACTAGGTTCTAATGATGCCAAGTACCCTGGGTTGCTGATTCTTATGTTCTTGAGCCTGCCTTTTGCCATCTGGATCTCCTTAGTGCTACCTGCCCTGTCTCTAACTTGAGCCTGTTTTTCCTATTATCTTTGAAGGATCAGAACTGTGTAGGGAGGGTGTTACTACTGGGGTTACTGCTGGGGCCCAAAATCTGCTCAGTGCTCAGGCACAGACAAGATGCTCCCAGTTTGGAGCTCCTGGGAGCCCTGCTTCCTCTGGTTTCTGTGCAATTGGGGGCAGAGCTGCCACCCAAGATCTGCTCACTGCTCTGGCCCAGACTGGAAGGAACCAGTACTCTAGGCCAGGAGTGACTTCCTGGGTCCTTGTGGGTCCCAGTTACTCCCTGTTTGGCGCAGGCATTGCTGTCTGCTTCCCTAAGATACTGCCTGATTTAGAGCACCTAGGAGCCCTGCTTCCTCTGGGTTCTTAGAGATTGGGGGCAGAGCTGCTGCCCAAGATCTGCTCAGTGCTCTGGCCCAGACTGGAAGGTTTATGTCTTTTTAAAATTGGATATTTAATTTATTTACATTTCAAATGTTATCCTCTTTCCTGGGTTCCCCTCTGCAAACCTCCTATGGCATCCTCCCCTCATCCTGCTTCTTTGAGGGTGCTCCCTTACTCACCTACCTACTCCAGCCTCACTGCCCCAACATTCCTCTACACCGGGGAATCAAGCCTTCACAGTACCAAGGGTCTCCCCTACCACTGATGTCAGTTAAGGTCCCTTAAGCTCCTTCAGTCCTTTCCCTAATTCCTCCATTAGGGTCCCTGTGCTCAGTCCTATGGTTACCTGTGAGCATCTCCATCTGTATTGGTCAAGATCTGACAGAGTCTCTGAGGAGATAGCTGTATCAGGCTTCTGACAGCAAGCACTTCTTGGCATCTGCAACAGTGTCTGGGTTTGATGTCTGCATGTGGGATGGATCCTCAGATGGAGGCATCTCTGGATGGTGTTTCCTTCAGTCTCTGCTCTACTCTTTGTCCCTGTATTTTCTTTAGACAGGAACAGTTCTGGGTTAAAAGTTTGGAGATGGATGGGTGGCCCCATCCCTCAAGGGGGGGGGGGCAGGCCTAACTTCTGTATATGGACTTGCCAGGTTCACCCTCCCCTTTGTGGGGTATTTTGCTAATGTCATCTCTGTGGGGTCCTGGGAGGCTCTTACTTTCCTGGCATCTGGGACTTTCTGGTTCCTGCCCATAGTTCCCCACCCCCATTGCTACACACCTCTGTTCAGCTCTCTGGGGACCCTCTGTACATCTCCATTTCCTCCCATACCTGACTCTCCCCCTTTTCCCCTTCCCCTTTTCTTTTTCTCTCAAGTTTCTCTCACCCTCTACTTCCTTTCCTTATTTTACTCCCCCTTCTAAGTAGGACTGAAGCATCTACTCTTTGGTTTTCTTTCCTCTTGATGTTCATGTGGTCTCTGAGTTGTATTCTGTATATTCTATGGTCTTTGCCTAATATTCACTTATCAGTGAGTACATATCTTGTGTGTTCTTTTGTGAATGAGTTACCTCACTCAGGATGATATTTTATAGATCCATCCATTTGCCTCCTAATTTCATGAAGTCATTGTTTTTAATAGCTCAGTAGTACTCCATTGAATAAATGTATCACAATGTATCACATTTTCTGTATCCATTCTTTTGTTGAGGGACATCTCGTTTGTTTTTGCATATATATATATATATATATATATATATATATATATATATATGGCTTCTAGGAACATAGTGGAGCATGTCTGTGTATTACACTTTGGAGAATCCTCAGGGTGTATGTCAAGGAGTGTTATGTTGGGAGCCGACTTTTAGCAGAAAGCTGCTAGAAAGTAGCTAGCCATGCCTGCAAGGCTTACGTCATATCCACGTGCCTACAAGGCATGTGACAAAAAAAATAAATACCCCAGATTTCCCTTCAATAAATGAGACTTGATCAGAACCTCTGTCTTGTCTCCATTCTGTGTGTCTCTTCCCCTTATCCCCACTCTCTCTCTCTCTAGACACTGACCCAAAGACCGTAGTGGCAGTTTGGGCCAAACAGTGGTGGCGCACACCTTTAATCTCAGCACTTGGGAGGCCAAGCCAGGCAGAGCAGAGCAGTTCACAACATTTTTGTTATAGTAACTATTCAGGCATTGTTAAGTCTTTTGTCTCTAGCCAGGCAGAATGAAGCAGGCCGCAACATTTTTTGCACTCTATGAGAGGCAGAGGGAACAAGAGACCCAGTGAGGGACTTTAGGAGAACGTTAGGATGTTAGGAACCCAGTTAGGATGTTAGAAGGATCTACGGATTGCCGCAGGAATCTGTTGCATCGAGAAAGGTATAATGAAAATGGGGCTTCCCATAATTCCATTCAACTCAGTTATTCTGGATTTCTGACGGGGTGAAGACCTATAGTCTCAAAGCCAATCCTCGTAATTTAGTTTGAGAGAACAGATCTGAGTGGGCGGTTTTCAGCTGACATTCATTCTAAAGCAAAGAAAAAAAAAAAGCAAGGTTCAAAATTAAGTGCTTTAGTTAGGACAGATGACAGAGGTTTTGGTTAGTCAACAAAATGATGGACTGACTGGGTATTAGGACTACCATATACCTCACCGGTACAGTTAGGAATAACTATGCTCTAATTGCATTTTGAGAGAAAAGTTTTATTTTAACAGGAAGGGTAAAGCTAGGTGATAAGAGAGAAAGAGAGAGAAAGAGAGGGGCGCATGGAGGCAGATGTTCATGTGTCTCCACCAGTCAAAGATAGCTTATATATCTAGGTTGAGTATTGGGTTACACTTCTGATTGAGCATTACCAAACTTATAAAGCCTTTGATTAACATTTTAAAAAAATGTATAAAAGCAAAAAGAAAAAGTGGGGCATGGGATATGGGTTTTCTAGGGAGAGGAAACGGAGTAAGGGGATAACATTTGAAATGTACTAAATAGTCAATAAAAATAAAATAAAATAAAAAGTATTTTGAAGTGAAAAAAGAAAATGTGGCAAAGAATAAGTCAGCGTGAACTTAACTCTCTGTTTTTGTTTTGTTGTTTGCTGCTCATATGTCTTAATTGCCTGCTTTTGTTTTGTTGTTTAAATGCTGTCTTGCATGTTAAAAATAAAAAGAAACATATATATCTGAAATTAGAATCCAAAAAACAACCAAAGGTTAATGACAATTTGTCAGAGCCAGATTGTGCCAACCTAGAGGAAGAGGCAGTTAAATATTATGACCATGAAAGGCCCTCTCCCAGTGCACCTCTACTTCCAGAGGCTCCCATTGAGGAGACAATGGTTGTAGATCCAAGAAAGGAGTTACAGGATAAAATTTCTTTTCTTAAACAACAAATAGAGTTAGAAAAAGAGTATCAGGACTTAATTAATAAGCTACAAAAATTAAGAACAGGGAAGATGTCTCGGGAGGTCAACTGCGAAAATCCCCCGGATTTTCACGTCCCTCAACCTGGTGTCCAAAGGCAGTTTCTATCCTCTAGCTTTAGTTCAGCTACAGATCAGCCAGAGGAGGGAGACGCTGAGGCTTTCCCTGTATCAGATACCAGAGACGCTCAAGGGGTTGCTTGGAGACATCACACAGGGTTTAATTGTATTTATTCTCCTTTTCTATTTTCAGAATAAAAAATGAGAGACGATAAATCCTCAGTGACTGGAAAGTTAAAGGAGGATGCTGAGGGGGAGGGAATAGGCAGAAATGTGGTCAGGGAGTTAGAGGAGAAGGGAAAGTCATCCAAAGATAAATATGTGTTAATAAAAATTTAAATGATAAATAATAATTAAAACAATCATATTTTGTTGGGAAATAAGTTATAAAGCATGAAAGATGGGACACGCATACATATATGTTTATAGAATTTGTTTCATTATTTGAGATATTTTGCCAAACATGTCTAGAGCTCTGTGTTGAGATGCCATAGAATAAGAAAGAACTGAGAGACTGAACCTCAGTGAGCTGCAACCCCAAGAGGTTTTTGTTCAGGCCTGGAGGACTGTGGGAGGAAGCTTATTACCTTGCTGACAGAAATAGTCTCCATCATCATCAGCCCCCATAGGATTGATGGTGAAAGTGAAGTCTGTCCTAGACCCACTCCGACTGAACCTGGCAGGAACCCCGGATGCTTGGTTGGATGCTAAATAGATGAGGAGTTTGGGTGGCTGACATGGTTTCTGTTGGTACCAGTGCATATTACTGTAGATACCTTCACTGTCCATGCAGGAGATGGTGGCTGTCTGCCCTAGAGACACAGCCAAAGAACCTGGAGACTTGGTCAGCACAATGTCACCAGTGGAGCCTAAAATGACAAACACACAGAGTACTGTTATATATGTATAAAAACCTTCCCAGCAGAGGACCTTTACCTTTAAAAATTTCAAGAATACTGTGGACATCACTCTGAGGAACCAGGGAATCGAAAGAAATGGGGAAACTTAAAAACAATTACAAATGCCTCAATTATAATGATCAAGAGTCCCGAGTCATGAAAAGTCATGATGGACACAGGAGTTGCTCCCAACACTTCTCTGTATCCTCACCTGGAACCCAGAGCAGCAGCACCCATAGGAACAGTGTGTCTGTCTTCATCTCTGAGAGTTGGAAGAGAGGATGCTTCTTAGGCTCCTGACAGCTGCCCCTAAAGGGGCCTGGGCTGTTATATAATGACTCAATATGCAAATCTGCTCAGCAGAGTGTGTACTGCTGCTCCAAGGGTACCTGTTCCTGTTTTACAAACAGGGAATTGGTGTCAGGAGAAAATGTACTTGGGCAACACATGTGTCCTAAAGGACCCTTCTAAACCCATGTTTTTTGGAGTCAGAATTTTTCTATTTTTGGTTGTTCTGAAGCTCATTCTGTAGTCCAGATTCTCCCGTCTCTGCCTCTCAAGTGATGGGAATAAAGGTATTCACCACCACCACCCCACTTTTCCTTGCAGTCTACTCTATTAAGTATTTACCCTCTAGTGTTTTTTAGTTGTGAAGTGGAGGAGTACATTGTGGATGCGCTATATGAAGTTATTTCAAGAACAACTTGATACCTCAAAATTGTATACACCCAATGAAAGCAGTATCTGAGAGGGAATAGAGAAAACTGATTCAGTGAAGAAAAGTAGATTAATTCTTGGCATACTACCTTATTTTTTTAGATCCATGTTTTAGATGTGTGTGATGTGTCTTTGTATGTTTGTCTATTTGTTCATGTTCATGGTTGAATGCAACCTTTCCTGCCATGGTATGTGTGTGAAGATCAGCATAGAAGTTTGCATGTAGATCTGAGACAAGGTCTGTTTTTGTTCATCACTACTCATGAAATGCTTCCTAGGCCAGGCTTTTGTGGGGATTCTCTTATTTCCTTCTGTCTCTCATCTTGCCATAGCATCACTCCAAATACAGTCTATGGTGCTGCTGTGTCTGGCTTTATATAGGTACCTATGAGTGAGCCAGGTCCTCACACTTATGTGACAAGCACTTTGCTCACAGAGCCACCCTGTCATCCCATTGCCTTTAAGTAAAGCCAGTGAGAGGAAGTTCTTTTTATTTATCAGAAATAATCCTGCAGGGTATGAGCAAGCTCCAAAATGAAGAAAAAAAAGCATGTAATAGAGATGTGCAGAGATGCATCTTTTGTACAGTTCTTCAAAACATCCAAGATTATTATAAGACAGAAATGTTGTATTTTGTCATGGTGATAAAAAGCTAATTAAGAAAACTGTAGATTCTTCCCCCAGAGAAAGTGTAAGATTGATGGATGTACAGTTAGACATGTATGCGAACATAGACAGAGAAGTGAGTATTTCTTCATATTCTAAGACTGCTACCCACTTTGTAGATTTAACTAGGCAGAAGGTGGATTTCCTAGCTATATTTTAAGGTGGGAAGTGACATAGCAGTATTTTAATTAAATAAGAAAATAAAAAGTTATAAGAAGCTTTATAAAAAGGAACACTAAGAAGAATTGAAATGGGGAGAGTAAAATGAAAGGTGGGAGAGGGAGGCAGGAAGGAAGAAGAGAAAGAGAAATCAGAGAAGGGAGGAAGAAGAAAAGGAGAAAGAATGAGAAAGAAAGAAGTGAGGAAAGAGTGGGGACAAAGGAAAGATGGACAATTCCCTCCTCAGCTTATGTTCACTGTTTCTGTTTCCAGGTCTCTGCCATGTTGAGATGGATCCTTTTGTTTTACTGTACACATTCACTGTACTGAACCAGCTGCAGTTTTAAGATGAGATAAACAGGACAAACCAAATATACATCACATGATATTTACAAATTATCTTACACATTTTATGTTCTTTTGTTAGGTATGCTCACTGTTAGTTGATTTTTGTATTCAAAGTTAGAACGTTGACCTGTTATAATGTAGAATGTTATGTGATATTTGTTATTTTTGCCTAGAATAAAAATATTTCTATATTCTGCAATGTATACTATTCATGCCAAGGGCCATACATTTTAAATATCCCTGAATCTTATAGTTATTACCTTAAGGCTGGTTATTATTGGTGGGAGACAAATATTTCTGATATTATCTTACTGCTTCTATGAAATGCTCTTATTGCTCTTGGAGCTCTTGACTTGTCTTGTATCTAGTGTCAAGAGCTGCACTTCTGCCAGGCATGATGATGAATTCTAGTAATCCAAACATGTGAGTAGCTGAAGTGGGAGGATCTTGAGTTTGCAGTCTTTAAGATATGTAGCTTGGGTTACCCAGATGACCAAATCTTCTGCCCCTCTACAAGCCACACATCTCATCTGTTTTTGCATATAGTCTTGTTAATATATATTTTTATTTATACATATTTTGTCCTCTTTTTTAATTGACTTATAACTTTCTATTCATTAACATTGGCACTTTTGCTTCAGTGCATCAGAATGGCACACTCATCATGAGTGGAGACTCAGTACACTCTGACAGAAAGGTAGATAAGGTGATAGAACAGAAGATTTAAGGGACAGGGATGTTCCTGTGTGGAATGCAATACAGATAGGCAGACATGGTTGACCATTGCAATGTAGGTACCTGATCCCAGCCCTGAGACAAGGAATTTGTCCATAAACACCTCAGAGAGGAGCTCTTTGATGTGCCCAGAAGTCCTGAAGTGCACTGAGTATGGGGAAAGGATGGATTGGGCTTTATCAAGGAGCACAAAGGAATTGAATGTAGAAGCAGACATGAGCCTGAAGCTAAGGTTGTAGGAATTGGCTAAGAAGAATCAGTTTTATGCATAGTGCAAAGAAAGTCTATGTGAAAGGGGTTATAAGAGTTCATGTACTTCAGTGATTATTATTTAATGAATGTTGTGCTTGAAACACAGCAAAGAAAATTGTGTGAAGTCTGTTGTCATTTCTGTCTCAGATGAAATGTTACTTATTTCATTTTGTCATTTTCTGAATTTACAAAATCATATTAAGAATTGTAAGCACTGAGCAATATCTAGTTGTGTATTCCCAACTTAGACTGAGTGAGCATTTAGTAACTTATAATTTTATGTAAAGCTATTACATAGAAAATTTGCTGGCCCAGTAAATGCTGACCCTGGCATCAAACACACATTTCTCCCTGGTTTCAAAAGAGTGACATTCAGTTCCCCTTGTCAAAAATTTTTGCAGCTATAGTGACAGAAATTTATCTGTCCCTCGTCCTTCTAGTCCTGTACTCTATACCCACCCTCTATGAGTCTATGGATTGTGTTGAGGCCTGCTCCTTTTAACATAACTGTAGCTGTTTTTTATTCAGTCTCTGTTTTGCTCATAAGGTGGAATTCATTCAATGTTCTCAGACTCCACTTTTCAGAAGTAATTATCAACAGCTGCCAATGAAGTATGTTATTTATAAGCCAAGAAATTATGGTTGAATCAATAATGTTCTGATGTCTTAGTGTTCTGAAATTCTTCTGTTCATCACTTATCCAACCTCCCTTCCTTACTCAGAACCAACCAGCTTAAAGATTAACCTATAATACTTTGTCTAATAAGCCAAAATGTAATATTGCTCCTCTTCTTGCCTTTCAAACTTTTGAACACTTTTTTTTTCCTATAAAAAGTCTGCCGTGGAATAAGAAGAGGAGATGAAGGAGAGAAGAAGCTAGGTGATGAGAGAGAAAAAGAGAGAGGGGGGATGGAGGCAGATGTTCACGGGTCTCCACCAGTCAAAGATAGTTCATATATCTAGGTTGGGTATTGGGTTACACTTCTGATTGAGCATTACCAAACTTACAAAGCCTTTGATTAACATGTAAAAATTGTATAAAAGCAAAAAGGAAAAGGGGGCATGGGATAGGGGTTTTCTAAGGAGGGGAAATGGGGAAAGGGGATGGCATCTGAAATGTAAATAAAATGTAAATAAAAATAAATAAATAAAATTTAAAAATCTGCCCTGATAATTGTTTGATTTTATTGATTCAGACTCAGTTCTGAACTATTAACTTAATAGTGATTTGACCACTATTAAGGTCATTAAATTCAATAAACTATTCTCTCTCTGTCTCTGTCTCTGTCTCTGTCTGTCTCTCTCTGTCTCTCTGTCTCTGTCTCTCTCTCTCTTTCTCTCTCTGGCTTTTTGACAACCCATGTCACTGTAGTGCTTAAACCTATGTAGTGTTTACTGGGCTACCCTTCGATAGGCTGGTCAAAGGTAACACAATCCATGCATAGTATGGGTAACTGTCCCACACCACCAAAGTTGCTCTGCATCCAATGTGGATACCAACACAGTCAAGGCCAAAATCCTGACATCAGTAATGACATAGTTGACTAAAATTATATTTATATGAAACAGGAACTCATTTCTTTGTTAAATAGAGCTTTCCAAGGTGTTGGGCATATTCTAGGAAGCATCTTGGGATGGTGCTGGAAGATCCTGGCTTTCAGGTTCTGGAGGGGGAACTGGGACAGCTTCTTTTTTTGGGTGGCCAGAAACTTGTTGGATTGTTCTCTCTATCTGTAGCCTGAAGATGTGGTTTAGTGTGGGCTCTACCACTTGAGAAATGATCCTGTCCACCCCTGCTTCCAACATGCCTGACTGAACCACACTCTGCCTCAGCCCATTTCACAACTGGTTCTTATTCATTTCAAGATTCCATTTCTGTTTGTCCAGATGTGTTGACACAAAATCATCCACCTTCTGCCTCAGGTTCTGGTAAGCTGGCTTATTGTCCATGTGGGTCAGGCAGTCCCAGTGGAAGCTGTCAAAAGGCCAAGGCTCTTGAGCTGCTCCACTATGAGCTCACTGAGCTGTGGATCTCTTGGAGGCAGCCAAGCAGAATTAACAAGAGAGCCTGCCCCACTTGAGCCCCCACCCCCTGCTGGTCCTGGCCTCCTGCAGCTTCTCCTGCACCTTCCTCCATGGCCACACCCTGTGCCCACACTGGGCCCCCACTCTGCTGCTCCTCTGGGAGACACTGACTGAAGATAGAGCCAGAGGCTGCAGAGGTGGGATTTGGTGGGTTGGGAGCCAGTGGGAACCATGGCCTTCCCTGCTCCCTTCTGTATTTGTTAAGGGAATTATTTATTGTAGCCGCCTGCAGCCACAAGTCAACTGGGTTCACCTGAAAGGGGGGCTGGGAATTGAAGGGGGAAGGAGGGCGAGAAGAGAAGAGGCCAAGACAAAGTTCTCTGATCAAGGCCCAAAGCTTTAATGTTCAGCTCTCAATTTAAAGGGGGAAGGCCCAACCCACAACCCCTCCTGGTTTCAGATGGGTGGGAAAATTCATAGTCCGTTCCAGGTCACAGCCGGAGATGTCTCAAGGCAAGACAAGGGGCAGTTCTGCTTCTGTGTTCTGGGCAGCCAAGGTGGGTAACTCCACCTAGATCCTGTCACTTGACCTTGTTGTGGTAAACAAGGTCTCTCAGGCTTGCTCATGGTGGGGGGAAGGGTACAGTTTCCCCTGTTTTGGTTAACTTAAAAAGAAAAGTTAGAGAGAGGTGAGGCAGGAATAGGGTCGTCGTGATATCTGGCTACTCCCTGCTGACATTGGGGGTGACGTGTCTCTAGGGGGAACCTAGAAGAATGGGTATGGGGGATGTTTGTCCAGTCTTAGAAGAGTTGGCTGTGTCCTGCTGTCCAGGGTTTATGGAGCCCATCTGAGGATAGAAGGTCAGGAGGAACAGGTCCAGTAGAAACAGCTGTGTGGCGTACACGATTTCATCCCATCTGAGGTACCCAGTAGCCGGGCTTGCTGGGAGAGATCTTTGTGTGAAGGCAACCTATCTGCCTGAGACACAAGGTTCAAAAGTTAACAACAACATGATTATCCAAGCTAAGTAGGAAATAAGGTGAAAGTGGAAATGTTTTAGTATCTAATCCAACTGCTGGTTGACAGGGATCAGATACAAGGTCTGTGACTGCTCAGGCTGGTAGATTTCAACAAAAGTTGTTTGTTTACAATAGTTTATAGCCCTCTGTTTCAGTGTTTTTCCATGGAGACCCAAGACTTTGAGCAGGCATGTAAATCAGGCCTATTGCTGATTTTAGGCTTATAGCTGATTTTAGGCCTTCAGTGTTAAGCAGTGCTGTCCCTGACGTCTCCTCTCTTCTCCAAGTATAGAAGGACCTTGGCGATTTTAATCTTGCCAAGGCAGGGATAGAGGCTTGACCTCCAGTAATTAAAGGGGACCTTGTAATGGCTCCAGTCCTCCTGTCGTTGTCCAGTGAGGCATAAGGGCCATACCCGTCCTGATGTCTTTTTCCTGGAGAAGGGATACTTTTTTGACATCAACCCCTATGCAGTCAGGCTTGTCCCTCAGGGAACTCAGAAATATATTTTTAACTTTTATTTATATTCCCTTGCAGTGCTTAGCCTCGCAGCCTATGCAAGAATTCAGATCGTCAGACAGAGGGGGTTCTGGATGGCCCCTCTCTGCTTGGTCTAGGGGCGGAAGTCCCCTCTTTTAGGTTGGGTGGAGATGAGACTTGGGAACACTCTGGATAGAGTGACAACCTTATCTAGAGTCTTGGGTCCTCCATGGCTAACACATGATAATGTATCTGACTAAATTTTGTTATCAGATTCTTCATCATCAGAATCATAATTATTAGGCTCAAGATCTGCATCCACTTGATGGACCAATCTTTCAGGCAGCCATCAGGCTCCATTTTCTTTTTCTGAAAAAATACAGACTGATCCACGACCCCAAATTAAGACAGGGTCAGGACCATTCCAAGAGTTAGTTAGGGGGTCTCTCCATTAGACCCTGGAAGTGACTGGATGCCAATGGTGATCTGCTGCAGACTGACCTTTAACATCAGTTTGCAGAAAATTTAAAAGAAATAACACAAAAGCAAGATGTGCTTTTGGTGACCTTAGAGGGTATAATTCTCCCCCCCCCCTCCTCTTTTAGTTTAAAAAGCCAACATTTTAGATTTTTTGTAAAATCAGGGAAGAAGCACCAATAGCTGCTTTTCCCACACTCAGAAAATTATAAAGATAGTAAAGTTTTATAATCTCTCTTTCACAATTTTTTTGTCCTTGAGGATAATAAGGAATCCTGGTAATAAAGTTGTCAACAAAACATCTCAAATGTTTGACTGTAGTCAAATAACTGTAATAGCCAGTTCCATTACCTATCTTAGTTTGGTATGGAACACCAAGCACAGGAAAATAATATAGGCAATAACTAATTATATTTTTAGTTGTTTCTCTTGTTAAAGTAGTTGCAACTAGAAAGCCTAAAAAGTGTCAAGTCACATGTACATATTTTAATTTTTTTAAATCAAAAATAAGTAACATCTATTTGCCAAAATTGATTACATAAGTCCTCAAGGTTTATCATCATGAAAAAATTGAGAATACTGAAAACAAGTTTTTGCAATTTAACTTACACACTTTTTAGAAATGCCAAATTATCATCTCAAGCGATTACTATTTTGATGCTGTAAAGAATAAGATTGTATGGCCAATTATTTTTGAAAGGCCTATAATATGTCTAGTATACAAATCTGCTCTGGCATTGTCCTGTGGTTCAGACAAGCTAATGCGGTTTTAAATGTTTTATAAAGTTAAGAAACAGTACATGTTTTTTAAATTAATCTGTATTTTTATAAATAACTATAAAATTTGAGAATTAGCAATATCTAAAAAAAGAACAGTTTTAAACAATTATAAATTATGAGCATTATACTGGCTATAAGCATATAAATTGAAAGCTTGATTTTTCATCATTTTAAAGAGTGGCTACAACACATAATTTAATTATTTGTGCTCAAGTAAGGGAAACTCAAGAAAATAAATATGTGATCTAATTACATGTGATCTAATTACATATACTGCCTTCTCAATAGATGAGGCATCTGTAAATACAGTAAATACAGCAAATGTCTTTTCTATGAGCTGCATGCGTAGTAAATTTCAGGAAATATAAAAGCATGCAGAGAAAAACTGTAACAACTTATCTTTTGAATAGTGATCATCAAATTTGCTTAAAATGTTTGCCATAATAGGCCAAATATCATTTTTTAATAACCAATTTAATTGCTATTTGGAATAAGGAATAATCATTTTATTGAAAATGTTTTTAAGATTCTATCTTACAATCTTTTATTAACAGAAACTTTACTCATAGATGAAGAAGGATGAATCTACATTAATGGTTTCTTTTGCCAAAGGGCTGCTGTGGGCATATGAATAATAATAACACAGCCAACAATTTTTCATAGTCTATATAATTTATCTGTTGATAACTAACAGCTTACTCTACTTTCCGCAAAGCTATTTTTCCTTTAGTTAATTGTCAAGTGGAATTACGACTTGTATCTCCCTTGAGAATATCAAGCAGAGGTTCAAATCCTCTTATGGTAAGCTTGAGATGAGGTTTTATCCAAATAATATCTCTTAACAACTTTTGAAAATCATTAAACACAAATCAAATTAAAAGTAAACCATTTCTTGTTTGTATGAATACACCTACAAGCCAGAAGATGACACTAGATCCCACCACAAAGCCATCATGTGATTGCTGGGAATTCAACTCTTTTAGTTATGAGTCTAGCCTTTAACAGCTGAGCCATCTCTCTAGCCCTAACTTTTATTAGAATTTTCTGTGCCACAATCTGTTTGGGATATAACTGAGGTCTCAAATATTGAAAAGATATTGCCTTTGAACCTTTTCTGGAGCAACTAGTACTCCAAAATTTTAAAGCTTGTTATATTAGAGCAAAAGCTTGCAGAAAAACTCATTTAGAGAGTTCAGCTAATACAAGGAATAACATACACTAAATGATTCAAACTCTTAATTTCTTATATTAAAATAACAAATATATATATATATATATATATATATATATATATATATATTAAGGCAATTAACCATTTTGAGGCAAACCTTTCCAATAATATGAGAACCATGGATTCTCAATTACGAGCAAATTTACTGAATGCAAACCTGACACCTTTACCAGAAATGTAAAGGAATGGTATAAAAACAATCTTCTAGATGTATAATAATTATATATGTATTTACTGAAATGGCAGCTGGAGTAGGCAAGTCAGGCTATAATGCCCCATTAGTTTTATAAATCTTAAGTTTGAACTTTGTTTTGGATTAATTCAATAACCAATCATTTTTAGCTGAGTGAGAGTATCAGATGAATGCCAAGCTGAAGGCAATCTTCTAATAATTGTTACATAACTTAAGATTAGTTCTCTTGCTAGTAATAGACTGAACTCAATATATATTAGAGGAACCAAAGCCATCTTGTCCTTTCTGTTTCTTAACAATTTGGGAGGAAGCAGATGCAAAGGAACAAAAAGAAGTTGAACAATTCTTTTTTCCACAGGTAGTTAGAATGCCATGGGGAAGCAGCCATTATTTAAATTTCTCCAGCATAATCATTACAACTCTTGGCCCTGAAGATTGTTGTGAATGTCTTTGGGCCTGAGGCCTGTTTGCTCCCCAAGGAACAAATAAGGCAATAAACAAATTCCAGAAAACACCCTTCAAGGGGCTGGTCAGGATGACCTAGGCAAAAAGAGGATTTGTCACACAAGCTTCTGCTGCACCCATTGTATATCAACTTAATTCAAAGGGAAATGTTTTTAATCATGGCCTATATCCTGAGGCCTGGCCCAGAGATTATCTTTCCTGCACCAAGGACAAATGTGTCATGTGACCAGATTATTTGCTTGTGCCTGTTTTTGGGACAGTCATTTTAAAAATGACTTGAATCACCACATTTTAAAACATCTTTTATCTTTACAGTTCTGTGCAAGCATTGCTTGTACAGTGGTCCCTTGTAAGGCAGCAGCCATGAACAGACCCTGATGGTAAGAGGGCCCAATTTTAGCACAAAGACGAATGTATCCATGTAAGTCTGTCTTTGCTTTGTGCAACAGGCTGCATTAGCATTCTCATAAGCCAAATGAGTAACAAAAGGAATTCCTGTTTGAGGATCTCCAAAAACTCTACCCGCTGCTTTCAGCAGCCTGTCCACGAATTTCTGGTATGGTTCCTCAGAACCCTGTATAATACTGAATAAATTTTCACTAAGATCTCCTTTAGTAGATAATTGGTTTCAAGCACAGCAGGCAGCCATTGCAATCTATGTATACACTCCTTCAGGCAGTTTAACCTGATTAGCAGTACCTTCATATTAACCTTCTTGTAGAAGAATGTTAAGATCCCAATCTGCATTGCCTGCCTGGGCATTCATCATGGCGGTTTTCTTACTGGTATCACACCATTTTGAGCTCCAAAGCAAGTAATCTCCTACTGACAAAGTAGCCTTACCTATAGTTTTCCAATATTTGGGCATTAAATTTGCTTTACCATAGTATCCAATAAAGCTTGTGTGAAGGGGTCAGTAGGCCCATATTGTGCCACAATTGTTTTTTAACTCTTTTATTTAACTCTACCTGCTCTAGCCTTTCTTCTATAAATGTAACCGAGTCAAAAAATCTCAAGCTCACGATTGAACTGCCTGTCAGCTGCAGCCAAAGGAATGTTGGCAGTTAACCACATTTTTAAGTTTCCTTTGCAATATTGGCATATGACCATAATTTTTGGAAACAAAACCAATTTTTAACAATGTAAGCAATCTATTTTCTCTAAAATCAACACCAAGTGGATTACTTTTACGTTACAAAGTTCGGCTGCCAGTTCTTATATATGAATATATAATATATATTAACCTTCTTGTAGAAGAATGTTAAGATCCCAATCTGCATTGCCTGCCTGGGCATTCATCATGGCGGTTTTCTTACTGGTATCACACCATTTTGAGCTCCAAAGCTCTCACTAAATAGACATTACTTTTATATCTTTTATACATCGGGTTTTTGAATGACTAACCCTGTTACCAGTTTTAAGCCAACTTTTTGTTACCGAAGTTTTAAATTTTTAATCAAACCCAATAACTTTAGGCCAATGATTTATAACCAAGACATGTAGAACATATTTATACCTTAAAACCAATTACAAACAAAAATGAATTGACAACACATCTTATATATTTAAACCAAACAAAATTTCTCGCTTTTTCTAGCCATAATTCCAAAATTAAAGGACCTTGTCACAGAGATTTTTCCAGGACAAACAACTCTTAACTTCCTTATTTAATCCAAGAAACCTGCCTGTCCCTTTAAAAACAGCCTTTCTAGCTCAGCTCCACTTTTAGTTACAGGTGTTAAGCAAACTTATCAGCCGCTGCTCTGCATATTAAAACTGCCTTTGAAAACCAAGTTAAACTAGACCAAGTGTTGAATCAAGCAATTTTAATGATCTTTTAAACATTAAACATAGAACATAAAACATAGACAACCAATCATTCATATAATGAGACATGTGGACAGAAAACACAATGAGACACGTGGACGTTGGTGCACCAAGGACAAGACAATAAACAAAGAGAGCAGAATTAAGGATTTCTCTTAGTTTCTCTTAGCCTAAAACGTCTCCTGAATTTTCTCTTGTTCCTAGGAGAGCTCTGAAACAGCCTTTTCATTCTTTTTTGCTGGCATAACCCAGAGAGAGAACAACTGCTTTTCAAAACCCTTTCTCTCTCTGATGTTCAAAATCTAACGCTTTATTCCTTTCTTTAGGATATGTAGCTGTGGCTGCTTTCTTAGTTTTCCAATTTCTTCTAACCCTGCTCCTCTCACCCGAAGCAGCTCTCGCATGCTGTGGGCAAATGCCCTTTTAGAATTCTCCTGTCCCAAAATTTGCTGTCACCTCCTAGACAAAATTAGGCATCGGGTCAACACCTATTTGACCTAGACCATATCCCCTAAAACACACCTCCTGCAAACATGGCCTCCAAAAATTAACTAGCACTAGGATCAATACCATTTGCTACTTCCCAATTGCGCTGGATACTCTCCTTCTTTTTCCCGTTTTCCGTGGAGCCCCACCTAAGACAGCTTTCCTCCACTGGTCCCCCGTTTTATTATTTTTTTTTTTTACTTTTTTTTTTCTTTTTTTTTTTTTAGATATTTTATTTACACTTCAGATGCCATCCCCTTTCCACATCCCCCCCTTAGAAAACCCCTATCCCATACCCCCTTTTCATTTTTGCATTTATACATTTTTTTAAAATAATGTTAATCATAAGCATTATAAGTTTGGAATTGTTCAATCAGAGGTGTAACCCACTGACCAACCTAGATATAACAACTATCTTTGACTGGTTGAGATACATGAATATCTGCCTCCCTGTCTCCCTCCTCTTTCTCTTTTTCATTACCTAGCTTCTCCTCTCCTTCTTCTTCTCCTCTTCTTACTCCTTTTCTTCCTCTCAGTACTCCTCCTACCTTAGCTCCTCCTACACATCACCCTTCCTGTTAAAATGAAACTTTTCTCTCAAAATACAATTAAAGCATAATTATGCCAATTTGTACCAGTGAGGTACAGGATACTCCTAATACCGCGTCCATCCTTTTGTTGACTAACCAGCACCTCTGTCATCTATCCTAACTAAAACATTTAGTTCTGAACCTGGCTTTAGGATGAATGTCAGCTGACGACCATCTACTCAAATCTTTTCTCTTACGGTAAATAGCTATAAGTTTTCAACCCCGTCAGAAATCCAGAATGACTGAGTTAACTATAATTGTGAGAAGCACAAAGCATAGCTTCTAAAACTTAGGCAATTTATAGAGACCTCTGAACACCTGAAAAGCCCTTATACTACTGAATGTTGGAGCATCAAATCTTCAGCCTTCTGGCCCAGAATCATTTGACAGACCTTGGTGATGCAGGATTATTACGGACTGATTACTCTGTCTAGGCAGATATAATCAGTCGACTATTCTGCATGTGTGCCCTTTTCTGGATAGTAATTTATCTGTAGATAGAGAGAGGCAATTCTTGCCTAGTGGCTGTCACCACACAACTGGAGTAACTCCAAGGATGCTCAATTTCTTCTTAGAATCCACAACAGGAAGCTGTCAGGAGCAGACAGGTCTCTAATCAATATGAACATTAATATATAAATATTTGTAGCATCAGTTCTATGGACTTCTGATGTTTTGAAAACCAACTATCCATGTAAGGTAACCTGGACTGTTGTCTGTTCACTTCTCTAAGCTATTTCTAAATAAAATATGGAAAACACCCTAACAATAAACTTAAAACCATGAATTTGCTATAGTCCCTTAACTCATAGGTTAACCGTCCCAAATCAGTTAAAAAAGTTAAAAAAGGACTGGATCTAGGCATTGTATTCCTAAATGTGTTATGCAGGCACAATGCCCATGAGTGTATCAATATTCATCTCATTTTTATATTAATAAGAGGCTCGTACCAATGAAAACCTTAAATTTGAGATCAAAGTAAATTTTGTACCATTTAAGAATTTATAACTTCATCTTGATAATAATTATAGAGATTTCTACCAGTAGGTTATGGCTATGCAGTAAGTCCTAGCTAATCCCCCCTGTTCCAACAAAACCACTACTTTTCCCTAGAAAGACAGACAATTATTAACCACATTAGTACCCAAGCTCAGGGAATAGGGGTGCTGACTCTTCTTTAACTTCTTCAAGCTGATTAAGGGGGTTGAGATTTTAGAAGAGGGGTGGGGGGAAGAGTAAGTTGATAAGCCTCTGATGCTGTGTCTTCACTAAATCCAGATGGAATTCCAGGACATCAGAGGGTTGGGCAGGTCTGCTCAGTATGCTTGATGAGTAGATACACCAAGGCTGTGTATTCTGCAATATACAATTCTCAGAACAAGTTTTAGTATCAAAAAAAAAAATTTCCCACCCCCAGGGGGCTGACATTTTTTTTAAAGATGTTGGTTCTGAAGACTTTTTTTTCCTGATTGTTAAAATTGGTTGTAGTATTTACGTTTCAGATTTTATCCCCTTAGCCTACTTCCTCCCACCACCCAGAAACCTCCTATCCCATCCCCCTCCTCATGCTTCTATGAGGCAGTGACCACACCTAACCCCCCTCACTATCCCTTCCCCACCCTCACATTCTCTCCCCCACTGTGTGTTCATTTTTTTATGGGACCAAGAAACTCCTTTCCCACCTATGTCCGACAAGGCCATCCTCCTCTTCATATACCTCTGGAGTCTTGGGTCCCTCCCTATGTGTTCCCAGGCTGGTGGTTTAGACCCTGGGGGGCTCTGGTTGTTTGGTATTGTTGCTTTCCACCTGGGGTCAATAATCCTTTCTGCTCCTTCAGTCCTCTCACTAAGTTCTCCATTGGGAAACCCCTGATCATATCAGTAGTTAATTGTGAACATTGTCCTCTGAGTGTGTTAGTTTTTGGCTGACCTCTAAGGAGACAGATATATCATGTTCCTCACATTATGCACTTCCAGCCATCCACAACAGTGTTTAGATTAGGTTGCTGTACATGGGGTGAATACCCAGGTGGAATGGTCTCGTGATGGCCCCTCCTTCAGGTTATGTTCCATGTTTTTTTTCCCTATTTGCTCCCTTGAGCATTTTTATTTCTCGTTCTAAGTAGAACTGAGGCATCCCCTCTTGGTCTTCCTTCTTCATGAGCTTCATGTAGTCTATGCATTGAGTCTTCGCTAATCCAAGCTTTTGGGCTAACATCCGTGGAGATATGTTTGTGTAACCATCTTCTTTTGGGGTTTTTGGAAGATTGCTTTCTTGCTTTTTCTAGGTTGTAGTTTCCCTCCTTGTGTTGGAGTTTTCCACCAATTATTCTTTGAAGTGCTGGATTTGGGTTGAGATACTGTGTAAATTTGGATTTGTCATGGAATATTTTGGTTTCTCCATCAATAATGATAGACAGTTTTGCTGTGTATAGTAGTCTGGGCTGGCATTTGTGTTCTCTTAGGGTCTGTATGATATCGGTCCAGGATCTTCTGGCTTTTATGGTCTCTGGTGAGAAGTCTGGTGTAATTCTTATAGGTCTGCCTTTATATGTTACTTTGCCTTTTTCCCTTACTGCTTTTAGTATTTTTTCTTTGTTTTGTACATTTGATGTTTTGACTATTATATGGTGGGAAGTATTTCTTTTCTGGTCTAAACTATTTGGAGTTCTGTAGGCTTCTTGTATATTTATGGACATCTCTTTCTTTAGGTTAGGGAAGTTTTCCTCTATAATTTTGTTGAGGATATTTACTGGTCCTTTAAGTTGGGAGTCTTCCCCCTCATCTATACCTATTATCCTTAGGTTTGGCCTTCTCATTTTGTCTTGGATTTCTTGTATATTTTGGGTTAGTAGCTTTTTGTATTTTGCATTTTCTTTGACAGTTGTGTCAATGTTTTCCATGGCATCTTCTGCACATGAATGTTTGTGGAGCTGGCATGGAGATACTTATGGATTATATCTTGAATACAGTTTTAAATACACAGCTGTATATTTTCTCAAACATAGAATTGCATACTTTACAGGGTAGCTAATTTATGGCATGGAGGTGAATACTTTTAACACCACCCCTTTGGAAACTTAGGAAGGAAAATGCAAATTTGAGGCTTAAAAATTAGTATCCTAAGTGATCTCTCCCTTACCCTTCAAAAAATAAGAGATAAAGGAATTGTGATTGAATATGAAATTGAGCTCTGGAGGTCAATTCAAAGAGATAATATGTCAAGTTACAAATATATTTGGGAGGATTTCCAGTTCCAGAGTTATTGGAGGACTTTTTTAAAAAATTAAATATTTTATTACATGTTATCATCCCCTTACCCAATTTCTACCCTCTACCCAGGAATACCCTGTCCCATATGCCTTCCTCCTGCTTCTATGAGGATGTGCCCTCACCTATCCCTCCACTCCCATCTTCCCAACCTTGAATTCCCCCACACCTGGCAACCAGCCTTCATGGGATGAAGGATCTCCTCTCCACCTATGCCCAACAAGGCCATCCTCAGCTACATATACAGCTGGATCCATAGGTCCCTCCCTGTGTGCTCCAAGGCTGGTGGTTTAGACCCTGGGAGCTCTGGTTGATTGGTATTTTTGCTCTCCTTATGGGGCTGCAAACCCTTTCAGCTCTTTCAGTCTTCTCTCTAACTCCTCCATTGGTAACCCCATGATCAGTTCAATAGTTAGGTGTGAGTATCCACCTCTGTAGATGTCAGACTCTGGCAGACCTCTAAGGATACAGCTAATTAGGCTCCTTTCAGCATGCACTTCCTGACATCTACATCAGTGTCTACCTTTAGTGACTGCACATGGGATGGATACCCAGGTGAAATGGTCTCATAGCAGCCTTCTAATTATGAAATTTTAAGACAATTTGTATCTTGGGACATTGCATGAGAGCTTCTCAGTGAAAAGTTGGAAAATATTCTAAGTAATAATATTATGGGTTCCTGACCCCTGGGAAAAGACTACAAACTCAATCCAGTTATATTTAAAAGATTTATTGATTACTGTTAGCAAGATAATCTCTGAGTCAAAATTGATATTTCTGTACGAAGGAGGATGATGGAAAGATTATTTTTTAAAGTGAAAATCCCCAACAATACCTTGAGAATCTGCATAAGCAAGTAAGGAGTTGTTATGCTCTCCAAGATAAGGCAACTTCAAATAGCCCTTGTTGTATGGAGGTTAGAGAAGCCACAATGCAGTTAGTTGTATCTTAACAAGTAGATGGTCATGGCCGTGCATTTCTTGGTGAGGGTCACTAAGTTATGGTTACAGGAACTTATCTGTCAGGGACTGGAGTCAGAGAAAATCAGCTAGTGGTTACCAAGATACCTAACTTAAAATGGAGTTTCTTTAGCATTTGTGGTGGTTTAGATGAGAACACCCCATCATATATTTGAGTGTCTTGTTCTGCATTTGGTTGACTGTTAGGAAGGACTAGGAGGTACTGGGGGAAGTGTAATCTTGTTGGAAGAGATGTGTGAATGATACATTTAGGGTGGGCTTTGAAGTTTCACTGCCAGGCCCCGTGTCTCTCTCTTGGCCTGCTATCTATCAATCAGGATGTAAGTCTTTAGCAACAGTTTCAGCAACATTCCTGTCTATGTGCCACCATGCTCTGGCCATGATGGCCATGGAGTACTCCTCTGAAACTGTGAGCAATGCCTCAATTAGATATTTTCTTCTATACAATGTCTTTTACATGATGTTTCATCACAGAAACAGTAACCCCAACTAAAGCCACATTATTTTTTATTTTTTATTTATTTTTCTTTCTTTCTCTCTTTATTTCTTTATTTATTTATTTATTTTTTATTGATATTTTATTTACATTTCAGATGCCATTCCCTTTCCCCATTTCCCTAGAAAACCCCTATCACATGCTCCCTTTTTCTTTTAGCTTTTATACATTTATTTAAAATGATAATCAAAGGCTTTATAAGTTTGGTAATGCTCAATCAGAAGTATAACCCAATACCCAACCTAGATATATCAACTATCTTTGACTGGTAGAGACATGTGTACATCTGCCTCCATGCCCCACCCTCTCTTTCTCTCTCTTTCTCTCTCTTATCACCTAGCTTCTCCTCTCCTTCTTCTCCATTCCTTACTTCTTCTCTTTCTCTCAGTACTCCTTTCCCCTTAGCTCCTCCTACATATCACCCTTCCTGTTAAAATAAAACTTTTCTCTCAAAATAAAATTAGACCATAATTATGCCTATTTGTACTAGTGAGGTACAAGATAGTCCTAATACCCAGTCCATCATTTTGTTGACTAACCTGAACCTCTGTCATCTCTCCTAACTAAAACACTTGGTTTTGAACCTGGCTTTTTTCTTGGCTTTAGAATGAATGTCAGCTGAAAGCCATCCACTCAGATATTTTTTTTCTCAAAGTAAATAGACAGGATTGGCTATGAGACTATAGGTCTTCAACCCCATCAGAAATCCAGAATGACTGAGTTAACTTAAAGTATGGGAAGCACTAAGCATAGCTTCTAAAACTTAGCCAATTTATAGAGACCACTGAACACCTGGACAGTCCCTATACTACAGAACATTGGAGCATCAAATCTTCAGCCTTCTGGCCCAGAATCATCTGACAGACCTTAGTGCTGCAGAATTATTAAGGGCTGATTACTCTGTCTAGGCAGATATAATCAGTTGACTATTCTGCAAGTGTGTCCTTTTCTGGACAATAATTTGTCTGTAGATGGAAAAAGGCAATTCTTGCCTAGTGGCTGTCTGCCCACAGCTGGAGTAACTCCAAAGATGCTCAATTTCTTCTTAGAATCCAAGACAAGAAGCTGTCAGGAGCAGACAGGTCTCTAATCAAAATGATTATTACAGAAATATTTGTCATGTCAATTCTGTGGACTTCTGATGTTTTGAAAACTAACTATCCAGGTAAGGTAATCCTGACTCTTGTCTGTTAAGTCCTCTCAGCTATTTCTAAATAAAATACGGAAAACACTCTAACAATAAACTCAAAGTCATGAATATGCTATAGTCCCTTAACTCGCAGGCTAACCATCTCAAATCAGTTAAAAAAATTTAAAGAAGGACTGGGTCTAGGTCTTGTATTCCTAGATGTGTTAGACAGGCAGAATGCCCATGAGAGTATCAATATTTATCCCACTTTTATATCAATAAGAAGCTCGTACCAATGAAAACCTTAAATTTGTAATCAAAGTAAATTTTGTGCCATTTAAGAAATTATAACTTTATCCTGATAATAATTATACAGATTTCTACCAATAGGTAATTGCTATGCAATAAATCCTAGCTAATTCTTCCTGTTCCAAAAAAACCACTACTTTTCCCTAGAAAGACAGCCCAATATTAACCACCTTAGTTTCCAAGCCCAGGGAATAGGGGCACTGACTCTTCATTGACTACTTTAAGCTGATTACAGTCATTAAAACTACATTATTAATATGAATCTTTCTTATATACATAGTGATAATGAATAGAGTTAATCAGTTAGCCAGGCTGGTGTGTGGTCTGGAGAGCAGACAGACCAGCCAATGGCAGCAAACAATGATCTCTTAGAAACCAGTCTTGGCAAGTCAAGTGTATACTGTAGTCTTTTGTGTTCTTTAATAATTTGATGCTGTTTTAGAGCTGAATGGACTCATCTGTGTGGCACTTACATGCGAATCTCCTTATTGGCACCAAGAAACCAAGGATGGGTAGGGTTTCAGTAGCATTCTCTGGCCAGCATGCTTCCTAGTAGTAGGTGGGTGGTGGCCATTAATGAAATCATAATTCCCACACTGAAATAGACTCTTGATTTTACATTCTTTGTATTGTGTGTGACATTAGGCCAACTCCCTAATTTCCACAAGCCTCAATTTCCTGCCAAGGAATTTGCCTTGGTTGCAAAGCTTAAAGGAGTACCTCCAAATTCATAATACGGATGAATTATATTTAGTATAACACTAAAAGATCATTGTTAAGCAACAGTAACTTTATTTTGCAAATAAGGAAATGTTGGTAAGGAATTTTATGATGTGCAATATAGTATTTGAAAGGTTAGGCCAGTTCTCTGTACGTTCATGTCATGTTCCTGCCATTAGATGTAATTAGTGTATAGGCTGAGAGAAACAACAGAAACTCACAATAAAAAGTCCATGTCCACTGCATGCTGCACCATGCAGAGTGGCTTTTGTCAGCTGGTGGACTGCAGATAGGGATGAATAGGGATGGTAGTGGTGGAGTCAAACAATGGGAAGAGCTCTTGGAATTAAGGTTGATGACCTAAGCAAATTTGTCCCTTGCTGTGTGAGTCTCTTCCTCTCTCTCTCTCTCTCTCTCTCTCTCTCTCTCTCTCTCTCTCTCTCTCTCTCTCCTTATAAAGCACAATATTTAATTCTTTGGCTAGCTTACAAGTTCAGATAGTCAGTCCATTATCATCAAGGTTGGAACTTGGCAGCATTTAGGCAGGCATGATGCAGAGCTGAGAGCTTTACATCTTCATCTGAAGGCTGTTAGTGGAAGATTGACTTCCAGGCAGCTAGGACGATGGCCCATGCCCACAGTGATTCACCTCTTCCAACAAGGCCACAACTCCTAACAGTGACACTCTCTGAACCAAGAATATTTCATCCCACTTTCTGGCCCACATAGGCCTGTTCAAACACATGAGTCTATGGGGGCCATGTATAGCCATATCATAATTAAAAAGAACATTTAGTCCAACTTCCAATGTCTCCATAATCTATAGCAGTCTCAACAATGTTAAAAGTTCAAAGTTCAAAGTCTCTTCTGAAATCCATCTAATCACTTAACTGAAATCCCCAAAGCAAGTCAGGAAACCAGCTGGGCAAACTCCAAACTCTGCATCTTCATGTCTGATGTCAAAGTGGTCCTCAGATCTCCACCTCCTTTTTCATCTTGTTGACTGCAACAAACTTCTTTTCCTGGGATGTTTCTGCTTTCTGTTAGCAGCTTTCCTCACCAGATATCTTATGGCTCTGGCATCTCAAAAATCTTTGGGTCTTCAAGGCAACTTCAATAGTACAGCTTCTTTTTTCAATGTCTAGGATCCACACAAGATCTTATGGGCTCTTTCACAAGGCCTGTATCATTTCTCCAGCTCAGCACTCTGTAGTACTCTAAGCTCAGGAAGATCAAGTCCACTGATGCTTCTGTTCTTGGTGACAATCCCATGGTATTGGCATCTCTAATACATGGGGATCTTCTGCTGCAACTAGATTTCATAATAGTTGTAATAGCCTCTCATAGGCTCTCATCATGGTGCCAAGCCTCAAATACTTTTTATGACCCCTTCAGTTCTGGACAATAAATTATAACTGAGTTTATACCTTCACCAATGGCCTTGCATGGCCTTTCACAGTGCCAAGCCTCAGCTGCTCTTCTTGACCCCTTCAACCTTTCAAAACCAGTACCAGCTGGGTGATGCTTATACATTACCAAGTACTGCTGCAGCACATGGTACAGCCTTGGCTATCTCTGGAACACAACTTCTTTGTGCTCTCAGAAAACACTTCCCAGACTTTACCTCAGTGATACTGGTCTCTTCTTAATCCCTTCTAATTTCTTAGCTACAGCTAATCAGCATCAATCGTGCCAGTATTCTCTTCCATTTTTCACGCTAAAGCCAGATCCACATGGCTGTAGCCACAGAGTTCTGCTGCTTGAAGAAGCTGGAACAAGGCCCCTTTCTTCTATTACAGTATCATTAGCTATTTTTCAACTCTTTCACCGTGTCAACTTGGCTGTCTTGTATCTTGCTTTTTAGACAGATCTTAAACTCAGAGATCTGCATGTCTGTTTCCTGGGATTAAAGGTGTGTACCATCTTCTCTGAACTTAAACTTTTCTTCACCTAGAACTTGCTCTGTCCCAGGCTGGCCTTCAACTCAGAGATCTGTTTGGCTTTATCTCCTGAGATTAAGTAAAGGTGTGTACCACTATATCTGGATCAAAATTTAGCTGGGTAGTATCTTGCCTTTAAGTCCCATTTCCTTAATCTGCTATCTCCTAGAACACAGGATTCAACTCCATTTCATTTCCTGGTGTCCCTTTAGTACTTGAAGCATATATTTATTATATTTTCCCTTCTAAGCTTACACTATGCTTGTTCAAAATGCTCTTATTGAAACTTTGTCAATACAATTAATATAAATCTCGTTAATCTGCCTTAGATATACTCTTCAGACAAAGGCAAAAAAAAATTTATGCCACGTACTGAAATTCTTCTTGGACACCACTTGGCCTTGGTCTGCAGTTTAAGGTACTCTAAGCAACAAAGTCTTCCATATTTCTACTAGGTTAGCCCATTATGTCCCATTTAAAGCATCCTACAACTTACCAAATCCAAAGTGCCCAAATTTACATTCTTTCAAACAAAAGCATGGTTAGGCTTATTACAGCAATACCTTACTCCCTGGTACCAACTTCTATCTCAGGGTTTAACAGACACTATGACCAAGGCAAGTCTTATAAAGGACAACATTTAATTGGGACTGGTTTATAGTTTCAGAAGTTCAGTCCATTATCATCAAGGTGGGAGCTTGGCAGCATCTAGGCAGGTATGAGGCATGTTAAATATTTTTATCTGGCCTCTCAGAATAGTTTGCAATGAGTCATGTGTGAGCCTTAATGAATCTGATGAACGGATTGTTTAGTGAACTCCACAGGTAAAATGTGAAGCCCTCTGCAGTATGTAGCAATGTATTTCTGCTATAAATGTCTTGAGAGTTCTACGTCTTCATCTCAAGGCTGCTAGTGGAAGATGAATTTTCAGTTTGCTCGGATGAAGGTCTTAAGTCCATGCCCACAGTGACACAGCTACTCCAATAAGGCTACACTTCCTAATAGTGCCACTCCCTGGGCAAAGCACCTACAAACCATCATAGTGAGTTACATGGTGAGTATGGAGAAGGAAGACATGAGTGTGTTCCATTTCTAACTAACTTAATGAAATCAGATTTTAACAGGGGGTCTCAGTAGACAGAACCTTTGCTTTCACAATCACAATGGTTGCTTCTGGACTCTGTGGAGCACCTCCAAATATTTAAAAACTTATGTTGGTCGTATTCAGCTAGAATGTCAGACTGGAGGCTAGGCAACAACGGACAGGGTTTCCAATAGAGGATCTCAAAGGGTGTAAAACCCAAGGTATAAGGGATATTATTGGCCTTCTACAGAGAATAAGGTAGGAGAGATATCCAGTCACCACCAGTTTCAAGGTTTAAATTTTGTCTAGGCCTCTTTCAGGGCCCAATTCATCCTCCCCTCCTGCCCTGAACTCTGGGGTCTACATATACAATGTAATTTCCAATGGTCCCCAGAGCCTGTGCCAAAGATGGAGTAAACTGTGAAATAAAGGCTGGTTCATTATCAGACCCAAGCAGTGTAGGCAAACCCTACTGGGTATAATGTCTTCCAGAAAACTGGCAGTTTCATTCTTTGTATGGTAGGCATCTACCCATTCTAAAAAGGTGTCTATAAAACCTCTTGTATATTTGTATCCATATATGTAGGCCTTTACCTCTGTGTAGTTTATTTCCCAACTAGCTCCTGGTCATTGGCCTCTGACCCTGGTTTCTGAAGTTTCTTTTTAAAATTGGATATTTTATTTATTTACATTTCAGATGTTATCCTCATTTCCCCATTCCCTTCTGAAACCTTATATCTCATTTTCTCTCCTCCTGCTTCTATGAGGGTATGCTCATACCTACCTACCTACTTCTACCTCCTTGTCCTTGATTTACCCCACACTGGGGTATTCAGCCTTCATGGGACCAAAAACATCCTCTCCCACAAGGCCTTCCTTCACTACACATACAGCTAGAGCCGTGAGTCCCTCCATGTGTGTTCCCAGGCTGGTGGTTTAGACCCTGGGGAGCTCTAGTTGATTGGTATTGTTGTGAAAGGGCTAAAAATATCAAAAACTCCTAACAGACAGAGCAGAACCAAGAGTGCAGGTCAGGTTGGTCATGAGCTCTGTGATTCAGGAACTTAGCTGACCACAAGATAGATGGTTGTTTACTAATAGGATCTTAGAGAATAGCCTATACAAAATGTTCCCCATGGCTGCTCCTTGGACCCTGTCACAAACTGAATAATGGGCTGGGACTTTCCACAGGTGTTCTCCAATAGCCCTCCTTACTCCCCCTGCGTTGTGGTTTCCCCCCTGAGTTGTAGTTTTTTACTTAAAATTCTCTCTGTCTCCAAAAGCCTTGGGGTCAGACACCACTGCCCATGCATGGGTCATGGGTCTTGACCTCAACATATTGATCGAAATATACCTCTTGCTGATTGCATCAAGTTCGGTGTCTTGTGAGTTAATGGGTGGCTGTGAATTCCTGAGGCTTGGGTGAGGTCCTCCCTTCATGGGGACCTTACAGTTGCTCTCCTCATAGGGTCACAAATGCTTTCTGCTCCTTCAGTCTTCTCTCTAACTTCTCCGTTGGTAAACCTTTGATCATATCAGTGGTTAGCAGTTAGCATCATCCTCTGACTGTGTCAATCTCTGGAAGACCTCTAAGGAGACAGCTATATCATGTTCTTGTCAGCATTCACTTCCAGCCATCCACATCAGTGTCTAGCTTAGGTGACTGTCCATGGGATGGATACACAGGTGGAATGGTCTCCAGATGGCCCGTCCTTCATTTTCTGTCCCATGATTTGTTTCCATATTTGCTCCTTTGAGTATTTTTTTTTATTCCTTCTAAGTAGGACTGAGGCATCCCCACTTGGTCTTCCTTCTTCATGAGCTTCATGTGGTCTGTGATTTAAGTCTTTGATATTCCAAGCTTTTGGGCTAACATCTGCTTGCTAGTGAATAAATACTGTGTGTGTTGTTTTGTGATTCGGTTAATTCACTCAGGAAGATATTATATTGTTACATCCATTTACCTAAGAATTTCACTAATTCATTATTTTTAATAGCTGAGTAATACTCCATTGTGTAAATGTACTACATTTTTTGTATCCATTCCTCTGTTAAAAGACATCTAGGTTCTTTCCAGCTTCTGGCTATTATGAATAAGGCTGCTATGAACATAGTGGAGCATATGTCCTTGTTATATATTGGAGCATCTTCTGGGTATATGCTCAGGAGAGGTATAGCTCAATCCTCAGGTAATGCTATGTCCAGTTTTCTGAGGAACCAACAGACTGATTTCCAGAGTGGTCATACCAGCTTGCAATCCCACCAAAAATAGAGGAGTGTTCCTCTTTCTCCGCATCCTTGCCAGCATCTACTATCACCTGAGTTATTGACCTTAGCCATTCTGACTGGTATCTCACACCAGTGAGTATTTCAGGGTTGTTTTGATTTGCATTACCCTGATGACTAAGGATGTTGAGCATTTCTTAAGGTGCTTCTTGTCCATTCTTGTTTCCTCTATTGAGAATTCTTTGTTTTGCTATACCCAGCAAAACTCTCAATCAATGTTGATGGAGAAACCAAAATTTTCCATGACAAAACCAAATTTACACAATATCTTAACACAAATCCAGCAATTCAAAGGATAATTGGTGGAAAACTCCAACACAAGGAGGGCAACTACAGTACCCAATTCATTCTATGAAGCTATAATTACGCTCATACCTAAACCTCACAAAGACCCAACAAAGAAGGTGAACTACAGACCAATCACTCTTATGAATATTGATGCAAATACTCAATAAAATTCTTACCAACTGAATCCAAGAACACATCAAAGCAATCATTCATTATGATCAAGTAGGCTTTATTCCAGGAATGCAGGGATGGTTCAATATTCAGAAATCCATCAATGTAATTCACTACATAAATAAACTCAAAGAAAAAAACCCCATGATCATTTTACTAGTTGCTGAGAAGCATTTGAGAAAATTCAACATCCCTTCATGTTAAAAGTCTTGGAAAGATCAGGAATTCAAGGCTCATACCTAAACATAGTAAAAGCAATATATACAGCAAGCCAGTAGCCAATATCAAACTAAATGGAGAGATACGGGAAGCAATCCCACTAAGATCAGGGACTAGACAAGGCTGCCCCCTCTCTCCCTACCTATTCAATATAGTACTGGAAGTTCTAGCTAGAGCAATTAGACAACAAAATGAAGTCACAGGGATACAAATAGGAAAGGAAGAAGTCAAAATTTCACTATTTGCAGATGATTTGATAGTATACTTAAGTGACCCTAAAACTTCCACCAGAGAACTCCTAAACCTGATAAACAACTTCAGCAAAGTGGCTGGATATAAAATCAACTCAAATAAATCAGTAGCCTTCCTCTATTCAAAGGAGAAACAGGCTGAGAAAGAAATTAGGGAAATGACACCCTTCACAGTAGGTACAAACAATATAAAGTAACTTGGAGTGAATCTAATCAAGCAAGTAAAAGATCTGTAGGACAAGAACTTCAAGTCTCTGAAGAAAGAAATCGAAGAAGATCTCAGAAGATGGAAAGGTCACCCATGCTCCTAGATTGACAGGATTAACTCAGTAAAAATGGCCATCCTGCCAAAAGCAATTGACAGATTCAATGCAATCCCCATCAAAATTCCAAATCAGTTCTTCATACAGATAGAAAGAGCAATTTGCAAATTCATTTGGAATAACAAAAAACCTAGGATAGCAAGAACTATTCTCAACAATAAAAGAACTTCTGGCGGAATCACTGTCCCTGTCCTTAAACTGTACTACAGGGCAATAGTAATAAAAACTGCATGGTATTGGTACAGAGGCAGGCAGAAAGATAAATGGAATAGAAATGAAGATCCAGAAATGAACCCACACACTTATGGTCACTTGATCTTTGACAAAAGAGCTAAATCCATCTAGTGGAAAAAGGACAGCATTTTCAACAAGTGGTGCTGGCTCAACTGGACATCAGCATGTAGAAGAATGCAAATTAATCCATTCTTATCCCTTTGTACAAAGCTCAACTCCAAGTGGATAAAGGACCTTCACATAAAACCAGATACACTGAAACTAATAGAAGAGAAGTTGGGGAAAACCCTCGAATACCTAGGCACAGGGGAAAATTCCTAAAGAGAACACCAATGGCTTATGCTCTAAGATCACAAATCGACAAATGGGACCTCATAAAATTGTAAAACTTCTGAAAGGCAAAGGACACTGTCAACAAGACAAAACTGCAACCAACAGATTGGGAAAAGATCGTAACCAATCCTACATCCAATAGATGGCTAATATCCAAGATATACAAAGAGCTCAAGAAATTATACACTAGAAAGAGGCAATTCTTGTCTAGTGGCTGTCTCACCACAACTGGAGTAACTCCAAAGATGCTCAATTTCTTCTTAGAATTTAAGACATGAAGCTGTCAGGAGCAGACAGGTCTCTAATAAAAATGAACATATTACAGAAATGTTTGTAATGTCAATTCTGTGGGCTTCTGATCTTTTGAAAACCAACTATCCATGTAAGGTAATCTGGACTGTTGCCTGTGAACTCCTCTCAGCTATTTGTATATAAAATACAGAAAACACCCTAACAATAAGCTCAAAGCCAAGAATTTGTTTTAGGCCCTTAATTCACAGGCTAACCATCTCAAATCAGTTAGAAAAGTTAAAGAAGGACTGGGTCTAAGCCATGTCCATTCTTGTATTCCTAAATGTGTTGTACAGGCACAATGCCTATGAGAATAACCATATTCATCTCTGTTTTATATCAATAAGAAGCTTGTACCAATGAAAACCTTAAATTTAAGATCAAAGTAAATTTTGTAGCATAAGAAATTATGACTTCATCTTAATAACAATTATACACATTACTACCAGTAGGTTATGTCTATGCAACAAATCCTAGCTAATCCTCCATGTTCCAACAGAACCACTACTTTCCCCTAGAGAGAGAGCCCATTATTAACCACCTCAGTCCCCTAGCCCTGGGAATAGGAGTGCCTACTCTTTATTAACTTCTTCAAGCTGATTACGGGCATTGAGATATTAGAAGGGGGCAGAGGGAAGAGTAAATTGACAAGCCTCTGATACTGTGTCTTCACTGCATCGAGCTGGAATTCCAGGACATCAGAGATTCGAGCAGGTCTACTAAGCTTGCTTGATGAGTAGATACACCAAGGCTGTGTATTCTGCAATACACAATTCTCAAAACAAATTTTAGTATCAAGATAATTTTTTGTTTGAATTCTGAAATCTAGTCTTCTGGCAGCCTGTCTCTGTCATGTCTAATTCCCATAATTCTGGGAGTTTCTATGAGGATGTGCTCCCACCTTCCCCCCATTCCTGCCTTCCATGATCTCAAATTCACCAACTCTGGGGAATCCAAACTTTCAGGCACCAAGGCCACCCACTTCCACTGATGCCTAACCCTTTACCCCATCCCCCCTCCTCCAATTACTATGAGGGTGGGCTCTGACCATCCTCCCATTCCTGCCTCCCTGCTCTTGAAATTCCCCCAACAATTGGGAATCCAACTTTCAAGTACCAAGGAAGTCCACTTTCACTGAAGCCTGGCAAGGCTACCCTCAACTACCTGTACAGGCGGAAACATGAGTCCTTCCCTTTGTATTCTTGGGCTGGAGATTTTAGAATGGCTACTCCAGCTTGTTTCTTAGGACCATTTGCTTGAAAAATTGTTTTCCAGCCTTTTACTCTAAGGTAGAGTCTGTCTTTTTCACTGAGGTGAGTTTCTTGTATGCAGCAAAATGATGGGTCCTGTTATCTATTCAGTCCATTAGCCTATGTCTTTTAATTGGGGGAATTGAGTCCATTGATGTTAAGAGATATTAAGGAACAGTGCTTGTTTTGTCCTGTTTTTTTTTTTTTTTTTTTTTTTGTTATTAGAGGTAAAATTATTTTTGTGGGAAGAGGATTACTTTCTTGCTCTTTCTAGGTTATAATTTCCCTCCTTGTATTGGAACGTTCCTGCTATTATCTTTTGTAATGGTGGGTTTGTGGGAAGATACTGTGTAAATTTCATTTTGTCATGGAATATCTTGATTTCTCCACCTATGGTAATTGAGAGTTTTGCTAGGTATAGTAGCCTGGGCTGGCATTTGTGTTCTCTTAGGGTCTTTATGACATCTGTCCAGTATTTTCTAGCTTGTATAGTATCTGGTGAGAAGTCTGGTGTAATTCTGATAGGTCTGCCTTTTAATGTTACTTGGCCTTTTTCCCTTACTGCATTTAATATTATTTCTTTGTTTTGTGCACTTGGTGTTTTGATGATTATGTGACAGGATGTATTTCTTTTCTGGTCTAGTCTATTTGTCTTTTTGTTCCAGGATATTTTTTCTATAGGCTTCTTGTATGTTTATTGGCATTTTGTTCTTTAGATTAGGGAAGTTTTCTTCTGTAATTATGTTGAAGATATTTATTGACCTTTTAAGTTGGGAATCTTCACTCTCATCTATACCTATTATCCTTAGGTTTGGTCTTCTCATTATGTCCTGGATTTTCTGGATGTTTTGTGTTAAGAACTTTTTTCATTTTTCATTTTCTTTGACAGTTGTGTCAATATTTTCTATGGTATCTTCTGTACCTGAGATTATCTCTTCTATCTCTTGTATTCTGTTGGTGATGCTTTTGTCTATGACTCCTGATTTCTTTCTTAGGCTTTCTATCTCTAGTGTAGTCTCTTTTTTGATTTCTTTATTGTTTCTACTTTTATTTTTAGATCTTGGATGGTTTTGTTTAATTCCTTCTTCTGTTTGGTTGTGTTTTCTTGCAATTCCTTAAAAGATTTTTGTGTTTCCTCTTTAAGGGTTTCTATCTGTCTACCAGTATTCTCCTTAAGTTCTTCGAGAAGGTTATTTATGTCTTTCTTAAAGTCCTCTATCATCATCATGAGAAGTGATTTTAATTCTGAATCCTGCTTTTCTGGTGTGATGGGAGTGTTCAGGGCTTGCTATGATGGGAGAACTGTGTTCTGATGATGCCATGTTACTTTGGATTCTGTTGCTTATGTTCTTGCACTTGCCTTTCATCATCTGGTTAACTCTAGTGATGCCTGTACTTGCTGTCTCTGAGTGAAGCCTGCCTTTCCAGTTATCTTGCTTGTGTCTGATCTCCTCGGGGTCCAGATGTCTCTGTGATCTTCTCCAGCTACACTGAGTACAGTGGTACCTCTAGGATGCCTCAGGATATGGTGCCTCCAAGGTGGCAGTCCAGCTAGGTGTCTGCTGTTCTGGGTGCAGTGTCTCCTCTAGGATGTCTCAGGATAAGGTGCCCACTGATCTGAGTGCAGTGGCTCCTCTAGGCTATCTCAGGATATGCTGTCTGATGCTCTGAGTTCAGTTGTTCCTCTGTGGCTCTGGGTTGAGTGGACCTTCTAGAATGTCTTGGGCAGAATCCAGTGTCCACACCAGAGCAGACTGGGCAGAGGTCTGCTCCAGGCCTCAGATCTGGGAGAGGGGCAGAAGGGGAGTCCTATTTTGAAGGGGCAGAGAGTTTGGGTATCTGCTGGAATCTGAGTGCTCCCAGCACCCAGCTATGGTCTTAGGGCAGTGTGTGGATCTTTCTACCTATGGCTGTGGGATCTGTGGAGCCTCCAGCATGTCTCTGGCAGAATCTGGGGTGGACACAAGAGCAGACCAGTCAAGGGTCTGCTCCAGGCCAGAAGGGGAGTGCTAGATGCTTATGTTCTTGAGCTTGTCTTTTGCCATATAGATCTCCTTAGTGCTACCTGCCCTGTCTCTAACTTGAGCCTGTCTTTCCTATTATCTTAGATGTATCAGAACTGTGGGGAGGTTATTACTACTGGGGTTACTGCTGGGGCCCAAAATCTGCTCAGTGCTCAGGAACAGACAAGATGCTCCTGGGTTGGAGCTCCTGGAAACCCTGCTTCCTCTGGTTTCTATATGATTGGGGGCAGAGCTGCCACCCAAGATCTGCTCAGTGCTCTGGCCCAGACTGGAAGGAACCATGGCTGTGGGCCTGAAATGACTTCCTGGGTCTTTGTGGGTCCCAGTTACTCCCTGTTTGGGGTGGGCATTGTTGTCTGCTTCCCTAAGACACTGCCCAATTTAGAGCACCTGGGAGCCCTGCTTCCTCTGGGTTCTTAGAGATTGGGGGCAGAGCTGCTGCCCAAGATCTGTTCAGTGCTCTGGCCCAGACCAGAAGGCTTATTTCTTTTTTAAATTGGATATTTAATTTATTTACATTTGAAATGTTATCCTCTTTCTTGGGTTCCCCTCTGCAAACCCCCTATGGCATCCTCCCCTCACCCTGCTTCTTTGAGGGTGCTCCCTTACCCACCTACCTATTCCAGCCTCACTGCCCCAGCATTCATCTACACTGGGGCATCAAGCCTTTACAGGACCAAATGTCTCCCCTACCACTGATGTCAGTTAAGTTCCCTTAAGCTCCTTTCCCTAACTCCTCCATTGGGGTCCCTGTGCTCAGTCCTATGGTTGGCTCTGAGCACCTCCACCTGTATTGGTCAGGATCTGACTGAGTCTCTGAGGAGATAGCTGTATCAGGCTCCTGACAGCAAGCACTTCTTGGCATCTGCAACAGTGTCTGGGTTTGGTGTCTGCATGTGGGATGGATCCTCAGATGGAGGCGTCTTTGGATGGTATTTCCTTCAGTCTCTGCTCTACTTTGTCCCTGTATTTTCTTTAGACAGAAACAGTTCTGGGATAAAAGTTTGGAGATAGATGGGTGGCCCCATCCCACAACAGGGGGGCCAGGCCTAACTTCTGGGTATGGACTTGCCAGGTTCACCCTCCCCTTTGTGGGGTATTTTGCTAATGTCATCTCTGTGGGGTCCTGGGAGGCTCTTACTTTCCTGGCATCTGGGACTTTCTGGTTCCTGCCCATAGTTCCCCACCCCTCATTGCTACACACCTCTGTTCAGCTCTCTGGGGACCCTCTGTACATCTCCATTTCCTCCCATACCTGACTCTCCCCTTTTCCCCCTTCCCCTTTTCTCTTTCTCTCAAGTTTCTCTCACCCTCTACTTCCCTTGCTTATTTTACTCCCCCTTCTAAGTAGGACTGAAGCATCTACTCTTTAATCTTCTTTCCTCTTGATGTTCATGTGCTCTCTGTGTTGTATCCTGTATATTCTATGGTCTTTGCCTAATATTCACTTATCAGTGAGTACAGATCATGTGTGTTCTTTTGTGAATGAGTTACCTCACTCAGGATGATATTTTATAGATCCATCCATTTGCCTCCTAATTTCATGAAGTCATTTTTTCAATAGCTGAGTAGTACTCCATTGTGTAAATGTACCACATTTTCTGTATTATTTTCTCTGTTGAGGGACATCTGGCTTGTTTTTGCTATTATATATATGGCTTCTATGAACATAGTGGAGCATGTGTCCTTATTACACTTTGGAGAATCCCCAGGGTGTATGTCAAGGAGTGGTATAACTGGGTTCCCAGGTAGTATTATTTCTAATTTTCTAAGGAACCACCAGACTAATTTCCAGAGTGGTTGTACCAGCTTGCAATCTAATTAGCAATGGATGAGTGTTCTTCTTTCTCTATATTCTTACTAGTATATGCTGTCACCTGATCTTAGCCATTCTCACTGGTGTGAGGTGGAATGTCGGGGGAATTTGGTTTGCATTTCCCTGATGACTAAGGATGTTGAACATTTCTTTAGGTGCTTCTCAGCCATTCCAGTTTCCCGAGTTGAGGAGTTGAGAATTCTCTGTTTAGCTCTGTTCCCCATTTTTAAACAAGGGCATTTGATTCTCTGGAGTTCAACTTCTTGAGTTAGTTGTATATATTGAATATTAGCCTTCTATCAGACGTAGGATTGGTAAAGATCTTTTCCCAATCTATTGGTTGGCTTTTTGTCCTATTGACATTTTCCTTTGCCTTACAGAAGCTTTGCAATTTTATGAGGTCCCATTTGTCAATTTTTGATCTTAGATCATAAGCCATTGGTGTTTTGTTCAAGAAACTTCTCCCTGTGCCAATGACATACTTTCACTTCTGTTTGTTTCAGTGTGTCTGGTTTTATGTGGAAGTTCTTGGTCCACATGGACTTCTTGTTTGTACAGGGAGATAAGAATGGATCAATTTGCATTCTTCTACATGTTGACTGCCAGTTGAACAAGTATAATTTGTTGAAATTGTTCTCTTTTTTGGATGGGAGAAACACTGCTCCAGCCATACTATACTTTATTCTTCTATAGCTTATATAGCCCAACAAAATCTTTTAAGCAGTATACAATTACAATGTGATGACATTTTAGTTTTCTTCTAGTGAATGATTATAAAAAACCAGGGTGTTCCCCAATACCTTTAAAAGCAATAACATTACACAGTACAGGTAAAGAAAACAAATTATTCCCCAAAGCCCATGTACATTCCTAACCAAGCAACTAGTTATAGATTAACTGAATGTGAGCAAGCAAAGTAGTTTTCTCAGCCAGTTCCGCTTACTGGCAGGCAGCACTTTGTAGTTAAAAAGAAAGAAGTAATTGTTGTATTTTTTATCTTTAAAAGTAATCTTGTAAGAATCGTAAAGAATCTCAAATCTAAATTTTTATGTAAAAATCAGTCATATCTACCTTAAATCCTCAAAATGCATATCTACTCATCAACAATTCTTAATAAATTTTATCAGGAAGCTGAGGGCAAAAATGGGTGTAATAAATCAATCATCACAGTCTAGCTTCAGTGAGAGTCATGTCAGCCAGTGCTGCCATTGTTCTTGTTCCCTGACCATAAAGGTCCTAGCTTAACTAATAAGAGTGTGCCTTTCTGAACTTCATATTGGTGCCTAAGATTGTTTACATCAGAGCCAGGAGTGAAACCATCTCAACCTGGCTTCACTAACAACTTTATTTTTCCAAATATTTCCTAAGGGTAGTAGTCATTGTTGACAAACTACATCTCTAAGTTCTTTTCTAAAGTGGTGTCTTAATTATGGTTTTAATGCTGTAAACAGAAACCACGGGTAAGGCAACTCTTGTAAGGACAACATTTAATTGGGGCTGGCTTACAGGTTCAGAGGTTCATTTCATTATAATCAAGGCAGAAGCATGGCAGCATCCAGGCAGGCATGGTGCAGGAGGAGCTGAGAGTTCTACATCTTTATCTGAAGGCTGCTAGCAGAATACTGGCTTCCAGGCAGCTAGGATGAGGGTCTTAAGCCCACATCCACAGTGACACACCTACTCCAACAAGGCCTCACCTCCTAATAGTGCCATTCCCTGGGCCAAGCATATACAAACCATGACAAGTGGTGATAGAATCATAATCTGCTCCAGCAGCAATGTTCTTCTCCAGGCTTGGCTTTTTTGTCTGACACCAGATAGACAGTTCCAAAACTTCCACTGCCAAGTTTCTTCTGAAGAACATCTCTTCTTGCAATCAACGTGGCTGGGCACATGGAAATGGCTGCAGGTCTGCTAACACACTTAGCAGTCTCGTGGAATTTCAGCATTGCTCCAAACAAGATAAAACTGGCTTGTTCATTCACAGAAACAGTTGGGCATCTGAGCTTTAAAGGTCCCCAGTTGTAGGCTCCGGGCCAAGCTTCAGCCTAGAGCTCCGTGCTTGGACAGGTGTGGTTGTTTAACATCATCACCAAGGAGACAGTGGAGGGGCCACTGGGAAGTTGACGTTCGGAGCCCCTGTTCTCTTTTTTACTGGATGGTTTTACCTTCTTTTCAAAGACCAAGTGACCATAGGTGTGTGGGTTCATTTCTCGGTCTTCAATTCTAGTCCATTGATCTACCTGCCTGTCACTGTACCAATACCATGCAGTTTTTATCACTATTGCTTTGTAGTACAGCTTGAAGTCATGGATGGTGATTCCCCAAGAAGTTATTTTACTGTTGAGAATAGTTTTCGATATCCTGGTTTTTTTTGTTGTTGTTGTTATTCCAAATGAATTTGAGAATTGCTCTTTCTAACTCTATGAAGAATTGAGTTGGAATTTGATGGGGATTGCATTGAATCTGTAGATTGCTTTTGGCAAGATTGCCATTTTTTACTATATTAATCCTGCTAATCCAGGAGCATGGGAGATCTTTCCATCTTCTGAGGTCTTCTATGATTTCTTTCTTCAGAGACTTGTAGTTTTTGTTGTACAGATCTTTCACTTGCTTGGTTAGAGTCACATCAAGGTATTTTATATTATTTTTTGACTATTGTGAAGAGAGTTGTTTCTACAATTTTTTTCTCAGCCTGTTTATCCTTTGATTATAGAAAGGCTACTAATTTTTTTGAGTTAATTTTATATCCAGCCACTTTGCTGAAGTTGTTTATTGGGTTTAGGAGTTCTCTGATGAAAGTTTTGGGGTCACTTGCTTTGGCCTGTGGGACAGTGAACTAGGATCCATGAGACCTGGAAGAGGGTACTGGAGAACAGAAGAACACAAAGGAGGACAGTATGTCTAGAGTCTCATCAAACTGTAATTTTTATTTTTTCATACAGGGGTTATATACACGTAAAGGCAGGATGTGGGGAAGAAGATGACACAAGAGTGTAGGTGTTCTCAGTGGGAGTACAGATATCCTCCAGAACAGGGTATCAGCTGGGTTAAGAAGCGGGAACAAGTCACTATGACTTTGTCTATGATTCATTTGTTCTTATCTAAGCTGGTACTATCCACCAAGGCTACCTATCCACAAGGTCTATGACTACTAGTTCTTATCCAGGCTGGTAAATTTCCACCAAGGCTGCCTGTTTACAAGATCTTCTAGCCATCTGTTCAGTGTTTTTCCCACAGAGACCAAGACTTTGTGTTGGGAGGCACACATGTCTGACTCAGGTCTACAGCTGATTTTAGGTCTTCCTTGTAAAAGCAAGGCTGGTCCCAACAGTCACTTATGCATAGTATCTTATCTTCTGCAAATAATGATAGTTTGACTTCTTTATTTCTAATTTGTATCTCTTTGACTCCATTTCATTGTCTAATTTCTCTGATTAAAACTTCAAAGACTATATTGAGTATGTAGGGAGAGAGTCGGTAGCCTTATCTAGTCCCTGGATTTTAGAAGGATTCCTTCAAGTTTCTTTCCATTTAGTTTTATGTTGGCTACTAGTTTGCTACATATTTCTTTTACTATGTTTAGGTTTGGACCTTGAATTCCTGATCTTTCCAAGATTTTTACCATGCAGGGGTGTTCCATTTTGTCAAATGCATTCCCAGCATTTAATGAGATGATCATGTGGGTTTTTTCTTTGAGTTTTCTAATATAGTGGATTATGTTGATGGATTTTTGGATATGGAACCATCCTTGAATTCCTGTGATGAAACCTAGTTGATTATGATGTATGATTGTTTTGATGTGTTCTTGGATTCAGCTTGCAAGAATTTTATTGAGTATTTTTGAATCAATATTCATAAAGGAGATTGTTCCAAAGTTCTCTTTCTTTGTTGGGTCTTTGTGTGTTTTAGGTCTGAGTGCAATTGTGGCTTCATAGAACCAATTGGGTAGTGTTCTTTCTAATTCTATTTTGTGTAGTAGTTTGAAGTGTGTTGGTATTAGGTCATCTTTGAAGGACTCATAGTATTATGCACTAAAACCATATGGACCTGGGCTTTCTTTGGTTGGGAGACTTGTAATGACTGCTGCTATTTCTTTAGGTGTTATGGGATTGTTTAGATGATTTATCTGCTCCTGATTTAACTTTGGTACCTGGTATTTGCCTAGCAAATTGTCCATTTCATCCAGATTTTCAAGTTTTGTTGCATATAGGCTTTTGAAGTAGGATCTAATGATTTTTTCAATTTCCTTAGTTTCTGTTGTTATGTCTCCCTTTTCATTTTGCGTTTTTTTTAATTTTGATACTCTCTCCATGCCCTCTGTTTAGTCTGGCAAAGGGTTATCTATTTTGTTGATTTTCTCAAAAGAACCAGCTCCTGGTTTTGTTGATTCTTTGTATAGTTCTTTTGTTTCTACTTGGTTGATTTCAGCCCTGAGTTTGATTATTTCCTGCACTCTAATCCTCTTGTGTGTATTTGTTCTTTTGTTCTAGAGCTTTCAGATGTGCTGTCAGGCTACTAGTGTATGCTCTCTCCAGTTTCTTTTTGTAGGCACTTAGAGCTATGTGTTTTCCTCTTAGCACTGCTTTCATTGTGTTTCATAAGTTTGGGTATGTTGTGCCTTCATTTTCATAAAATTCTAAAAAGTCTTTAGTTTCTTTCTTTATTTCTTCCTTGTCCAAATTATCACTTAGTAGAGCATTGTTCAGATTGTATGTGTATGTGGGTTTTTTGTTGTTTTTTTATTGTTATTGAAGATCAGCTTTATTCTGTGGTGATCTGATATAATGCATGGGATTATATCAGTCTTCTAGTATCTGTTGAGGCCTGTTTTGTGACTGATTATAAGGTCAATTGTGGAGAAGGTGTCATGAGGTGCTGAGAACAAGATATATTCTTTTGTTTTAGGATGAAATATTTTATAGATATCTGTTAAATCAATTTGGTTCATAACTGCTCTAAGTTTTGATGTGTCTCTGTTTATTTTCTGTTTCCATGATCTGTCCATTGGTGAGAGTGGGGTGTTGAATACTCCCACTATTGTTTTATGAGGCACTATTTGTGCTTTGAGATTTAGTATGTTTCATTTATGAATGTCGGTGACCTTGCATTTGGAGCATATATGTTCAGAATTGAGAGTTCATCTTGGTAGATTTTTCCCTTGACAAGTATGAAATGGCCTTTCTTATCTTTTTTTTTTTTTAAACAACTTTTGTTTTAAAATCAATTTTATCCAGTATTAGAATGGCTACTGCAGCTTGTTTCTTGTGATCATTTGCTTGGAAAATTGTTTTCCAGCTTTTTCCTTTGAGGAAGTGTTTGTTTTTGTCACTGAGGTGTGTTTCCTGCATGCAGCAAATTCTGGGTCCTGTTTAAATATTCAGTCTGTTACTCTATGTCTTTTTATTGGGAAATTGAGTCCACTGATGTTAAGAACTATTAAGGAAAAGTGATTGTTGCTTCCTAATATTTTTGTTGTTAGAGGTAGAATTATGTTTGTGTGGCTGTCTTCTTTTTGGTTTGTTGGAAGAGTACTTTCTTGCTTTTTCTAGGGTGTTTTCCCTCCTTGTCTTGGAGTTTTCCATCTATTTCTCTTTGTAGGACTGGATATGTGGAAAGATATTGTGTAAATTTTGTTTTGTAATGGAATATATTGGTGTCTCAATCTATGGTAATATAGAGTTTTTCTGGGTATAATAGCCTGGGCTGGCATTTGTGTTCTCTTTGGGTCTGAATGACATCTGTCCAGTATCTTCTAGCATTCGTAGTCTCTGGTGAGAAGCCTGGTATAATTCTGATAGGTCTGCCTTTGTATGTTAGTTGACCTATTCCCCTTACTGTTTTTAATATTTTTCTTTGTTTTGTGCATTTGGTGTTTTGACTATTACTTGACAAGAGGGATTTCTTTTCTGGTACAGTCTATTTGGAGTTCTGTAGGCTTCTTGTATGTTTATGCACATTTTATTTAAGGTTAGGGAAGTTTTCTTCTATAATTTCATTGAAGATATTCACTGGCCCTTTAATTTGGGAATATTCCCTCTCGTCCATACCTATTTTTCTCATGTTTGGTCTTCTCATTGTGTCCTGAATTTCCTGGATGTTTTGGGTTATGCTTTTTGCATCTTGTCAATGTTTTCTATGGTGTCTTCTGCATCTGAGATTCTTTCTTCTATCTCTTGTATTCTGTTTGCGATGCTTGCATTTATGACTCCTGATTTCTTTTCTTGGTTTTCTAACTCCAGGGATGTCTCTCTTTTTGGTATCTTTATTGTTTCTATTTCAATTTTTAGATTCTGGATGGTTTTATTGAATTCCTTTACCTATTTATGTTTTCTTGTAATTCTTTAAGGGATTTCTGTGATTCCTCATTAAGGCCTTCTACCTGTTTCCCTGTGTTCTCTCTCTCTCTCTCTCTCTCTCTCTCTCTCTCTCTCTCTCTCTCTCTGTCTCTGTCTCTGTCTCTCTTTCTTTCTTTCTAGGGAATAATCATCAAATGACTTTATTGTAAAACATCTACCAGTTATTAGCAGGTTTTTTTTTTCTTTTTTTTTTTTTTTTGAAATTGAAATTCTCTTAATGGTGGGCTCCACTAAAATACTTTCTTACTTTGAGAGGGAAAAATATCAGCACTGTCACAATCAAAATAAAAAATCAAACTGTAACCATTCAGTGTCTGGTACTCAATCTTCTGGGCTCCTCCAAGGGCTCGGGTCACGTCTCCAGCTCTGTCCTTTGTAGCACACAGCTTGTCTTCTAGGCTCCAGCTGCCTGTATTGAGGTGCTGCTGCTGTTCTTGATGGTCAACTCATGGTACTGAGATCTCCAAAACACTGCTGTCTTCTGCTGCAACTGGACTGTACATTCACAAATAGCCTTTCATAGGATCTTTTCATTGTTCTAATCCTTGCTTCTCTGCATGACCCCTTCAATCCTGGGACTTCAACTGCCCCTGAGGCTGCAGCTTCACCAATGGCCTCTCCTGGCCTCTCACAGTGCCAAGCATCAGCTGTTCCCCTTTCATGTTTTAAAACCAGTACCACTTAGGTGACTCTTACATGTTACCAAGTCTTGCTGCCAACATGAGGTACAATCATGTCTGCTCCTGGAATAGTTTCTCTGTGCTCTCAGGAAACACTTCCCATATTTCACTTTAGTGATGCTGGTCTCTTCTTAATCACTGCTAATCTCTTAGTTCCAGCTAACCAGCATTAATAGTCCTAGTAATGCAAAGGTTTCACTTTAGTTGTTTTGTTATCTTGTTAATGACAGCTGATTCTTCAGCACCAGTTAATTAAAAACCAGGGAATCTTCACAATCAAAATACCAATGGCCCTGATAAGAGTCTTTAATTTTCTCTCTACAATTTCACAAGTGTTCTCAGTATAATCTTCCAAGCTTCTTCATAACATTCCACAAAATTTTTCATATTTTATTTATTTACAACACAAATGTCATTCGCTTTCCCCATTTCCCCTCTCTAGAGTCCCCTATTCCATCCCCCCTTTTATACTTTTATACCATTTTAATTACATGCATGTATTAAGGTCAGTTCTAGGTTGAGGATCTAGCAACACAATAGATGCAAATAGTTAAGGAATAAGCAATACAGTGGTTGAGCACACCTTTAATTCCAGTACTTGGGAGGCAGAGGCAGGCAGATTTCTGAGTTCCTGGCCTGCTGCGGCTGCTTCTGCACTGTCTTCCATGGCCGCACCACACGCCTGCACTGGACCTTGTGCTCAGCTGCTCCTCTGGGAGCCACTGGCAGGGACAAGCTGCCTGGAGGCAATGTAAATGGGGGCTGCAGGGTGTGAAGTGGTGGGTTGGGAGGCAGTCAAGACCAAGTCACTCCCCACTGCCTCCTGTATTTCTTTAAGGGAGTTATTTATCTCTTTCTTAAAGTCCTCTACCATCATCATGAGATTTGATTTCAAATTAGTCTTGCTTTTAAGGTGTATTGGGGTATCCAGGGTTGCTGTAGTGGGAGAACTGGGTTCTGATGATGCCACATAGCCTTAGTTTCTATTGCTTATGTTCTTGCCCTTGCTTCTTGCCATCTGGTTATCTCTGGTGTTGTCAGGACTTGCTGTGTCTGACCATGGATTGTTCTTCCTGCAAGCATGTCTGTCAGTACTCCTGGGAAACCAGTTCTTTTCAGGAGGATTTTGGGTATGGAGAGCTGTGACACATGGTCAGCTCTGGGTGCAGATGAAAACAGAAGGACTCTGTCCCAGGCTGCTCCTTGGTTCTTGTGTCCTGATGGCTCTGGGTGGGTTTCTCTTGGGCCAGGAATTAGAGCAGAAGTGGTGATCTTACCTGTGCTGACAAGTGTGTCAACACTCCTGGGAAACCATTTCTTACCTGGTGGGATTTGGGTAGGGAGAGCTGTAGCACACAGTCAGCTTCAGGTGCAGATGGAAACTGGAAGTATCCTGTTGAGGATCAAGATGTTGAAGTCCAGTCTCAAACAACAAATAAACAAATGTAAATTCCATTCCAATGGAAGGTGCTGGATTTGCATATAACCTGTGTGAAGCCTGGTGTTTACTTGTAACAATTTATAGCTGGTTTAAAAATATCATGTTTCTGTTTCAACTTGGTTGATTTCCGCCCTGAGTTTGATTATTTCCTGCTGTCTACTCCTCTTGGGTATATTAGCTTCTTTTTGTTCTAAGGCTTTCAGGTGTCCTGTCAAGTTATTAATGTATGTTCTTTCTATTTTCTTTTTGTGGGCACTTAGAGATATGATTTTTCCTCTTAGTACTGCTTTCATGGAATCTCACAAATTTTGATATGATGTGTCCTCATTTTCATTTAAATCTAAAAAATCTTTAAGGTTGGAATAGCGAAAACTCAACCTGCAGACCACATGAAGCTCATGAAGAAGAGGGAAGACCAAGAGGGGATGCCTCAGTTCTACTCAGAATGAGTAACAAAAATACTCAAGGGAGCAAATATAGAAACAAAACATGGGACAGAAACTGATGGAGGGGCCTTCAGGAGGCCATTTCACCTGGGTATTCATCTCAAATACAGTCACCTAAGCTAGACACCGATGTGGAATGCTCGAAGTGCATGCTGTCAAGAATATGATATAGCTGTCTACTTAGAGGTCTGCCAAAGACTAACACATTTAGAGTATGATGCTCACAGCTAACCACTGGTATGATCAAGGGTTTCCCAATGGAGAACTTAGAGAGAAGACTGAAAAAGCAGAAAGGGTTTGTGACCCCAGGAGGAAAGCAACAATACCAAACAACCAGAGCCCCCCAGGGTCTAAACCACCAGCCTGGGAGCACATAGGGAGGGACTCATGACTCCAACAGTATGTGTAGTGGAGGATAGCCTTGTCAGGCATAGGTGGGAGAGGGGTTTCTTGGTCCCATAACAAATGAACACAGAGTGTGGGGGGAATGGGAAGGTGAGGAGGGGATAGTGGAGGGGTAGGTGTGGGCACTGCCTCACAGAAGCATGAGGAGGGGGGGATGGGATAGGAGGTTTCTGGGTGGTGGGAGGAAGTGGGGTAAGGGGATAAAATCTGAAAGGTAAATATTATACCCAACTTTTAAAAAAAGAGATGAAAAAATGGAAAAAATGAGAAAAAAAGAAAGAAAAAAAAGAAAATTAAGAGATTTAAAAACACAAAGGGAAGGATTTAGAAATTTAGGAGACGGTTTATGTTAATGGAAACAGTATCATAGAAACTGGAAAATCACACCCTCATAGAATCACAAGGCACAAGGACAGGGGATGGGATAAGGGGTTTCTGGGTGGTGCGGGGAATAGGATAAGGGGATAAAATTTGAAATGTAAATATTACAACCAATTTTAAAAAGGGATAAAAAGAAATGTTAGAACCAACATCTTTAAAAAATGTCAACCCTCTAGGGGAAAAAAATTTATTTCTTGATACTAAAACTTGTTCTGAGAATTGTATATTGCAGAATACACAGTCTTGGTGTATCTACTCATCAAGCATACTGAGCAGACCTGCCCAAAACTCTGATGTCCTGGAATTCCATCTGGATGCAGTGAAGACACAGCGTCAGAAGCTTATCAATTTACTCTCCCCCCTCCTTCTAATATCTCAATGCCCTTAATCAGCTTGAAGAAGTTAAAGAAGAGTCAGAGCCCCTATTCCCTGGGCTTGGGGTCTAAGGTGGTTAATGTTGGTCTATCTTTCTAGGGATAAGTAGTGGTTTTGTTGAAACAGGGAGGACTAGCTAGGACTTATTGCATAGCCATAACCTATTGGTAGAGATCTGTATAATTAATATCAAGATGAAGCTATAATTACTTAAATGGTACAAAATTTACTTTGATTTCAAACTTATGGTTTTCATTAGTACGAGCTTCTTATTAATATAAAAGTGAGATGAATATGGATACTCTCATAGGCATTGTGCCTGTATAATGCAATTAGGAATACAAGGATTAGACCCAGTCCTTCTTTAACCCTTTTAACTGATTTGGGATGGTTAGCCTATGAGTTAAGGGACTATAGCATATTCATGGCTTTGAGTTTAATGTTAGGGTGTTTTCTGTGTTTTATTTAGAAATAACTGAGAGGAGTTAACAGACAACAGTCCAGGTTACCTTACATGAATAGCTGGTTTTCAAAACATCAGAAATCCATAGAATTGACGTTACAAATATTTATATATTAATGTTCATTTTGATTAGAGACCTGTCAGCTCCTGACAGCTTCCTGTGTTGGATTCTAAGAAGAAATTGAGCATCTTTGGAGTTACTCCAGCTGTGGGGAGACAGCCACTAGGCAAGAATTGCCTCTTTCCATCTACAGACAAATTTTTGTCCAGAAAAGGACACACTTGCAGAATAGTCGACTGATTATATCTGCCTAGACAGAGTAATCAGCCCTTAATAATTCTGCAGCACTAAGATCTGTCATATGATTCTGGGCCAGAAGGCTAAAGAATTGATGCTCCAATGTTCTGTAGTATAGGGACTGTCCAGGTGTTCAGTGGTCTCTATAAATTGGCTAAGTTTGAGAAGCTATGCTTCGTGCTTCCCATAATTTCAGTTAACTCAGTCATTCTGAATTTCTGATGGGGTTGAAGACCTATAGTCTCATAGCCAATCCTGGATATTTACTTTGAGAGAAAAGATCTGAGCAGATGGTTTTCACCTGACATTCATTCTAAAGCCAAGAAAAAAGCCAGGCTCAAAACTGAGTGTTTTAGTTAGGAGAGATAACAGAGGTTCTGGTTAGTCAACAAAATAATGGACTGGGTATTAGGACTATCTTGTACCTCACTGATACAAATAGGCATAATAATGCTTTAATTGTATTTTGAGAGAAAAGTTTTATTTTAACAGGAAGGGTGATATGTAGGAGGAGCTAAGGGGGAAGCAGTATTGAGAAGAAGAGATGGAGTAAGGAGAGGAGATGAAGGAAAGAAGCTAGGTGATAAGAGAGAAAAAGAGAGAGGGGGGATGGAGGCAGATATTCACAGTTCTCCACCAGTCAAAGATAGTTCACATATCTAGGATGGGTATTGGGTTACACTTCTGATTGAACATTACCAAACTTATAAAGCCTTAGATTAACAGTTAAAAAAATGTATAAAAACAAAAAGGAAAAGAGGGCATGTGATAGGGGTTTTCTAGGGAATTGAAATAGGGATAGGGGATGGCATCTGAAATATAAATGAAATGTAAATAAAATAAATAAAAAAATATCATGTTTCAGACTGGGCTCAGTAGTGTATGATTTGTACCCTAGCACTTGGAAGGCAGAGGCAGGAGGATCTCTGTAAATTCGAGACTAGTCTTGTCTACACAGTAAGCTCCTGCTTTGTGGACTGTGTGGGGAGTCTAAAGATAAAAAAAAAAAAAAAAACAAGAAAAATCAGAGTCGAAAACAAATGCCTCATAAAAGCTTGTAATGCAGAGCTGTCTGAGGAACATCAGCAAGGAAAATGTCCATATGTATTCATCAGAGATGCAATTAAAGAATCTTTTTGGATGCTCCTTCACCCATCCACCCAACCACCATTTCCACCTAACCCTTCTAGCATCCCTCTTCTCTGGGGCATCAGACCTTCACAGGACCAAGTCCATTTCATCCCACTGAGGCCAGAGAGGCAGTCCTTTGTTACATATGTATCAGGGGCTACAGACCAGCCCATGTATGTTCTTTGGTTGGTGGCTTAGTTCCTGGTAGCTCTGATTGGTACAGTTAGTTGAATTTGTTGTTCTTCCTGTCAGTTTGTAATCTCCTTTAGCTCTTTCAGTCTTTCTCCTAAGGGAAGGGGACATTTGAAATGTAAATACATAAAATAATTAATAAAAATACAGTCAAACAGGTGAAGAAAATGAATAAAAAGTTCAAGTCTTGAAAATGTAAATAGAAGAAATAAAGAAAATACAAACTGAGAAAAAAGTAGATTTTTTTTTGGAGCTGGGGTACTTTTCAGTGGGACGTGAGCACACAAGCATGCACACACATACACACACACACACATATGTGCACATATACAAATCTTCAAATAATGTTCATCTAAGGTTGGTTGAATTCCTGATGGGGTTCACACACTAATATAGAGGCCCCAGTCAATGCTCCCTCTGCTTGTTCCACAAATATGTGGATACTCACACAACTCTCTGGACATGAAGAGGTTGTTCTGGTGTCTACATAGAACTGGAATTCCCCACTATGTTCTAGTGTCTTTGGTATGGGAAGGTACTCTGCAGGCTATCAAAAGAGAAGCATAAACACCATCACAGCCACAAACATTTTGATCTACAAGTCTATGCTTCCTGTAAGATGTGCTAGGGAGTGGTGGCACAAAGCTTGTGGGAGTAACCATCCAGTGCCTGATTTGACTTAAGGCATGTTCTACAAGATTGAACCTATACATGATACTGCTTGGGTTACCAAGAACCAGAGACTAGATATTCCAGAGATCTAGGGCAAAACCAAATACTACTGCTCTAAAAAGTGACACTAACATGGCTGCTAATGAAATTCTCTAAATAGCATAGATCAGTGCCTTTTCAGCCATCTTCAGAGAGGCTTCCTCCTTCAGCAGATGGAACAAACTCAGAGACCTATGGGGAAGGAGAAAGAGAGAGAGATTTCAGAACATGCTGCTGCAAATGAGATGTCTCCATTAAATTTCTATCTAAGTTATCTTAGGCACAATAACAGTACAATATCTGAGAATGATTATCTGTGTTTTATTTGTTTGGTGAATAGAAATAATTAGTAATAAAAATTAACAATATATCAGCTGTCAATTGGACACACCTAGTAAGAGGGCACCTTTATTGAGGAATTGTATTTATCAGACTGGCCTGTGTACTTGTCTGCAGGGCATTTTCTCAATTTCTACTTGATGTAAGAGGGCCCATCCCACTGTGGGTGTTGCCAACCCTAAGCACTTCAGTCTGAGCTGTAGAAGAAAGGTAACTGAATGTGAGCCCAGAGCAGCCTGTAAGCAGTGATTCTTTATAGTCTCTACTTCACTTTCTGCTAAGTTGCTTTGGTTACTCCTTTACCTCAGCAACAGAAAGCAAACTAGAATAGAAACCAAATATGAAATAATCATAACTGTTAAGATCAGTAAACTAGGATCTGCAAGCTGTAGAAAAGAAAATGAATGAAAGATATTTGCACTAAAAAACCCCTAAACTTCTCAAAGAGACAGTTGAGAAAAAGAAAAGACAAGTCACACCCTGTGAGAAAGCATTCATAAGAAGTATGCAACACTTCCGGTCTGGGCCAGAGCACTGAGTGGGATCACCATTGGCAGCTCTGCACCCAACCTCACAAAACCTAGATTAAGAGGGACTACCAGGAGCTCTAACCCGGGCAGTATCTAAGGTAAGGATTCAACAACGCATTCCCCAAACAGGGAGTAACCAGGACACACAGGGACCCAGGAATTCACTCCTGGCCAGGAGCACTGGTAGCTTCCAGTCCTGGCCTGAGTGCTCAGCAGATCCTGGGAGATAGCTCTGCACCCAATCTCACAGAACCCAGAGGAAATGGGGTTCTCAGGAGCTCTAACCCAGGCAGTGTCTTGGGTAAGGAGTCAGTAATACTCACACCAAATAGAAAGTAACTGGGACTCACTGGAGCCCAGGAATTCACTCCTGGGCAGAAGTACCAGATCCTTCTTATTTGGGCCCAAGCACAGAGCAGATCCCAGGAGACAGCTCTACACACAACCTCCCAAAACCCAGAGGTGGCAGGGCGCCCAGGAGTTCTAACCTGGGCAGTATCTCTGGTCCGGAGACAGCAATACTCTACCCAAACAGGGAGTAACCAGGACCTGAAGGGACCCAGGAATTCACTCCTGGCCCAGAGCACTGGTTCCTTCCTGTTTCCGCCCGAGCACTGAGCAGATCTTTGACCTCAGCTCTAACCCCAGCAGCAACACCCATCCCAAACAGTTCTGACACAACCAAGATAATAGGAAAAACAAGGCTCCAGTCAGAGACAGCTCAGGTAGCACCAAGGAGATCCAGATGGCTAAAGGCAAGCTCAAGAACACAAGCATCAGCAACCCAGGGTACTTGGTTTCACCAGAACCTAGCTCTCCCACATTAGAAAGTCCTGAATTACCCATATAACCAGGAAAGCAAGAGTCAGATATAAAATCACTTCTAATGACAATGATAGAAAACTTTAAGAAGGACATAAATAACACCCCCAAAGAAATTGAGGAGAACACAGATAAAGAGGTGAAAGCCCTTAAAGAGGAAACACAAAAAACCCTTAAAGAATTACAAGACAATACAACTAAACAGCTGAAGGAATTGAACAAAACCATCCAAGACATAAAAAATGGAAGTAGAGACAATCAAGAAATTACAAAGGGAGACTACCAGAGATGTAGAAAACCTGGGAAAGAAATCAGGAGTCATAGATGCAAGCATCACCGATAGAATACAAGAGATAGAAGAGAGAATCTCAGGTGCAGAAGATACCATAGAAAATATTAACACAACTGTCAAAGAAAACACAAAATGCAAAAAGTTCTTAACACAAAACATCCAGGAAATTCAGGACACAATGAGAAGACCAAACCTAAGGATAATAGGTATAGAAGAAAGTGAGGATTCCCATCTTAAAGGGCCAATAAATATCTTCAAGAAAATTATAGAAGAAAACTTCCCTAATCTAAAGAATGAGTTGCCCATAATCATACAAGAAGCCTACAGAATGCCAAATAGATTAGACCAGAAAAGAAATACCTCCCGCCACATAATAATCAAAACACAAAATGCACAAAACAAAGAAAGAATTTTAAAAGCAGTAAGGGAAAAAGGCCAAGTAACATATAAAGGGAGACCTATCAGAATTACACCAGATTTCTCACCAGAGATTCTAAAAGCTAGAAGATCCTGGATAGATGTCATACAGACCCTAAGAGAACATAAATGCCAGCCCAGGCTACTGTACCCAGCAAAACTCTCTACCATAGATGGAGAAACTAAGATATTTCATGACAAAACCAAATTTACAAAATATCTTTCCACAAACCCAGCACTACAAAGAGTAATAACAGGAAAGCACTAATACAAGGAGGGCAATTATACCCCAGAAGGAGCAAGATAGTAAGCCTCTTCCAACAAACACAAAAGAAGATAACCACACAAACAATGCCTCCACTGTTAACAAAAATAACAGGAAGCAACAATCTCCTCTCCTTAATATCTCTTAACATCAATAGACTCAATTCCCCAATAAAAAGACATAGGCCAATGGGCTGGATATGCAAACAGGACCCATCATTTTGCTGCATACAGGAAACCCACCTCAGTAACAAAGACAGACACTACCTTAGAGTAAAAGGCTAGAAAACAATTTTTAAAGCAAATGGTCCTAAGAAACAAGCTGGAGTAGCCATTCTAATACACAATAAAATCAACTTTCAACTTAAAGCTATCAAAAAGTATAGGGAAGGACATTTCATACTCATTAAAAGAAAAGTCAACCAACATGAACTCTCAATACTGAACATCTATGCACCAAATACAAGAGCACCCACTTTCATAAAAGAAACCTTACTAAAGCTCAAAGTACACATTGCACCTCATCCAATAATAGTGGGAGACTGCAACACCCCACTCTAAGCAATGGCTAGAACAAGGAAACCGAAACTAAACAGAGATACAATGAAACTAACAGAAGTTATGAACCAAATGGACTTAACAGACATTTATAGAACATTTTACCCTAAAACAAAAGAATATGCCTTTTTCTCAGCACCTCATGGTACCTTTTCCAACATAGACCATATAATTGTTCACAAAACAGGCCTCAACAGATATAAAATCAAAATAATCCCCTGCATCCTATCGGATCACCATGCTCTAAGGCTGGTTTTCAATAATGACAAAGTCAAGGGAAAGCCCACACTCACGTGGAAATTGAACAATACTCTACTCAATGATAATGTGGTCAGGGAAGAAATAAGAAAAGAAATTAAAGATGTTTTAGAATTTAATGGAAATGAAGACACATCTTACCAAAACCTATGGGACACAATGAAAGTGGTGCTAAGAGGAAAACTCATAGCTCTAAGTACTTACAAAAAGAAACTGGAGAGAGCATACACTAGCAGTTTGACAGCACACCTGAAAGCTCTAGAACAAAAAGAAGCAAATACACCCAAGAGGAGTAGACAGGAGGAAATAATTAAACTCAGGGCTGAAATCAATCAAATAGAAACAAAAAGGAGTATACAAAAAATCAATAAAATCAGGGGCTGGTTCTTTGAGAAAATCAACAAGATAGATAAACCCTTAGCCAGACTAATCAGAAGGCAGAGAGACAGTATTCAAATTAATAAAATCAGAACTGAAAAGGGAGACATAACAACAGAACCTGAGGAAATCCAAAAAATCATCAGATCCTACTACAGAGGCCTAAACTCAACAAAATTGGATAATCTGGATGAAATGGACCATTTTCTAGACAAGTACCAGTTACCAATGTTAAATTAGGAGCAGATAAACCATCTAAACAATCCCATAACCCTGAAAGAAATAGAAGCAGTCTACCCACCAAAAAAAGTCTGGGACCAAATGCTTTCAGTGCAGAGTTCTATCAGACCTTCAAGGAAGACCTAATACCAATTATTTTCCAACTATTCCACAAAGTAGAAACAGAAGGAACACTACCCAATTCATTCTATGAAGCCACAATCACGTTCATATCTAAACCACACAAAAACTCAACAAAGAAAGAGAACTTCAGACCAATCTCCCTAATGAATATTGATGCAAAAATACTCAATAAAATTCTCATGAACAGAATCCAAGAACATATCAAAGCAATCATCCATCATGATCAGGTAGGCTTTATCCCAGGAATGCAGGGATGATTCAATATTCAGAAATCCATCAATGTAATCCACTATATTAATAAACTCAAAGAAAAAAACACATGATCATCTCAATGGATGCTGAGAAAGCATTTGACAAAATTCAGCACCCCTTCATGATAACAGTTTTGGAAAGATCAGGAATTCAAGGTCCATATCTAAACATTGTGAAAGCAATATACAGAAAACCAGTAGCCAATATCAAACTAAATAAAGAGAAACTTGAAGCAATTCCACTAAATTCAGGGAATAGACAAGGCTGCCCCCTCTCTCCCTACCTATTCAATATACTACTGGAAGTCCTAGCCAGAGCAATTAGGCAACAAAAGGAGATCAAAATTTTACTATTTGCAGATGATATGATAGTATACTTAAGTGACTCCAAAATTTCCACCAGAGAACTCCTAAACCTAATAAACAACTTTAGTAAAGTGGCTGGGTATAAAATTAATTCAAACAAATCAGTAGGTTTCCTCTACTCAAAAGATAAATTGGCTGAGAAAGAAACTATGGAAGTGACACCATTCACTATATTCACAAATAATATAAAATGCCTTGGTGTGAACCTAACCAAGCAAGTAAAAGACCTGTATGACAAAAACTTCAAGCCCCATAAGAAAGAAATCAAAACAGATCTCAGAAGATGGAAAGATCTCCCATTCTCATGGATTGGCAGGATTAATATAGTAAAAATGGCCATCTTGCTTAAACTAATCTACAGATTTAATGCAATCCCCATCAAAATGCCTACTCAATTCTTCAGAGATAGAAAGAGCAATTCTAAAATTTATTTGGAATAACAAAAAACCCAGGATAGCAAAAACTACTCTCAACAATAAAAGAAATTCTGGGGGAATTACCATCCCTGATTTCAAGCTATCCTACAAAGCAATAGCGTTAAAAACTGCATAGTATTGGAACAGAGACAGGCAGGAAGATCAATGGAATAGAATTGAAGACCCAGAAATGAACCCATACACCTATGGTCACTTGATCTTCGACAAAGGAGCTAAAGCCATCCAGGGGAAAAAAGACAGCATTTTAAACAAATGGTGCTGGTCCAACTGGAGGTCAACATGTAGAAGAATGCAGATTGATCCATACTTATCTCCTTGTACAAAGCTCAACTCCAAGTGGATCAAGGACCTCCACATAAAACCAGCTACACTGAAACTAATAGAAGAGAAAATGGGGAAAAGCCTCGAACACATGGGCATAGGGGACAAGTTCCTGAACAGAACACCAATGGCTTGTACTCTAAGATCAAGAATTGACAAATGGGACCTCATAAAACTGCAAAGCTTCTGTAACGCAAAGGACACCATCAATAGGACAAAGTGGCAACCAATGGAGTGGGAAAAGATCTTTACCAATCCTACAACTGATAGAGGGCTAATATCCAAGGTATACAAAGAACTGAAGAAATTAGACTCTAGACTATCAAATAACCCTATTAAAATGGGGTACAGAGCTGAACAAAGAATACTCAACTGAGGAATCTCGAATGGTTGAGAACCACCTGAAGAAGTGTTCAACATCCCTGGTCATCAAGGAAATGCAAATGAAAACAACACTGAGATTCCACCTCACACCAGTCAGAATGGCTAAGATTGAAAAAAAAAACAGGTGACCCCAGATGCTGGCAAGGATGAGGAGAAAGAGGAACACTCCTCCATTGTTGGTGGGATTGTAAGCTGGTACAACCACTATGGAAATCTGTCTGGTGGTACCTCAGAAAATTGAACATAGTATTACCTGAGGACCCAGCTATACCACTCCTGGGCATATACCCAAAAGATGTTTCAACATACAACAGGGACACATGCTCCACTATGTTCATAGCAGCCTTATTTATAATAGCCAAAAGTTGGAAAGAACCCAGATGTCCTTCAACAGAGGAATGGATACAAAAAAAATGTGGTATATTTACACAATGGAGTATTACTCAGCTATTAAAAACAATGAGTTCATGAAGTTCTTAGGCAAATGGATGGAGCTTGAGAATATCATCCTGAGTGAGGTAACCCAATCACAAAAGAACATACATGGCATGCACTCACTGATAAGTGGATATTAGCCCAAAAGTTCACAATACCTAAGACACAATGCATAGATACATGTGGGTGCTTTGGTTTTAGTTTAGAAGGAGTAGAAAAATACTCAACCAGAGCTCCTAGGGGCTAAACCTCCAGCCTGAGAACAGAAAGGGAGGGACTCATGGCTCCACTTGTATAGGTAACTGAGGGTGGCTTCCTTAGGCAACAGTGGAAGTGGAGGGCCATAGTCCCCGAAAGTTTGGATCTCTAGTGTTGGGGAATGTGAGAGCAGGGAGGCGGGATTGGGAGAATGATGGGAGCACACCCTCATAAAAATTGGAAGAGGGGGTATGAGATAAAGGGTTTGGGGGGAGAAAGGAAGAGGAGATAACAGTGAAAGGTAAATACGTAAAATATCCGATTTAAAAAAAAATAACAGATAATGGGTCTGGCAAAAAAACAAAAGATAGTTTATTTACTTCAAATGATTTTTAAAAGTTTCCAGGAGATGCTTATTGGTTAAGATCTTAGTTTAAGCTGTTCACAAAAGAATTTATGTCTCTGTTTAATGTTCTTAAGAGAGATGCAAATCTTAATTTCCCTCAACAATTAATTGACAAAAGAGGAGTAATTTTACAAAAAGTAGAAGAAACTTTCACTAATAGATATATTATATAGATTGATTAATTGTTGGCTGTCTTATAATAGTCCTTTGATAAAAGAGAATATTAATAAATAACTATATTTCTTTAAATAGTGTCTTTATGACTCTCTGAGGGTGGAAGGAGCATGCCTTGTTTGCTCTTAACTTTCTAAAACTGAAAGCTTATGGCAAATCTGCTGCTGATTGCCTTTGGCATTGCTGAGACCAATAAAAACTATGCCACAACTATGTGGAAGGACCCTCTTACCCTTAAATGGAAAGGCCAGGACCCAGTTCCTATATGGGGCAGAGAATTGATATGACTGTTTGATACCACAAAAGGTACAACTAAATGACCACCAAAAAGATTAATGAATTAAATAGATACCTCCACAAAACCAGGCCCAATTATAAATAAGATGAATAACAATTGACATCCAGGGAAGAGCAATTTCCCTGAGAATTCCTTTCTTTTTTCTCTTCCAGGTAAAAATTAACTGCCCATGATGTCTTCTATTAGGAGTTCTAATCCTGATGCTGGCCTCCAAACTTATACTACTCAGACCCCTGATGGGCCTTTGACAAGGACATCAAACAGCTATAGGTTGACATCATTAATCTGAAGAAATCCTTCATTTCACTGTCTGATGTGATCCCCCCAAATTGCAAAGGACTTTATTGGGCCTGATTTTCTCTTTTACAGTAGAAAAGACTGTGTACAGCCCTTAAAGAAGAATGCTGCTTTTACATAGACAAAACAGGGATGATTAAAGAGAGAATGAAAAGGTCAGAGGTTTTGAGAAAAGACAGAGACAGAAGGAGAAAAATGAGAGCTTGTACAAGAATTGGTCTTCAACCTCTCCAGGATTGTTGATCTACTTCCTTCCACGTTGGGATCATTAATTGGGTTATTTTTGCTTATTTCCTTTGGTCCCTAGGCCTCAAATAGGCTAACTTTGTGAAACAACAGATAGATAACCTGATAGCAAAATCTATTCAGATACATTATCATATGTTAACTATGGAGGACCAGGAGACTCTAGATGAGGATGTTACTCTACCCAGGCTGTTCCCAAGTCCCATCTCCACCCAACCTAAAAGAGGGGATTTCTGCTCCTAGACCAAGCAGAGAGGGGCCACCCAGAATCTCTCTGTCTGGCAATCTGAATTCTTGCTTAGGCTGTGAGGCTAAGCACTGCAAGGGAATATAAATAAAGTTAAAAATATGTTTCTGGGTTCCCTGAGGGACAAGCCTGACTGCATAGGGGTTGATGTCAAAAATATCCCCTCTCCAGGAAAAAGACATCGGGATTGGTATGGGCCTGATGCCTCACTGAACAAGGGCAGGAGGACTGGAGCCATTACAAGATCCCCTTTAATTACTGGAGGTCAGGCCTGTATCCCCACCTTGGCAAGATTAGAATCGCCACAGCCCTTCTATACTTGGAGAAGGGAGGAGATGTCAGGGGCAGCCCTGCTTATACACTGAAGGCCTAAAATCAGCCATAAGCCTAAAATCAGCAATAGGCCTGACTTACATGCCTGCTAACACAAAGTCTTGGGTCTCTGAGGAAAAACACTGAAACAGATGGCTATAAGCTATTGTAAACAGGCAGCTTCTGTGTATATTTACCAGCCTGAGTAGTCATAGACCTTGTAAATGGGCAGCCTTGGCAGATAGTACCAATTTAGATAAGGACAAGTGAATCATAGGCAGAGTCATAGTGACCTGACCCCTGAACCTTCATCCAGCTGATACCCTGTTCTGAAAGGTATCTGTACTCCCCCTGAACACCTATGCTCCTGTGTCATCCCCTTCCCCATATCTTGCATTTTTCTGTTTATAACTCCCATGTTAAAAAGTAAAAATTATGATTTGATAAAAAAAAACACACACACACACACACAGTGTACCCCTGGTTCTGCTGACTTAGCTCCTGACAATGTATTTTCTTGTTCTCAGAAATACTTTGAATTATAAAACGTTATTGTGGTTATTGTGGTTTTTGTTAGTATTCTGGGTAAATTAGTTTTTTATTGATCTAATTTTAAACTTCATTTTTGTAGTGAGTTAAAATGTCATTTAACATAATTATGGGTCATATTTATTTTCATATTGTAAAATGCTAGTTAATATGTTGAACATTTTAAAAAACTGGATTCCTTTTTGAGAATTTCATATATGAACACTGTATTTGCATAGTTTTCCCCTTTCTCTCCTTCCTCCCACTTTTCCCAATGCCCTATGCTTTTTAAATGCATTTTATTATTTAGTTATTGTTTATATATGTATACATGTATAAGTATATATGTTTATACAAATATTGATAAGTAAAGTGTTTTGAAAAAAACAAGACAGGTTCAAAAGGGAAAAAAGAAGTATGCAACATAGTCAATGAATCCTCTCAGTAAACAGAAAATGAATGCTTTAACAATAACATTGAAAAAATTGAACAGATATCTACCTCTGGATATGTATTTATATTAATACCAAATATATAGACTAGAACAACAGGACCATATATTCACAAAGGATCTGTGTTAAATGGTGCAGTCGCTTGGCCAAACACTTTGCTAGTTTTTTTTTAAAGCCAAGCATAATTTATGACCCTGCAGTCTTCTACTAGGTGTTTAACTATCAAAAATGAAACCCTATTTTTATACAAAACCTGTACTTAAATGTATAGACTTTAATTATTACTGAGACAGGGCCTTGCTGTGTAGCAGAGCCTGGCCCAGGGCCCACTATGTAGACTATCTCTGTCCCCAGTAATGCAGGGATTACAGGCATGTCCCACTATTCTGCACAACATTATTACTAACAGACCCAAAGTTGAAACAGTCACATATCCTTGAACTAATGATTAAAAAAGAAAGCTTGGGACCATCCAACAATTGAATAACACTAACATCAAACAGTATACTACCAACATCTAAAATGACATCGGTGACTCTCTTAGTGTGCTGTGCTGGGGAAATGAAGCTTGCCTCAAAGGCTTCACATTAGCTGTGTGCCGCAGTTTATGCTTACACTCTCAGCTACCTTGGACACTAAGGCACAGACAGGAAAATTGTTAATTTTGAGGTCAGTCTGAGCAAGTGGAGAGACTCTTTTTTCACAACTAACCAACCAACCAACCAACCAACCAACCAGTAAAAATAAAACCCCGAAATATAGCTACACATCATAGGTTCTATCCATAAAACTTTCTGGAAGAGCAAACTAAGAATCATGAAAGGCTCCAGAGCTGGCATGATGATATTATGGATTATATCTTGAATACAGTTGTAAATACACAGCGGTATATTTCCCCAAACATATAGAATTACATACTTTATAAGGTGGCTTATTTATGGCTGGAGGTGAATACCTTTAATCCCAACTCTTGGGAAACATAGGAAGAAGAATGCAAATTTGAGGCCAGCTTGGCTTACAAATTAGTATCCTAAATGATCTCTCCCTTAACCCTTCAAAAAAGAAGAGATAAAAGGAATTGTGATTGAATATGAAATTGAGTTCTGGAGGCCAATTCAACTAACATAATATGTCACGTTACAAATTTATTTGGGAGAATTTCTAGTTTCCAGGTTTATTAGAGGCCTTGCAAATATAAAATTTGATGATAATTGTTATCTTGGGACATTGCATGAGAGCTGCTCAGTGGAGAGTTGAAAAATATTCTAAGAAATAATGTTATGGGGTTCCTGATCTCTGGGAAAAGGATACAGAGTCAATGCAGTTTTATTTAAAAGATTTATTGGTTACTGTTAGCAAGATAACAATCTCTGAGCCAAAATTGATATTTCTGTGTGAAGGAGGATGAAGGAAGGATTTTTAATACTGAAAAACCACATGACACCCTTGAGTATCTGCACAAGCAAGTCAGGAGTTTTTATGCCCTGCCAAGATAAGGCAACTTCAAAATAACCCTTGATTGTATGGAGGTTAGAGAAACCACAATGCAGTTAGTTGTGTCTTAACACATAGATGATCATGGCCGTGCATATCTAGGTGAGTGTCACTAAGTCAGGGTTACAGAAATGTATCTTCCAGGGACAGGAGTTACAGAAAATCAGCTAGTGGTTACCAAGGTGGATACCTAACATAAAATGGAATTTCTTTAGTCATCATAATAATTTCATGGAGAACATAGAATTTGTGGTGGTTTGGATGAGAACACCCTATCATATATTTGAGTGTCTTGTTCTGCATTTGGTTGGTTGTTAGGAAGGACTAGGAGGTATTGGAAGACATGTGGTTTTGTTGGAAGAGATATGTGAGTGACACACTTAGGGTGGGCTTTGAAGTTTCACTGCCAGGACCCGTGTCTCTCTCTTGACCTGCTATCTATAGATCAGGATATAAGTCTTCAGCAACTGTTCCAGCAACATTCCTGCCCATCTGCAACCATGCTTTGGCCATGATGGCCATGGAGTAACCCTCTGAAACTATGAGCAAGGCCTCAATTAAATGTTTTCTTCTATACAATGTCTTGGACATGATGTTTCATCATAGCAACAGTAACCCAACTAAAACCATATTATTAATATAAATCTTTCTTATATACATAGTGATAATGAATAGAGTTAATCAGCTAGCCTGGCTGGTTTGCAGTCTGGGGAGCAGACAGGCCAGCCAATGGCAGCAAACAATGATCTCTTAGAAGCCAAACTTGGCAAGTCAAGTGCATACTGTTGGCTCCTGTGTTCTTACCACATTGATGCTGTTTTAGAGTTGAATGGACTCATCTGTATGCCACTTACATGCTAATGTCCTTATTGGTACCCAGAAGTCTAAGGATGGGTAGGGTGTCAGTAGCCTTCTCTGGCCAGCATGTCTGCCTAGTTGTAGGAGCATGGGGGTCATTAATGAAACCATAATTCAGGCACTGGAATAGACTCTTGATTGTACATCTTCTGTATTGTGTGTCACATTAGGGCAACTCTCTAATTTCCCCAAGCCTCAATTTCCTGCCAAGGAATTGGCCTTGGTTGCAAAGCTTAAAGGGGTACCTCCATATTTATAATTCAGATGAATTATATTTAATATAACACTAAAAGATTAATGCCAAACACCAGCATTTTATCTTCTGAATAAGGAAATGTTGGTAAGGAATTTTGTGATGTGCAATACAGTATTTGAAAGGGTATGCCAATTCTCTGTATGTTCATGTCATGTTCCTGCCACTAGATGTAGTTAGTGTATAGGCTGAGAGAAGCATCAGAAGCTCACAATAAAAATTCCATGACCACTGCATGCTGAAACATGCAGAGTGGTTTTTGTCAGTGGGTGGACTGCAGATAGGGCTGCATCGGGGTGGTAGTGGTGGAGTCAAATGATGGGGAGAGCTCTTGGAAACAAGCTTGATGACCTAAGCAAATGACCTTCCATTTTTCCCTTGCTGTGTGAACCTTTTCTATCCTCTCTCTCTCTCTCTCTCTCTCTCTCTCTCTCTCTCTCTCTCTCTCTCTCTCTTTATTTCTTTCTCTCTCTCTGCCCCTCTCTCTTTTCTTATAAAGGGTAACATTTATTTGGGGCTAGCTTACAAGTTCAAATAGTCAATCCATTATCATCAAGGTGGGAACGTGGCAGCATTTAAGCAGGCATGATGCAGTCACAGCTGAGAGTTTTACATCTTCATCTGAAGGCTGCTAGTGAAAGATTGACCTCCAGGCAGCTAGGATGTTGGCCTGTGCCCATAGTTACTCACCTACTCCAACAAAGTCACACCTCCTAATAGTGACACTCATTGAGCCAAGCATACTTCATCCCACTCCCTGGCCCACATAGACCTTTTCAAACTCATGAGTGTATGGGGCCATATTTAGCCATATCATAATTAAAAAGGACATTTAGTCCAACATTCAATGTCCCCATAGTCTATAGCAGTCTCAACAATGTTAAAAGTTCAGAGTTCAACGTCTTTTCTGAGATTCATCCAATCACTTAACTGTAATCTACAAAGCAAGGCAGGGAACCAGCTGGGCAAACTCCAAACTCTGCATTTCCATGTCTGATGTCAAAGTGGTCTTCAGAACTCCAACTCCTTTTTCAACTTTGTTGGTTGCAACAAACTTCTTTTCCCAGGTTGGTTCCACTCCTCATTAGCAGCTTTTCTCAGCAGATATCCTATGGCTCTGCCATCGAAAAAATCTTTGGGTGTCCAAGGCAACTTCAATGTTACAGCTTCTTTTTTCAATGTCTGAGATCCACATAAGATCTTATGGGCTCCTCCATAAGGCCTGTAACATTTCTCTAGCTTGGCACTCTATAGTACTCTAAGCTCAGGATGATCAACTCCACTGATGCTTCTGTTCTTGGTGACAATTTCATGGTATTGGCATCTCTAATACTTTGGGATCTTCTGCTGCAACTATATTTCACAATAGTTGCAATAGCCTCTCATCGGCTCTCTTCATGGTTCCAAACCTAAAATACTTTTCATGACCCCTTCAGTCCTGACCATAAAGTACAACTGAGTTTATACCTTCACCAATAGCCTTGCATGGCCTTTCACAGTGCCAAGCCTCAGCTGCTCTTCTTGACCCCTTCACACTTTCAAAACCAGTACCAGCTGGGTGATGCTTATAGATTACCAAGTAGAGCTGCAGCACATGGTACAACCTTGGCTATCTCTGGAACACAGCTTCTTTGTGCTCTCAGAAAACACTTCCCAGACTTTATCTCAGTGATGTTGGTATCTTCTTAATCCCTTCTAATTTCTTAGCTACAGCTAACCAGCATCAATCATGCCAGTATTCTCTTCCATTTTTCACTCTAAAGCCAGAGCCACATGGCTGAAGCTGCAGAGTTTTGCTGCTTGCAGAAGCTGGAACAAGACCCCTTTCTTCTATTATATTATCATTAGCTATTTTTTTTTTACTCCATCATTGTCTCAAGCTGGCTGTCCTGGATGTTGGGTTTTAGACAGATCTTGACCTCAGAGATCTGCATGTCTGTTTCCTGGGATTAAAGGTGGGTACCACCTTCCCTGAACTTAAGCTTTTCTTCACCTAGAATTTGCTCTGTCACAGGCTGGCCTTCAACTCAGAGATCTGTTTGGCTTTATCTCCTGAGATTAAAGGTGTTTACCACTACACCTGGATCAAAATTTAGCTGAGTAAGATCTTGCCCCAAAGTCCCAATTCCTTAATCTTCTATCTCCTAGAACACAGAATTCAACTCCTTTTCACTTCCTGGTTTCCCTGTAATACTTGAACCATATATTATATTTTCCCTTCTAACCTTACTATGCTTGTTCATAATGTACTTCATGAGACTTAACCAGAGAACAAAGACTCTGCTGGGCTTTTTTTGAGATTTTCTTTGTCAATGCAATTAATATGAATCTCTTTACTTTGCCTTAGATTGAGTCTTCAGATAAGGGCAAAAAGAAGCAATATTCTTCATCAAAATACCATAAAAACAGTCTTTATGGCACATATTAAGATTCTTCTCCGACTCCACTTGGGCTTGGTCTGCACAGTTCAAGTTACTCTAAGCAACAAAGTCTTCCATATTCCTACTCGGGTAGTCCATTAAGTCCCATTTAAAGCATCCCACACCTTACCAAATCCAAAGTCCCCAAATTCACATTCTTTCAAACAAAAGCATGGTTAAGCTTATCACAGCAATACCCTAGTCCCTGGTACTAACTTCTGTCTTAGGTTATATCAGACACCATGACCAAGGCAAGTCTTATAAAGAACAACATTTAATTGGAACTGGCTTATAAGTTCAAAGGTTCAGTCCATTATCATCAAAGTGGGAGCATGCCAGCATCTAAGGAGGCATGAGGCATCTTAAATATGCTGTATCTGGCCTCTCAGAACAGTTGCTTTATTTTTCGCCGACCCAGGTATGAACCTTGATGAATCTGATGAATGGATTGTTTAGTGAACTCCATAGGTAAAATGTGCAGCCCTCTGCAGTGTGTAGCAATGTATTTCTCCTATAAATGTCTTGAGAGTTCCATGTCTTCATCTCAAGGCTGCTAGTGGAGGATGAACTTCCAGTCTGCTAGGATGAAGATCTTAAGCCCATGCCCACAGTGACACACCTACTCCATCAAGGCTAAACTTCCTAATAGTGCCACTCCCATGGTGAAGTATCTACAAACCATCACAGGGGGTTACATGATGAGTATGGAGAAGGAACACATGAGGGTGTTCCATTTCTAACTAACTTAATGAAATCAGATTTTAATAGGGGGTCCCAGTTGATGGAACCTTTGCTTTCACAACCACGATGGTTGCTTCTGGACTCTGTGGAGAGCCTCCAAATATTTAAAAACTTAAGTTGGTCATATAGATCTAGAATGTCAGACTGGAGATTAGGCAGCCTAGGAGAGGGTATCCAATAGAGGATCTCAAAGGGTGTAAAACCCAAGGTATAAGGGATATTATTGGCCTTCTACAGAGAATAAGGTAGGAGAGATATCCAGTCACCACCAGTTTCAAGGTTTAAATTTTGTCTAGGCCTCCTTCAGGGCCCAATTCATCCTCTTTACTTGCCCTGAACTCTGGTGTCTGCATATACAATGTAATTTCCAGTGGTCCCCCCGAACCTGTGCTAAAGATGGAGTAAACTGAGAAATAAAGGCTGGTTCATTGTCAGACCCAAGCAGTGTAGGCAAACCATACTGGATATAATGTCTTCAAGAAGACTGGCAGTCTCATTCTTTGTATGGTAGGCATCTACCCATTCTAAAAAGATATCTATAAAAACTAGTGGATATTTGTATCCATATATGTAGGCTTTTACCTCTGTGTAGTTTATTTCCCAGCTAGCTCCTGGCCATTGTCTCCTGAACCTGGTTCCTGAAGTTATTTTTTCTTTTTAATAATGGGATATTTTATTTATTTACATTTCTGATGTTATCCCCTTTTCCCCATTCCCCCTGAAACCTTCTATCTCATTTTATCTCCTCATGCATCTATGAGGGTGTGCACCCACCCACCCACCTACTTCTACCTCCCTTCCCTTAAATTCCCTCATACTGGGGCATTTAACCTTAACAGGACCAAGGACATCCTGTCCCACAAGGCCATCCTCTACTACATATACATAGCTGGAGTCATGGGTTCCCCATGTGTGTTCACAGACTGGTGGTTTAGACCCTGAGAGCTCTGGTTGTTTGGTATTGTCACTTTCCCTGTGGGGCTGCAAACCCTTTCATCTCCTTTAGTCCTCCTCTCTCTAACTCCTTCATTGGGAACCCTGTGATCAGTTCAATAGTTAGCTGTGAGCATTCACCTCTGTATATGTCAGGCTCTGGCAGAGCCTCCCAGGAGACAGGTATACCAGGCTGCCCTTCTTAATCCCTCTACTATATGAGTTTGAAAATATTTATCTTCTGTCCCAAGACAGGACTGTTATGAGCCCATTAAAGATTTTCTTAGGAAATTATTTCTTGACTATGGGGTCTTTTTCCCCCTCACAATGGAACTGATAATGTGGACCAAGGAGATCATCAGCATAAAATTCAGCAGCCTGGAAACAACTTGTTTTCCTGAACTTATGTTTGTCTGACATCAGACTAACATTATCTTTTTGTAGCTTATATGTAGGGAGCAGAACTCAAGATGGCGCCTGGCTGGGTGCTAAATGCCCCTGGTGTGTTGGCTCACCATTTTAGGAAGCCTGGATGGCACTTAGGCTAGGCTTTACTGCGCATGCATTCTGCTTGTTCATCGTTACATAAGATCGGGCCATGTGACGTATATGCTCAGCACCAATCGAGAATGACTTTGTGGCAGGTTCTGATTGGAGAGGACACAGAGATTTAAGGGCTGGGAGCTAGAGCTTGGGGGCCTTTCACAATACTTCAAGGTTCCTGAATAAACCATGTTGGGAAGGAGATCCCGCGTCTGTTGTCGTCTGTCTGCTGGTCGGTTCAGAAGACAACACTTATATCCATTACCATGGTGAGATTTCAGAAAGCTTCAGTATATTGGTCAGGGTCAACTGAAAATCTCTAAAGTCAGATTTAATTTAAGTTTTGCAAGAAATGGGGATTTGTATTCTGGAGAGCAAAAGTGCACTTGACATTTACCTTAATAGACAAGAAACAAGTTGGGGACTACTTGTTGGTGGTTGATTAGAGGAGGTAACCCTTAGAATGAACTTGGAGATAGTGGATAGGATGACTTGGAGAGAGCACACAGAGGACCCCATAGGTTCTTCTCTCAGAGAGGCATTGATAACCACAGATGCAGTACTGGAGGAGGCTAGAAGGGTAGATTCCATGGAACAGTGTCTCTACAGAGATTTCAGTCTTCCCGGAAAGCAAAACATAATTACATATAGGGGACCTCAGATCATTTTCTAGCCCCATGGCTGGATAGTTCTTTTTTTTTTTCTTTTTCATATTTTTTATTGGATATTATGTTTACATTTCAGATTTTATCCCCTCACCTCATTCCCCCACCACCCAAAAACCCCATAACCCATCCCCCCTCCTGCCTCCACAAAGGTGTGTCCTCACCTACCCCTAATCCCCCTCCCCTCCCCAACCTCAAATTCCTCCCCACTCGGTGTTTATGGCTGGATAGTTTTAGTTGGATGGTAGTATTATAATCAGTAGGAATCAATTAGGAAGCCATTCTCTCTGTATTCCAGCTTATAAGCCCATCAGGCCATAGTACAGAAAAAAGCATCTTTCTTAGGGATGTAGGTCCAAAGAGTACTCAGTGCTTCAGAGAAGTCCAAGTTTACGAGGGCTCATTGTCTTTCTGCAAAGAGAAGGTATCCACTAAGTCTTCTCTTCCCCAAATCCCATGTCAGGAAAGTTCCCTGATGACACCCTGTCTCAAACATGGTGGGAATTGAAGACCAACACCAAGTGTTGTCCTTTGTTCTACACGTGCACTATATGTTACTTTCACCCACATATTTTATACATCATACACAAAGGATGAAGAAGAAAAAACAGAAAAAAGGAAAGAAAGTAAGAAAGAAAGGAAATAAGGGCAGGAAGACATTGAACACAAATATAGAAGCTGATAAAATAAAAATATTGGATCAAGACAAAAGAACAAGCAATAAATTGGATACTAAAACTTAATTTGGGGATGGAGACAGAGATAGAGACACTGGAACCAAAGGAGAAAAATAACTCTGGCACAGACTATGTTTCTAAGTACCTATAGCAGTCTGTTTGTGAGGGCCAGCAAATAAAAGCAATTGGAGAATAAAAACACTGGGATGAGAATGTAAACCTGAATCTGACAGATTAATTGACAAGCTTAGCTACTCAATGAACTATTTAACATAGATGATGGAGAACTATGCTCCTATAAAGTCTTCCACTTTTCTAGGGAAATAGGGGTTACTAAATCTAAAGGAGTTCCTTTATAAATGGTAGATCAGAGGTGAATGAGTAAGTTAGCAGTTCAGAGCTTGTCTTGATCTTGCAGTTTGGTTTCCAGCACCCACATCAACTAGCTCAAAGTTTCATGTATCTTCAGTTCCCTGGGATCTGATGCTGTCTTCTGACTGCTATGAGCACTCACACTTGTACCCTTCTCCCCAGGTACACAATTTAAAATATATATAAATGATTCAAGGGTAAGAAATAGTATCCCATGCTGGCATGGTTGCTCACTCTGTTCCAGGAAGCATGCTCACCGAAGACTGATGACCTGAGTTTGAATCCCAGCCTGAACCTGGTGGAAAAAAAGAACTAACTTCTGTAGGTTGTCCTTTGACACTCACAAACACACAGACATACACAGACACAGAAACACACACACACACACGCACACACACACGCACACACACACGCACAGGCACGCGCACACACACACACCAATAGATGTCTTTGGCTAACACTATTTTTCAGTGACATAATTTGTATTTATTATGCTTTTCTTTTTTCAGAATAAAAATGAGAGACAATAAATCATCAGTGACTGGAAAGTTAAAGCAGGGTGCTTAGTTCGAGGAAATAGGCAGAAATGTTGTCAGGGAGTTGGAGAAAACAATTGTATATTTTGTTGGGAAATAAGTTGTAAAGCATGAAGGATGGGACACACATACATATCTGTTTATAGAATTTGTTTCATTAGTTGAGATATTTTGCCAAACATGCCTAGAGCTCTGTGTTGAGATGCCATAGAGTAAGAGAGAACTGAGAGACTGAGCCTCAGTGAGCTGCAACCCCAGGAGGTTTTTGTTCAGGCCTGGAGCACTGTGGGAGGAAGCTTCCTACTTTGCTGACAGAAATAGTCTGCATCATCATCAGCCTCCATAGGATTGATAGTGAGGGTGTAGTCTGTCCCAGACCCACTGCCACTGAACCTGGCAGGGACCCCAGATGCTCGGTTGGATGCATCATAGATGAGGAGTTTGGGTGGCTGTCCTGGTTTCTGTTGGTACCAGTGCATATAATTAGAGCCATATGCACTGACACTTTCGCTGGCTATGCAGGAGATGGTGACTGTCTGCCCTAAAGATACAGCCAAAGAAGCTGGAGACTGGGTCAGCACAATGTCACCAGTGGAGCCTGGAATGATAAGTACATAGACTATTGTTATATATGTTAAAAAACCTTCCCAGTAGAGAACATTTTCATTTAAAAATTTCAAGAATATTGTGAACATCACTATGAGAAACCAGGGAATCAAAGGGAATGGGGAAAAATAAAAACAATTACAAATGCCCCAATTATAGTTATTAAGAACCCAGAGGCATGGAATATCATGATCGACACAGAGGTTGATCCCAACACTTCTCTGGATCCTCACCTGGAACCCAGAGCAGCAGCACCCATAGGAATAGTGTGTCTGTCTCCATCTCTGAGAGCTGGAAGAGAGAATGTTTCTTAGACTCTGGACAGCTGTCCTTAAAGTAGCCTGGGCTGTTATATAATGATTCCATATGCAAATCAGCTCAGCAGAGTGTGTACTACTGTTCCAAAGGCACCTGCACCTGTTTCACTCACAGAGAGTTGGTGTCAGCATAAAATTTACTTGAGCATCACATGTGTCTTAAAGGACCCTTCTAAATACATTTTTTGGAGTCAGAATTTCTCTATTTTTGGTTGTCCTGAAGCTCATTTTGTAGACCAGATCCTCCTGTCTCTGCCTCCTGAGTGCTAGGATTAAAGGTGCTAACCACCACTCTGCTTTTCCTTGCAGTTTACTCGATTAAATATTTACCCTCTATTCTTTTTAAGTTGTGAGTTGGGGGAGTGCATTGTGGACATACCATGTAAAGAATATAAGTTATTTCAAGAACAACTTGATCCCTCAAAATTGTACAAACCCAATGAAAGCATTATCTGAGAGGGAATAGAGAAAAATGATTCAGTAAAGAAAAGTAACTTTTTTTGTTTAATTTTTTAATTTTTATTGGATATTTTATTTACATTTCAGATGCTACCCCCTTTCCCCATTTCCCCTCCTTAGAAAGCCCCTATCCTATGCCCCTTTTCCTTTTTGCTATTATGTAATTTTTTAAAATGTAAATCAAAAGCTTTATAAGTTTGGTAATGTTCAATCAGAAGCGTAACCCAATACCCAACCTAGATATATCGACTAGAAGAAAAGTAACTTAATTCTTGACATACTACCCTATTTTTTAGATCCATGTTTTAGATGTGTGTGATGTGTCTTTGTATGTTTGTCTATTTGTTCTTGTTCATGTTTGAAGGCAACTTCTCTTGCAATGGTATGTGTGTGGAGATCAGCAGAGAAGTTTGGGTGTAGATCTGAGACAAGGTCTGTTGTTGTTCACCACTACTCATGAAATGCTTCCTAGGCCAAGTTTTTGTGGGCATTCTCTTGTTTCCTTACAAATCTCATCTTGCCATAGCAACACTCCAAATTCAGTCTATGCTGCTGCTGTGTCTGGCTTTATATGGCTACCTGGGAGTGAGCCAGGTCCTCACACCTATGTGACAAGCACTTTGCTCACAGAGCCACCTTGTCAGCCCATTGCCTTTAAGTAAATCCAGTGAGAGTAAGTTCTTTTATTGAACAGAAATAATTCTGCAGGGTATGAGCGAGTTCCAAAATGAAGAAAAAAAGCATGTAGTAGATATGTGCAGAGATACATCTTTTGTACAGTTCTTCAAAACATCCAAGATTATTATAAGACAGAAATCTTGTATTTTTTATGGTGATAATCTTCCCCAGAGAAAGTGTAAGATAGATAGATGAATAGTTAGACATGTATGTGAATATAGACAGAGAAGTGAGTACTTCTTCATATTCCAAGACTGCTGTCCCTTTTCTAGGTTTAACTAGGCAGAAGGTTGGATTTCCTAGCTATATTTTAAGGTTGGAAGCGACATAGTAGTATTTTAATTAAATAAGAACATAAAAAAGTTATAAGAAGCCTTACAAAAAGAAGGAAGAGTAAGAAGATTCAAAACGGGGAGTGTAGGAAGGAAGGAGGGAGAGGGAGGCAGAAAGGAAGAAGATAAAGTGAAAACCATAAAGGGAGGAAGAGAAAAGGAGAAAGAATGAGAAAGAAAGAAGTGAGGACAGAGTGAGGACAAAGGAAAGATGGACAATTCCCTCCTCAGCTTATGCTCACTGTTTCTGTTTCCAGGTCTCTGCCATGTAGAGATGGATCCTTTTGTTTTATTGTACACATTCACTGTACTGAACCAGCTGCAGTTGAAAGACGAGATAGTGCAAACCAAATATACATCGAATGAAATTTGCAAGTTATCCTGCACATTTTACCTTCTTTTTTTTTAGGTATGCTCACTGTTAGTTGATTTTTGTATTCAAAATTAGAAGGTTGACCTGTTATAATATAGAATGTTAGGTGATAATTCTCATTTATGTCCAGAATAAAAATATTTTATATTCTGCAATGTATACTATTCATGCAAAGGGCCATACATTTTTAAATATCCCTAAATCTCATAGTTATTACTTTAAGGCTGGTTACTGTTGGTGGGAGACAAATATTTCTGATATTATTTTACTGCTTCTATGAGCTGGTCTTATTGCTCTTGTAGCTCTTTACTTGTATGTAGTGTCAAAAGCTGCACTTCTGCCAGGCATGATGATTTATTCTAGTAATCCAAAGATGTAAGAAGCGGAGGTGGAAGGATCTTGAGTTTGCAGCCCTTTAGGACACATAGCTTGGGTTACCCAGATGATCAAATCTTCTGCACCTCTCCAAGCCCCACATTTCATCTATTTTTGCATATAGTCCTGTTAATATATATTTTATTTATACATATTTTGTCCTCTCTTTTAATTGACTTATAACTTTCTATTCATTAACATTGGCACTTTTGCTTCAGTCCATCAGAATGGCTCCTTCATCATGAGTGGAGACTCAGTACACTCTGACAGAAAGGTGGATAAGGTGATAGAACAGAATATTTACAGGACAGGGATGTTCCTGTGTGGAATGCAATACAGATAGTCAGACAAGGTTGACCATTGCAATGTAGGTACCTGATCCCAGCCCTGAGACAAGAAAATTGGCCATAAACAGCTCAGAGAGGAGCTCTTTGATGTGCCCAGAAGTCCTGAAGTGCACTGAATATGGGGGAAAGTATGGGTTGGGCTTTCCCAAGGAGGACAAAGGACTTGAGTGTAGAAGCAGACATGAGCCTGAAGCTAAAATGGTAGAAATCAGTTAAGAAGAATCAGTTTTATGCATAGTGCAAAGAGAGTCTATGTGACAGAGTTTACAAAGAGTTCACATATTCCAGTGAATATTATTTAATGAATGTGCTTGAGATACAACAAAGAAAATTGTGTGAAGGCTGTTGTCATTTCTGTCTCAGATGAAATGTTAACTCTTTCATTTTGTCATTTTCTGATTTTACAAAATGATATTAAGTATTGTAACCTCTGACCAATATAGAGTTCCACACACCCAACTTAGGCTGAGTGAGCATTTAGTAAGTTATAATTCTATGTAAAGCTACTACATAGAAAATTTGCTGGACCAGTAAATGCCGACCCTGGAATGAAACAGACATTTCTCCCTGGTTTTAGAATACAGTCATTCAGTTCCCCTTGTCAAAAAATTTTGCAGCTATGGTGGTAGAGATATTTATCTGTCCCTTTGGCCCCTAGTCCTGTACTCTATACCCACCCTCTATGATTCTATGGATTGTGTTGAGGCCTGCTTATTTTCACATAAAGGTAGCCATTTTGTATTCAGTCTCTGTTTTGTTCATAAGGTGAAATAAAGTCAATCTTCTCAGACTCCTTCCCAGAAGTAATTATCAACATTTACCACTAAAGAATGTTATTGATAAGCCAAAAAGTTATGGATGAATCAATAAAGCTTTGTTGTCTTAGTGTTCTGAAATTTTACTTTTCACCATCTATTCCTTCCTTACTCAGAACCAACCAGCTTAAAGGTTAGCCTATAATACTTTGTATAGTAAGCTAAAATGTAATATTGATCCTCTTATTGCCTTTTAATTTATTGCCTTTTTAACATTTTTTTCTATAAATAGTCTGATAATTGTTTGATTTCTTTGATTCAGACTCAGTTCTCAACTATATCCCTGGTCTGACCACTATTAAGGTCATTAATTCAGTAAACTATTCTTTTTTTCCATTTTTATTGGATATTTTATTTACCCTTCAGAATGCCATCCCCTTTACCCATTCCCCCCCTTAGAAAACCCCTATCCCATGCCCCCTTTCCTTTCTGCTTTTATACATTTTTAAAAATGTTAATCAAAGGCTTTATAAGTTTGGTAATGCTCAATCAGAAGTGTAAACCAATACCCAACCTAGATATATCAACTATCTTTGACTGGTGCAGATATGTGAACATCTGCCTCCTTGTCTCCCCCCTCTTTCTCTCATCACCTAGCTTCTCCTCTCCTTCTTCTCCTCCTCTCCTTACTCCTTCTCTGCCTCTCAGTACTCCTCCCACCTTAGCTTCTCCTACATATCACCCTTCCTGTTAAAATAAATCTTTTCTCTTAAAATACAATTAGAGCAAAATTATGCCAATTTGTACCATTGAGATACAAGATAGTCCTAATACCCAGTCTATCATTTTGTTGACTAACCAGAACCTCTGTCATCTATCCTAACTAAAACACTTAGTTCTGAACCTGGCTTTTTCCTTGACTTTAGAATGAATGTCAGCTGAAGACCATCCACTCAAATATTTTCTCTCAAGGTAAATAGCCAGGATTGGCTATGAGGCTATAAGTTTTCAACCCCATCAGAAATCCAGAATGACTGAGTTAACTATAATTGTGGGAAGCACAAAGCATAGCTTCTAAAACTTAGCCAATTTATAGACACCTCTGAACACCTGGACACTCCTTCTACTACAAAATATTGGAGCATCTGTTCTTACACCTTCTGGCCCAGGATCACCTGACAGACCTTAGTGCTGCAGAATTATTAAGGGCTGATTAGTCTGTCTAGTCAGATATAATCAGTTGACTATTCTGCAAGTGTGTCCTTTTCTGGACAGTAATTTGTCTGTAGATGGAAAGAGGCAATTCTTGTCTAGTGGCTGTCTCACCACAACTGGAGTAACTCTGAAGATGCTCAATTTCTTCTTAGAATTCAATACAGAAATCTGTCAGGAGCAGACAGGTCTCTAATAGAAATGAACATTAATACAGAAATGTTTGTCACATCAATTCTGTGGACTTCTGACATTTTGAAAACCAACTATCCATGTAATGTAATCTGGATTGTTGTCTGTTAACTCCACTCAGCTATTTCTAAATAAAACATAGAAAATACCCTAACAATAAACTCCAAGCTTTGAATTTGCTGTAGTCCCTTAACTCCCAAGCTAATCATCTCAAATCTGGTAAAAAGTTCATAGAAGTACTGGGTCTAAGCCTTGTATTCCTAAATGTGTTATACTGGTACAATGCCTATGAGAGTAACAATATTCATCTCACTTTTATATCAATAAGAAGCTCGTACCAATGAAAACTTTAAATTTGAAGTCAAAGTAAATTTTGTACCATTTAGGAAATTATAACTTCATCTTGATAATAATTATACAGATTTCTACTAATAGGTTATGGCTATGCCTTAAATCCTAGCTAATCCTACCTGTTCCAACAAAAACCACCACTTTTCCCTAGAAAGACAACCCAATATAAACCACCTTAGTCCCGAAGCCCAGGAAATAAAGGTGCTGACTCTTCATGAACTTCTTCAAGCTGATTATGGGTATTGAGATATTAGAAGAGGGGTGGGGGAAAGAGTAAATTGATAAGCCTCTGACACTGTGTCTTCACTGCATCCAGATGAAATTCCAGGACATCAGAGGTTTGAGCAGGTCTGCCCAGCTTGCTTGATGAGTAGATACACCAAGGCTGTGTATTCTGCAATATACAATTCTCAAAACAAGTTTTAGTATCAAGATATTTTTTAAACAGGGCTGACATTTTATTAAGGATGTTGGTTCTAACTGCCTTTCTTTTTTCCCCTCTTTTATTGGATATAATATTTACATTTCAAATTTTACCCCCTTACCCCATTTCCCCCACCACCCAGGAACCCCTTATCCCATCGCCCCTCCTCAGGCTTCTATGAGGGTGTGCACCTACCTACTCCCCACTCCCCCTCCCCACTCTCAGATTCCCCCAACTCAGTGTTCAGCCTTAATGGGACCAAAGATCTCCTCTCCCACCTATGCCCAACAAGGCCATCCTCCCCTACATATACAGCTGGAGTTATGTGTCCCTCCCTATGTGCTCCTAGGCTAGTGGTTCAGACCCTGGGGAACTCTGGCTGGTTGGTTTTGTTGCTCTCCTTATGGGACCACCAACCCTTTAGGCTCCTTCAGTTTTCTCTCTAACTTCTCCATTGGGAACCTTTGATCAGATTAATGGTTAGCGCAAGTATCTGCCTCTGGATATATCAGATTCTGGGGGACCTCTAAGGAGACTGCCTTATCAGGCTGCTGTCAGCTTTCCCTTCAAGTCATCCATATCAGCATCTATTTTTGGTGATTGCACATGGGATGAATACCCAGGTGGAATGGTCTCCATATAACCTCTCCTTCAGATTCTGTTCAACACTTTGTCTCCATATTTGCTCCTTGGGTGTTTAGTTACTCCTTCTAAGAAAGATGTAGGCATCCACACTTGTTCTTCCTTCTTCATGAGCTTCATGTGGTCTGTTAGTGGAATCTTTGTTGTTTCAAACTTTTGGGCTAATCTCTGCTTATCAGTGAGTAAATACCATGTGTGTTCTTTTGTGATTGGGTTACCTCAATCAGGATGATATTTTCTAGTTCCATCCATTTACCTAAGAATTTTCGAATTCATTATTTTTAATAGCTGAGTAATATTACATTGTGTAAATGTACCACATTTTTTGTATCCATTCCTCTGTTGAGGGACATCTGGGTTCTTTCCATCTTCTGGATATTAAAATTAAGGCTGCTATGAACATAGTGGAGCATATGTCTTTGTTATATATTGGGGCATTTTCTGGGTATATGCCCAGGAGTGGTATAGCTGGGTCCTCAGGTAGTGCTATGTCTAATTTTCTGAGGAACTGCCAGACTGACTTTCAGAGTGGTTGTATCAGCTTGCAACCACACCAACAAAGAAAGAGTGTTCCTCTTTCTTCACATCCTCGCCAGCATCTACTATCACCTGAATTTTCTCTTAGCCATTCTGACTGGTGTGAGGTGGTATCTCAGTGTTGTTTTGATTTGCATTTCCCTGATGACTAAGGATGTTGAGCATTTCTTAAGGTGCTCCTCAGCCATTCATGTTTCCTCAGTTGAGAATTCTTTGTTTAGCTCTGTACTCCGTTTTTAATGGGGTTATTTTATTGTTTGACGATGAATTTCTTGAGTTCTTTGTATATCTTGGATATTAGCCCTCTATCAGATCTAGGATTGGTAATGATCTTTTCCCAATCTGTTGGTTGTGGTTTTCTCTTGTTGACAGTGTCCTTTGCCTTACAGAAGCTTTGCAATTTGATGAGGTCCCATTTGTTGATTCTTGATCTTAGAGCATAAGCCATTGGTGTTCTGTTCAGGAAATTTTCAACTGTGCCTAAGTATTCAAGGACCTTCCCCAACTTCTCTTCTATTAGTTTCAGTGTATCTGGCTTTATGTGAAGGTCCTTTATCCACTTGGAGTTGAGCTTTGTACAAGGGGATAAGAATGGATTCATTTGCATTCTACTACATGCTGACCTCCAGTTGAGCCAGCACCACTTGTTGAAAATGCCCACCTTTTTCTACTTGATGGTTTTAGCTCCCTTGTCAAAGATCAAGTGACCATAGGCGTGTGGGTTCATTTCTGGGACTTCAATTATATTCCAATGATCTTCCTGCCTTTCTCTGTACCAATACACTACTGCTCTGTAGTACAGTTTGAGGTCAGGACTTGTGATTCCCCCAGAAGTTCTTTTACTGTTGAGAATAGTTCTTGCTATCCTAGGTTTTTTGTTATTCCAAATGAATTTGTAAATTGTTCTTTCTATCTGTATGAAGAACTGATTTGGAATTTTGATGGGGATTGCATTGAATCTGTCAATTGCTTTTGGCAGGATGGCCATTTTTACTGAGTTAATCCTGCCAATCTAGGAGCATGGGTGACCTTTCCATCTTCTGAGATCTTCTTCGATTTCTTTCTTCAGAGACTTGAAGTTCTTGTCATACAGATCTTTCACTTGCTTGTTTATATTCATTCCAAGATATTTTATTTTATTTGTGGCTATTGTGAAGGGTGTCATTTCCCTAATTTTTTTCTCAGCCTGTTTATCCTTTGAGTAGAGGAAGGCTACTTATTTGTTTGAGTTGATTTTATATCCAGCCATATTGCTAAAGGTGGTTATCAGGTTTAGGAGTTCTCTTGTGGAAGTTTTAGGGTCACTTAACTATACTATCATATCATCTGCAAATAGTGAAATTTTGACTTCTTCCTTTCCTATCTGTATCCCTTTGACTTCCTTTTGTTGTCTAATCGCTCTAGCTAGGACTTCCAGTACTATATTTAATAGGTAGGGTGAGAGTGGGCAGCTTTGTCTAGTCCCTGATCTTAGTGGGATTGCTTCAAGTTTCTCTCCATTTAGTTTGATGTTGGCTACTGGCTTGCTGTCTATTGCTTTTACTATGTTTAGGTATGGACCTTGAATTCCTGATCTTTCCAAGACTTTTAACATGAAGGGATGTTGAATTTCGTCAAATGCTTTCTCAGCCTCTAGTGAGATGTCCATGCAGTTTCTCTTTGAGTTTATTTATGTAGTGGATTACATTGATGGATTTCTGAATATTGAACCATCCCTGCATTCCTGGGATAAAGCCTACTTGATCTTGATGGATAATTGTTTTCATGTGTTGTTGGATTCGGTTTGTGAGAATTTTATTGAATATTTTTGCATCAATATTCATAAGAGAGATTGGTCTGTAGTTTTCTTTCTTTGTTGGGTCTTTCTGTGGTTCAGGTATGAGCATAATGTTAGCTTCATAGAACGAGTTGGGTAGTGTTCCTTCTGTTTCTATTTGATGGAATAGCTTAAAGAGTATTGGTATTAGGATTTCCTTGAAGGTCTGTTAAAATTATGCACTGAAACCATCTGGCCCCAGACATTTTTTGGTGATGAGATTTTTAATGACTGCTTCTATTTCTTTAAGAGTTATGTGACTGTTTAGATGGGTTATCTGCTCCTCATTTAACTTTGGTACCTGGTATCTGTCTAGAAAATTGTCCATTTCATCCAGATTCAATTTTGTTGAGTATAGGCCTTTGTAGTAGCATCTGATGATTTTTTTAATTTCCTCAGTTTCTGTTGTTATGTCTTCCTTTTCAGTTCTGATTTTATTAATTTGGATACTGTCTCTGCATCCTTTGGTTAGTCTGGCTAAGGGTTTGTCAATCTTGTTGATTTTCTCAAAGAACCACCTCCTGGTTTTGTTGACATTTTGTATACTTCTTTCTGTTTCAACTTGGTTGATTTCAGCCCTGAGTTTGATTATTTCCTGCTGTCTACTCCTCTTGGGTATATTAGCTTCTTTTTGTTCTAAGGCTTTCAGCTGTGCTGTCAAGTTGTTTCTGTATGCTCTTTCCATTTTCTTTTTGTGTGCACTTAGAGCTATGATTTTTCCTCTTAGTACTGCTTTCATGGAATCTCACAAATTTTGATATGATGTGTCCTCATTTTCATTTAATTCTAAAAAGTCTTTAATTTCTTTCTTTATTTCTTTCTTGATCAAGTTATCATTGAGTAGAACATTGTTCAGTTTCCAAGTGTATGTGGGCTTTCCATTGTTTTTGTCCATGTCAAAGACGTCTTAGTCTATGGTGGTCTGATAAGGTACAAGTGATTATTTCAATCTTTTTCTATTTGTTGGGGCCTATTTTGTGACCAATTATATGGTCTATTTTGGAGAAGGTACCATGAGGTGCTGAGAAAAAGGTATATTCTTTTGTTTTAGGATGAAATGTTCTATAGATGTCAGTTAAGTCCAATTGGTTCATAATTTCTGTTAGTTTCATTGTGTCTTGGTTTAGGTTCTGTTTCCATGATCTGTCCATAGCTGAGATTGGGGTGCTGCAATCTCCCACTATTATTGTGTGAGGTGCAATGTATGCTTTAAGCTTTAGTAAAGTTTCTTTTATGTATGTGGGTTCCCTTGCATTTGGTGCATAGATGTTCAGAATTGCAAGTTCTTCTTGGCACATTTTTCCTTTGATGAATATGAAGTGTCCTTTATCTTTTTCGATTACTTTTGGTTGAAAAACGATTTTATTTGATAGTAGAATGGCTACTCCAGCTTGCTTCTTGGGGCCATTTCCTTGAAAGACTGTTTTCCATTCTTTTACTCTGAGATAGTGTTGGACTTTTTCACAAAGGTGTATTTCCTGTATGCAGCAGAATGTTGGGTCCTGATTAAGTATCCAGTCTGATAGTCTATGTCTTTTATTGGAGAATTGAGTCCATTGATATTAAGAGCTGTTAAGAAAAAATGAATGTTGTTTCCTGTTATTTTTGTTATTGGCATTGGAGTTATGTTTGTATAGCTACCTTCTTTTAGGGTTGTTGGGAGATTACATTCTTGCTTTTTCTATGTTGTAGTTTCCCTCCCTGTCTTGGAGTTTTCCACCAATTATCCTTTGAAGAGCTGGATTTGTGGTGAGATATTGTGTAAATTTGGATTTGTTGTGGAATATTTTGGCTTCTCCATCAATATTGATTGAGAGTTTTGCTGTGTATAGTAGTCTGGGCTGGCATTTGTGTTCTCTCAGAGTCTGTATGATATTAGTCCAGGATCTTCTTTCTTTTATGGTCTCTGGTGAGAAGTCTGGTGTAATTCTTATAGGTCTGCCTTTATATGTTACTTTACCTTTTTCCCTTACTGCTTTTAGTATTTTTTCTTTGTTTTGTACATTTGATGTTTTGATTGTTATGTGGTGGTAAGTATTTCTTTTCTGGTTTAAACTATTTGGAGTTCTGTAGGCTTCTTGTATATTTATGGACATCTTTTCCTTTTGGTTAGAGAAGTTTTTTTTCTATAATTTTGTTGAGGATATTTACTGGTCTTTTAAGTTGGGAGTCTTTTCTTTCATCTATACCAATTATCTGTAGGTTTGGCCTTCCCATTGTATCTTGGATTTCTTGTATATTTTGGGTTAGTAGCTTTTTGTATTTTGCATTTTCTTTGACAGTTATGTCAATGTTTTCCTTGGTATCTTCTGCACATGAGATTCTCTCTTCTATCTTTTGTATTCTGTTGGTGATACTTGTGTCTATGACTCCTGATTTCTTTCCTAAGTTTGTTTATCTCCAGGATAGTCTCCCTTTGTGATTTCCTTATTGTTTCTACTTCCATTTTTAGATCCTGGATGGTTTGGTTTAATTCCTTCTCCTGTTTGGTTGTGTTTTCTTGCAATTCCTTAAGGGGTTTTTGTGTTTCCTCTTCAATGGTTTCTATCTACCAGTGTTCTCCCTAAGTTCTTTGAGAGTGTTATGTCTTTCTTAAAGTCCTCTATCATCATCATGAGAAGTGATTTTAATTCTGAATCCTGCTTTTCTGGTGTGATGGGGGTGTTCAGGGTTTTCTATGATGGGGAACTGGGTTCTGATGATGCCATGTAACTTTGGATTTTGTTGCTTACGTTCTTGCTCTTGCCTTTCAACATCTGGTTAACTCTAGTGCTGCCTGTACTTGCTGTCTCTGACTGAAGCCTGCGTTTACAGTTATCTTGCTTGTGTCTAATCTCCTCAGAGTACAGATGTCTCTGTGATCTTTTCCAGCTGCACTGAGTACAGTGGTACCTTTAGGATGCCTCAGGATATGGTGTTTCCAAGGTAGCAGTCCAGCTAAGTGTCTGCTCTTCTGGGTGCAGTGTTTCCTCTAGGATGTCTCAGGATAAGGTGCCCACTGATCTGAGTGCAGTGGTTTCTCTAGGATATTTCAGGATACGTTGTCTGATGCTCTGATTTCAGTTGTTCCTCTGTGGCTCTGGGTTGAGTGGACCTTCCAGAATGTCTTGGGCAGAATCCGGGGTCTACACAAGAGCAGACTGGGCAGAGGGGCAGAGGCCTCAGATCTGGGAGAGGGGTGGAAGCGGAGTGTTATTCCACAGGGGCTGGATTTGGGTATCCACTGGAATCTGAGTGCTCCCAGCACCCAGCTATGGGCTTAGGGCAGTGTGTGGGTCTTCCTACCTACAGCTGTCAGATCCCTGGAGCCTCCAGGATGTCTCCAGCGGGGTCCACACAAGAACAGACTGGGTAGAAGTCTGGTCCTGGCCTCAGATCCAGAGAGGGGCCGAAGGGGCAAGATAACTTTCTCACAGGTTGTATCTTTTGCTTCTAGGAAACCTTCTCATGCCCAAGTTTATTACATATTCTGTTACGTTCAGTGCCCTTGGAAATCAATCATAATAGAAGTCAATAGTACTCCTTTGTTTAGCTACTCACAATGAGTTTGGATCTGACCAAATCACCTAGCAGCATTTCCTGCATCGATGTATAAGCTTTTATGGTATTTGCTTTTAAATGCTTTCTCTCATTTATTTAAAAGAAGACTTTCATTTTGAGTAGTGGTCAAATAGTTTAAGTTCCCCAAACCTAGGAACTGACATTTTACTTGGCAGAAGAGAGACATATACATGGGTAACTGACATCCTGGTTATCTGGTTAAGACATGAATGTTAGACAAGGCAAGTCCCCTGTCAGAATTGAATATACCAACCTATGGGAGCAGGATAAGTGTGAAACAAAGACATGTTCCTAAAGAAATCTTCTATCCCTAACTCCTGATGGTAGAATAACACTTGGCTCAGATATTTGTAGATCTGAGGCTTAAAAAGCTCTGTAGGATCCTAACTCAGAGTCCTGGTTCAGCTCTTTGTTTTCTTTTTTTTAATTGAATATTTTACTTATTTACATTTCAGATGATATCACGTTTCCCCATGACCCCCCAGGCCACAGCAATAAAGCCCTTGTCCTCATCCTTTTTGCTTTTATAATATTTTAATTTCATGCAAGGCCATAAACAGAGTACAGAGATAACCATTTCTAAGGGCTAATCAGGATGACCAAAATATCCAAACCTAATTCCCTGTCCTAGCCCAAAGTCATTTTCACGCCTAAAGCCTACTTCTTTGTTCTAGCCTAAGATTTATACTCTTGCCTGTAAATACTGTGTTTTAGCCTAAGATTTAGATTCCTGGCTTTTTAATAATATTATTTTTGGATATTTTATGTACATTTCAGATCTTAACCCCTTTTCCCATTTCTTCCTCCTACCCAGGAACCCCCAATCACATTATCCCTCCTCCTGCTTTTATTAGGATGTGCCCCCACCCATCCACTCCAGACTCCCTACCCTGGAATTTTCCCACCCGGGGGCATCCAGCCATCACAGGACCAAGGACCTACTCTCCCACCTTTTCTCAACAAGGCTGTCCTCCCCTACATATACAGCTGGAGCTATGGGTCCTTCTCTATGTGCTCCCAGGCTGGTGGTTTAGACCCTAGGAGCTCTGGTTGGTTGGTATTGTTGCTCTCCCCATGGTTCCCACAAAAACTTTCAACTCCTTCAGTCTTCTCTCTAACTCCTCCATTGGGAACTCTTTTGTTACTCCTTCTAAGAAGGATCGAAGCACCCACACTTTGGTCTTCCTTCTTTATAAAACTCATGTGGTCTGTGAGTTGTATCTTGGGTATAAAAAGCTTTTGGGCTAATATCCAATTATCAGTGAGTGCATACCATGTGTGTTCTCTTGTGACTAGATTACCTCACTCAAGATAATATTTTCTAGTTCCATTCATTTGCCTATGAATTTCACGACTTCATTGTTTTTAATAGTAAATTGCTCTATGAAGAATTGAGTTGGAATTTTCATGGGGATTGCATTGAATCTGCAGATTGTTTTTGGCAAGATGGCCATTTTTACTATATTAATCCTGCCAATCCAGGAGCATGGGAGATCTTTCCATCTTCTGAGATCTTCTTTGATTTCTTTCTTCAGAGACTTGAAATTCTTGTCATACAGACCTTTCACTTGCTTGGTTAGATTCACTCCAAGGTATTTTATGTATTTTGTGACTATTGTGAAGGTGTCATTTCCCTAATTTCTTTCTCAGCCTGTTTATTCTTTAAGCAGAGGAAGTCTTCTGATTTGAATTAATTTTATATTCAGCCACTTTGCTGAAGTTGTTTATCAGATTTAGGAGTTCTCTAGTGGAAGTTTTGGAGTCACTTAAGTATACTATTTTGTCATCTGCAAATAATAAAATTTTGTCATCTTCATTTTCATTTTGCATCAATTTGACCTCCTTTTGTTGCCTAATTGCTCCTGGTAAGATGTTGGGTACTATATAGAATAGGTAAGGAGAGAGGGCAGCCTTGTCTAGTTCCTGATTTTTAGTGGGATTGCTTCAATTTTCTCTCCCTTTAGTTTGATATTGGCTACTGGTTTGCCATATATTGCTTTTACTATGTTTAGCTATGGGCCTTGAATTCCTGAACTGTCCAAGTCTTTTGCATGAAGGGGTGTTGAATTATGTTAAATGTGAGATGATTATGTGTTTTTTTTTGAGTTTGTTTATATAGTTGATTAGGTTGATAGATTTCTGAACACTGAACCATCCCTGTATTCCTGGTAGAAAGCCTTCTTTTTCATATGGATGAGTGTTTTGATGTGTTCTTGGATTATGCTTTGCAAGAATTTTATTGAGTATTTTTGCATTGATATTCATAAGGGAGATTGGTCTGACGTTCTCTTTTTTTGTTGGATCTTTGTGTGGTTTAGGTATGAGCATAATTGTGGCTTCATGGAATGAACTGTGTAGTGTTCCTTGTGTTTCTATTTTGTGGAATAGTTTGACGAGAATTGGTATTAGGTTGTCCTTGAAGGTCTGATAGAATTATTCACTAAAACCATCTAATCCTGGGCTTTTTTGGTAGGGAGCTTTTTTTGTTTTGTTTGAGACAGGGTTTCTCTGTGTAGTCCTGGCTGTCCTGGAACTCACTCTGTAGACCAGGCTGGCCTCGAACTCAGAAATCCACCTGTCTTTGCCTCCCAAGTGCTGGGATTAAAAGTGTGTGGCATCACTGCCCAGCATGTAGGGAGCCTTTTAATGACTGCTGCTATTTCTTTAGGAGTTATGGTACTCTTTAGATGGTTATCTGCTCCTGACTTAACTTTGGTACCTAGTATCTATCTAGAAAATTGTCTATTTCATCTTAATTTTTGAGTTTTGTTGAATATAGGCTTTTGTAGTGGGATCTAATGATTTTTTTAAAATTTCCTTGGTTTCTGTTATTATATCTCCCTTTTCAGTTCTGATTTTATTAATTTGGATACTGTCTCTGTGCCCTTTGGTTAGTCTGGCTAAGGGCTTGTTGATTTTCTCAAAGAACCAGCTTCTGGTTTTGTTGATTCTTTGTATAGTTCTTTTCATTTCTACTTTTTGGTTTCAGCCCTGAGTTTTATTATTTCCTGCTCTCTACTCCTCTTGTGTATATTTGCTTCTTTTTGTTCTATAGCTTCCAGGTGTGTTGTCAAGCTGCTAGTGTATTCCTTCTCCCATTTTTATAGCACTTAGAGCTGTGAGTTTTTCTCTTAGTACTGCTTTCATTGTGTCCCACAAGTTTTGGTATGATGTGATTTCATTTTCACTAAATTCTAAGAAATCTTTAATTTCTCTCTTTATTTCTTTCTTGACCAAATTATCATTGAGTATTATTCATCTTCCACATGTTTGTGGATTTTACATTGATTTTATTTTTATTGAAGATCAGCATCAGTTCATGGTGTCTAATAGGATACATGGCATCATTTCAATTTTCTTGTGTCTGTGGAGGCCTGTTTTCTAGCCTTTTATTCTGAGGTAGTGACTGTTTTTGTCACTGAGGTGGGTTTCCTGTATGCAACAAAATGTTGGGTCCTGTTTATGTATCTAGTCTGTTAGTATATGTCTTTTTATCGAGGAATTGAGACCCTTGATGTTAAGAGATATTAAGGAAAAATGACTGTTGCTTCCTGTTATTTTTATTATTAGAGGTGGAATTATGTTTGTGAAGATATCTTTTTTCAGTTTGTTGAAAGAGAATTCTTTTTTGTTTCTTTCTAGGGTATGATTTCTTTTCTTGTGCTGGTGGTTTCCCTCTATTATCCTTTGTAGGGCTGGATTTGTGGAAAGATATTGTGTAAATTTGGTTTTTATGGAATATTTTGGTTTCTCCATCTATGGTAATTGAGACTTGTGTTGGGTTTAGTAGACTGGACTGGCATTTGTGTTCTTTTGGGGTCTGTGTGACATCTGTCCAGTATTTTCTGGCTTTTATAGTACATAGTGAGAAGTTTGGTGTAATTCTGATAGGGCTGCCTTTATATGTTACTTGACCTTTTTCCCTTACTGCTTTTCATATTCTTTCTTTGTTTTGTGCATTTGGTGTTTTGATTATTATGTGACAAGGTGAATTTCATTTTTGATCTAGTCTATTTGGAGTTCTATAGGCTTCTTGTATGTTCATAGGCATCTCTTTCTTTAGGTTAAGGTAGTTTTCTTCTATAATTTTGTTCATATTTACTTCCCCTTTATATTGTGAATATTTGCTCTCATCTATACCTATTATCCTTATGTTCCATCTTCTCATTATGTCCTGGATTCCTGGATGTTTTGGGTTAGGAGCTTTTTGCTCTTTGCATTTTCTTTGACTGTTGTGTTAATGTTTTCTAGGGCTTCTTTTTCCACATGAGATGCTCTCTTTTATCTATATTATTCTGTTGGTGATGCTTCTATCTATGACTCCTGATCTCTTTGCCAGATTTTATATCTCCATATAGTAGTAGCCTTTTTTTGTTATTTCTTTATTGTTTCTACTTCAATTTTTATGTCCTGGATGATTTTGTTCAATTTTTTCAACTGTTTGGTTGTGTTTTCTTGTAATTCTTTAAGGGCTTTTTTTTGTTTCTTCTTTAAGGACTTCTACCTGTTCACCAGTGTTTTCCTTTATTTATTTGAGGGAGTTATTTATGTCCTATTTAAAGTTCTCTATTGTCATCATGAGAAGTGATTTTAAATCTGATTCTTGCTTTTTTGGTGTGGTAGGGTATTCATGACTTGCTATGGTGGGAACACTAGGTTCTGATGATGCCAAGTAACCTTGGTTACTAGTTAGTCTAGATTAGTTGACTCTTATGGGGTTCCTATCCCCTTCAGGGGTACACTTTTTTCTCTTATTCTTCCGTAAGACTCATCCTATAGGCAAGCACCAATACCAATACCTAACACTATCATTCTCTGTTACACTTGTAGACAGGAGTATGTTGTTCTCTGAGGGCTCCACCTACTAGCTGACTCAGACAGATTCAGACTGTTTGCTTTATATATAAAAGTTTATATATAATTATTTTAAGATTTTTGTAAGATTATATACACACACATGCACTTTTTGGATGAAGCAAGGTTCAACAAACTCCAACTTCTTTGTTTTTTTCTTCCACAGTTGATATATCTCAGCAAAATCTACATATGAGTGGGGAGGCAAGCTGCTGGTGCCCTGAGTAGACCTTGAGCATCAGCTTTGCACCCAATCCCACAAAACCCAGGGGAGGCTGGGCTCCCAGGAGCTCTCATACACTCAGGAACATAGGATCATAAGATCTCAGGAGATTGGTCATACCAGGATTTCAGGATTCCAGAGGCAGCCTGACTCTCACAAACAAGGTTGCATTCTTTTCTACAAAAATACAAAGAGAAACAAGTTAGAATTTAATAAAGTTATGATTAAATCACAGCCTGTCAGTAAAGAGAAACTAGCTGAGAAAATTACCTTGCTTGCTTACACTTTATGCTTGGAATTGTTGGTTTTAGCAGATAAAACACTGTTGAATGTCCCCAGGCAAAGACAAAATTTCCAGAAACTTCTGATATAGTCTCAAACATAGTTCTACTTTTAGAATGTTTATGTAAAAAAGGACTTTTAGTGCTGATATCTACCTCTTTTGATATATTTTGATGTTACTCTATATACTATGGAATAAAATATGCAGACAAGATTTAATTCTTTTTGTAAAACTTAGAATGCAAATTTGCTTTCATCTTTAATAAATGATAAAAATAAATATAAAATGTCTTAAAAATAAATTTACATATGATTGGTTTTCAGTAAATGTATGACGTTTATAGTTATTTTATGTATATCCCTGAGGCTGTTGTAAAAATGTCCTCAACAAAAATAATACCTCTATAGTAAAAAGTAATTTTATTTCTTCTGAAAAAGGTGTTTTGGTTGATTACTTTTGTGAATCAGTTTCTATGGCCAGAGTAAAGGTTAGCCATAATACACATGTCTAGCATTCTTTCATTTTTAGCATAACATTTGAATTGATTTTTTGAAATCTCACATCATATGCCCTGTCACATTCACTTCCCCATTCTCTAGGCCTGCCCTCTCCCACCCTTGTGACCTCCCACAAACAAAACTATAACAATAACAACAAAAATAAAAACAAACACAAGAACCAGTCCAACTTGTATTATTTATATACTCACTGGAATGTGCTCCAACTCTCAGGGGCCTGCCTCTTAAATAAAACTGTGTCCTTTCCTTTTTGAACCCAGCCAGAAGCCATCAATTGTGGAGAGCTACACTTTAGCATTTTTATCACAGTTTTAAAAAATAAGAATTCTCTTCAGTGGGTTTCTGTTTATGTTGTTAATCTTTGGGGTTGTGTTGTTGTGGTTGTCAGAGAATCTTTCCATATCCCTCCTTCTCAACTGTTGTCTGCAGTCATTGGATGACTGCCTTGCTCTTGACAGTCACCAGGAAGGATGGATCATGGGTTTCCACATAGTTTTCGATGACAGCACAGATGATGAATATGGCATCTGGCAGTAGTTGGTCCATGGACAAACATATCCCTCAGTGACAAATTTTATTATAGATATCAGCATGACCCTAGGTAGCAGGCAGGCCACCCAGATTGGTGAGGCCCCTGGCAGCCACACAGCCCACAGACACTGACCTGGATTCAGGCTGTAGCACAGCCATGGACATCTACACAGCCTTTAGTGGTAACATGGGCCATAGACATCAACACAGAACCTTGCTGCACTAGGACCACAGCCCTAGACACTGCTCTCTGTGGTAGCACCACCCAGATATCACCAGAGCTCCAGGGGGCAGTCCAGGCCACTCAAATTGGCATGCCTCACAGACCAATGGACAACAACGTAGTTTCAAGCATCCTAGCACAGGCTAGGAACACATGAACCACGGACATCAACATAGACCCTGGCTGCCCCAGGGCATTGGACCAAGACATACCCCTCAGCAGCAGCTCAGATCCAGATATCACCATGACGTCAGTGGTCCTTTGAGGAGGTCTATTCTAGGAAGTGAACCATTCCTCATCTCTGGCCTCTGGCATTTCACAGAGTCAGGGTGACCTTGTGTTTGCAGGGTGAGTCTGCATCTATATAGCCTCCAGGCCATTGTATACTATGTTCTACTGTTGACCTCAGTCCTTTTTCACACCTTTTACCTCTCTCAGGAACCTAGTTCCTCCTCGCTCCACAGCATATGGGCCACTCTTGTCCATATTTCCTACCTCTCCATCACACCTATTTCTTTGTAGTGTCACATGGTTGGCCTAGGCAGCTTTGTAATCATCCATGCTCCCAAAAGTGCAGATCAGGTCTGCCTGAGCCATGGCTAGCAGTCTTATAACTTGCCTTGTAGCAGAGGCACTAGAGATTTACAGATAAGCTCTCTTTTCTGCCATGAATGGCAGAAAATAATGAAGAATAGTACTTATATGTTGTGCACCGCTATCTGACCAGCAGAAAGACACGACAAAATGGAGTCCTTCCCAAAGCAGTTTACTCAGGTTCTCAGCAAGATTCTGACAAGTGGCCCCGAGCCCTCCCTGTGTCCACCTTAAATCCCTGTAGCCAGCCAATGCAATCCAGCCACGTGGCGTCACTACAGTAATCTACGTCAGATCGGCTCATACCATGCAACAACCTCATGCCAAATTAGAGCTTGTTTACAACTTGGCATTCAGGCAGCCAGCGCCATCTTATGTCGAGGTCAACTGGCATCTCACACTTATACACTGGTAATTTTTTCATCTGTGTTAGCTGGAAGGAAGCCAAGAGTGTGTTTATTTCCCTCCTGGAGATTAAACAACATGTATATTTCCATGTCTTTGGTTTCTAATGGTGTTAGGAATCCAGGGTCATGGTATTATGTATTTTCATCATATTCTGACTTTTCTGGTGAACTACTGTCCACTGCTGCAGCCATAAATAAACTTTATATTCATTTGCATTCTTTCTTTTTTTCTTTTTCCTTTTTCTTTTTTTATTAGATATTTCATTTACACTCAAGATGGCGTCCCCTTTCCCCATTCCCCCCTACCCCCTTTAGGAAACCCCTATCCCATGCCCCCTTATCCTTTTTGCATTTATACATTTTTTTAAAATAATGTTAATCATAGGCATTATAAGTTTGGAATTGTTCAGTCAGAGGTGTAACCCACTGACCAACCTAGATATAACAACTATCTTTGACTGGTGGAGATACTTGAACATCTGCCTCCCTGTCTCCCCCCTCTTTCTCTCTTTCATCACCTAGCTTTTCCTCTCCTTCTTCTTCTCCTCTTCTTACTCCTTTTCTTCCTCTCAGTACTCCTCCTACCTTAGCTCCTCCTACACATCACCCTTCCTGTTAAAATGAAACTTTTCTCTCAAAATACAATTAAAGCATAATTATGCCAATTTGTACCAGTGAGGTACAGGATAGTCCTAATACCCAGTACATCCTTTTGTTGACTAACCAGCTCCTCTGTCATCTATTCTAACTAAAACATTTAGTTCTGAACCTGGTTTTAGGATGAATGTCAGCTGACGATCATCCACTCAAAACTTTTCTCTTAAGGTCAATAGCTATATGTTTTCAGCCCCATCAGAAATCCAGAATGACTGGATTCTAAGAAAAAATTGAGCATTTTTGGAGTTACTCCAGCTGTGGTGAGACAGCCACTAGGCAAGAATTGCCACTTTCCTTCTACAGACACATTACTTTCCAGAAAAGGACACACTTGCAGAATAGTCAACTGATTATATCTGCCTAGACAGAGTAATCAGCCCTTAATAATTCTGCAGCACTAAGGTCTGTCAGATGATCCTGGGCCAGAAGGCAGAAGAACAGATGCTCCAACATTTTGAAGTAGAGCGAGTGTCCAGGTGTTCAGAGGTCTCTATAAATTGGCTGTTTTAGAAACTATGATTTGTGCTTCCCACAATTTGCATTCTTTCAAAGATAGTATTTTGTTTCCATTGCTCAATTAATAGGCTGCTCCCTCACCTTTATAAGGAATAAGATAAAGATTCAGCACTAATCTCACCTTCATTGTTTGGGAGTTTAACTTCTCAAAATGATTTGGTCTCCTCTTAATATCTTGGGACTGTTAATTCTCTAGATCTCTGGTAAGGACAAAGAGAGATGAGGAAGGAAAACAGGTGAGTTGGTGACCCCTGAGATCATGTTGTTTCCCATGTATTTTAGCCCATAAATGATGTGTGTGAGATTTCTCCTCTTGGTGTTTCTATCACTATGCATGAGGTTGTGACTTGACCTGGAGAAGATGTATGGATCTTGGAAACAACTATAACAATTTAATGATCTATGTGAGAGATAATGGGGGCTGGAGGTGGAGCAAGGATGAAGAGAATGAAGAGAGAGTATTTACTTATACAATTCAGATGACCTAGTAAAAGTACATTAATCCAAGAGATAACAATATGTAAGACCGATGAGAAGGAAATCCTCTAGTTTTCTAGCTTGGAAAATGTTATAGTTTGCTTTCCATCACTGTGATAAATATCATGACCAAAAACAACTTGGAGAAGAAAAGGTTTATTTGGCTTACAAATCCTGATCAGTGTCAATTGTTGAGGGAAGTCAGGGCAGAAATTCCAGCTAGATAAGAGGTAGGAGCTATGAAGAAAAGACACTGGTTTGTTCTCCATGGCTTGCTCAGCATGCTTTCTTCTACCTCTCAGAACTAACATGCAGTTCCATTACTGTGACTCCACCCATGGTGTCCTAGACCCTTACACAGTAATCATTAATGAAAAAATGCCCCCTCCCCCCAGAATCCTACATACAATCTCATAGAAGCCATATCTCAATTAAGGTTCTCTCTCCCTAGCTATGTCAACTTGACAAAAAATACTAAACAGTACAGAACACAGAGTAACTGTGCTCCTAAATATAACATACAAGTCCAGTGTAAAATCAATAGGTATGGCCCACAATCACTGAATTCATCCCCAGTGTATACAGTTCTGGTTGTTCCTAGCAATGAGAAACTTGGAGAATTTTCTATTGCCATCTTCCTTGTTGAGCTTCTGCTATGCTAGTAGTAATTCTTGATTTTCCTGTGGTAAAGTATAAATTTTTCCTCCTAACTATCTACATTAGAGTTCTTGCTGTATAGACAGACTAACACGAAAGGCAGTTTCTATTACTTTGTAGAATACAGCAGCTAGGCAATGGTTTTCTAATTCCTGAGTTATGGCTTTAAAGTGTCTTAGCAGGATGCAACATCATAAGGAACAAAACACACGGGAATGCTTCTTCCAAAGTGATGGGCTCAGAGAAGTTGGAAAGTGATTGTGAGGTGGAGAAGGAGATGCCTCAGTGTTCAGAGCAGACTAATGAGAGGAAGATGGGTTTTGGATGGAGAGAAAGGGGGGAGAGAAAGAGAATAAATATGAATCAATCCATCCTGCTTTTTTTCTGCTTTAAAAAAATTAATCCAATGTCTTTTAAGTCTTTTCTGTACAAACCACTGAAGATCACAGAGGAGTGTAAGCAGATGAGACAACTCCATGCAGTCTGTGTCATTGCTATTAAGCTGTTTTTCACTGTCTGCACAGACTCCCCAGCTGTTTCTCTCAGAGGAGTCACTATGTTCAGGGCAGGTGGATGAAGCAGGCACACGGGGAGTTATTGTTCAGGACTCAATCACTGTGGATGGGCTCTTCAGTGTTTGAAGACAATAATAACATGCAAAGTCCTCATGCTGAAGGTCTTCAATAGTGAGGTGAATTCTGTTGCAGATCCACTGCCAATGAACCTGGTAGGAACTCCATCAATCCTGAATGAAGCATGGTAAATGAGGGCCTTGATGGTTTGCCCTGGTCTCTGCTGGTACCAGGATAGGTAGTGCTTTCCATCTGTGTAGAGGAGGCTCTGACTGGCCCTCCAGGTGATAGAAACTCTCTCTCCTGGAGAAACCCAAAGAGACTCTGCAGGCTGGGTGAGTGAGATCTGCCCATTGGAAACTGTAACCAGAGACACAGGGGGATTCAGAGAGGCTGTGAGATGTGGAACACTTTCCCACTATCAGGAGGCCAGGACCTGCCAGATCTGTGCTGCAGATGGCTTTTACTCCTTACCACTCTCTAAAGCATCTTCAAAGGATAAATCCTTTTGTCCCATTATCTCACTTGGGAAACATAAGAGGAGAAGGAGGAGGTGGAGTGTAGCTGCCACCATCTTGCTGACTTTCAAGCTTCTGAAAATGCTCTGACTCAGAAAAAAAGCTTTATTTATAATCCGTGACCACAGGAAGTGGGCAGTGAGAGATATTAAAGCAAATCCAGATGAGAATGAAGGCTAAGTAAGTGGTATGGAGGGTTGTGGTAACACCTGCTGCTGACATTAACATAGTCTCCCAGCTACTGCCTGCCATTACCCTTGAGAATTTCCTCTGGTAGTGTCACAGAGGCTGTGCTTATTGTGTGATAGCCACATTCATCTCCAGGGTAAACAGCAGTTTCATGCCAAGGGAGATTGTTTTCATAAATTAATACTTCTTCAGAGTGGGGCCATCAGTTGCCCCTAAGCTTGACAGTGACTGGAGTATAACACTCAAGGCTGCTTTGTGTGAAGTCTCAGACAAGGCTCAGTTGCTCCTGTGACTATGGGGCACTGACCCTGTTGTTCTGGAATGCTATGGGGATGGTGCAAAGCTGTGACTCAAGAACAACTTGTCTAACAACCCAGGAATCTTTGTCAGTGTATCCCTGGGCTTAGTTTAGCCCTTAATAAAAAAAGTTTTTCCATTAAATAAGAAATAATAAAATGGAATCAGACAAATTTGTCAGCATTTCCCCCGTGGGACTCATTTCCACTTGAGCAGTTATTTCTTTTTTATTAGGTGAATTTAGCAAATCCCACAGTTTTTCAAAGAACTATTGAATAGTGTTACTTAGCTGTTTCTTGTCACACTAGTGTCCTCATGTACTAATGTTAGCTTGCTGAAGGGAGCTTACTCTCCAATCTGTCTGTCTGCATCCTTGAGTACCATCAGTCATTTGAGGAGGAGGATGATTAGATAGATCTCTGTCTCTTTTTTGGATTCAACTTCCCAAGGCTTCTCCCAGTGTGAGAAGATGTTCATTTTTGTCTGTACTAGGAGTTGCTGCCTATTCCAAAGTCACTGTCTCTTGGAACTCAACTCCCACCTTGCAAAGCAGGACCCAGCCAAGCAGCAGCTTTTGTTTTACAATCAGAATCAGATATGTAGTCCTTATTGATGCAAAACCACAGCTCTCATCTCAAGGGAGATATAAGAGATAGTTTATTCAAAAGTCAGATAGGGCTGATCCTCAATCCCTGAAAAAAAGATTCAAGATTTTTTCAAACATCATGTTCTAAATTGACAGCAATTTTATGAAGTTTTTATAGTAACTGAACAACAAAAGTTATAAATCTACACAATTTCAAATAAATTAGTGAAAACATCAGGTAGAGAGGTGCCTGAAAAGGAGGGGAGTCTCTGAGAATTAAGGTCATCAGAAAGTTTGCTAGAATAACTCAAACACTTCACTTGTTACCTCCCTGTCTTTCTGAAGAGGCATATGGGGGAGTGCTCTGTGAATGTTCTATGTGACATTACTTCAAGAATACTTTATTCACTCAAAATTAAGCAAGGAATAATACATTTTACATTATGATTCTGTTACAAAAAACCACTTGCTAAGTAAAAGATGGATGGCCTGAAACAGATTTTAGGGGGAAGTTACACTCACTAGATGGCCTTTAAGTCAAATCTATAAGTCCAACAGGCACTGAAAATGTGGATAGGGTTGAGCATCAACTGCAGATGAATGCTGGGAATGAAAACAAATGGATGAAGTTACTTTACTGTAAGGAAACAGGATCTTCCTGTCCTCTAATCATAAAGCTAATGCTGGGTCAACCTGCTTTCATTAGATCAAAGAGTCATTCATCAGGTCCTATTCAGAGTAGAGAGCATCCAGTCCCCTCCCTATATCATCCTGTACCTGGAAGCTAGAACTTAGGAATGTAGGTAGTTGTCTCCCAAGTCACAGTACTTAGAGTAGTTAAATACTTAGGTTGATTTTTAAAACACATATGCAAAACTTTTTTTCTATCTTTTTTATTATTAAATCAAAATTTTTACTTTTTAACACAAGGGTTATAAACACAAAGATGCAGGATGTGGGGAAGGGGATGACACAGGGGCATAGGTGTTCAGGGGGAGTACAAATATCTTTCAGAACAGGGTATCAGCTGGGTGAAGGTTCAGGGGACAGGTCACTATGACTCTGCCTATGATTTATTTGTCCTTATATAAGTTGGTACTATCCGCCAAAGCTGCCTATTTACAAGGTCTATGACTAATGAGGCTGGTAAATTTCCACAAAAGCTGTCTGTTTACAATAGCTTATAGCCATCTGTTTCAGTGTTTTTCAACAGAGACCCAAGACTTTGTGTTAGCAGGCATGTATGTCAGGCCTATTGCTGATTTTAGGCTTATGGCTGATTTTGTGCCTTCAGTGTATAAGCAGGTCTGCCCCTGATATCTCCTACCTTCTCCAAGTATAGAAGGGCTGTGGCGATTCTAATCTAGCCAAGGCGGGGATAGAGGCCCAACCTCCAGTAATTAAAGGGGACCTTGTAATGGCTCTGGTCCTCCTGTTGTTGTCCAATGAGGCATGAGGTCCATACCCATCCTGATCTCTTTTTCCTGGAGAGGGGATACTTTTGACATCAACCCCTATGCAGTCAAGCTTGTCCCTCAGGGAACTCAGAAACATATTTTTAACTTTTATTTATATTCCTTTGCAGTGCTTAGCCTCTCAGCGTAAGCAAGAATCTTATGGAAAACTTTTAACACCAACAGTTCTTGGAACTTAATAGTATGGAGAATCAATTGAAATGTTACAGAGATGTGGTATTTTGAATGAATGAGAAATTTTCTCCATGGACTCATGGATTTGAATACTTGGTTCTCAAGTTTGTTTGGGGAAGTTATGGAACTTTTAAGATGTAGAACTGTGCTGGAGGAAGCATGTCACTGTTGCTGGTTTTTTGAGTGTTTGTAGCCTCACCTAACCTCCAGTTCATGCTTTCCTTCCCATGTGCTATTAGAGGTTGAAATGTGGTCTCTCAGCTTCCTGCTCAGATTTTCTACCATTGCGCCTTTTTTGACATTGAACTGAAAGCCAAAATGACTCTTGAACTGAAAGCCAAAATGAGTTGCTTTTGATCATGACATTTTATCACAGACCAGTAAAGTAACTATTACAGGAAACATTTTATTAAAATATTCACAGACAAACATACAGTAGTCATTAAAAACAAACAAACAAACAAACAAACAAACCAACCTTAAGTCAGGCCTATGGAAATAGCTGTTGGGGGTTGGTCTGGTGCTATGTATTCATATGCTTTTCAAATGCTAAATTCTGCTCCCCAAGATTTGGTTGCTCCTAACAAGTAGATCTTCATATACAGCAAGTGATGTTGTGTAAACTTTGCTCCCCAATTTAAAGCTATTGGTTGAAATAAAATGGCTACTGCCAATTACTGGGGAGAATAGATGAGGTGGAATTACAATTGTCATGCTGGGGGTTACAGGTAGGTACTATGATGAGGAGGGAGAGTGGAGGAGAGTAAAGGTAAATGAAGAAGGAAGAAGATGGAAAGAACAGGAGATCTCCATTAGACGTGATGGACCAGCAGCATGTGCTCGAGTGAAATGCCCACCAAGGACAGAGTGCTGGAGCAAAGGCAACCTGGGCGAGATTCAAACAGCAAGTGTTTAAGACACATAGCTGGAAGTTAATAGTCTATTGAATAAAAAATATAGAATAGGGGTTGTCTTAGTTAGGGTTTTACTGTTGTGAACAGACACCATGACCAAGGCAACACTTTTTAAAAATTATTTTTATAATCATTCCATTCATTTCCATATCAAATGATATTACACTTCCCTGTTACTCCCTCGACCAACCAACCAACCCATGATATCCCACTTCCCAGTTACCCTTCCACCACCCCTCATCCCAATCTGCCCTTCCCCTCACTTTTGCTTGTATGAAAGTGCTCCACTCCCCATCCACACTCTCCCTCTCCACCATTCCAACATCCCCTTACTCTGGGGCATCAATTCTCCCTGGGACCAAGGGCCTCTCCTGTTGTTGCCAAGGCAACAACTCTTATAAGGACAACATTTAATTGGGGTTGGCTTACAAGTTCAGAGATTTAGAACATTATCATCAAGGTGATAGCATGGCAGTACTCATGCAGGCATCACATAGGAGTAGCTGAGAGTTCAATATCTTGCTCTGAAGGCAAAGAGGAGAACACTAGCATCCTCAGGCACCTATGATGAGTCTTAAATCCCATGCCCCCAGAGACACACATTCTTTAACAAGGCCACACCTACTCCTACAAGGCCACACCTCCAAATAGTGGCCCACTCACTGGGCCAAGCATATTTAAACCAACACAGGGGTCATCCTTAGTAATTGTGCAAGAGCTGATTAAATAATCCATGGACTCTGCATCGGTTATTGGGGGCCTGACCAGGACAAGTTAACAAATAATAAAGATTATCACAACCCATTTATATTTGGTGCACCTTATGCTGGGCATAGGACCCAAACTAACCTGAAAGAAATTACTGGGTAGAGGCACTAAAACTCCCCCTAAAACAATACAGCTTCTAATTCTGTCATTTTAATACAAAGAGGAAAAAAATGCAGTGATAAAAATGTCTTCTAACCACTATTCCTGGCAAATAGCCAGAAAGACATGGGGACTGTGGAGGGCCCCTGTTTAATAATTTCCTTTACCATCTTCATATAGTGGGTGGGTTTTTTTGTGTGTGTGGTTCAGCTATGTTGGAATATTTATGGCTTCTGGTCAGATATCTGGGTTCTAATGGTACATATTGCCCCAGATGCTCTTGATTACATTCTTAAGCTAGTGTCCAGGCATTTGGGTTTTGGGAATTACAGATGTAGCTACTTATTTCTGGGTTTTTGTTTGTTGGATATATATTTTTAAATGCTCCTTGGTTTCTATTTTCTCTCTGGATTTTTAAGAGAGCTTGTTGCCTGTTACACTGAACACATTGCTGGTGTGTTCAGGAAAATGTTTGCTGATGTTGGAAGTAGGGGTGAGAGGTCAGGGGGCAATGCAGTCTGTTGTAGTGCTAAGCAACCTTGAGAATTAGGTCTGGGGGAAACAGAGAGAGTGGAGTATGACCACAGGCAGCCTACCTGCTTATTTGGCCAGCATGGCCTGTTGTTGAGCAGGGGTTTTCTGTTCAATTTGGATGCTGTTCCAGAGCCAAAAGGGTGGGAGGGGAAACAGAGGGTTACGGTTTGTGGGATACACAGGATGCATGGACTGGAGGAAGGGAGGTAGGGAGGTAGGGAGGTAGGGAGGTAGGGAGGTAGGGAGGTAGGGAGGTAGGGAGGTAGGGAGGTAGGGAGGACTGTAGCTCATGTTCTGTTGCAGTGCTAGGGGTGACTCTGATAACTGGGCATGGGGGAACAGAGAGTGGAGAAGGTCTGAAGGCTGCCTACCTGGTCTTCTGGCAGAAATGTTCTGTGGTTGAGCAGAAAGAATCCATCTGAACTGGGAACTGGGACATGTTGATGAGTAGGGGAGGGGAGGCCAGGGGTATTGTCTGTGGGATCCACAGCAAGTATGAACAGTGGGGAGGGGAGGCTGCACCTAGTGGTCTGTTGCAGAATTAGTGGTGATTTTGAGAATTGGGTGGGTGTAGAGAAGGAGAGTGGAAAAGGTTCATGGACAGCCTGACTGGTTTTCTGGAAGAACGGCCTGTTGGCTTTCTTACTTTCTTACAAGTGTTCATTTTTACCATTTTTCTTTTCTTTTCACAAATTTTGTAATATTTATTACATTATAGTCATGTAATTATCTTTTTGTGTGTATGTGCATGTGTGTGTGTGTTTGCGTGTAGGTACATGACATGTTTGTGGAGTTCAGAGGACAACATTGAGTTGTCCTCTCTGTCATGTGAGTTCTGATTAAATTCAGGTCTGACATCTGGTTTGATGGCAATTGAATTGCTTTCTGAGCAATACTGCTGCCCCTTAAAAGTCTTAATTGAAGTATACTCATTGTACACAAGTATTGTCAAAGCTATGTCTTTCAAGTATATCATATATTTTGAAAATATCTATTAACCTTCCCCAATTTTCCTTCCTTTTCTGCTGTTTCCAGTACTAGGCATGATTTACTTCTTCCTGAATGGGCTTTAAATTTAATCAGAGAGCTGTTGGTTACTGCCAAAGTATGTATGTCATTATTTCACCCTTAGGGTTATCATGCATGCTGGCCATTGCACTGGTTCATAGGTATAACTGAAAATAATTATTGATTACCTTCCTCATTTGGAAGCGTGTATGGAGCCTTCTGGTATTATGAAAGCTAGTTCTCAAAGAAGGTATATACTCAGGTCATATCTAACTTGAGTCCTCTAGGTCCATGTACAAAGTGCAATAGGGAACTTACCTTCTTTGACCTCTGGTTGGCAACCAAGGGCAACAATAGCCTATGATATAAAGAGAACATTTTTGCCTGTTTTTGTTTCTTTAATTGTCTATGGATCTTTATCATTATCAGCCTAAGTGGGAAAATTTCATATATATATATATATATATATATATATATATATATATATATATATGCCATATATGTATGTATGTATGTATGTATATACACACAGACATATAGGTTTTATAGATAGATACTTAATCATGTTTTCTTAAGAGTTTTCCAGACACCCTTTCAGTTATTTTACTCTCTGATCTCCTTCTATATTTCTCATTCAGTTAAAGCACCTATTTTCCCCTTTGGATCACTTGTATGCTTCTACCTATTGTTTCCTTTCTCCAGAGATTTAATTATTTATGTATTTCAATGCTATGTTTGCATGTATACTTGCATGGCAGAAGAAGTATCCTATTGTAGATGGTTTTGAACTGCTATGTGTTTGCTGGGAATTGAACTTAAGACACCTGGAAGAGCAGCTTGTGCTCTTAGTAGAGTTAACTATGCCATATCTCCAGGCCTCTTTTACCTTCATAGTTTCTTCTGTTACTCTGGGTTATATAGTTGGGTGTGGATTTGGAACTAGGAGTTTCTGATGAGAGAGAATATGTGCTATTTGTGTTTCTGGGTGTGGGTTACCCACTCAGTATAATTTTTACTAGTTCCATCAATTACCTTCAAATGTCTTTTTTCCTTATAACTAAATAATATTTTATAGTGTATTTGGGCAACATTATACATTTGTCTGCTGAAGGACATTTAGGTTGTTTTCAACGAATATGACTGAGCAAGTATCAGTGGGGCAGAAGGTTGATAAAACCTTTGGGCATACAGAAGGAATGGAATAGTTGGGTCATATGACAGGTTTATTTTATATTTTTATTTGATTTTCCATACTGATTTCTAGAGTGACTAGACTACTTTGTAACCCCCAACCAGTGGATGAGGGTTCACTTTTCTCTGTATTTTCTTCAGCATTTGAGGTCAGTTGTTTCATTGATCTTTGCCACTTTGACTGCGACCAGATGTAATCTCAAGGTTGTTTTGATTTACATTTGTCTAATTGCTAGGCATAAAGTTTAAAGATATTTCTTACCCATTTTTTATCTCTACTTTTGAGAACTCTGTTTAGATAAACAAGCCAATTTTTTGAATGAGCTATTTGGGTTTGTCTGTTGTATTTTTACTCTGTTATTTTGAGCTTTTTGTTCTGGATATTAATCCTCTGTTAGGCATTTACCTTGCAAAGACTCTCTCCTTGTCTAGTGAAGAGAACAGAAAAATTGGTAGCTGGGTGAGTAGATGTTCTCCACCCTGAAGGTGTCTCAGTGGGACAACTGCTCTGTCTTCAGGGTATCTTGTTGGCTCAGCATTGAATTTTGGACTGTCATATGGAGTGACCCTGCTTATTCACAATGATCTGCATTCTTTGTTCATGTCTTAGCTCCTGAGAACATTTTCAGATTTGACTTGATGGCCACTTAGTGGTGTCACTTCTCCTTGAAACCAAAGAAAACCCATATCCTTTCTCTATTGTATAGAATCCAATTGCTTTCTCTTTTTGCTAAGGATCATAATGTGAAATGCATTGTTGCCTAAAAAATATATTATTGAGATTTCAAAGTGATCATAGGTTTTTCTATTCTTCACAGTAATACATACAGTATATTGTTACTGTTATTTTATGCTTTTCTGAGAGAGAGAAGAGAAAAGAAAAAAGAATACACACACACATATCTCTCTCTCTCTCTCTCTCACACACACACACACACACACACACACACACACATATATATATATATATATATATATATATATATATATGGAGAGAGAGAGAGAGAGAGAGAGAGAGAGAGAGAGAGAGAGAGAGGAGGGGTGGGGAGAATATGAAGTTTGTATGGGTAAAGGATCTAGAAGTTGGGAGAGGGAAAATGCTCAAAATATATTGAATATATTATATAAAATTATTTTAAAGAAATGGGATGAAGATTGAACAGGGTAGTCATGAAATCCCCTAGGATGTGCTTGAGATGCTCTAAATGACAAAGCAGGTGTCATTTTGATCACTAGCCTTACTGAGTTACTTTGCATGTTGTGTTAATAGCCAATGGTTCAGGCTGTTCAAAGTATATGTTAAAGCAGCTTTTCAGTGTCTTAAGAAGCAGCCTCTAGACCAGCTCTCAGAGATGAAGTCAGCTGCTCTCCTGATATTTGTGCTGCTATTCTGGGTACCAGGTGAGAGGGTCCAGGGAAGTGTGAAGAACATCTACTGAAGCCATGTCTCTATTCCATGTCTCTGGGATCTTGATCATTGGAATTACAGCACTCGAAATTTGTTTATTTTTTCTTTCCTAGGTTCCATTTAATTTCATAATACCTCGGAGTGATCCTTGTGACAGTTGTAATATGAGTCACATGTCTCACTCTGAGATGGTTTCAGTATATCTGCAACAGAAGTTTTGTGTTTTTATCATTACAGGTTCCACTAGGAACATTGTGCTTACCCAGTCTTTAGATTCCTTGGTTGTGACTTTGGCACAAAATGTCACCATCTCCTGCAGAACTAGTGAAAGTGTCAATAAACTTGGCATACTTATGCACTGGTACCAACATAAACCAGGACAGCTTCCTAAAATCCTAATCTATAATGAACCTAGTCAAGCACCTGGGATCCCTGCTAGGTTCAGTGGTGATGAGGCTAAATTAAACTTCATCATCATCATTAATCCCATGGAAGCTGATGATGTTGCAACTTATTACTGTCAGCAAGGACTAACATTTTCTCCCACAGCCTTCAATATCTGAACAAAAACCTTTGAGGTTTGCTATACACTGTGGTTCAATCTCTGAGATGTCTTTCCCCTGAGATATCTCAACTAGAGCTCTGTAGAAGGCTTGTTTGAAAAAGGAGGTGAACCACAAAATAGAAACTTCTTAAGCTCATAAGTGCATTTATTTCCTCTGCATTGCATCTTATAATTAAATAATTTCCTTATTAAAATTATGTCCTTGTTACTATTTCTTTTGTGTTTTTATTTTTGTATTTATTTATTCATTTATTCACTTTACATCCCTATTGCAACCCTCTTCACTCTTCTAAGTCCAACCCTCATAGACTACATCCTCTCCTTTCCTGAGAGAAGAACAGGGCCGCATGGGTACCAACCCACCTTGGACCATCAAGTTACAGTAGGACTAAGTGCATTCTCTTCCATTGAGGCAAGACAAGGCAGTCCTGCTAGCAGAAAGTGATCCAAAGGCAGAGACAGACTCAATTTCAAATGTTAGGTGAACCATATGAAGAGCAAGCCTTGCTACTATTTCTTTAAAAAGTTTTTATATTTAATATTTTTTAATTATACAATGATTTAAAAATTAAAAGAAACTTTTCTCACTGATTTAAAATAAAGTAACTTAAAATATTAAACACTGTTAATGATCTGACTTTCAGATACTGGCTAAAATTATGTTTTTCTCCATAATATTTTATTGATTATTTTGGATTTTCACATTATGTGCCCTAATCACACTAACAAGTTCTCTCAGGTTGCTCCCAACCTTGTGATCTCTCCCCAGTAGACACACAAAGAAGAAGAAGAAGAAGAAGAAGAAGAAGAAGAAGAAGAAGAAGAAGAAGAAGAAGAAGAGGAGGAGGAGGAGGAGGAGGAGGAGGAGGAGGAGGAGGAGGGGGAGGAGGAGGAGGAAAAGTAGGAGGAGGAGGAGGGGAGGAGGAGGAGGAGGAGGAAGAGAAGGAGGAGGAGGAGGAGGAGGAGGAGGAGGAGGAGGAGGAGGAGGAGGAGGAGGAGGAAGAGGTCTGTACCCAGTCCCACAACAGCCAGAGGAAGCTCATCAACTCTCAGGTGCTCTAACATGCCCAGGATCACATGTGAAGAGGAACAATATCTGCCCTACATCGGCAGTGACTAGACCCCCAGGACCCTGGGACACAGGAACCCCCACCCTGCTAGTGGCCTAGGTTTCTTCTAGTATGAACCTGCACCTCGGCAGACATAGGGTGCTGGCTCTTGGGCCCAATCTTAAAGCTCTCAAAAGGAGTCTGACTCCCCGATGCTTTGTAACTCCAAGGATCACAGGATCACAGGATCACAGAACCACAGGATTACAGAGAAAGCTCAACTCCCAGGATATCAGACACACCCAGGAGCACTGGAGCTCTGATACACTCAAGATCACAACTGAGGCTACAACATCTTTCTCAACACCAAGCATAACTGGGACCCCCACCAGAACCAGGGAAACACAACCCACTTCCCAGCCACTGGAATGGGTTCCTTTGAGATTGCACCTGTACCCAGAGCAAAAACAGGGATCTGGCTTCTCATTCACCCCTGCAACACCCAGAGAAAGCTTGATTCCCAGGAGCTCTGACACACCCAGGATCTCAAAATTACAGAATCCCAGAATCACAGGATTGCAAACCAACTGGAATATGAGGAGATCTGACACAACCAAGATCACAGGAAGGACAGGCTTCAGTCAAAGACAGAAAGAACAGGTAGCAGTAGAGATAACCAGATGGTGAGAGGCAAGCACAATAATGTAAGCAACAGAAACCAAGGCTACATGGCATCATCAGAACCCAATTCTTCAAACACAGCAAGTCCTGCATACTCCTTCAAACGTGAAAGCAAGATTTGTATTTAAAATCACATCTCAGGATGATGATAGAGGACTTTAAGAAGGACATAAATAACTCCCTTAAAGAAATACAGGAGAACACAGATAAACAGGTAGAAGCCCTTAAAGAGGAAACACAAAAATCCCTTAAAGAATTACAAGAAAACACAACCAAACAGGTGAAGAAATTGAACAAAACCATCCAGGACATAAAAATGAAAGTAGAAACAATAAATAAATCACAAAGAAAGACTACCCTGGAGATGGAAAACCTAGGAAAGAAAGTCATAGTCACAAGCATCATCAACAGAATACAAAAAATAGAAGAGAAAATCTCAAGTGCAGAAGATACCATAAAAAACATTGACCCAACAGTCAAGGAAAATGCAAAATTTTCACTGTCCTCAGAGCTCCAGGTAGGATCAGTGGCCCACTACTCTACACCCCAGAGGCACAAGTGGCAGCATGGAGCCCCCAGGGCACATCTGGCACCCATACCCCACCCCTGCGGAATACCACTCCTTTTCTGCCCCTCGCCCACCAGGATCATGGTGGCTGGAGGAGCACCCAGTTGATCTGCTCCCATGTGGAAACATTGTCCAGAGACATCCTAAAGAGGCCACTGTCCTCAGAGCTCCAGGTAGGATCACTGGCCCACCGCCCTATGCTCCAGAGGCACAACTGGCAGCAGGGAGCCCCCAGGGCACACGTGGCACCTATACACCACCCCTGCAGAATACCACTCCCCTTCGCCCCTCACCCAGATCCTGGTAGCTGGAACTGACACTCAGCTTGTCTGTTCCAATGTGGAAACTGATCTGGAGACATCCTAGAGAGCCCACTGCCTTCAGAGCTGCAGACACCAAGCTGGTCTGCTCCCATGTGGAAACCACATCAGAGACATCCTAGAGAAACCACTGACCTCAGAGCAGGGGACACCATATTCTGAGGCATCCTAGAGGAGACACTGAACACAGAGCAGCAGACACCATATGCTGAGACATCTTAAAGGAGCGACTACACTCACAGTAGCAAACACCTAGCTGGTCTACTACCATGGAGACACCATATCCTGAGATATCCTAGAGAAGCCACTGTACCCAGAACAGCTGGAGGTCAGGATCACAGAGACATCTGAACCCCGAGGAGTTCTGAAATAACCAAGATAACTGGAAGGGCAGGCTCCAGTCAGAACCAGTGAAAAGCAGGTAGCACAAGAGCTAACCAAATGACGAAAGGCAAGCTTAAGGATGTAAACAACAGAAACCAAAGTTACTTGGCATCACCAAAACCTAGTTTTCCCACCATAGCAAGTCCTGAATACCACATCACACTGGAAAAACAGGACTCAGAATTAAAATCACTTCTCATGATGATGATGATAGAGGACTTTAAAAAGGTAGACTCCCTTAAAGAATTGCAAGAAAAACAACCAAACAGGTGAAGGAATTACACAAAACCATCCAGGACATAAAAATGGAAGTAGAAACAAATAAATGTCAAAGAGAGAATACCCTGGAGATAGAAAACCTAGGAAAAAGACCAGGAGTCATAGACACAAGCATCACCAACAGAATACAAGAGATAGAAGAGAGAATCTCATGCTCAGAAGATACCATGGAAAACAGACACAACAGTCAAAGAAAATGTGAAATGCAAAAAGCTCCTAACACAAAACATCCAGGAAATCAAGGACACAATGAGAAGACCAAACCTAAGGATAATATGTATAGCTGAGGGTGAAGACTCAAATTAAAGGGCCAGTAAATATCTTCAACAAAATTATAGAGGAAAACTTCCTTAACCTAAAGAAAGTGATGTCCTTAAATATACAAGAAGCCTACCGAACCCCAAATAGACTAGACCATAAAAAAAGAACCTCCTGTCACATAATAATCAAAACATCAAATATACAAAACAAAGAAAAGATACTAAAAGCAGTAAGATCACAGTGTTCCTGCAACTCATTTTATTTACAGCAGAGCAATGACCATGAACTCTTCACATGGAACCTCTGAATAACAGAACATGATGATTTCACAGGGACAGCCACAAAATCACTTGGGATACACTGCCAATACACTAGGGAATTCTTTGCTAAACCTAACTGCCATTGGGTGACATAAGAGAAGGTGTCCTCATGAACTGCAACCTAGCTTTTCTGAGCTTATTTGCATATTGACACTTTAGACACAGTGCAGAGTCTGCAGACTACCTTTAAAGGCAGCATGCCACTGCCCAAGAAGCAGCCTCTAGTTCAGGTCTCAGAGATGGGGACAGTTGCTTTCTTGCTGTTGGTATTGCTACTCTGGATTCCAGATGAGAGTGTCTCATGTTCAGAGCAACCACTGTGGACATCAGTATTTTCCATGCCTTTTTGTTCTGATCATTAAAATTATGGCATTTAAGTGGTGTCAAGTTTCTCTTTTATGTTATGGCTTCCCAGTGTGTAGCTCATAACTACTGTTACAGATTCCACCTATATGATGCTTTTACACCCGGAGGGGGTGCTTCAGTATCTCTGTGACAGAAAGGTGTGCTTATCATTTCAGGTTCCAATGGGGATATTGTGCTGACCCAGTCTCCAGCTTTTTTGCCTGTGTCTCTAGGGCACAGAGCCACCATCTTCTGCACAGCCAGCTAGAGTGTCACTTTATATACTTTTAATCATATAAAGTGGTATCAACAAAAAACCAAACTTCTCATCTATGATGCATCCAACATAGCATCTGAGGTCTTTGAGAGAGTCAGTGGCAATGAGTTGTGCCTGACTTCACCCTCATCATCCATTCTGTGGAGGCTGCTGCTGCTGCATCCTATCATTGTCAGCACAGTGTGGACTTTCCTCCCACAGTGCTCCAGGGCCAAACAAAAATCTGTCTGGAAGCTCACTGAACCTCAGTCTCTGAGCTATATCTTTTTCCGAGGCATTTCAACCATGTGATTTTTTAAGTCTTGTTCCTAAAAAGGTTGAAACTATGAAACAGTGATTCATTAAAATGATATGTGTGTTTGTACACTTTGTATTTTTCAATTTGTTTTTTATTAAATCCTCCTTTCTGTCTTGCAATCACAAGAGAACATTCTCACTGTAATGACATATTTCCACTTTTATTTGCTTGAGGTTTTCATAATCCCTCTTTACTGGATCACATAGGGAAGCTCCTGAAACTATTTTATTGCTTAGCTTTTGATCTCATCTCCATGTCCAACATGGATGCTCATTCATGATCTTAGATTAATTAGCTCTTCTTCTCTACCCACCAAATACTCACATCTTTCTCTACAGTATCTTCCACAATGTGGCCACTTTTTCTTCTTGTCTTCTTTCACTTTGTGCTGTCTTCTGTTGTGGGAGAAACCAAGTCTCACTGTATATCCCAAGCTGATCTGGGAATAACTATCTAGTTTCCAGTGATTCTGAATTTGTAGCTTACCTGCCCTTCCCCTTCATTCTGCTCATTTGAAGCATGAAATATGTTTGTGTCCTGACCTACTTTGACTGAGTCTGTCAAGAAACCCAGAGTCTAATTTCAAAATATCATAAGTCTGTTACTGTGACCACTGTTTCCTGTTGGGCTTTGGACAAGGTAACTCCATTTAACCTGCCACCTTCAGTCATGTAGGACACAGGTAGAGGGCGTGATTAACAAGGCTCCACCTCCAGAGATTTAAATATTAATGAATTATCAAAAAGCCAGGGGTGTAGCTAATTAAGTTATTCCCTCCTCTTTTCCCCCTCCCTATAAAATTAAGCTCCCCTAGCTTTTGCCGGGTGAAGTGCATACAACCTACATCCATTTACCATGCCATGAACAATAAAAGCTTTGGAAAACCAGACTCTAAGTGTCGCCTGATCTGCTACTGCCAGGTTCCCAGCCTTTGGAAACTTGAGCTGCCCACCGCCAGCCCGCAGCAGCTGTACCAATGTGGGACCCTCTGCTGGTGGCATGTGAAGCCCGCCCAGGATCCTGATGCCAGACCACCATGGAACCCAGCTGCCGGACTCCCTCTCTTCCCTCCCCTCCCACCAGTGAGATTTCTTCCCCACAGCTGGCATGACCAACATGGTGCACGACCACCCATGCATCTACAAGAATCATTCTGGCTGAGTCTGCTAAGCAAGTATACTTCCTGGGAGACATGATATCAGGTCTCTCTCTCTCTCTCTCTTTCTCTCTCTCTCTCTCTCTCTCTCTTTCTCTCTCTCGGTCCTCCCTCAGCATGTCCCGCGTGTTTCCCTGCCTCCATCCTGCCGGAGTCCTGAGACCTCAGATGGAGGCCAATCTCGGTGCAAGGACCTGCTGCCATGAGCCCCCAGTCTCCATTTTGCCACACCTCCCCTGCCGAGGCTGGGCCCCAAAACGGAGATTTCTCACCAAGAGACTCCTACCTCAGAGTCTGCTTTGTGCACTGTGAGTGCCCTGCTTAACCTCTGCTCCTCTACAATAGACCCATCTCTGACAAAGGATGGTGCAGACCAGCGACAGAGATCCACACTCGTGCACCCATACACGGGCCTACATTGTTTCCCACAGGTGGTGGACAACATGCGCAGAACCAGCTCCACAAGCGCCCCCCGCTGGTGTCTGCAAAAACTGGGAGTAACATCACTCTATCTGTCCACCCTACCCCCTCTTTCTCTGTCTGATTCTTAACTATAGCCTAGCCCCTGCCTAATACAAAAGGACTAGGTCTCTCTCCCCATGTGTTCTCCAGCTCAAGGGCAAGATGGCGGCAGCTTCTTAGCCCCCTCTCTTCCCATACCCCCAGCTCCACAGATGGGGTTCCTTCACAGTTAATAGCTGTCCTTCAAGCCACAGCACCTGCTGTAACCCTCTTTCTAAGACTCTTTCCCTTGGCTGAGAGACTCCTTCTCTTGACTGAGACCGTCCTCTCTCTCTCTGTCTCTCTCTGTCTCTCTCTCTCTTTCTGTCTCTCTCTCTCTCTTTCTCTCTTTCTCTCTCTCTCTTTCTCTCAAGATCGCCAGCTCCAAACTCTAGCCCCTAGCACCCTGCCAGGTAGCTTCTTTCCCTACTCCCCCATCATATGTGACAGGCTACAGCTATTTGGCTTAGCCTGCTTGCCTGAAGCAACAGGGCAGAACCCTGCTTGCTACCCATCCCTGTGTTCCTTAGCTAGCCTATGCTTCCCCTCACCCTCAGTCATTTGTAGCTGACTAAAGCTACTTAGCACAGCCAGCTTGCCTGAAGCAGCATCCTGCCTGCACTCCTTGCCCCACTGCTGCCTGCCAGTTTCTCTTAAAGCTGCCTGACTCCAATCCAACTTCCATGTGTCTTTTCCATAGACAAAGACTCCCCACTCTTTCTGACTCTTAGCCCTCCCCAATGCTTCTTGCTTGCCTTAAACTTTTCTTCAAAGTTGGCCTTTCCTCTTCTCTACACTTAAAATTTACCAACTAAGAAAAAGAAAAGTGGGAATACAGAACCTCTCTGCCAGAGCACCCAGAAGCCACATGGCAGAGCAAGGCCCCTCCCCCCACTGCTTCTAAACTCCCCATTACTGCTTCTCCCCAACAGGAGGACCTGCAACAAACATTCCTGTTTTTCAACCAAAAATTTTAAACGTTTCCTTTTCTTCCTAACAGGAACATCTAGAGCAACAATGCTTGTGCTTTTCAACCAAAAATTTTGTTACATTTTTGTTTTAATACTGCCCTTTCTCTCTAATACTCGTGATATATGTCCAACATTTTTTCTCAACCTTTATAATTTCTTCAAAATTTATAAAGATTATATAAATTCTTGAGTCCTAATTAACGACTAATTTCTTTTACAGACAAACTTGCTGCCAATCCCAGATACATAATTAACATTGTTTTTCTCCCTCAGCTATCCAAGATACCTTCTAAGACTAAATTTCCTCAAACACCTTTGCTTTTCCAGGATCTTAACGACAGACCATAAGGTGCTTGTTCCCAAGCAATTTAATGCTCAATATCCAGCCTTTACAGACATCTCGCTACCGGAGATGCTGTTTCCCTGCTGTGATTATCCTACAGGTATACCCACAGATCCAACAGAGTCCACACCATCCTCTGGAACCTGCATGAGATGCCAAGCTGCTTTCTTCCAGCCATCTCATCTGACTGAAGACCCCAGAACATGCTGAGATCCAGAGATCCACAGCCGACTCCAGAGATGCACGCCAGAACCCAGAGACACTCACTACAGAAGACAGATCCAGACCTTCCAGCTACAGATGAACTCTTTTGCCAAAGTCACATAACTAAAGTTACATGTTAGTGAGAAAAACATAATGTCTATTTAGATTAATCAGATGTCATTACCCTCAAACTGTACAACCTGTGTTTAATTGTTTTAATGATCCCCTGCCTTCCAAACCCTACCCTCAATTCCCATTACCCTTGACTTAGTTATGCTACACCCTCTGGCCTACATAGTGTTTTCTTTTGACCACCTCATCCAAAATTTTCACTAAAAAAGAGTGAGATGTTGGGCCGTGAAGAGATGGTTTGGACATAGCCTGGTTGAACGAGCTTTGAACCAGGGAGACCTTTTAGGGACGGTACGATGTTCAGCTATGTTCCTAGGCCCCCTTGATAGAGTGCTGGGCTTGAGGTAGCTGGGGGACCCAACAAGACATTGCCTGTCAGGGACGGCAATTATCTCTCCATGCTCCAGGATTCCAGACTACTCCACAGGGTCCACATCTCTCATTAACCTGCACCTTGCAGACTACAGATGATACAGAGCTGCCCCTCTTTTTATGAAAGAAAAGAGAGTGGGATGTTGGGCCTTGGACAAGGTAACTCCATTTAACCTGCCACCTTCAGTCATGTAAGACACAGGTAGAGGGCGTGATTAACAAGGCTCCACCTCCAGAGATTTAAATATTAATGAATTATCAAAAAGCCAGGGGTGTAGCTAATTAAGTTATTCCCTCCTCTTTTCCCCCTCCCTATAAAATTAAGCTCCCCTAGCTTTTGGCGGGTGAAGTGCATACCACCTACATCCATTTACCACGCCATGAACAATAAAAGCTTTGGAAAACTGGACTCCATGAGTCACCTGATCTGCTACCGCCAGGTTCCCAGCCTTTGGAAACCTGAGCTGCCCACCGACAGCCCGCAGCAGCTGTACCAATGTGGGATCCTCTGCTGGTGGCATGGGAAGCCTGCCTGGGACCCTGATGCCAGACTGCCATGGGACCCGGCTGCTAGACTCCCTCTCCCCCCACCCCCCTCCCCCCGCCAGCGAGATTTCTTCCCCACAGTTTCCCTCCTGTACAACACTCTCAAGTAGGTTAGGAGGGTCTGATTTCACCTATAGTAAATTGAGGTCTGATTTCACCTATAGTAAATCGAGGTCAGGTTTCTACTGATGATAGTTAGAGATAAAGCAGTCTGAATTATCTCAATTTCTTCAAAGGATACTGAGAGCATGAGAGACAAATGTGAGGTCATAGGAAATTATTAGTCACTTAAATATTTAATATTTTTTCTGACATTTTTTTACTAACTACTGGGTGGTTTTGCACTGTACAACCAAAGTATCTAATTTGAAATATAACCCAAGAATTTCTTGCAGTAAAAGGCTCTCTCAAATTTCTTCACAGGATTTCACTGATTGTATGTGACAATCATTATTAGAGCACAGTTCTCTATTTCTTTGTAGACCATGTCTCTCATGTCTTGCAGGATGAATCATGCTCATCACCCATATCACCTAAAGACACAGGGCATCAGCATATTCCTAGAGCTCAGCCAGTTCTGCCTTCCTTCCTCACATCTAACCTCACCTAAGTTCCAGAGCATTAACCCCCCAGGGTACACAGAAAAAAAACTCATTCTGAGAACTCAGACGGTAGAGCCAAGAGCCGAACTGATTTGATTTCTTCTAATCCTTTATTAAAGGTTTTAATGGATATCTACATGTAAATTTCCTGGTGGGTAAAGTGACATGGAAAGAGACAAGAGTAGGGTGGACAGTCTACAAGGTTAGCCACTAAAAGTTTATGCTACCCACAACAGTGGAAAATAGTCAACTCTGAAGTTGTGGATCTGTTTGAAGGACATGCTGCATAAAACTCTCAATGCTAATTCAGTACTAGAGATCTGGGGCATGGAACTATGCATACCAGATAATGTTTGGAATGGGAAAAGCCACTCTACTTTGTCTCTTCTAGCTAGCACAAATAATGTAAATGTTGACATTTACAAAATCTTCAGAGTATCTGTTTTTATACTACACATTGTACCTTCTTCAAGATCTAGTATCAGATGAAATAAAAGAATAATAGAAATAAGTATTGGGAGAACCAATCCCCTTCCACCAATGGCCCAGATACCGGTGGCTGGAGCAGTCTTCCAGCCAATCTGCTCCCCTCTGGAAACTGAGTCCGGAGGCACTCTAGGGAGGTCATAGACAGCAGAGGAGCAGGTAGGTGAACCTGCTCACTGCCCCAGGCCTTAGAACCACAACTAGCAGTTCGGAGCCACCAGAGGGAACCTGGCAGCCAGACCCTGCCCCTGCAGAGAGACACTCACCTTCTGCCCCTGGCCCAGATACCAGTGGCTGGAGCAATCTTCCAGCCAAACTGCTCCCCTCTGGAAACTGAGTCCGAAGGCACCCTAAGGAGGTCATGGACAGCAGAGCTGCAGAGGTACCCAAGAGAGATCAAAAACTGCAGAGCTGCAGGCATCCTAGAGAGGACACGGCCCACAGAGCTACAGAGCAGGGGACAACATATCCTGAAGCATCATAGAGGAGTAACTACATTCAGAACAGCAAACTCCTAGCTGGCCTACTACTGTGGAGACATCATACCCTGAAACATTCTAGAGGAGCCACTATACCCAGAGGAGCTGGGGTCAGGATCATAGAGTCATTCGGACCCTGAGGAGTTCTGACACAACCTAGATAACTGGAAAGGCAGACTCCAATCAGAACCAGTGAGTGTGAGTAGCACTACAGCTAACCAAAAGGCAAAAGGCAAGCTTAGGAATGTTAACAACAAAAACCAAAGTTACTTAGCATCACCAGAACCCAGTTCCCCCACCATAGCAAGTCCTGAACACCACACCACACTAGAAAAACAGGACTCAGAATTAAAATCACTTCTCATGATGATGATGGAGGTCTTTAAAGAAGACATAAACAACACTCTCAAAGAATTTGAGGAGAACGCACGTAAACAGGTAGAAGCCCTTAAAGAAATGCAAGAAAACACAACCAAACAGGTGAAGGAATTACAGAAAACCATCTAGGATCTAAAAATTGAAGTAGTAACAATAATGAAATCTCAAAGGGAGACAACCCTGGAGATAGAAAACCTAGGAATAAGATAAGGAGTCATAGACACAAGTATCACCAACAGAATAACAGAGACAGAAGACAGAATCTCATGTGCACAAGATACCATGGAAAATACTGACATAACGGTCGAAGAAAATGTGAAATGTAAAAAGATCCTAACACAAAACATTCAGAAAATCCAGGACACAATGAGATGACCAAACCTAAGGATAATAGGTATAGATGAAGGTGAAGACTCCCAACTTAAAGGGCCAGTAAATATCTTCAACAAAATTATAGAGGAAAACTTCCCTAACCTAAAGAAAGAGATGTCCTTAAATATATAAGAAGCCTACAGAACCCCAAATAGACTAGACCAAAAAATAAACACCTCCCATCACATAATAATCAAAACACCAAATATACAGAACAAAGAGAAGATACTAAAAGCAGTAAGGGAAAAAGGCAAAGTAACATATAAAGGCAGTCCTATAAGGATTACACTTTTTTTCTCACCAGAGGCTATAAAAGCCAGAAGATCCTGGACTGATATCATACAGGCCCTAAGAGAATGCAAATGCCAGGCCAGACTACTATACCCAGCAAAACTCTCAATCAATATTGATGGAGAAACCAAAATATTCCATGACAAATCCAAATTTACACAATAACTTACCACAAATCCAGCACTTCAAAGGATAATTGGTGGAAAACTCCAACACAAGGAGGAAAAATACAACCTAGAAAAAGCAAGAAAGTAATCTTCCAACAACCCTAAAAGAAGGTAGCTATAGAAACATAACTCCACTGCCAATAACAAAAATAACAGGAAACAACATTCATTTTTCCTTAATATCACTTAATATCAATGGACTCAATTCTCCAATAAAAAGACATAGACTATCAGATTGGATAAATAAACAGAACCAAACATTTTGTTGCATACAGGAAATGTACCTTTGTGAAAAAGACAGACACTACCTCAGAGTAAAAGGTTGGAAAACAATCTTCCAAGCAAATGGCCCCAAGAAACAAGCTGGAGTAGTGATTCTAATATCAAATAAAATCGTTTTTCAAGCAAAAAATAATCAAAAAAGATAAAGAAGGACACTTGACATTCATCAAAGGAAAAATGTACCAAGAGGAAGTCGCAATTCTCAACATCTATGCCACAAATGCAAGGGCACCCACATACATAAAAAAACTTTACTAAAGCTTAAAGCATACATTGTACCTCACACAATAATAGTGGGAGATTTCAATACCCCACTCTCAGCTATGGACAGATCATGGAAACAGAAACTAAGCCGAGACACAATGAAACTAACAGAAGTTATGAACCAATTGGACTTAACTGACATCTATAGAACATTTCATCCTAAAACAAAAGAATATACCTTTCTCTCAGCACCTCATGGTACTTTCTCCAAAATAGACCATATAATTGGTCACAAAACAGATCTCAATAGATATAAAAAGATAGAAATAATCACTTGTACCCTATCAGACTACCATGGACTAAGACTTGTCTTTGACTTGGAAAATATCAAGGGAAAGCCCACATACACGTGGAAACTGATCAATGCTCTACTCAATGATAACTTGGTCAAGGAAGAAATAAAGAAATAAATTAAAGACTTTTTAGACTTAAATGAAAATGAGGACACATCATATCAAAATTTGTGGGACTCCATGAAGGCAGTACTAAGAGGAAAAATCATAGCTCTAAGTGCCCACAAAAAGAAAATGGAAAGACCGTACATTAATAAATTGAGAGCACACATGAAAGCATTAGAACAAAAAGAAGCTAATATACCCAAGAGGAGTAGACGGCAGGAAATAATCAAACTCAGGGCTGAAATCAACCAAGTTGAAACAAAAAGAACTATACAAAATATCAACAAAACCAGGAGCTGGTTCTTTGAGAAAATCAACAAGATAGACAAACCCTTAGCCAGACTAACCAAAGGGCGCAGAGACAGTCAGTACTCAAATCAATAAAATCAGAACTGAAAATGGAAACATAACAACAGAAACAAAAGAAATTAAAAAAAATTGTCAGATCCTACTACAAAGGCCTATACTGAACAAAATTGGAAAATCTGGATGAAATGGACAATTTTCTAGATAGATACCAGGTACCAAAGTTAAATGAGGAGCAGATAAACCATCTAAACTGTTGCATCACCCCTAAAGAAATAGAAGCAGTCATTAAAAACCTCCCCACATAAAAAAAGTCCAGGGCCTGATGGTTTTAGTGCAGAATTCTATCAGACCTTCCAGGAAGACCTAATACCAATTCTCTTCAAACTATTCCACAGAATAGAAACAGAAGAAACACTACCCAATTTGTTCTATGAGGCTACAATTACGCTCATACCTAAGCCTCACAAAGACCCAACAAAGAAGGAGAACTACAGACCAATCTCTCTTATGAATATTGATGCAAAAGTACTCAATAAAATTCTCACAAACTGAATCCAACAATACATCAAAGCAATCATCCATCATGATCAAGTAGGCTTCATCCCAGGAATGCAGGGATGGTTCAATATTCAGAAATCCATCAATGTAATCCACTATATAAATAAACACAAAGAAAAAAAACCACATGATTATCTCACTAGATGTTGAGAAAGCATTTGACAAAATACAACACCCCTTCATGTTAAAGTCTTGGAAAGATTAAGTATTCAAGGTCCATACCTAAACATAGTAAAAGCAATATACAGCAAGCCAGTAGCCAACATCAAACTAAATGGAGAAAAACTTGAAGCAATCCCACTAAGATCAGGGACTAGACAAGGCTGCCCACTCTCACCCTACCTATTCAATGTAGTACTGGAAGTCTTAGCTAGAGTTTTTAGACAACAAAAGGAAGTCAAAGGGATACAAATAGGAAAGGAAAAAGTCAAAATTTCACTATTTGCAAATGATGTGATAGTATAGTTAAGTGACCCTAAAACTCCCACCAGTTAACTCATAAACCTGATAAGCAACTTCACTAAAGTGGCTGGATATAAAATCAACTCAAACAAGTCAGTAGCCTTCCTCTACTCAAAACATAAACAGGCTGAGAACAAAATTAGGGAAATGACACCCTTCACAATAGTTACAAATAATATTAAATATCTTGGAGTGAATCTAACTAAGCAAGTGAAAGATCTGTATGACAAGAACTTCAAGTCTCTGAAGAAAAAAATCAAAGAAGATCTCAGAAGATGAAAAGATCTCCCATGATCCTGGATTGGCAGGATTAATTTAGTAAAAATGGCCATCTTGCCAAAAGCAATCTAAAGATTCAATGCAATCCCCATCAAAATTCCAAATCAATTCTTCATAGAGATAGAAAGAACAATTTGAAGATTTATTTGGAACAAAAAAAAAAAAAAAAAAAACCCAGGATAGTGAGAACTATTCTCAACAACAAAAAACTTCTGGGGGAATCACCATCTCTGACCTCAAACTATACTACAGGTCAATAGTAATAAAAACTTCATGGTATTGGTACAGAGACAGGCTGGAAGATTAATGGAATAGAATTGAAGATCAAGAAATAAGCCCACATACCTATGGTCACTTGATCTTTGATAAAGGAGCTAAAACCATCCAGTGGAAAATGGACAGCATTTTCAGCAAATGGTGCTGGCTCAACTGGAGGTCAACATGTAGAAGGATGCAAATCAATCCATTCATATCTCTTTGTACAAAGCTCAACTCCAAGTGGATAAAAGACCTTCACTTAAAACCAGATACACTGAAACTAATAGAAGAGATGTTGGGGAAGACCCTCGAATACCTAGGCACAGGGGAAAAGTTCCTGAACAGAACACCAATGGCTTATGCTCTAAGATCAAGAATTGACAAATGGGACCTCATCAAATTGCAAAGCTTCTGTAAGGCAAAGGCATTGTCAATAAGACAAAATGGAAACCAACAGATTGGGAAAAGACCTTAACCAATCCTACATCTGATAGAGGACTAATATCCAAGTTCTACAAAGAACTCAGGGAATTATACTCCAGACAACCATATAACCCTATTAAAAATGGGGTACAGAGCTAAACAAAGAATTCTCAATAGAGGAAACTCAAATGGCTGAGAAGCACCTTAAGAAATGCTCAACATCTTTAGTCATCAGGGAAATGCAAATCAAAACAACCCTGAGATACTACCTCAGACCAATCAGAATGGCTAAGATCAAAAACTCAGGTGATAGTAGATGCTGGTGAGGATGTGGAGGAAGAGGAACACTCCTCCATTGTTGGTGGGGTTGCAAGCTGCTACAACTACTCTGGAAATCAGTCTGGTGGTTCCTCAGAAAACTGGACATAAAATTACCTGAGGATGAAGCTATACCACTCCTGTACATATACCCAGATGATGCCCTAACATATAATAAGGACATATGCTCCACTATGTTCATAGCAGCCTTATTTATAATAGCCAGAAGCTGGAAAGAACCAAGATGTCCCTCAACAGAGGAATGGATACAAAATTGTGGTACATCTACACAATGGAGTATTACTCAGCTATTAAAAATAATGAATTCAAGAAATTTGTAGGTAAATGGATGGATCTAGAAATTATCATCTTGAGTGAGTTAACCCAATCACAAAAGAACACACATGGTATTGACTCACTGTTAAGCAGATGTTAGCCCAAAAACTTGGATTAGCGAAGACTCAACCCGTAGACCACATGAAGCTCATGAATAAGGAAGACCAAGAGGGGATGCCTCAGTTCTACTTAGAATGAGTAACAAAAATGCTCAAGGGAGCAAATATGGAAACAAAACATGCGACAGAAACTGAAGGAGGAGCCATCAGGAGACCATTCCACCTGGGTATTCATTCCATGTACAGCCACCTAAGCTAAACACTGTTGTGGATGGCTGGAAGTGCATAATGTGAGGAATATGATATAGCTGTCTCCTTAGAGGTCTGCCAAAGACTAACACACTCAGAGGACGATGCTCACAGTTATCCACTGATATGATCAGGAGTTTCCCAATGGAGAACTTAGAGAGAGGACTGAAGGAGCAGAAAGGGTTTGTGACCCCAGGAGGAAAGCAACAATAACAAACAACCAGAGCCCCCCAGGGTCTAAAACACCAGCCTGGGAGCACATAGGGAGGGACCCATGACTCCAGCAGTATATGTAGGGGAGGATGGCCTTGTCGGACATAGGTGGGAGAGGAGTTTCTTGGTACTATAAAAAATGAACATAGAATGGGGGGGGATGTGAGGGTGGGGAGAGGTAAAGGGGTGATAGGTGCGGGCACTGCCTCATAGAAGCATGAGGAGGGGAAATAGGATAGGAGGTTTCTGTGTGGTTGGAAGAAGTGGGGTAAAATGATAACATCTGAAACGTAAATATTACAACCAATTTTAAAAAGGCAAAAAAAAAAAAAGAAAAGAAAAATTGTTAGAACCAGCATCTTTAAAAAAATGTCAGCCCTCTAGGGAAAAATTTTTTTCTTTATACTAAAACTTGTTCTGAGAATTGTATATTGCAGAATACAGAGCCTTGGTGTATCTACTCATCAAGCATACTGAGCAGACCTGCCAAAACCTCCGATGTCCTGGAATTCCATCTGGATTCAATGAAGACACAGCATCAGAGGCTTATCAACTTACTCTTCCCCCCACCCCTCTTTTAATATCTCAACGCCCATAATCAGCTTGAAGAAGTTAAAGAAGAGTCAGTGTCCTTATTCCCTGATCTTGGGGACTAATGTGGTTAATAATGGTCTGTCTCTCTAGGGAAACTAGTGGTTTTGTTGGAACAGGGGGGATTAGCTAGGACTTATTGCATAGCCATAACTATTGGGTAGAAATCTGTATAATTAATATCAAGATAGAAGTCATAGTTTCTTAAATGGTACAAAATTTACTTTGATTTTAAATTTAAGGTTTTCATTGGTACGAGCCTCTTATTAATATAAAAATGAGATGAATATTGATACTCTCATGGGCATTGTGCCTGTATAACACATTTAGAAATACAAGGCCTAGACCCAGCCCTTTTTAAATTTTTTACTGATTGGGGATGGTTAACCTATGAGTTAAGGGACTATAGCAAATTCATGGCTTTGAGTTTACTGTTAGAATGTTTTCCATATTTTACTTAGAAATAGCTGAGAGGAGTGAACAGACAACTGTCCAGGTTACCTTACATGGATAGTTGGTTTTCAAAACATCAGAAGTCCATAGAATTGACATTACAAATATTTATATATTAATGTTCATTCTGACTAGAGACCTGTCTGTTCCTGACAGCTTCCTGTTGTGGATTCCAAGAAGAAATTGAGCATCCTTGGAGTTACTCCAGTTGTTCAGTAACAGCCACTAGGCAAGAATTTCCTCTTTCCATCTACAGACAAATTACTGTCCAGAAAAGGACACACTTGCAGAATAGTCGACTGATTATATCTGCCTAGACAGAGTAATCAGCCCTTAATATTTCTGCATCACTAAGGTCTGTTGGATGATTCTGGGCCAGAAGGCTGAAGATTAGATACTCCAACCTTCGGTAGTATAGGGGCTTTCCACATGTTCAGTGGTCTCTATAAATTGGCTAAGTTTTAGAAGCTATGTTTAGTGCTTCCCATAATTTCATTTAACTCAGTCATTCTGGATTTCTGACGGGGTTGAAGACCTATAGTCTCATAGCCAATCCTGGCTATTTACTTTGAGAGAAAAAATCTGAGTAGATGGTTTTCAGCTGACATTCATTCTAAAGCCCCCTCCCCCCCCCCAAAAAAAAAAAAAAAAAAAAAAAAAAAAAAAAAAAAAGCCAGGATCAAAACTAAGTGTTTTAGTTAGGAGAGATGACAGAGGTTCTGGTTAGTCAACTAAATGATGGACTGGGTATTAGGACTGTCTCGTACCTCACCGATACAAATGGGAATAAGTATGCTCTAATTGTATTTTGAGAGACAAGTTTTACTTTAACAGGAAGAGTGATATGTAGGAGGAGCTAAGTGGGAAGGAGTACCGAGAGGAAGAGATGGAGTTAGGAGAGGAGAAGATGAAAGGGAGGTGAAGCTAGGTGATGAGAGAGAGAAAGAGAGAGAAAGAGGGGGGCATGGAGGCAGATGCTCACATGTGTCCGCCAGTCAAGGATAGTTGATATATCTAGGGTGGATATTGGGTTACACTTCTGATTGAGCATTACCAAACCTATAAAGCCTTTGATTAACATTTTAAAAATGTATAAAAGCAAAAAGGGAAAGGGGGCATGGGATAGGGGTTTTCTAGGGAGGGGAAATGGGGAAAGGGGATGGCATCAGAAATTTAAATAAAATTTAAAAAAAGGTATTGAAAAAAAGAAATAAATATTATAAGTAGCCAGTTTTTGAATATAGTGAATTCATATTTAAAAAAAAAAAAACTATGTTGGTAAAACTTTATGGGTATAGCTTCTGATATAGCAGATGATACAATCTGACAGAAAAATTTGTCCATCCTCTGCCTCTTACAAACTTTAATGTGTTGAGCCTTAAATGTGGGGATATTTTATAGATTCATCTTTTTGGACTGTGTTCCATATATCTGTATTTAGATTAGTGTAGCTTTCTGTATTGGTTTTTATCTGTTGCAAACAGAGTATGACAGTATAAGGACAAATTATTTAGAATTATTTAGTGTATAGTTATTAGTTATGTTGGTTGTAGAAGAATTTAGATTTTCCTCCAAAATCTATGAATTCACTACCCCTTGATTGTTGGCTAGGTTTCTCGTGATTCAGGCATGATTTTTCTCTTGTTGAGTAAGTGTTAAGTTCAATTAGAAAACTTGGTTACCAATAAGGTATAATGCTACTACTGCCCACCTTGGTATACAGTACAATAGTAGTCCTGTGTTTCATAGGTGCCATAGCTAACTAGAACTGTTGATTGGTTCCCTACTTTTGAAGGTGGAATTGCACCTTCAGGTATTATGAAATCTATTCCTCAGGGAGTAGGTGTCAAGTCAGTTCCATCTCAGGGTCCTCTGAGTTCTGTGTCTGAAGTACATGATTTTTGAAATACACTATCACCTGTGAAATATTTATTGCAACCTCAGTCATGCAATATATAAATTATGTATAGAAAACAAATATTGGGTAATAATAAATTATGGGGAAATGTGTTTTAAAATACTTTTGATATTATACAATTTTACTATTTACTAAAGATGAAAGATAATCTGCATATTAATAATATGAGTATCTTTGCTTATTTTATAAAAGGTGTTAACGTCTAATACTTGATTTCAAACTATATAATACAGAATCAATATATTTCAGAGTTGGTAGAGAGTATAATTTAATGACCATCAGCACCTGTATTTAAGCATTATAACACTATACAATCCAGTGATACATGAAATTGGTAATATGCTGAGGAGTATTGGTAGGTGAGTAAATTATTCTTTTGTTATTAGAGCATAAATATATATGTATATTATATGTATGTGATGCATAACACATAATAGTCATAATAACACACCTTAGTTCAGTGCTCATTTGTAGTGTGACAGGTTTGCTGACATGCATTGTACAGTGTGTGCATGCTGTTTGTTTAGAAGCAAGGGTACGGTGAAGTCTCATAATGCAACACAGGTAAATAATGCCAGGTACATCTCAAATCCATTGTACATCTACTTTTCAATTATGTTCTATAGATGTGCATTCAGAACATTTTATTGTTGGCAATTTTGGGCTGTTGGCCTACATGATGAGATACAATACCCCACAGATTTAGCACTTGAGTTGTAGGACAGGCATTTTTCTAAGAAAGCTAATTTTGTTAGTGTTGGCCTCCAGCATTCCATTGCAACATGTGTCCCAGACAATTCTTGCTTTTTTATTTTTTCCTCCTTTTTCTACTTTTAGTAGCACCTTTTTGGTCTTTAGCATTTGAAAAGTTACTGTCAAGTTTCTATTATTGTCAAATTTCTATTTAGGATGACATTAAGATTCTTATAATCCTATGGTTGAATGAGGATGCACATAAATCCATGGAGTGAACCCTTTGAGTGTTTTTGCTCTCTGAATGAAGCTCAGCTTAAAAACTGCAGTTCAAGAATTTTCAGTTCTTTCCATTGCTATCAGGTTGTGAATGGCTTTAGGCATGGAATTTTGGAGCAGTGTTATTTAAAGTTGGTCCAAATTTTATTACTTTTTCTTTCTGATTTTTTTTACCTCTCATGTTTCTTAATCGCCTTTCTTCTCCTTACCCAACCACAAGCCATGCCTGCCAGAAGACCAGGTAGGCTGCATACCATATACCCATCACTTTGCTTTTTCTTATCACCATTTCCATCTCCTAACTTGGGTGGACACTACTTGCTAGACCAGAGGCCACATTGTCTCCACAAAACTCTAGGCCGGCCAAATTCCATCTGCCCAAAGACATTCTCTACCCTCTTCATACATCCTCACTCTGAACACTATCTCCCGTTACCTTTCTTCTCTTTTTTCCCCTGAACCAGTCTCCATCTCAGCAAGAGAGTCCTTGCTGGATCAAATGGCATGTAGGTCACCAGCATTCTTGCTCACAGCCCAGACAGAGACCCTCTTCTCAACTGCAGGCCACACATTCCAGAAGATTATAGAAGGAACTGAAACTAAGTAACAAAACACCTACCCAACAAAGACAAACCCCAAAATAAGCACCTAGACTTATAATCGCCACAAACCCAGATGCCTAAACACCAGTGTAAGAAAACAACAACAGCCAGGGCAGTATATCATCACCAGAGCTCAGCTATCCTACTACAGTAGTCCATTAATATTCTGACACAATTGAAGTACAAGAAAAAGTCCTTAAAAACAACTTTATGAAGATGATATAGATTCTTACTTATTTATTTACATCCCAAACGCTGCTCTCAATAGTGGTCGTCTTTCACAGAATCCTTTCTCCTCTCCTTCATTTCTGAGAGTGTGGCCCCCAATGGGTATTCTCAGACCCTGGTGCATCAAGTCTCTCTAAGTCTAGGCACATCCTTTCCCACTGAGGCCAGGCAAGAAAGCTGTGTTGGGGAATGGATTACACAGTCAGGCAACTGCTTTACTGTTGTTTGGAGACTCACATGGAAACTGAGCTGCATATCTGCTGCATATGTGTTCTTGGGGTGTTGGACCTGCCCATGTATTCTTTTTAGTTCGTGACTCAGCAGCTAAGAGCTCCCAGGGATCTAGGTTGGCTGACTTTGTTGGTCTTCCTGTAGGGTTCCTATATACTTCAGGGCCTTCAAGCCCACCCCCCCAAACTCTTCCATAAGAGTCCCCACCTCTGACCAATGTTTGACTGTGAGTATCTGCATGTTTCAGTTAGCTGTTGTGAAGAGCCTTTCAGAGGACTGTATTGCTATGCTCCTGTCTGTAAGGATAACATGTATCATTAATAGTGTCAGGGATTGGCGTTTGCCCATGGGATAAGTCTCAATTTGGGCTGGGTATTGGTTGGCCATTCCACAGTCTTGGTGCCATCTTTGCCCTGCATTTCTTTTAGAAAAGACAAAATTTTTGTTAAAGGTTTTTAGGTGGCTTGGTGTCCTTATGCTGCTACTGGGGGTCCTGGCTGACTACAGAAAGTGGCTTCTTCCAGTTCCATGTTCTCATTGTTAGGTATCTTTAATAGGTCATCGGCACTGACTGTGTGGAACTTCCCTCATTCCAAGGACTTCTTCTGGGAGTTCCTAAAGATTCCCCCTACACCTGGCAGCTGCAGATTTCCATTTCAGATTTCCATTCATTCTTCTGGCCCTCTAGCCTTCTCTCATGTCTCTCCCCACACCTGATCCCCAATATTCCCCATTCCCCTCCACATACCCTATCCCAAGTCCTTTCTTCCCTCTATGTCCTGTGGCCATTTTATTCCTCCTTCTAAGTGAGATTCAGGTATCCTTGCTTGGGCCGTTCTTCTTGTGTAACTTCTTTGGTTCTGTCTGGGTTAATTTCTGGGTTTTTGATTTGATTCCAGTGATCAACTCATCTTTTTCTATACCAATACCATTCTATTTTTATTACTATTGCTCTGTAGTATAGCTTGAAGTCAGGGATGGTGCTACCTCCAGAAGTTCTTTTATTGTAGAGGATAGTTTTAGCTATCCTTGGTTTTTTGATTTTGTATATGAAGTAGAGAATTGTTCTTTCAAAGTCTGTAAAAAATTGTGTTGGAATTTTGATAGAAATTGTATTGGGACTGTAGATTTATTTTGGAAGGTGGGTATTTTTACTATGTATTTCTACTGATTCATGAACATGGGAGAGCTTTCCATATTCTGACATCTTTTTCAATTTCTTTTCTCAAAGACTTGAAGTTCTTGTCAAAATAGGTCTTTCCTTTGCTTGGTTAGAGTTGTACCAAGATATTTTGTATCATTTGTGCCTATTATGCAGGATGTAGTCTCTGTAACTTCTTTCTCAGCCTGTTTACCATTTGCATGAAAGGAAACACTGATTCCTTCCAGTTAATTTTGTATCTAGCCCCTTTGCTGAAGGTGTAGAAGGTATCTGGCAGGAAATCTATGATCTCTTATGTATATTACTGTATCATCTGCAAATGGTGATACTTCGAATTTTTCCTTTCCAATATGTATCCCTTGAATTCCCTTAGTCATCTTATTGCTGCAGGTAGAATTTCAAGTACTATATTAAAGTCATGTAAAGAGAATGGTTAGCCTTGTATTGTCGTGATTTTAGTGGAATTGTTTTAAATTTCTCTCCATTTAAACTGATGTTGGCTATTTTCTTGCTGTATATTGTAGGGAAGAAATCTCGCGGGCGGGGAAAGAGGGAGTCCGACGGCTGGGTCCCAGGGTGGTCTGGCATCAGGGTCCCCGGCGGGCTTCTCATGTTGCCAGCAGAGGGTCCCACATTGGTACAGCCACTGTGGGCTGGCGGTGGGCAGCTCAAGTTTCCAAAGGCTGGGAACCTGGTGGTGGCAGATCAGGCAAATCAGGCAGATCAGGCAACGCGTGGAGTCCGGTTTTCCAAAGCTTTTATTGTTCATGGCATGGTAAATGGATGTAGGTGGTATGTGCTTCCCCCCCCCCAAAAAAAAAAGCCAAAGGAGCAGGACTTTTATAGGGAGGGGAAAACGGGAGGAAATAACTTAATTAGCTACACCCCTGGCCTTTTGATAATTCATTAATATTTAAATCTCTGGAGGTGGAGACTTGTTAATCACGCCCTCTACCTGTGTCCTACATGACTGAAGGTGGCAGGTTAAATGAAGTTACCTAGTCCAAGGCCCAACAATATATTGTGTTTATTGTGTTTAGGTATATGCCTCTTTTCTCTGATCCCTCCAAGTCTTTTAACATTAAGAGGTGTCATGGTACCAGTCTCAAGGTTTCAAAAGCACATTCCAAGCCTAGAGACTCTCTCTTTGTGATGCCTGTAGACTCAGTTGTAAAACACTGTGCTGCTTTCCCAGTACTGTGTCTACCTGCATGCTGCAATGCTCAGTGCCACAAGGACATGGACTAAATCTTTGAAATTATAAGGAAGCCTCAAGTAAACAGTTTTCTTTAGAAAAGTTGCCATGGTTATGGTGTCTCTTTACAGCAATAGACTCTTGAGTAAGACATCCTCTTTATACTGGTATGCATTTGTTTATGAACATTTCTAGCACAGGAGTCCCAGAATCATATGATTGTTCCATGTTTTCCTGAGGACCCTCCACAGGGGCAGCCCCAGTTTCCAGTTTCTTCAGCAGCATATACTGCTTGATCTTCCTGTACAGTCTTGCCATTATTTATAGTCATTATCTTTATTTCCTTTTTATTTGTTATTCAGGAGAAATTATTTCTTATATATTTGCTTCAGAATCTATATGATTGTCAAAAATGAGAAGAATTTGCAATCCACAAAAGATCATCTAGAAGTCATCAACCATTTTCAGAAGAACACAGGTTATTGATACTCTGAAAGTTTTATTACAATATAAATTTACTTAAAACAGAATTGGATAATGCTTCTTCTTCTGCTCTATATTTCTATACTGATATTGTTTCTGAAGGAGCCATCATGACTTTGTCTGGATAAAGTTGTGTTTCTCCTGGGCAAGAACTCAACTGTAACTTATTGATTAGTTTTATCCTTTATTACATGTTGAGATTATTTTCTAAAAACAAGTAACACATAGTACTAGTTGGACTATCTAAGTAGAAAAGTTATTATTTTAGCCCATAACAGTGTATAAGATTTTTTGTCTTGTACACAGTAATAAACAACAACATAGTTTCCCTCTATTCTGCTGATTTTTAGCAGGAATGTCTTGGCTCTACGTTATGCCTGATCTACACTGCCTAATGCCTTACTCAATTATTGACAGAACGTGCAGTTAGGAAGTTGTTTCATGTCCTGTCAAGACCCATTGCCAGTGAGCCTGTCAGGAACCTGAGGGTCCAGTTAAAAAATCTTATAAATCAGTAGCTTTTGTCACTGTCCTGGATCATGAACTACCTATTTCAAGTAAGTGTTTCAATCACTTTGTAGGAGGCTCTCATTTGACCTGCAAGAGATGGAGGTTAGGTCTATACTCATGATAGTCAGAGAAAATGACAGAGTATTGTGTGGTCATGTGTATTTTTTTAAGCATTTAAATATTTAAATATTTTCTGAGGTTTCATATTAACTGCTGGGTGGTTGTTTTGCACACTCACAATATCCAACTTAAAATACAACCCAATATTTGCATTCAATAAAAAGCCCTCTAGAATTTCCTCACTGCATTTTACCCTTTGTATGTGACAATCATCACCAGAGTACAGGTCACCTTTTTTTTTTTTAAAAAAGTAATGAAAGTTATTTCTTAGTTTAGGTGGAACACAAGCCAGAAATAAATATATTACAGTTCAGCAATATAACTTTGAAAACTTTTGAAGCTGTATTTATTATTTTGTCATTTTAAATGTGATAATTTATAGTGTAAGTTGATTTTCAAAATACTTTTTTGAAAATGTAATTAATGATTGAATTATTTTTTTACTTATTTGCTTTACATTGCTCTCACTGCCCCCTCCTGGTCATTCTATCCCACAGTGCTTCTCCTTCTCCTATGGGAGCCTGTGGGCCTCACTAGTTATCCCTTCCCCCAGCCCCTGGCACTTCAATTCTCTAAGATGCTAGGCTGCATCTCTCATACAAGGCAGCCCAGCTAGTAGAACATATCCTAAGGACAGGAACAGCTTTTGGGATAGACTCCACTCCAGTTGTTCAGGACCCACATGAAGACCAAGCTGCATATCTGCTACATATGATCAGGGAGACCTAGCTATAGCCTGTGAGTGTTCTTCGGTTGGTAGTTCAGACCCTGAGAGCTCCAAGGGTTCAGGTTAGTTTACTCTGTTGGTTTTCCTGTGGAGTACTTATCCCCTTTGGGACCCACAGTCTTTTTCCCTATTCTTTTGTAAGAATCTCCAAGATTTATGCACTGTTTTGCTATGGATGTCTGTATCTGTCTAAATCAGCTTCTCTGAGGACAACATGCTCCTCTCTGTAAGCATAAGAGAACACCATTACTAGTGTTAGGTATTGGTGCTTTCCCATGGGATGGGTCTTCATTAGGGCTAGTTATTTTTTGGCCATTCTGTCCATTTCTGTTACCTCTCCTGTGCCTGTATTACTTGTAGACATGATAAATTTGGGATTTAAAATTTTGTAGGTAATATGTTTCAATAGAGAATCTCTGTTGACATTTCTGCCTGGCTACAGGAGGTGGCATCTTCAGGTTCCATATCCCCATGTAGTAAGACACAGCTAAAGTCACCCCAATTTTTCTCAATAATATACAGACATAAGATTGTTTTTTAAACACAATCTTTCTAGGTAGTCCTGGCCATTCTGCAATGCACTCTGAAGAGCAGCATAGACTTTTACTCACAGAGATTCACCTGCCTCTGCCTCCTAAGTTTGAAAAGACATTTTAATTGTTAATGTCTGCGTCATGAAATCTTCAAATGTGTACGTATGTATGTATGTTTGTTTGTATGTATGTATGTTTGTTTGTATGTATGTATGTGTGTTTGTATGTATGTATGTATGTAAGTATGTATGATGCTGATCTTTTCCCTATTGCACGTGCCTATGGGAGCATCATAATTACCTAGTGTTTATCACACATGACTGTGTCAAAAGGACAGAGGGTTTCCATCAGCTCTACATTCAACCAGAGCCTGTTTTTCAGCTATACTGAGAAGAACCATCTGGCCTGGCATCCGCAGAAACCAGAGCAGCCTTCTAAACTGCTGACATCCTAGCCATCCACATGGGCATCTGGTGTTTCTGTTCAGTTCATTGGCAGTCAATCTGGGACAGATTTTATTCTCACCATCATCAGTGTCCATGTTGAAGACCTGGAAGATCATTGCTGTGTGCAACATTTTAATTCTCTTCCTGTAGTGCATTATTCTCCAACAAAATCTCTCTTAGTATGACCAATTGACTGCCATGGTCACTTCCATTATCTGCCTGGTAGCCAGTGTGCCTGGTACTTTGATGAACAAAGTTTTCAGACTCTAAAAAGGAATTAATAGGCACAATGACTCCAGGATTCATGGAACATAATATAGTTATGTTTTCTGTGTAAGTTGCTATTTTTTTCTGTAACATTTTCTCCAACAGATTCTGTCTGGAACAAAATTATACTTCTAGAATTTAGAAATCCAACATAGAACTCCATGGCCTGAAGTTAAGATGTTGGCAGCCTACAATTCCATATCAGGGCTTTAAGGATTTTAAAATAAGTTAATTGGTTGATTGTTAAAAAAATCAATTGATTAATTAATTAATTGATTTTATGTGCTCTAGTGTTCTGCCTATGTGTATGTCTTGCACCTTTTGAAAACAATGCCTAAACAAACACAATTTAGAGTTCAACCTGTCAGCCAGTGACTGAAGCAGCAGCTTTTCCATCTGTACACAGCCTGGGAATAAAACACTCTCCTCTCTGTCCACAAATCAGTAACACTTGCCATATTCAAGTAGACTTGTGAGTCCTGGAGATAATCCAGGGGCTAAGGTATCTTTGAATTATTTTTGAGAGGCAGTTCTTTGAGTCAAGATTAAGTAATTATTTTTAAATACTTTTGAATATCTTCTTAGTATGATTTTAATGTTTACTTGACATGAAATATTCTCACTTTTATGTCTGTGTCCATTGCAGAAATAATTGTTTGGGAACAATTTAAGAACATTCATTTCATTTTAACTATTGATATTCTTCATAAAGAAAATCTTTCAATTCCAATCATGACCTTATTTTTCTTTATTGAATTTCTGACATTATCTTTGAGTAAATATTACCTAATAATAAAATTTAGTATTGTCTCAGTTATTTTGTAAAATAATAAATGTACTTAGAGTAATCATGGTAAATTTTGTCATATCAAAGTACATGCATTTGGCAGCAATATATACTTCAATTTGACACTAAATAAGAATGAATCTGAAGTAAATTCACCTGTCAGAATCCCACAGTCTTCATGGATTTGGGATATGGACAGAACACAAAGTCAGCAGGTGAGCCTCAGAGGGCACTAACATACCAACTCTGCTCCTTATCTCCTGTTTTTGCTGAGTCAAGTGTATTGACATATACTCATAATACATAGTGTTGTGTTTCATAAAAGCAATTTCTTTTAAGATCATTATATATAAACCACATTTATACCCTGCCTGGATGCACTTTTATGTCATTTTCTTCCAGGCTAGGATCATCTGAGTGGGGTGTACTTCAACTGAAAAAAAATGTAGATATGACTGGACTGTGGGCAGACCTGTAGGGACTTTTCTTAATTCCCTCTTTACAGGGGAGGATCCAGTTTGTTGTTGGTGGGGACAGGCTTTGGTATTGGACCTGAGTTCTACAACAACACACACTGAGCAAGTCATCAGAGGGAAGTCAGGAAGCAGCACTCCTTCATCATTTCTGGCTAGCTCCCTTCTCTGAGTTCCTGCTCTGTTTCAGTTCCTGCTCTGACTTCCCTCAGTGATATACTGTTACCTGAAAGTATAAGAAGAATATATTCTTCTATCTTTGGTTATGATATTTGATCATAGTCATAGTAATCCTAACTAAGACACATCCCTTACTTTCCTGTTTCTGTTTCATGTTTTGTTTCCCACAAGTTTTCTTCCCTCTCCTAGTTTCCCTTATACAAACCCACTACAATTGTGTTTATATTTATATAATTATGCCTAAAAATCCAATATTTATGAATGAGATGGTTCATGTAATAGGTTCATTTCTAAGTCATTTGTATCTCCCCTGCTTCTTCCTCATGGGTCACATATCACTCTAAACTCTTCTTATCTGCTCTTAAATGTGGAGATCCAGAAACCTCACACCATATTAAATATGTATGATTTTGTGTTGATAGTCTGTACCTTCCAGGGTTTTATCTCATTTTTATGACTAAATTTAATATTTATAAAAAGGAAATCCATGGCTTGATGTGAACAATATGCTAACTAATGCCAATGTATTCCTTAAAAACAAATTGACTAACTTGGTTTGGAGTCCATGGATACAGTAGGATATTACAGCATTGTAGAACATTTACAGTTGTTTATGTTTTGTATTTATCTTTCTACAGGCATAATATCCTCTGGTAGATTATCCTTTTTTATTAGTTACTTTTCTATTGGTGTGATAAACACCATGAGCAAAGCAACTTGTTAAGAATGGATTCATTTGGAATTTCAGAGGGTTAGACTGTATTAAAGTAGAAAAAGGCAGCAGATGGAAGACTTGCTAGCTGGCACAGAAGCACTGGTATCATCTCAACTGCACGAATGTATGTATGTATGTATGTATGTATGTATGTATGTATATGCCTGTATGTATGTGTACCATGTGAACCATTTGTGTGCTTAACTAAACTCCTAAAACACTGAGAATCATGTGAATGCTTGGAATGAATCAATCTGAGTCTTTTATAAGAGAAGCAAGTTCTCTTAACTACTGTGTTGAGTCTCCACCCCAAACCTTTCTTTTAAAAATATTTATGTTTTTTTCATTTTCTCCATTTCTTTTCTCCTTTCCATCTATTTCTTACTTCCCTGATTCAATATTCCTTCTACTCTTCTGCATTCTCTTCTTTCTTTCTTTTCTCTTTTCTCCTTTTTCCCTTTCCCTTCTTTCATTCTTTTCTTCTTTTCCACTTACCCTGTTTATTTTGTTGTTGTTGCACAGGATTTATTTTTTTCCTCAGGATTAAATTGAAGGTATTTGTACTATTATTTCTGTAAAACTCGTCTGTTGAGTCTGGAGAGATGGCTCAGTGGTTAAGAACGCTAACTGCACTTTCAGAAGTCCTACATTCAATTCTCAGATACCATATCATGCAAACATCCATCTGTAAAAGGATCCAATGCCTTCTTCTAGTGTGTCTGAAGACAGCTACAGTATATTCATCATACACACACATGTATATATACACATTTTTGTACACATGTACACAAACATATATAAAATCCTAAAAAACAAACCAAACCACACCTATTGATTTTTAATGGGTGTCTTTCATGAGAGTGTCTAGATAGTTGTGGTTTGAGAGCTTTAAGTTGGTCCTGGAGCTTCTATGTTGACTTCCATTTCAGTGATTACTTCCTGTCTTTGGTAGTGCTTTTGGCTGTAGGTTTGTCCTGAGTATTCTCATAAACCTGTGTCCAGGCAAATTACTTCCTTGTTTGATGATTACATTGCACAGGTCCCTAGAGGGCAGCCCAACTGCCAGGATTTATAAACCAGGCCTTTGCAGTGAGATCTGAAGTGCCTCAGGCCAGCATGGACATCAAGATGGAGTCACAGACTCAGGTTTTCATATTCCTATTGCTGTGGTTGTCTGGTGAGACACTTAAAAGTATTATAATATCTTAAAAGAATTCATTTGTAGAAGAATAGATATTTTCTATAGGAAGTCAATAGTAAGCAGACAATACAAATAGAAAGGACATTTTAGATTATAGCATTTCTATTATGAAGTCTTTGTGTGTACCTATGTATACTCATAATCTACTTCTGATTGCAGGTGCTGATGGAGACATTGTGATGACCCAGTCTCCCAAATCCATGTCTACATCAGTAGGAGACAGGATCTCCCTGACCTGCAAGGCCAGTCAGAATGTGAATAGTTATGTAGCCTGGTACCAACAGAAACCAGGGCAGTCGCCTAAGTCTCTGATCTATGGGGCATCCAACCGGTACACTGGGGTCCCTGATCGCTTCACAGGCAGTGGATCTGGGACAGATTTCACTCTCACCATTAGCAGTGTGCAGGCTGAAGACCTAGCCATTTATTACTGTCAGCAGTATAACAGCTTTCCTACCACAGTGCTTCAGCCTCCTACACAAACCTCTGAGATTAACCAGCTGCCTGTACCACACATCCAGTGACCTACACACTTCCCATTCTGCCTGCAGCTGCTATGCCAAACTGTTGCAAAGTTTGGTAGAAAATTAATGAACAGGTGCTTTGACTTGAAGGGCCTTATAATAAAACAAAGTAAAGACATTTTGTCTCTATTTATTTCTCATGCTTAGATTCTGTGTATTGAATATGACAAATTTATTATCCTATACTCTGGAGTGAAAAGCTGTACTGTGAGTCTCCATGGATTAAATCAAGAGCCTGTCAGGCTATATTTCCACTGGGGGATACACAAGAAAACTTGGGTTTTACTTAGCTCAGCTCTGAAAAGTCTCCCTAACTTTAGACTCCTGGAAATATCTGTCCACTTCTTCTTCTGGTTAAGATTCTAATTTACACATATAATGTTGACTTTCAAAAGAATATAAAATTATATCATGCATTTTGACAATCTTCATTCTTCCTGTTTTTTCATCACTACCTTTCTCTCCAACTAACACACTTCCAATCTCTAGTCTTCCACCTATTTCCATGTGACATACACATGTGCCCACTCACATGCATACTCCCCACCCCAAGGATGCACGCAATTTTTTATGAGTTTATAAAAATATAGGAGACAAAAATCAGTGAAAACATGAGGTTTAATTTATTTTTCTATGTCTTTTAAAAAAATTATTGGATATTATATTTACATTTCAGATTTTATCCCCTTACCCCACTTACCCCCACAACCCAGGAACCTCCTATCAAATTCTCCTCCTGATGCTTCTATAAGGATGTACCCCCACCTACCCCCCACTCACACCTTCCCACCCTCAAAATCCCTCCCACTTGGTGTGCAGCTTTCATGGGACCAAGGATCTCCTCTCCCACCTATGCCTGACAAGGCCATCCTCCCCTACATGTACAGATGGAGTCACATGTCCCTCCTTATGTGCCCCCAGGCTGCTGGTTTAGACCCAGGGGAGCTCTGGTTCATTAGTATTGTTGCTCTCCTCATGGGGCCAAAACCCTTTCTGCTCCTTCAGTCTTCTCTCTAAGTTCTCCATTGGGCAACCCTTGATCAGATCAATGGTTAGGAGTGAACGTCTGCCTCTGAATGTGTCACACTCTGGCAGACCTCTGAGGAGACAGCTATATCAGGCTCTTGTCAGCATGAACTTCCTGACATCAACATCAGTGTCTCCCTTTTGTGACTGTACATGGAATAGATACCAAGGTAGAATGGTCTCCAGATGGCTCTTACTTCAGTTTCTGTCCCACTGTTGTCTCCATATTTGCTCCCTTGATTATTTTTGTTACTCCTTCTATGTAGGCCAGAGACATCCACACTTGGTCTTCCTTCTTCATGAGTTTCATGTGGTCTGTGAGTTGAGTCTTAGCTATTCCAAACCTTTGGGCTAATAACCGCTTATCAATGAGTAAATACCATGTGTATTCTTTAGTGATTTGGTTACCTCACCCAGGATGATATTTTCTAGTTCCATCCATTTACCTAAGAATTTCTTGAATTCATTATTATTTTTTCCTTTTTTATTATTATCAAATCATAATTTTTACTTTTTAACACAGGGGTTACAAACAGGAAAAAATGCAGGATGTGGGGAAGGGGAAGGAGCATAGGTGTTCAGATATCTTTCAGAACAGGGTATCAGCTGGGTAAAGGTTCAGGGGACAGGGTTGCTATGACTCTTGCCTATGAGTCACTTGTCCTTATATAAGTTGGTACTATCTGCCAAGGCTGCATATTTACAAGGTCTATGACTACTCAGGTTGGTAAATTTCCATAAAATCTGCCTCTTTACAATAGCTTATAGCCCTCTGTTTCAGTGTTTTCACACAGAGACCCAAGCCTTGTCTTAGCAGGCATGTATGGCAGGCCTATTGCTGATTTTAGGCTTATGACTGATTTTAGACCTTCAGTGTATAAACAGGGATGCCCCTGACATCTCCTCCCTTCTCCAAGTATAAAAGGGCCATGGCAATTCTAATCTTGCCAAGGTGGGGATAGAGCCCTGACCTTAAGTAATTAAAAGAGACCTTGTAATGGCTCCAGTCTTCCTGTTGTTATCCAGTGAGGCATGAGGGCCATACCCATCCCAACGTCTTTTTCCTGGAAAGGGGATACTTTTGACCTCAACCCTTATGCAGTCAGGCTTATCCCTCAGGGAACACAGAAACATATTTTTAACTTTTATTTATATTACCTTGCAGTGCTTAGCCTCACAGCCTAAGCAAGAATTCAGGTCTCTAGTCAGAGGGGGTTGGTCTAGGGGCAGACCCTCTTTTCAGGTTGGGAACACCCTGGATAGAGTAACAACCTCATCTTGAGTCTCATGGTCCTCCATAGCTAACTTAGGACAATGTATCTGAGTAGATTTTGCTATTGGATTATCTATCTGTTGTTTCACATAGTTAGTCAGCCTATTTAAGGCCCAGGGACCAAAAGAAATAAGCAAAAATAACCCAATTGATGGTCCCAAGATGGAAGGCAGTAGGGTTGACAATCATGGAGAGGTTGAAAACCAATTCTTGCACCAGCTCTCATCTTTCTCTTTCTCTCTCTGTCTTTTCTCAAGACCTTCTCTGGCCTTTTTCATGCTCTCTTTAATCATCCCTGTCTTGTCTATGTAAAAGCAGCATTCTTCTTCAAGGGCTGTACACAGTATAGAGCTGTACACAGCCTTTTCTATTGTAAAGAGAAAATCAAGTCCAATAAAGTCCTTTGCAATTTTTGGAGATTGCTTCAGACAGAGAAAGGAGGGATTTCTTCAGAGTAGTGATATCAATCTCTAGCTGTTTGATGTGCTTGTCAAAGGCCCATTGAAGGTCTGGGTATAAGTCAGGAGGCCAGCATCAGGATTAGAACTACTAACAGCAGACAACACGGGTGCTTCTTTTTTACCTGGAAAGGAAAAAGAAGGGAATTCTCAGGGAGATTTCTCTTCCCTTGATGTCAATTGTAATTCATCTTATTTATAATTGGGCCTGGTTTTGTGGGGTATCTCTTTATTTCATTAATCTTTTGGCAGCTATTTAGCTGTACCTTCTGTGGTATCAAAAAGGCATATCAATCCTTGGCCCCATATGAGAACTGGGTCCTGGCCATTCCATTTAAGGGTAAGAGAGTCCTTGCAAATATCTGTGGCATGGTTTTTATTGTTCTCATTGATGCCAGAGACGGTCAGCAACAGATTTGCCATGAGCTTTCAGTTTTAGAAAGTTAAATGTGAACAAGGCATAATGGTAAGTATTTTTGGGAGATTCATTCTGGGGATACAGTTTCCCCTCTTTTGTTTTAAAGTCAACTTTCCAGAGTTCTTGTAAAATCAGGGCAGAAGCGCCAACAGCCACTCCTTCCACCCTCAGAGAGTCATGAAGACACTATTTAAAGAAATATAAATCTTTATTAATAATCTCTTTTATCTAAGGACTATTATAGAACACACAATAATTAACCAATCTATATAATATAATGATTAATGATAGTTTCTTCTTCTTTTTTGTAAAATTACTTCTCTTTTGTCAATTAATTATTGAGAAAAATTAGGATTTACATGTCTCTTGAGAATATTAAATAGAGACTTAAATTCTTTTGTGAAGAGCTTAAAATTAGATCTTAGCCAAGAAGCATCTCCTGGAAACTTTTGAAAATCATCTGAAATAAGTGAATTATCTTTTTTTGGCCAGACCCATTGTCTGTGTTTTTTTTTCTTAAATTGGATATTTTATGTATATGTATTTACCTTTTATTGTTATCTCCTCTTCCATTCTCCCCAAAACCTTTATCCCATACCCCCTCTTCCAATTTTTATGAGGTTGTGCTCCCATCATCTTCCCAATCCTGCCTCCATGCTCTAACATTCCCCAACAAGAGGGATCCAAACTTTCAGGGACCAGGGCCCTCTAATTCCACTGATGCCAGACAAGGCAACCCTTAATTACCTATACAGGTGAAGCCATGAGTCCATACCTTTGTGTTCTCAGGCTGGAGGTTTAGACCCTGGGAGTTCTGGTAGAATATTTTGATACTACTTCTAAAAAGGACCAAAGAACCCACACTTTGGTCTTACTTCCTCATCTTGAGTTTCATGTGGTCTATGCATTGTGTCTTAGGTATTGTGAGCTTTTGGGCTAATATACACTTATCAGTGAGTGCTTACCATGTATGTTCTTTTGTGATTGGGTTACCTCACTCAGGATGATATTCCCAAGCCACATCCAATTGACTAAGAATTACATGAACTCATTATTTTTAATAGCTGAGTAATACTCCATTGTGTAAATGTACCACATTTTTGGTATTCATTCCTCTGTTGAAGTACATCTGGGTTCTTTCCAGCTTCTGGATATTATAAATAAGTCTGTTATAAACGTAGTGGAACATATGTCCTTGATATATGTTGGATCATCTTCTGGGTATGTGCCCTGGAGTGGTATAGCTGGGTCCTCAGGTAATGGTATGTCCAATTTTCTGAGGTACCGCCAGACAGATTTTCAGAATAGTTGTAACAGCTTGCAATCCCACCAAAAATGGAGGAGTATTCATCTTTCTTCTCATCCTTGACAGCATCAACTATCACCTGAGTTTTTGATTTTAGCCATTCTGATTGGTGTAAGGTGGTATCTCAGGGTTGTTTTGATTTGCATTTCCCTGAAGACAAGGATGTTGAGCATTTCTTAAGGTGTTTCTCAGTCATTCTAGTTTCCTCAGTTGAGAATTCTTTGTTTAGCTCTGTACCCCATTTTTAACAGGGTTATTTGGTTGTCTGGAGTATAATTTCTTGAGTTCTTTGTATATATTGGATATCAGCCCTCTATCAATGTAGGATTGGTAAAGATCTTTTCCCAATTTGTTAGTTGCCGTTTTGTCTTATTGACAATGTACTTTGCCTTACAGATGCTTTGCAATTTTATGACGTCCCATTTGTCGATTCTTGATCTTAGAGCATAAGCCATTGGTGTTCTGTTCAGGAACTTTTCCCCTGTACCTAGTTATTCAAGGGTCTTCCCACCTTCTCTTCTATTAGTTTCAGTGTATCTGCTTTTATGTGAAGGTCCTTTATCTACTTGGACTTGAGCTTTGTACAAGAAGATAAGAATGGATTGATTTGCATTCTTCTACATGCTGACCTCCAGTTGAGCCAGCACCATTTGCTGAAAATGCTGTCCTTTTTCCACTGGATGGTTTTAGCTCCTTTGTCAAAGATCAAGTGATCATAGGTGTGTGGGTTCATTTCTGGATCTTCAATTCTATTTCATTGATCTTCCTGCCTGTCTCTGTACTAATACCATGAAGTTTTCATCACTATTTCTCTGTAGTACAGTTTGAGGTCAGGGAAGGTGATTCCCAAAAAAATTCTTTTATTGTTGAGAATGGTTCTCGCTATCCTGGTTTTTTGTTATTCCAAAAGAATTTGCCAATTGTTCTTTCTATCTCCATGAAGAATTGATTTGGAATTTTGATGGGAATTGCACTGAACCTGTAGATTGCTTTTGGCAAGATGGCCATTTTTACTAAATTAATCCTGCAAATCCAGGTATATGGCAGAATTTCTATCTTCTGAGATCTTCTTCAATATCTTTCTGCAGAGATTTGAAGTTCTTGTCATACAGATCTTTCACTTGCTTTGTTTGATTCAGTCCAAGGTATTTTATATTATTTGTGACTATTGTAAAGGGTGTCATTTCCCTAATATCTTTTTCAGCCTGTTAATTCTTTGAGTAGAGGAAGATTTGTTTGAGTTGATTTTATATCCAGCCACTTTCCTGTAGTTGTTTATCAGGTTTAGGAGTTCTCTGGTAGAAGTTTTAGGGTTACTTAAGTATACTATATCATCTGCAAATAGTGAAATTTTGACTTCTTCTTTTCCTATTTGTATCCCTTTGACTTCCTTATGAGTTATGCGGCAGTTTAGGTGGTTTATCTGCTCCTCGTTTAACTTTGGTACCTGGTATCTGTCTAGAAAATTGTCCATTTCATCCAGATTTTCCAATTTTGTTGAGTATAGGTCTTTGTAGTAGGATCTGATGAGTTCTTAAATTTCCTCTGTTTCTGTTGTTATGTCTCCCTTTCCAGTTCTGATTTTATTATCTCTGTGCCCTTTGGTTAGTCTGGCTAAGGGTTTGTCTATCTTGTTGATTTTCTCAAAGAACCAGCTCCTGGTTTTGTTGATATTTTGTATAGTTCTTTTTGTTTCAACTTGGTTGATTTCAGACCTGAGTTTGATTATTTCCTGCTGTGTACTCCTCTTGGGTATATTAACTTCCCTTTGTTCTAATGATTTCAGGTTTGCTGTCAAGTTGTTAATGTATGCTTTTTCCACTTTCTTTTTGTGGGCACTTCTAGCTATGATTTTTCCTCTTAGTACTGCTTTCAGGTAGTCCCACGAGTTTTGATATGACGTGTTCTTGTTTTCATTTAATTCTAAAAAGTCTTTTATTTCTTTCTTTATTTCTTCCTAGACGAAGTTATCATTGAGTAGAGCATTGTTCAGTTTCCAAGTGTATGTGGGCTTTCTGTTGTTTTTGTCCATGTCAAAGACTAGTCTTACTTAGTCCATGGTGGTCTGATAAGGTACATGGGATTATTTCAATCTTTTTGTATCTGTTGAGGGGTGTTTTGTGACCAATTATATGGTCTATTTTGGAGAAGGTACCATGAGGTGCTAAGAAGAAGGTATATTCTTTTGTTTTAGGATGAAATGTTCTATAGATGTCCATTAAGTCTAATTGGTTCATAACTTCTGTTAGTTTCATTGTGTCTCGGTTTAGGTTCTTGTTCCACGATCTGTCCATAGCTGAGAGTTGGGTGTTGAAATCTCCCAGTATTATTGTGTGAGGTGCAATATATGCTTTAAGCTTTAGTAAAGTTTCTTTTATGCATGTGGGTGCCCTTGCATTTGGGGCATAGATGTTCAGAATTGCGACTTCCTCTTGGTACATTTTTCCTTTAATGAATATGAAGTGTCCTTCTTTATCTTTTTTGATTACTTTTGGTTGAAAAACGGGTTTATTTGATATTAGAATTACTACTCCTGCTTGTTTCTTGGGACCGTTTGCTTCGAAGATTGTTTTCCAACCTTTTACTCTGAGGTAGTGTCTGCCTTTTTCACATAGGTGCATTTCCTGAATGCAGCAAAATATTGGGTCCTGATTACTTATCCAGTCTGACAGTCTATGTCTTTTTATTGGAGAATTGAATCCATTGATATTAAGATAAATTAAGGAAAGATGAATGTTGTTTCCTGTTATTTTTGTTATTGGCCATGGAGATATGTTTGTATATCTCCCTTCTTTTAGGGTTGTTGGAAGATTACTTTCTTGCTTTTTCTAGGTTGTAGTTTCCCTCCTTGTATTGGAGTTTTCCACCAATTATTCTTTGAAGTGCTGGATTTGTGTTGAGATACTGTGTAAATTTGGATTTGTCATGGAATATTTTGGTTTCTCCATCAATACTGATTGAGAGTTTTGCTGGGTATAGTAGTCTAGGCTGGCATTTGTGTTCTCTTAGGGCCTGTATGATATCAGTCCAGGATCTTCTGGCTTTTATGGTCTCTGGTGAGAAGTCTGGTGTAATTCTTATAGGTCTTACTTTATATGTTACTTTGCCCTTTTCCCTTACTGCTTTTAGTATTTTTTATTTGTTTTGTACATTTGATGTTTTGACTATTATGTGGCAGGAAGTATTTCTTTCCTGGTCTAAACTATTTGGAGTTCTGTAGGCTTCTTGTATATTTATGGGCATATCTTTCTTTAGGTTAGGGAAGTTTTCCTCTATAATTTTGTTGATGATATTTACTGGTCCTTTTAGTTGGGAGTCTTCCACCTCATCTATACCTATTTTCCTTAGGTTTGGCCTTGTCCTTGTGTCTTGGATTTCCTGTATATTTTGGGTTAGTAGCTTTTTGTGTCTTGCATTTTCTTTGACAGTTGTGTCAATGCTTTCCATGGTATCTTCTGCACATGAGATTCTCTTTTCTATCTCTTGTATTCTGTTGGTGATACTTGTGTGTATGACTCCTGATTTTTTTTTTAGGTTTTCTATCTCCAGGGTAGTCTCTGTTTGTGATTTATTTATTGTTTCCACTTCCATTTTTATATTCTATATTTTTTTTGTTTAATTCCTTCCCCTGTTTGGTTGTGTTTTTTTTGCAATTCCTTAAGGGATTTTTGTGTTTCCTCTTTAAGGATTTCTATCTGTCTACCAGTGCTCTCCTTATGTTCTTTGAGAGTGTTATTTATGTCTTTCTTAAAGTCCTCTATCATCGTCATAAGAAGTGATTTTAATTCTGAATCCTGCTTTTCTGGTGTGATGGGGTGTTCAGGGTTTGCTATGATGGGGGAACTGGGTTCTGATGATGCCATGTAACTTTGGTTTCTGTTGCTTAGATTCTTGCCTTGCCTTTTGCCATCTGGTTAACTCTATTGCTCCCTGGACTTGCTGTCTCTGACTGAAGCCTGCTTTTCCAGTTATCTTGCTTGTGTCTGATCTCCTCGAGGTATAGATATCTCTGTGATCTTCTCCAGCTGCACTGAGTACAGTGATACCTCTAGGATGCCTCAGGATATGGTGCCTCCAGGGTAGCAGTTTAGCTAGGTGTCTGCTGTTCTGGGTGCAATGTCTCCTCTAGGATGTCTCAGGATAAGGTGCCCACTGGTCTGAGTGCAGTGAGTCCTCTAGGATATCTCAGGATTTGTTGTCTGATGCTCTTAGTTCAGTTGTTCCTCAGTGGCTCTGGGTTGAGTGGACCTTCCAGAATGTCTCAGGTGGAATCTGGGGTCCACACCAGAGCAGACCAGGCAGAGGTCTGCTCCAGGCCTCATATCCGAGAGAGGAACAGAAGGGGAGTGCTAGTCTACAGAGGGGGAGGTGGTTTGGGTATCCACTGGAATCTGAGCACTCTCAGCACCCAACTATGGGCTTAGGGTAGTGTGTGGGTCTTCCTACCTAATGCTTGCTGTGGGATCCGTGAAGCCTCCAGGATGTCTCAGGCAGAATCCAGGGTCCACACAACAGCAGACGGGGCAGAGGTCTGAGGGAAATATTTTATACTTTAATAAATATACCATGTTAACTAATCTCAAATGTATTAATTAAAATTATTTTTAAAATTATTTGTTCTTGTCATTTGTTTTTGAGAGAAGTAATCATGTCCTGTTAAACTGGGAAGTGGATTTTGATCTCACAAAATTCAACCTACCTCTTCCTAAGCACTGTGATCAATGGTATGGGCCATCACACCCAACCTTGAGCACCACTTAGAAATCTAGAGATAGAACAGGGTTACAAATAGTTGTTTGAGAACTCCAAACATCCCTAATTTCTCCCTAAAAGAATGATTCCATTTCCTGTCTTCTCATGATGGTTTGTTCTCATTGTGCTGCTACTGCACATGATGGTTTTTTCTCCACTGTCTCCCCTCAAAGACCATGGGCTCTTTCATAATGCAGTCCATTCTAGAATATCCCATAAGTCTCACAAAGGAGATAATATAAGTAATTAATGAGTGTCTTAAAATTGTTACTATTTATTAAAGAGGATATATGGCTATCAAATGAGGCTTCTAATGTTGATTGTCACATTTTCTGGAATATGACAAGAAAATAAAAATTACTGTGGTAGGTTGCAAAGATGATTACCGCAGAGTTATTACAATCATGGGTCCAGGAGGAGGCTAAAAATCAATTTGTTCTAGGTCATATTCACAATACACTTCTAATTGGGCCATGCGCTTCAAAAGGCTGCTGTTCTAAAGTTAGGTTTAAAGATGTTCTCAATGATTTTTAGTGTTTTATTTTCTTTTATTGGATATTTTCTTTATTTACATTTGTGTCTTGTGGAGGTTTGATGGCCCAGTGTAGGGGAATGCCACTACAGGGGCATTCTCCTAGGGGTCCAGATGTCTCTGTGATCTTTTCCAGCTGCACTGATTACAGTGGTACTTCTAGGATGCCTCAGGATATGGTGCCTCCAAGGTAGTAGTCCAGCTAGGTGTCTGCTGTTCTGGGTGCAGTGTCTCCTCTAGAATATCTCAGGATATGTTGTCTGAAGCTCTGAGTTCATTTTTTCCTCTGTGGCTCTGGATTGAGTCGACCTTCCAGTATGTCTCAGGTGGAATCTGGGATCCACACAACAGCAGACCTGGCAGAGGTCTGATCCAGGCCTCAGATCTGAGAACTAGTTTCTAAGACACTGTCCAAGTTAGAGTGCCTGGGATCCCTGCTTCCTCTGGGTTCTTGGAGGTTGGGGGCAGAGCTGCCACCCAAGATCTGCTCAGTGTTCTGGCCCAGACTGGAAGGAACCAGTGTTCTGGGCGGGAGTGACTTCCTGGGTCCTTTTGGTTCCCAGTTACTCCCTGTTTAGGGCGGGCCCTGCTGTCTGCTTATCTAAGATACTGCCTGAGTTCGAGTGCCTGGGATCCCTGCTTCCTCTGGGTTCTAGGATGTTGGGGGCAGAGCTGCCACCCAAGGTCTGCTCAGTGCTCTGGCCCAGACCAGAAGGAGAGCAGGCCTTGAATTTCTAAACTTTCCAAGTCCATGAAACAGTGTTGAATTTTCTCAAATGTTTTCTCAGCATCTAGTGAGATAATAATGTGGTTTTTTTTCTTTGAGTTTGTTTATATAGTCAATTATGTTGATGGATTTCTAAATACTGAACAACCCCTGCATTCCTGGAAGAAAGCCTAGTTTTTCATATGGATGATTGTTTTGATGTGTTCTTAGATTTGGTTTGTGAGAATTTTATTGAGTATTTTTGCACTGATATTCATGAACGAGATTGTTCTAAAGTTCTATTTCTTTGTTGTGTGTTTGTGTGGTTTAGTTAAGAGTGTAATTGTGGATTCATAGAATGAATTGAGTAGTGTTCCTTCTGTTTCAATTTTGTGGAATAGTTTGAAGAGAATTGGTAATAGGTCTTCTTTGAAGGTGTGATTGAATTCTTCACTAAAACCATGTGGTCCTTACCATTTTTTTTTTTTTTTTGTTTGAGAGAATTTTAATGACTGCTGCTATTTCTTTAGGGGATATGTGACTGTTTATATGGTTTATCTGATCTTTATATAACTTTAGTACTTGGTATCTGTCTAGAAAAAATGGCCATTTCATCCACATTTTTTCAGTTTTATTGAGTATAGGCTTTTCTATTAGGATCTGATGATGTTTTGAATTTCTTCAGCTTCTGGTGTTATGTCTCCCTTTTCATTCCTGATTTTGTTAATTTGGATACAGTCTCTATGCTCTCTGGTTAGTCTGGCTAAGGGTTTATCTATATTGTTGATTTTCTCAAAGAACCAGCTCCTGGTTTTGTTGATTCTTTGTATGGTTCTTTCTGTTTCTACTTGATTGATTACAGCCCTGAGTTTGATTATTTCCTGCCATCTACTCCTCTTGGGTATGTTTGATTCATTTTGTTCTAAAGCTTTTCAGTGTGCTGTCAAGCTGCTAGTGTATGCTTTCTCCGGCTTCTTTTTGTTTGTATGTAGCTATTAATTTTCCTTTTAGCACTGCTTTCATTGTGTCCCATAAGTTTTGATATGATGTGGCTTTATTTTCATTAAATTCTAAAAAGTCTTTCATTTCTTTACTTTGTCTTTGACCAAGTTATCATTGAGTAGAGTATTGTTATGTTTCCACATGTACGTGGGCTTTCTGTTGTTCTTGTTGTTATTGAAAACCAGCCCTTTTGTGGTGGTCTGATAGGATGCAAGGGATTATTTCAATCTTCTTGTATTGTTGAGGCCTGTTTTCTGTTCCATTTTATGGTCTATTTTGGAGAAGGTACCATGAGGTGCTGAAAAGAAGGTATATTCTTTTGTTTCAGGATGAAATATTCTGTAGATAAATGTTAAAACTATTTGGTCCATTCCTTCTGTTAATTTTACTGTCTATATTGATGTTAGGTGAATTAAAGACCAGTGACTTTTTCCTGTTATTTTTCTTGTCAAAGGTGGAATTATGTTTGTGTGGATATCTTCTTTTAGGTTTGTTGAAAAGAAGATTTCATTTTTTTTCTAGGGTGTACTTGCCCTTCTTGTGTTGGAATTTTCCATCTATTATCCTTTGTAGCACTGGACTTATGGAAATATATTGTGTAAATTTGGTTTTGTCATGGAATATCTTGATTTCTTTATCTATAACAATTGAGAATTTTGCTGTGTATAGTAGCCTGTGCTGGCATTTGTGTTCTCTTAGGGTCTGCATGACATCTGCCTAGGATCTTCTAGCTTTCATAGTCTCTGGTAAGAAGTCTGGTATAATTTTGCAAGGTCTGCCTTTATATGTTACTTGACCTTTTTCCCTTACTGCTTTTTAATAGTCTTTGTTTTGTGCATTTGGTGGTTTGAATATTATGTGAGGGTAGGAATTTCTTCTATGGTCCATTCTGTTTGGAGTTCTGAAGGCTTCTTGTGTGTTTATGGGCATCTCATTCTTTAGGTTAGGGAAGCTTTCTTTTATAATTTTGTTGAAGATATTTACTGGCCTTTTAAGTTGGAAATCTTCACTCTCTTCTATACTTATTATCCTTAGGATTGGTCTTCCTGTCCCCTGCTGTTCCTTCATTCCTGGGTCCTGATGACTCTGGGCTGGTCCCTCTTGGGCCAGGAATTTGAGTAGAAGTGGTGGTGTTACATGTGCTCATAGGTGTGCCAGCACTCCTGGGAAACCAGTTCTCTCTCAGTGGTATTTGGGTATGGAGTGTTGTGGCACAGGATTAGCTCTGAGCGCAGACTGAAATCAGGTTACTCTCCTAGGATGCTCCTCCATTCCTGTGTTCTGAGGTCTCCCACAGTGTTTCTTAGAGCAGAAGTTGTGGTTATACCTGTGCTCACAGGTGCACCAGCACTCCTGGGAGATCAGCTCTCTCTCAGTGGTATTTGGGTATAAAGCACTATGGCACAACATCAGCTCTTGTCACTGATAGAAACACCCTCCCCCTTTTCTTTTCTGTAGCTGCCACAAGTCAACTGGATTCACCTGAAAGGGGGGCTGGGAATGAAAGGGGAAGGAGGGCAAGAAGAAATGAGGCCAAGACAAAGTTCTCTGATCAAGGCCCAAAGCTTTAATGCTCAGCTCTCAATTTAAAGGGGAAGACCCAGCCCACAACCCCTCCTGGTTTCAGATGGGTGGGATAATCCATAGTCAGTTCCAGGTCACAGCTGGAGATGTCTCAAGGCAAGCCCAGGGGCAGTTCTGCTTCTGTGTTCCAGGCAGCCAAGGTGGGTAACTCCACCTAAATCCTGTCACTTGACCTTGCTGTGGCAACCAAGGTCTCTCAATCCTGCTCATGGGGTGGGGGGAGAGTACAGTTTCCCCTGATTTGGTTAACTTAAAATGAAAAGAGAGAGGTGAAACAGAAATAGGGTTGTCATCATGATATCTGGCTACTTCCTGCTGACATTGGGGGCGACGTGTCTCTAGGGGGAACCTAGAAGAATGGGTATGGGGGATGTAGGAGAGTTGGCTGTGTCTTGCTGTCCAGGGTTTATGGAGTCCATCTGAGGATAGGTCAGGAGGAACAGGTCCAGTAGAAGCAGCTGTGTTGGGTACACAATTTCATCCCATCTGGGGTACCGAGTAGCCGGGCTTGTTGGGAGAGATCTTTGTGAAGGTAACCTATCTGCTTGAGACACAAGGTTCAAAAGTTAACAGCAATATGATTAGCCAAGCCGAGTAGGAAATAAGGTTGAAAGTGGAACTGTTTTAGTATCTCATCCAACTGCTGGTTGACAGGGTCAGACACAAAGTCTATGACTACTCAGGCTGGTAGATATCAACAAAAGCTGTCTGTTTACAATAATTTATAGCTCTCTGTTTCAGTGTTTTTCCATGGAGACCTAAGACTTTGAGCAGGCAAGTAAGCCAGGCCTATTGCTGAATTTTAGGCTTATAGCTGATTTTAGGCCTTCAGTGTTAAGCAGGGCTGTCCCTGATGTCTCCTCTCTTCTCCAAGTAAAGAAGGACCATGGCAATTCTAATCTTACCCAGGCGGGGATAGAGGCCTGACATCCAGTAATTAAAGGGGACCTTGTAATGGCTCCAGTCCTCCTGTCGTTGTCCAGTAAGGCCTGAGGGCTATACCCGTCCCGATGTCTTTTTCCTGGAGAGGGGATACTTTCAACATCAACCCCTATGCAGTCAGGCTTGTCCCTCAGGGAACCCAGAAACATATTTTTAACTTTTATTTATATTCCCTTGCAGTGCTTCGCCTCACAGCCTTAGCAAGAATTCAGATTGCCAGATAGAGGGGGTTCTGGTGGCCCCTCTCCACTTGGTCTAGGGGTGGAAGTCCCCTGTTTTAGGTTGGGTGGAGATGAGACTTGGGAACACCCTGGATAGAGTAACAGCCTTATCTAGAGTCTTGGGTCCTCCATGGCTAACACATGATAATGTGTCTGACTAAATTTTGTTATCAGATTCTTCATTATCAGAATCATAATTATTAAGCTCAAAATCTGCGTCTACTTGATGGACCAATCTTTCAGGCAGCCATCGGGCTCCATTTCTTTTTCTGAAAAAATACAGACCAAGCCAAGACCCCAAATTAAAACAGGGTCAGGACCATTCCAAGAATTAGTTAGGGGGTCTCTCCATTAGACCCTGGAAGTGACTGGATGCCAGTGGCAATCTGCTGCAGACTGACCTTTAACATCATTTTGCAGAAAATTTAAAAGAACACAAAAGCAAGATGTGCTTTTGGTGACCTTGGAGGGTATAATTCCTCCCCCCTCCTTTTTTAGTTTAAAAAGCCAACTTTTTAGAGTTTTTGTAAAATCAGGGAAGAAGCACCAATAGCTGTTTTTCCCACACTCAGAGAGTTATAAAGATATTAAGGTTTTATAATCTCTCTTTCACAATTTTTTTGAGGATAATAAGGAATTTCAATATTAAATTGTCAACAAAACATCTCAAATGTTTGACTGTAGTCAACTAACTGTAATAGCCAGTTCCATTACCTGTCTTAGTCTGGTATGGAACACCAAGCACAGGAAAATAATATAGGCAATAACTAATTATATTTTTAGTTGCTTCTCTTGTTAAAGTAGTTGCAACTAGAAAGCCTAAAAAGTGTCAAGTCACATGTACATATTTTAATTTTTTAAAATCAAAAATAAGTAACATCTATTTGCCAAAATTGATTACATAAGTCCTTAAGGTTTAACACCATTATGAAAAAAATTGAGAATACTGAAAACAAGGTTTTTGCAATTTAAATTGCACGCCTTTTAGTAATACCAAATTATTGTATCCAGCTATTAATATTTTGATGCTGTATGGTAGTATGGCCAATTATTTTCGAGGCCTATAATCTGCCTAGTATACAAATCTGCTCTGGCATTACCCTGGGGTTCAGCCAATCCAATGAGCTTTTAAATATCTTAAAAAGTTAAGAGACAGTACATGTTTTAAAAGTTAAGCTGTATTTTTATAAATAACTATAAAATTTGAGAATTTGCAATATCTAAAAAAGGAACAATTTTAAGCAATTATAAATTATGAGCCATTTACTGGCTATAAGTATATAAATTGAAAGCTTGATTTTCTAGTATTTTAAACAGTGGCTACAACACATAATTTATTTGTGCTCAAGTAGAGAAAACTCAAGAAAATAAACATGTGATATAATTACATATACTGCCTTCTCAATAGATGAGGCATCTGTAAATATAGTAAATACAGCAAATGTCTTTTCTATGAGCTGCATGCATAGTAAATTTCAGGAAATATAAAAGCATGCAGAGAAAAACTGTAACAACTTATCTTTTGGATAGGGATCACCAAATTTGCTTAAAATGTTTGCCATATAATAGGCCAAATATCATTTTTTAATAACCAATTTAACTGCTATTTGGAATAAGGAATAAACATTTTATTGAAAATGTTTTTAGGATTCTATCTTACAATCTTTTATTAACACAAACTTTACTTGTAGATGAGGAAGGATGAATCTACATTAATGGTTTCTTTTGCCAAAGGGCTGCTGTGGGCATATGAGTGATAATAACACAAACAGCCAACAATTTTTCATAGTCTATATAATTTGTCTGTTGATAACTAACAGCTTACTTTACTTTCCACAAAGCTATTTTTCCTTTAGTTAATTGTCAAGAGTAATTAGGACTTGTATCTCCCTAGAGAATATTAAGCAGAGGTTCAGATCCTCGTATGGTAAGCTTAAGATGAGGTTTTAGCCAAATAATATCTCTAAACAACTTTTGAAAACCATTAAACGCAAATGAAATTAAAAGCAAACCTTTCCAATGACGAGGACCATGGATTCTCAATTACGAGCAAATCTACTGAATGCAAACCTAACACAATTAGCAGAAATGTAAAGGAATGGTATGAAAACAATCTTCTAGATCTATAATAATTATATACGTATTTACTGAAATGGCAGCTGGAGTAGGCAAGTCAGGCTGCAATGCCCCATTAGTTTTCTAAATCTTAAGTTTGAACTTTGTTTTGGATTAATTCAATAACCAATATTTTTTAGCTGAGTGAGAGTATCAGATGAAGGCCAAGCTGAAGGCAATCTTCTAATAATTGTTGCATAACTTAAGATTAGGTCTCTTGCTAGTAATAGACTGAACCCAATATATATTGGAGGAACCAAGGCCATCTTGTCCTTTCTCTTTCTTAACAATTTGGGAGGAAGCATATGCAAAGGAACAAAAAAAAAAAACAAGTTGAATAATTCTTTTTCCAGCAAGTAGCTACAATGCCATGGGCAGAGCAGCCATTATTAAATTTAAATAATGGTATAATCATTACAACAGCATAATAATTACAATTCTTGGCCCTGAAGACTGTTGTAAATGTCTTTGAGCCTGAGGCTGACCCTTCCAAGGAACAAACAAGGCAATAAACAAATTCCAGAAAACACCCTTCAAGGGACTGGTCAGGATGACCAAGGCAAAAAGAGTATTTGTCACACAAGCTTCTGCTGCACCCATTGTATATCAACTTAATTCAAATGTAAATGTTTTTAATCTTGGCCTATATCCTGAGGCCTGGCCCAAAGATTATCTTTCCTGCACCAAGGACAAATTTCTGTCTTGTGACTGGATTATTTGCTTGTGTCTGTTTTTGAGACAGTCATTTTAAAAATGACTTGAATCTCCACATTTAAAAACAAACATCTTTTATCTTTACGGTTCTGTGCAAGCATTGCTTGTACAGTGGTTTCTTGTAAGGCAGCAGCCATGGACAGACCCTGATGGTAAGAGGGCCCAATTTTAGCACAAAGACGAATGTATCCATGTAAGTCTGTCTTTGCCTTATGCAACAGGCTGCATTAGGATTCTCATAAGCCAAATGAGTAACAAAAGGAATTCCTGTTTGAGGATCTCCAAAAATTCTACCAGCTGCTTTCAGCAGCCTGTTCTGGAATGGTTCCTCAGAACTCTGTTTAATACTGAATAAGTTTCCACTAAGATCCCCTTTAGTAGGTAATTGATTTCAAGCACAGCAGGCAACCATTGCAATCTATGTATACACTCCTGCAGGCAGTTTAACCTGATTAGCATTACCGTCATATTAACCTTCTCATAGAAGCATGTTAAGATCCCAATCTGCATTGCCTGCCTGGGCAATCATCATGGCAGTTTTCTTACTGGTATCACACCATTTTGAGCTCCAAAGCAAGTCATCTCCTGACAAAGTAGCCTTACATATAGTTTTCCAATATTTGGGCATTAAATTTGCTTCTACCACAGTATCCAATAAAGCTTGTGTAAAGGGGTCAGTAGACCCATATTGTGCCACAATTGTTTTTGTAACTCTTTTATTTAACTCTACCTGCTCTGGCCTTTCTATAAACATAAGCAGGTAAAAAATTTTCAGGCTTACGATTGAACTGCCTGTCAGCTGCAGCCGAAGGAATGTTGGCAGTTGACCACATTTTTAAGTTTCCTTTGTAATATTAGCATATAACCATAATTTTTGGAAACAAAACCAATTTTTAACAATGTAAGCAATCTATTTTCTCTAAAATCAACACCAAGTGGATTACTTGTACGTTACAAAGTTTGGCTGCCAGTTCTTATATATGAATGCACGATAGTGCAGTCTTTAATATCTCACTAAATAGACATTGCTTTGATATCTTTTATACATCTGGTCTTTGAATGACTAACCCTGTGTTACCAGTTTTAAGCCAACTTTGTTACCAAAGTTGTAAATTTTTAATCAAACCCAATAACTTATAGGACAATGATTTATAACCAAGCCATGAACATATTTGTACCTTAAAACCAATTACAAACAAAAATGAAGTAACAACACATCTTATATATTTAAACCAAACAAAATTTCTCGCTTTTTCTAGCCACAATTCTAAAATAAAAGCACCTTATCACTGAGATTTTTTCCACGACAAACAACTCTTAACTTCCTTATTTAATCCAAGAAACCTGCCTGTCCCTTTAAAAGCAGCCTTTCCAGCTCAGCTTGACTTTTAGCTACAGGTGTTAAGCAAACTTATCAGCCGCTGCTCTGCATATTAAAACTGCCTTTGAAAACCAAGTTAAACTAGACTAAGTGTTGAATCAAGCAATTTTAATGATCTTTTAAACATTAAACATAGAACATAAAACATAGACGACCAATCATTCATACAACGAGACACGTGGATAGAAAACACAATGAGACACAAGTGGACATTGGTGTACCAAGGACAAGACAATAAACAAAGAAAGCAGAACTAAGGATTTCTCTTAGTTTCTCTTAGTCTAAAACGTCTCCTGAATTTTCTCTTGTTCCTAGGAGAGCTCTGAAACAGCCTTTCCATTCTTTTTGCTAGCATAACCCAGAGAGAGAACAACTGCTTTTCAAAACCCGTTCTCTCTCTGAAGTTTAAGATCTAGCACTTTATCCCTTTCTTTAGGAGATGGCTGTGGCTGCTTTCTTAGTTTTCCAATTTCTTCTAACCCTGCTCTTCTCGTCTGAAGCAGCTCTTGAAGGTTGTGGGCAGATGCCCGTCTCCTATCCCGAATTCACTGTCACCCCTAGGCAAAGTAGGCATCGGGTCAACACCTATTTGACCTAGACCATACCCCTTAAAACACACTTCCTGCAAACATGGCCTCCCAAACTTACCTAGCGCTAGCTCCAATACTGTTTGCTACTTCCTAAGTGCGTGGGATACCTTCTTATTCCCGTTTTCCGTGGGGCCCCACCTAAGACAGTGTTCCTCAGCTGGTCCCCCGTTTTCAAGTCCCACGTTGGTGTGCCAATCTGTAGCCGCCCATGGCCACAAGTCAACTGGATTGACCTGAAAGGGGGGCTGGGAATGAAAGGGGAAGGAGGGTGAGAAGAGATGAGGCCAAGACAAAGTTCTCTGATCAGGGCCCAAAGCTTTAATGTTCAGCTCTCAATTTAAAGGGGAAGACCCAACCCACAACCCCTCCTGGTTTCAGATGGGTGGGATAATCCATAGTCAGTTCCAGGTCACGGCTGGAGATGTCTCAAGGCAAGCCCAGGGGCAGTTCTGCTTCTGTGTTCCGGGCAGCCAAGGTGGGTAACTCCACCTAGATCCTGTCACTTGACCTTGCTGTGGCAACCAAGGTCTCTCAGTCCTGCTCATGGGGGGGGGGAGTACACTTTTCAACCCCCTTTCCCTTAACTAAGGAAAAAAGAGAGGAAAAGTGAAGGAACAAGAAAAGAAATCCCTGAATCTAACTTCTTTGTTTCATTTTCCCACCCAACACCATAATTAACTGAAGATCATCTCCTGAAATGACACCATATCTATAACTGATAAAATGACCAAAACTATCACCTGAAACTGTAATGAAAGTCTTGCTGTAATTGCTCCCTGTTGATTTGGGGGTACAGATTTTCTTTTGCTGGGCCCAAGAAAATTACAAAAATGGTTAAATCAAAAAAGAGCTTGCTGTCATCATTTGTTGTCTAGTCTCTATATGTTGACTATGTGAAGTCTTTAGTAGATTAGGCTGAAAGGCTGGATGAACCTCTGTTTCATGGAACCTCTGGATGAACATCCTTTCTGAAGATGTTCCAGAAGCAAGTCTCTGGAAAAAGTATCTAAACAGCAGGTATCAGCATCTCAGCATCCCTGAGGGTGAATGCTGTCAGTGTTGCTCTCCTGGTCTTCCATTCTGCAATATATAAACCATAAAGCAATACATAGTTCTGTAAGAACATTTGTATGGAATGTGCAGGGTGCAGACACTGATGTGGATGCCAGGAGGAAGTACATGCTGCCAGGAAATTGATACAGCTGTCTCCTTAGAGGTCTCCCAGAGCCTGACTTATACAGAAACAGATGCTCACAGATAACCATAGAACTGATCATGGGTTCCCAATGGAGAAGTTAGAGAGAAGACTGAAGGATTTGAAGGGGCTTGTGACCCCATTGGGTGAGCAGCAATACCAACCAACCAGAGCTCCCAGGGTCTAAACCACCAGCCTGGGAGCAATAGGGAGGGACCCATGGCTCCAGCTGTATGTGCAAGGGAGTATGGCCTTGTCAGACATAGGTGGGAGAGGAGATCCTTGGTCCAATGAAGGCTGAATGCTCAGTGTGGGGAAATTCAAGGGTGCAGAGGTAGGAGTGGATGGGTAGGTGGTGGGGCACATCCTCATAGTAGCAGGAGGTTGGGGTATAGGATAGGGGGTTTCTGGGTGGGGAGGAAATGGGTAAAGGGGATAACATCTGAAATATAAATTAAATATTTAATAAAAAAGAACATTGTATGGAATATGCAGGGTTTACAGATCAATAAAGGTGACGTTCTGCTCTTTATTGCAACAGACATCTGTATTTCCTATAAGCTAGTTTGGATTATATGTCAGAATGTAATATCATTTTTATCTATGCCATTTTAAAGAGTTGTATAAAACGTTTTGAGAATTTTGTAGTCAACAAGATTTATCGGCTATGTAAAATACATTATTTTTTTTGTCTCAGCCTGTCTCAGAGCTGCTCTTAAGTAGCAGGTTCAGCACATAAGATTGACAAGATCCTATTGATCTTGTCAATCTCCTTATCTTTGTAGCCAAAATATTTAGGGGCTTTTGCCTAGCCAAATATTATTTTCAATAATTTGGATGAAACATATAGCTTTTCTGTTTTTGTTGGAATAAATGTAAAAATCTCCTCCACCTAATGTATCTCCTTTTTACATTTTAGAGTTAGTGAGACAAATTGTTTTTTGTCTCATTAACTTTTAAAAAATTTAAAGACAACAAACCATATTTTAAAGCATTAACGGGAACTGTCATATTACCATTCTATTTTATGAGCATTTTCTTCAAAGCCCTGCTAAGTTTCATAGTGGCTTGATCTGCTATACTGTGAGCTATATTTGGAATAGACTTCATCTCATAATGCCCATGAATTTTAATGAACATTATATCTGAGCATCATCAATTTTGGTCTGTAAATACATCTACAAATAGCCATTGTCTTAATAAATGTGTAGTCTCAGAATCATCACCCCTCAGAACTCAATGCAGAAACCCTTTTGAACTCCAAACATGTATTAATTGTATGATATATCAACATGTGTACATACATCAATTCCCTAAACTCTATAAAATGAATCACAAAATCCATTATATGGCATTGCTTTAAGTCAGCAACAATAAGCACAACCTGGATTATTAATTCAATATATTATATCTCTATGGGCTGCAATTCTAATTTCTTAAGCCCCTATGGATCTTTCAGTGTGGAGCTATGTTTTTTTATATCATTATAAGTTGCAGATTGAATTCCTCTGAGGGTTTCCTATTTTGATTTAAAGAGTGTTTCCACCTCGGTTTTATGGCCTGTAAGCCAGTATTTAATTTCTCAGCATTTTCTTTCTCCAAGTCTGTCTCATTCTGATTTTTCCCGAAGAGGACATATAGAACTGTAATCATTGGGGAAAACAGCCGTTTGTATGCTGATAAATGAAGTATGATTATATTTAATCCAGATTAAGTGTGTCATTGTGCTTCCTCCAATCCCAAATATAGAAAACATTTTACTCTTGAATTTTAAAATATTTCCCTAAAGACTTTCTTTTCTTTTTTTTCTTATAAAAGAAAAAATTTAATTAGGGCTGGCTTACACTTTCAGACGTTAAGTTTATTATCATCATGGCAGGAAGCATGGCAGCCTGCAGACATATATGGTGTTGGAGTCAGGGCTGAGAGTTCTACATCTTGATCCAAAGGCAGTCACAAGGAGACTATCCTCTGTAAGTAGCCAGGAGCATAATGGAATTTCATACTGGTTAAAGCTTAAGCATAGGAGACCTCAAAGCCTATCACCTCAGTGACAGACTCCCTCAAATGAGCCCATAGTTACAGGGCATACCTTTGAATAGTGCATTCCCTGTGGGGCAAGCTTTCAAACACACAAGTCTGTGGGGGCCAAATCTATTCAAACCACTATACTCATGGTCCTTCATCAATAGTTTCTTAAGAGTTGCTAAATTTTTCTGCATGATGTAGACACATTATGACTGTGCATGTCTCATTTATTTATCCAATTAATTTAAAATGTGATTTGTGGTAGATAATTTCTTGTACAGTAATTTCTCGTGAAAAGAATGATTTCATTTTCTGTCTTCTCATGATGGTTTGTTCTCATTGTGCTGCTACTGCACATGATGGTTTTGTCCCCAGTATCTCCCCTCAAAAAACATGGGCTGTTTCACAATGCAGTCCATTCTAGATTATCTCCTAGGCCTCACAAAGGAGATAATATAAGTAATAATAAGTGCCTTGAAAAATGTTGCTATTGATTAAGGAGGATAAAAGGCTATCAATTGAGGCTTTTAATATTGTCTGTCTCTTTTTTTGGAATATGATGAGAAAATAAAAATTAATATAGTAGCCTGCAAAGATGATTACTACAGAGTTATTACAATCATATGTCCAAGAGGAGGCTAAAAGCTAATTTGTTCCAGGTCATATTCACACTACACATCTTTTTTTTCTTTTGAAAATTTTTATTAGATATTTCTTTATTTACATTTCAAATGTTATCCCCTTTTCTGGCTTCCCCTTCAACCTTCCTTATACCATGCCCCTGCTTCTATGAGGGTATTCCCCTATGCACTCACTCACTCCCACTTCCCAGTTTTGACATTCCTCTACACTGGGGCATCTAACCTTCAGAAGGCAAAGGGTCTCTATTCCCATTGATGTCCTACAATGTCATTTTTGCTACAGTTGGAGCCATGGGTCCTTTGAATATGGGATGGATGCCCAGGTGGTGCAGTCTCTGGATGGCTTTTGCTTCAGTCTCTGCTCCACAGTTTGTCTCTGCATCTCCTCCCATTGGTATTTTGTATCCATATTTTGGTCTTCATTCTTCTTGAACTTCATGTGGTCTGTGAATTGTATCTTGAGAATTCTGAGCTTTTGGGTTAATATCCTCTTATCTGTGAGTGCACACCATGTGTGTTCTTTGGTGGTTGGATTACTTCAATCAGGATGTTATTTTCTGGTTCCATCCATTTGCCTGTGAATTTCATGAAGTCATTATTTATAATTGCTGCTTAGTACTCCTTGTGTAAATGTACCACATTTTCTGTATCCATTCCTTTGTTGAAGGACATTTGGGTTTTTTTCCAGCTTCTGGCTATTATAAATAAGACCTCTATGAACATAGTGGGGGATGTGTCCTTGTTATATGTTGGAGCATATTTTGGGTATATGCCCAAAAGTGATATAGCTGGGTCCTCAGGTAATACTATGGCCAATTTTCTGAGGAAAGGCTAGACTAATTTCCAGAGTGGTTGTACCACCTTGCAATCCCACCAACAATGAAAGAATCTTCCTCTTTCTCCACATCCTCATCAGGATCTGGTATCACCTGAGATTTTGTTCTTAGCTATTCTGACTGATGTGACGTAGAATATCATGGTTGTTTTGATTTGCATTTCCCTGATGGCTAAGGATGTTGAACATTTCTTTAGGCGCTTCTCAGCCATTCAGTATTCCTCAGTTGAGAATTCTTTGTTTAGCTTGGTAACCCAGTTTTATAGGGTTAATTGGTTTTCTGTAGTGTAACTTCTTAAGTTCTTTGTATATATTGGATGTTAGCCTTATATCTGATGTAGGATTGGCAAGGATCTTTTCCCAATCTGTTTGTTGCTGTTTTGTCCTATTGATGGTATCCTTTGCCTTACAGGAGCTTTGCAATTTTATGAGGTCCCATTTACCATTTTTAATGGAATATCACTGCAGTTTTAAACACCACTGAAGAGAAGGCCTGATGTCCAGCAATATATTTCCAGCACAGAATTAACCAATGTGTATATTTTTTGATTTTTTGGCTTATACTACTTTGTTTTGACATTTATTACATTACTGGTATTTGTTTATATATTATGGTTTCTGATTTTGTGTTTTACATTTTTTGTGTGTTTCTCTTGCTTTTTGTTTCTGTAATTTAACACACACACACAAACTTACTGTTCTTTTTTTTCTAAGAAGAAAGAGAAAGAAGTCATGGAAATGGATGGTTGGGAACGTGAGAAGACTGTGAGGAAAAATGAAAAAGAAAATTCATAATCAGGAAATAATGTACAAAAATTTATCTTCATTCAAAAGTAATAAACATTAAATTCATATTCATGGGATATTTATGCATAACACATAAATGTATTTTGTATAATATGTATGTATTTATAGAATATGTATAACCAAGTATTGTTTTGAAGACTTTAATTTTTAAGGCTTTTTTGATTGTACATAGAAAATGTAAATTTTTACCTTCCAAATCCCTATGCTCCCCACTTACATATTGTGAGAAGCCTTATGTTTAACTGAGGAATATTTAGATTCATCAGACCCCTGTCTCTATGTGTCCATCTAATTGATCAGCAGTAAATGACATGAGATCACAGTCTGACCTCACTGCAACTGTCACAAATTGAAATATAAAGTTTAGCAAATATCAAGAGTACATGGCAATTTGTTAGACACTGATGGGGATTGTTGCTCATCTGGTATATTCTTCAGTGTGGGATTGGGAGCTATTATTGTTCATTGATTACTTCATTTTACATCCCAATTCCAGACCCTTATTCTCACAGAGTCCACCTACCCAGTTTCTTCCTCCATATACCCATCCCTTTCTCCTCTGAGAAAGGGGAGGTACCTACCACATTCTGGGAACCAATCCACTATGACACATCAAGTCACTGCAGGACTATGCATAACCTCTTCCCTGAGGCCAGATATGGCAGCCCAGTTAGGGGAACAGGGTCCACAGTCAGGCAAAAATGTCAGGGAGAGTTTTTGCTTCAGTTGGGGAACTTATGAATACTAAGCTACACATCTGCTACATATGTGTTGGGCAAGGTTGAGAAGGTGCAAGGTCTAGCACATGAATGCTGTTTGATTGGCTGTTTGGTCTCTGGGATCCTCACAAGGTCCCAGGTTAGTTGGCTTTGTTGGTTTTCTTATAGAGTCCCAATACTCTCTGGGTTCCTCTATCCTTTCTCTAACCTTTTCACAAGACTCCTTGAACTTTGTCTAATGTTTGTCTGTTGTTCTCCTTTTCTGTCTTTTTCAGATGCTGGGTGGAGCCTGTCAGAGGAGAGTTATGCTAAGTTCCCCTCTACCCCTTATTACTCTGCCCATCTTCTTCCTGGGTCCTCCAGCATGACAGCAGATGTGAGGTCTGACCTTTCTCTGTTGTGCTTCATCATAAGGTCCACACAGTCACCTGCAATGATGGACTCCTGCAACCATCAGTGATACCAGGTGAGACTTGTAACCTTAATTCCCTGTCTGTTGACCCCCTCCAGGAAAACCCAGAAGCAAGTTCCCCCTATCTCCTCTACACTTCATGTCCTGGGCTACAGCTCTGCCTGTTTCCCTGAGGCCTGCTGCCACTTAGGACACCAGGTAAGAACCCCATTCCCCAATCTCCTGATTGTTCTGTCCTCCAGCAAGCCCAGTAGCTGTGAAGTCTGCCATGTCCTCTGTGCTCTCTCTTCTCTCTACACCTCTACCAGCAATCCCTGAGGTCTACAACCATTAGGGACTACCAGCTTTGCCTGCATCCCAAAATGCCTGCTGTCACCTGAGACATCCAGAGACCTGCAGTTATCAGTGAATACCAGCCTGTATCCTTAAAATTCTGCTGCTGCTTAGGACAAACAGCTCTACCTGCAATTCCAGTGGCCTGCTGCCATCAAGAGACTCCCAGCTTTCCCTGTATCCCTGGAGGCCTGTTGCCCTGAGGGACTACCAGGCCTGTGGACACCAGAGATTGGGAGCTTTCTTTTTTATTGGTTATTTTATTTATTTACATTTAAATATTATCCACCTTCCATGTTTCCCCTCCACAACCGCCCTATTCCATCCCCCTTCCCCTTCTATGAAGATACGTTCCCACCCACCCATTCCTGCCTCACTGTCCTAGCATTCTCCTATGATGAGGCATAGAGCCTTCTTAAGATCAAGGGCCTCCCCTCTCATTGATAGCAGATAAGGACATCCTCCGCTACACAAGCAGCTGAAGCCATGGGTCCCTCCATTTGTACTCTTTGGTTGGTAGTTTAGTTTGGGGGGCTCTGAGGAGTCTGGTTGGTTGATATTGTTGTTCTGCCTGCCTAAGAGATTGCAAATTTTTTCAACTCCTTCAGTCCTTCCCCTAACTCCTCCATTGATGTCAACTGGGAGCTCTCTTAATTCACAAATCATCTCTGTATTATGTTGGTATGTTAGTGGCTTATCAGTGAGATCTGAACATGCTTATCACAAATCATTGAATGTTTTATACCTGAAAAGTTATAAAAAATATATTTAATGCAAAACAGAAGAAAATGCATATTGATTAAATGCATACTTAATTTCTATAATATTCTGGCTTAATGTTGGCACATTAATATCAGATGAATAATTTATTTGGATATCAAATACCATGAGCTGTCTTGTAACCAGTTGACTAATGATGTACATTTTGAAAGCTTGTCTCTGTATAGAGATTAGACTGGCCTAGAACTTGTCATGTACCATAGTCTGGTCATAAGCTCATGGTTCTCCTGCTTCTGTGTTTCTAATTCTGGGATACAGATGTGAATCTCACTCTTTGTTATGATATTTTGTTTAATTTTCTGTTTCGTGTACTTTACACATAATACTAGATTTACAATTCAGCCTTTCTGCCCCTCTTCTGGATCTGAGGCCTGATGCAGACCCCCACCTGATCTGCTCCTGTGTGGATACCAGATCCCTCCCAAGACATTCTAGAGGGTCCACTGAACCCAGAACATTAGGCAAGAACACCCACACACTGTCCTATGCCTATAGCTGGGTACAGGGAGCACTCAGATCCCAGCAGGCACCCAAACCCCGCCCCCACCCCTGCAGAATACAACTCTCCTTCTACGCCTCTTTCAGATCTGAGGCTTGATGGAGACCTCCACCTGGTCTTCTCCTGTGTGGACACCAGATCCCTCCCAAAACATCCTAGAAGGTCTACTGAACACAGAGTAGTATGTAAGAACACCCACACACTGCCCTATGCCCACAGCTGGATGCAGGGAGTGCTCAGATCCCAGCAGACACTCAAATCCTGCCCCTGCAGAATACCACTTCACTCCCACCCCTCTCCCGGATCTGAGGCTTGGCATAGAACCCCGACTGGTCTGCTCCTGTGTAGACACCTGATCCTGAGACATCCTAGAGTGTCCCTGAACCCAGAGCAGCAGAGGAACAACTGAACTCAGAGCACCAGACAACATATCCCAAGACACCCTGGATCACTCAGGGCAGTACGCACCTTATCCTGAGACACTGTAGAGGAGATGCTGCACTCAGAGCAGCAGACACCTTATCCTGAGACACCCTAGAGGAGACACTGCACCCAGAACAGCAGACACCTAGCTGGTCTGCTACCTTGAAGTTACCATATCCTGAGACATCCTAGAGGAACCACTGTACTCAGAGCAGTTGGAGCTGAGGATTAAAAGATCACAGAGACATTCGAACCCTGAGGAGATCAGACACAAGCAAGATAACTGGCGAGGCAGGCTCTAGTCAGAGGCAGTGAGTACAGGTAGCACTAGAGTTAACCAGATGGCAAAAGGAAATCACAAGAACATAAGCAACAGAATCCAAAGTTACATGGCATCATCAGAACCAAGTTCCCCCAACATAGCAAGCCCAGAACACCCCATCACACCGGAAAAGCAGGATTCAGAATTAAAATCACTTCTCATGATGATGATAGAGGACTTTAAGAAGGACATAAATAACACTCACAAAGAATTTAAGGAGAACACATGTAGACAGGTAGAAGCCTTTAAAGAGGAAACACAAAAATCCTTTAAAGAAATGCAAGAATCAAACAGGCGAAGGAATTAAATAAAAACCATCCAAGATCTAAAAATGGAAGTAAAAACAATAAAGAAATCACAAAGGGAGACTACCCTGGAAATAGAAAACCTAGGAAAATAATCAGGAGTCGTAGACACAAGTATCACCAACAGAATACAAGAGATAGAAGAGAGAATCTCATATGCAGAAGATACCATGGAAAACGTTGACACAACTGTCAAAGAAAATGCAAAATACAAAAAGCTACTAACCCAAAACATCCAGGAAATCCAAGACACAATGAGAAGGCCAAACCTAAAGATAATAGGTAGAGATGAGGAGGGAATACACCCAAATTAAAGGACCAGTAAACATCTTCAACAAAACTATAGATGAAAACTTTCATAACCTACAGAAAGAGATGTCCATAAATATACAAGAAGCCTACAGAACTCCAAATAGTTTAGACCAGAAAAGAAATACCTCCCACTGCATAATAGTCAAAACATCAAATGTACAAAACAAAGAAAAAATACTAAAAGCAGTAAGGGAAAAAGGTAAAGTAACATATAAAGGCAGACCTATAAGAATTACACCACACTTCTCACCAGAGACTATAAAAGCCAGAAGATCCTGGACTGATATAATACAGTCCCTAAGAGAACACAAATTCCAGACCAGACTACTATACCAGCAAAAATATTAATCAGTATTGATAGAGAAACCAAAATATTCCATGACCAAACCAAATTTACACAATATCTTACTACAAATCCAGCACATCAAAGGATAATTGTTGGAAAACTCTAACACAAGGAGGGAAACTACAACCTAGAAAAAGCAAGAAAGTAATCTTCCAACAACCCTAAAAGAAGGTAGCTATACAAACATGACTCCACTGCCAATAACAGAAATAACAGGAAGCAACATTCATTTTTTCTTAATATCTCTTAGTATCAATGTACTCAATTCTCCAATAAAAAGACATAGACTATCAGACTGGATACATAGACATGACCCAGCATTTTACTGCATACAGGAAATGCACCTCTGCGAGAAAGACAGACACTACCTCAGAGTAAAAGGTTGAAAACCAATCTTCCAAGCAAATGGTCCCAAGAAACAAGCTGGAGTAGTGATACTAATATCAAATAAAATCAATTTTCAACCAAAAGTAATCAAAAAGATAAGGAAGGACACTTCATGTTCATCAAAGGAAAAATGTACCAAGAGGAATTCTCAATTCTGAACATCTATGCTTCAAATGCAAGGGCACTCACATACATAAAAGAAACTTTCCTAAAGCTTAAAGCATACATTTCACCTCACACAATAATAGTGAGGAATTTTAACATCACACTCTCAGCAATGGACAGATCATGGAAACAAAAACTAAACCAAGACACAATGAAAGTTATGAACCAATTGGACTTAACCTACATTTATAGAATATTTCATCCTAAAACAAAAGAATATACTTTTCTCAGCACCTCATGGTACCTTCTCTAAAATAGACCATATCATTTCTCACAAAGAGGCCTCAACAGATATAAAAAGATTAAAATAATCCCTTGTAACCTATCAGATCATCATGGACTAAGAGTTATCTTTAATAATGACAAAAACAATGAAAAGCCCACATACACATGGAAACTGAACAATGCTCTACTCAATGATGACTTAGTCAAGGAAGAAATAAAGAAAAAAATTAAAGACTTTATAGAATTATTGAAAATGAGGACACATAATATCAAAATTTGTTGATCTCCATGAAAGCACTAATAAGAGGGAAACTCATAGCTCTACATGCCCTAAAAAAGAAACTGGAGAGAGCATACACTAACAACTTGACAGCACACCTGAAAGCGTTACAACAAAAAGAAGCTAATATACCCAAGAGGAATAGATGTCAGGATATAATCAAACACAGGGCTGAAATCAACAAAGTTGAAACAGAAAGAACTATACAAAATATCAACAAAAGCAGAAGCTGGTCCTTGGAGAAAATAAAAAAGATAAACAAACCCTTAGCCAGACTCATCAAAGGGCACAGACAGTACTCAAATTAATAAAATCAGAACTGAAAAGGGAGACATAACAACAGAAACTGAGGAAATTAAAAAAAAATTGTATAGGCCTACTACAAAGGCCTATACTCCACAAAATTGGAAAATCTGGATGAAATGGATAATTTTCTAGACAGATAAAAAGTATCAAAATTAAAACAAGAGCAGATAAACCATCTCAACAGTCCCATAACCCCTAAAGAAATAGAAGCAGTCATTAAACATTTTCCCACCAAAAAAAGTCCGGGACCAGATGGTTTTAGTGCAGAATTCTAACAGACAATCAAGGAAGACCTAATACCAATTCTCTTCAAACTATTCCACGGAATAGAAACAGCAGGAACACTATCCAATTTGTTCTATGAAGCTACAATCACACTCATACCTAAACCTCACAAAGACCCAAAAAAGAATGAGAACTACAGACCAATTTTTCTTGTGAATACTACTCAATAAAATTTCTTGTGAAAACTACTCAATAAAATTCTCGAAAACAGAACCCAAGGACACATCAAAGCAATCAATCATCATGATAAAGTAGGCTTTATCCCAGGAATTCACAGATGGTTCAATATTTGGAAATTCATCAATGTAATCCACTACATAAATAAACTCAAAGATAAAAACCACATGATCATCTCCCTAGATGCTGAGAAAGCATTTGATAAAATTCAACATAACTTCATGTTAAAAGACTTGGAAAGATCAGGAATTCAAGGCCCATACCTAAACATAGTAAAAGCAATATACAGCAAGCCAGTAGCCAACATCAAACTAAATGAAGAGAAACTGGAAGCAATCTTACTAAGATCAGGGACTAGACAAGGCTGCCCACTCTCACTATACTTATTCAATATAGTACTGGAAGTCCTAGCCAGAGCAATTAGACAACAAAAGGAAGTCAAAGGGATACAAATAGGAAAGGAAAAATAAAATTGTCACTATTTGCAGATGATATGATAGTATACTTAAGTGACCCTAAAATTTCCACCAGAGAACTCCTAAACCTGATAAATAACTTCAGCAAAGTGGCTGGATATAAAATCAACCCAAATAAATCTGTAGCCTTCCTCTATTTAAAGGATCAACAGTCTTAGAAAGAAATTAGGGAAATGACACCCTTCACAATATTTACAAACAATATAAAGTACCTTGGAGTGAATCCAACCAAGCAAGTAAAAGATGTATATGACAAGAACTTCAAGTCTATGAAGAAAGAATTCAAACAATATCTCAGAAGATGGAAAGATCTGCCATGCTCCAGGATTGGCAGGATTAATTTACTAAAAATAGCCATCTTGCCAAAAGCAATCTACAGATTCAATGCAATCCCCATCAAATTTCCAAATCAATTCTTCATAAAGATAGAAAGAGCAATTTGCAAATTTATTTGGAATAACAAAAAACCCAGGATAAAGAAAACTATTCTCCAAAATAAAGGAACTTCTTGGGGAATCACTGCCCCTGACCTCAAAATGTATTACAGGCAATAGTAATAAAAACTGCATGGTATTGGTACAGGAAGATCAATGGAACAGAATTGAAGATTCAGAAATGAACCCACATACCTATGATCACTTGATCTTTGACAAAGGAGGCAAAACCATCCAGTGGAAAAAAGACAGCATTTTCAACAAGTGGTGCTGGTTCAACTGGAGGTCAAGTTGTAGAAGAATGCAAATCAATCCATTCTTATCTTTTCATAGAAAGCTCAAATCCAAGTGGATAAAAGACCTTCACTTAAAACCAGATACACTGAAACTAATAGAAGAGAAGGTGGGGAAGACACTCGAATACCTAGGCACAGGGGAAAAGTTCCTGAACAGAACACCAATGGCTTATGCTCTAAGATCAAGAATTGACAAATGGGACCTCATCAAATTGCAAAGCTTCTGTAAGGCAAAGGACATTGTCAATAAGACAAAATGGCAACCAACAGATTGGGAAAAGATCTTTACCAATCCTACATCCAATAGTGGGCTAATATCCAAGATATACAAAGAACTCAAGAAATTATACTCCAGACAATCAAATAACCCTATTAAAATGGGGTACAGAGCCAAACAAATAATACTCAATGGGGGAAACTCGAATGGCCAAGAAGTACCTTAAGAAATGCTCCACATCCTTAGTCATTAGGGAAATGCAAATCAAAACAACCCTGAGATACCACCTCACACCTGTCAGAATGGCTAAGATCAAAAACTCAGGTGATAATAGATGCTGGGGAGGATGTGAAGAAAGAGGAACACTCCTCAATTGTTGGTGGGATTGCAAGCTGGTACAACCTCTTTGGAAATCAGTCTGGCGATTCCTCAGAGAACTGGACGTAGCATTACCTGAGGATCCAGCTATACCACTCCTGGGCATATACCCAGATTATGTTCCAACATATAACAAAGACATATGCTCCACTATGTTCATAGCAGCCTTATTTATAATAGTCAGAAGCTGGAAAGAACCCAGATGTCTCTCAACAGAGAAATGGATACAAAAAATGTGGAAATTTACAATTGAGTATTACTCAGCTATTAAAAATAATAAATTCGAGAAATTCTTATGTAAATGGATGGAACTAGAAATTATCATCCTGAGTGAGTTAACCCAATTACAAAAGAACACACATGATATTTACTCACTGATAGTGGATGTAAGCCCAAAAGCTTGGAATAGTGAAAACTCAACTCACAAACCACATGAAGTTCATAAAGGAAGACCAAGTGGGGATGACTCAGTCCTACTTAGAAGGAGTAAGAAAAATACTCAATGGAGCAAGTATGAAAACAAAACATGGGACAGAAACTGAAGGAGGGGCCATCTGGAGACCAGTTCACCTGGGTATCCATCCTATGTGTTGTCACCTAAGCTAGGCACTGGTGTGGGTGGCTGGAAGTGCATGCTGACAAGAACCTGATATAGCTGTTTCCTTAGAGGTCTGCCAGAGACTGACTCATTCAGAGGACGAAGCTCACATCTAACCTCTGATCTGATCAAGAGTTTCCCAATGGAGAAGTTAGAGAGAAGACTGAAGGAGCAGAAAGGGTTTGTGATCCCATGAGGAGAACAAATATACCAACCAACCAGAGCTCCCCAGGGTCTAAACCACTAGCCTGGGAGCACATAGGGATGGGGTGGGTAGGTGGGAGTGAGGGGGCAAGTGTGAGCACATCCTCATAGAAGCAGGAAGAGGGGGATAGTATAGGGGGTTCCTGAGCAGATGGGGCTATGAGGTAAGGGGATAACATGTGAAATGTAAATAATACATCCAATAAAATAGAAGTAAAAAGAAAATAAATATTAAATACATATAAGAAAACAGGACAGCATCCCAAAATCCTCGTTTATTTAGCATCCGAACTAATATCTGGGGTTTTGGCTAAGTTCAGTGGAAATGAGTTGGGACAAATTTCATCCCAAGCAGCTGCTATGTGGAGGTTGATGCTGTTGCAACCTATTACTGTCAGTACAGTAGGTAGTTTTCTTCCACTGTGGTCCAGAGATAAACAAAAATTTTCCTGGCCCACACTGCCCCACTCTTGGGGGACTAAATGCTCAGGTCCAAGGGTTCAGTCAACAGGGTCTAGCAAGAGAAAGAGTGGGGATGGAGGGGCAAGAGACAGGAAGAATGGAGACAAGACTGAGTCTGATCAAGTCCCATTTACTAAAAGGAATTCATGTGTGTATATATAAGCACAAGCAGGGGAATTCAGCTGAAGACAATTTACCACTTGTACCATGTGTGTGTGGATGTATATGTATACAATGATGACTTAGATTTTTTTCAGGAATGTACCTAGTACAGGCTTAGCTGAGTCACGTGATAGTTGCATGATTTCTTGAAAACATCCCATACAGTAGCCCTTAGTTTCTGTATCAGGGTGCAGTTCTTCCACAGCACATACTGTTTGCTCTTTCTGTATAGTCATCTCATCATTTCTACTCATTTTCATAATTTTATTTTTTTATTAATTATTTAGGTGAGGTGATTTTTATGTTTTTTTTATTTTTCTATCTCATTGCCAAAAATGTGAGAATTTTGCAAGCAATATTACATCATCTAGAAGTCACTATCAATAGAAGAACACAGGTTATTGATACCTTGAGACTTTTTTTACCTTTGTGATTTCTATTCATTGAGAAGAGTTTGAATAATGTTTTCTTTCCTCTCTGTTTTGTCACACAGAGGATGGAGTAGCTGACAGTACATTAAGATTTTGCTTAAATGAAGCTTTATTTAACATGGGGTATAGAACTCAGTTGTAACTTCTTGAGCTATTAATTTTCCCTTCAGACAAATTTAGGAAACTTTCTATTATGTTCTAAAGACAAGTAACACATGATGGCAGTTAGACCATGCAAGTAGGGAAGTTTCTATTTTAGATTATACCACTGTATGAGGAGATTGTGTACCGTTTACACCATAATAAATGACCACATCCTCACCCTTCATTCTGTTCATTTGAAGCATGAAATATGCCTGTCTTACTTTGACTGAGCTTGTAACTAACCCAAGAGTCTAGTTTCAAAATCTTATAAGTCTGTTACTGTGACCACTGTTTCCCTCCTGTACAACACCCTCAAGTAGGTTAGGAGGGTCTGTTTGACCTATAGTAAATGGAGGTCAGGTCTCTACTGATGATAGTCAGAGATAATGCAGTCTGAATCATCTCAGTTTCTTCAAAGGATACTGAAATACCTGGAGGTGTTGCATTGTTTATGCACAATATCTACTTTTATATATAACCCAAAAATTTTCTGCAATAAAATGCTCCCTAAGATTTTTTTCACAGGATTTCACTCATTGTATGTGACAATCATCATTAGAGCACAATTCTCTATTTCTTTGTAGACCATTTCTCTCATATCTTGCAATATGAATCCTGCTCTTCATCAGTATGAGCAGAAGACACAATGGAAGCAGCATATCCCTAGACCCCAGCCAGTACTGCCTTCTTTCCTCATGTCTGACCTCACCTAAGTTCCAGAGCATTAACACCCCAGACTATGCAGAAGAAACCTCATTCTGAGAACTCAGATGGTAGAGCCAAAAGCAGAACTGATTTGATTTCTTCTAATCTTTGATGAAATGTCTTGATGGAGACCTACATGTAAATTTCCTGGTGGGTAAAGTGATATGGAAAGAGGCAAGTGTGGGATGGACAGATTACAAGTTAGCCACTAAAAGTTTGTGCTACCCACAACAGTGGAAAATAAACAACTCTAAATTTCTGGATCTGTTTGAAGAACATGCTGTATAAAACTCCCAATGCTAATACAGTTTAGAGATCTGGGGCATGGAACTATGTGTACCAGGCAATGTGTGGAATTAGAAAAGCCACTCTACATTGCCCCTTTTAGCTAACACAAGTAGTAGAAAAGCTGACATTTACATAATCTGAGTTTCTGCTATTTATATTACACATTGCACCCTCTTCAAGATCTCTTGCTATCAGGTGAAATAAAAGAATAACTGAAATAAGAATTATAAGTAGCCATTTTATGAATATAATGAATTCATATTAAAAAAAAAACCATGTTGGTAAAACTTTATGGGTATAGCTCCTGACATATGAGAATATACAATCTGACAGAAAAATTCTTCCATCCTCTGCCTCTTACAAACTTTAATATTCTTGAGCTTACATGTGGAAATGTTTTGTAGATAAATCTTTTTGGACTAGGCTCCACATATCTATATTTAGATTAGTTTATCTTACTGCATTGGTTTCTATCTGTTGCAAACAGAGGATGACAGATATGTGGTATAAGGGCAAAATATTTAGAATTATTTAGTGTATGGTTAGTAGTTATGTTGGTTGGAGAAGATTTAGATTTTTCTCCAAAAACTATGAATTCACTATCCCTGGATAGTTGATTAGGTTTCTAGTATCAGGCATGATTTTCCTCTTGTTGAGTAAGTCCATTAGAAAGCTTGGTTACTATCAAGGTATACATGCCACTACTGCTGACTTTGGCATACAGTACAATATTAATCCTATGTTTCATAGGTGTCATAGCTAACTAGAGCTGCTTCTCTTTTTTTGAAGCTGGCATGGCACCTTCATGTATTATGAAAGCTATTCCTCAGGGAGTATGCGTTCATGTCATTTTCAGCTCAGGGTCCCCTGAGTTCTGTGTCTGAAGTACATGATGTCTGAAGCACACTGTCACCTGTGAAATATTTACTGAAACCTCCATCATGCAGTATATAAATTATGTATATAAGACAAACATTAGGTGATAATAAATTACAGAAAATAAAAAAAAAACTTTTGATATAATCGAATTTCACTATTAAAGATGAAAGGTATTCTGCATATTAATGATATGAGTGTCCTTGCTTATTTTTACAAAAGGTGTTAACATCTAATACTTGATTTCATACTATGTAATACAGAATCAATATATTTCAGATTTGGTAGATAATGTAATTTAATAAGCATCAGCACCTGTATTCAAGCATTATAACACTATCAACCCAGTTTTACATGAAATTGGCACATGTGCTGAGGAGTAATGGTAGGCAACTAAATTGTTCTGTTTTATTAGTGCAGAAATATATGTATGTACAATACAGGTATGTGATGCATAACACATAATTGTCTAACACCTGAGTTGAGGATTCAATTGCAGTGTGACAAGGTGTGTTGACATGTATAGTACAAAGTGTGCATACTGTGTGTTAAGAAGCAAGGCTACAGTGAAGTCTCATAATGCAACAGATAAATAATGCCAGGTACATCTCAAATTCATTCTACATCTGCTTTTCAAATATGTTTTGTTTATATGTGTGCAGCATATGTGCTCTGGGAGCCTCGGTCCTGCTCGTGTATGCTATTTGGTTCATGGCTCAGCATCTAAGAGCTCCCAGGGATCCAGGTTTGTTGACTCTGTTGGTCTTTCTGTAGGATTCCCATACATGTCAGTGCCTTCAATCTCTCCACAAACCCTTACATAAGAGTCCCCACCTCTGACCAATGTTGTTTGGCTGTGGTGAGTATCTGCCTGTTTCAGTCAGCTGTTGGGTAGGCCCTCTCAGAGGACAGGTCGACTCCTTTCTGTGAGCACAACAGAATATTATCAATAGTGTCAGGGATTGGTGCTTGCCCATGGATAAGCCTCAGTTTTGGTGTTTGTTGGCCATTCCGTAGTCTTGGCTCCATCTTTGCCCCTGCATTTCTTTTAGATAGGACAGAATTTTGGTTAAAGTTTTGTAGATATGTTGGTATTTATGCCTCCACTGGGGATCCTGCCTGGCTACAGAAGGTAGCTTCTTCTGGTTCCATGTCTTCACTGTCAAGTATCTTGTCTAAGGTCACCTGCATTGACTGTGGGGAGCTTACCTTATCCCAACTCCTTTGGGAGTTACTAAATATTCCTCCTACCCCCAGCAGCTGCAAATTTCCATTCATCCTTCTTGCCTTCTAGCACTCTCTCTTGTCCACACATGATTCCCAGTCTCCCCCATTCCCCTCACCATACAGTGTCCCAACCCCTGTCTTTCTTCTGCCTCTTATGAGTATTTTATTCCTCCTTCTAAATGTATCAAGTATCCTTGCTTTTGATTTCCTTCTTGTTTAATTCCTTTGGGACTGTGGGGTGTATCACAGATATCCTATATGTTATTACTAATATCCACTTATCAGCAAGTACATATGAGGCATGTACTTTTGGGTCTAGAATACTTCACTCAGGATGATATTTTCTAGTTCCATCTATTTGTCTGAAATTTTCATGATGTCTTTGTTTTTAATAGCTGAATAATATTCCATTGTGTAAATGAAACACATTTTCTGTTTCCATTGTTCAGTTGAGGGATATGTGGATTATTTCCAGTTTCTGGCTATTATATATAAAGCTGCTATAAACACAGTAGAGAACATGTTCTTGGGGTATGGTGGGAGATCTTTTGGGTATATGTCCAAGAGGGGTATATCTGGGTCTTCAGGTAGAACCATTTTCAATATTCTGAGAAATGGTCAGATTGATTTCCAGAGTGTTTGTACAAGTTTTTAATTCCACCAGCAATGGATGAGAGTTCCTCTTTCTCCAAACAAAGCTAGAATGTGCTTTCCATTGCATTTTTGATCTTAGCCATTCTGATGGGTGTAAGGTGCAATCTGAGTTGTTTTGATGTTTATTTTGCTATGATAAGGATGCCGAACATTTCTTTAAGTGTTTCTTGAGAATTAGAGATTCCTCTTTTGAGTTGTTATTTGGGTTGTCTTGAGTTCTTTATATTTTTGGGGTGTTAGATCGCTGCCAGGTATGGGTTTGGTAAAGACATTTTCCCATTTGGTAGGATCTCATTTTGGTTTCCTTTCCCTTACAGAAGCTTTTCAGTTTCATGAGGTCCCATTCACCATTGATCTTAGTGCTTGAGCTATGGGTATTCTTTTTAGTAAGTTGTTTCCTGTGCCAATGAATTCAAGACTATTCCCCAGTTTTTTTCTACTAGATTTAGTGTATATGTTTTTATGTTGAGGTCTTTGATCTAATTGGGCTTGAGTTTTTTGCAGGGTGGTAGAAATGCATCTAATTTCATTCTTCTACATGCAGACATCCTGTTAGACCAGTACCAGTTTTTGAAGATGCTGTCCCTTTTCCATTGAATGGTTTGGCTTCTTTGTTAAAAATCAAGTGTCTGGATGTGTCTAGGTTCATTTCTGGGTCTTTGATTTAATCCCATTGATTAACCTGTCTGTTTATACTAATACCATGCCATGTTTATTACTATTGTTGTGTATTACAGCTTGAAGTCAGGGGTGGTGCTATCTCCATTTTATTGTAGAGGATTAGTCCTGGGTTTTTTTGTTTTGTTTTGTTTTTGTATATGAAGTGGAGAATTTTTCTTTCAAAGTCTGTAAAAAATTGTGTTGGAGTTTTGATGGAAATTACAGTGGGATTGTAGTGTTTGTTTGGTAAGATGGGCATTTTTACTATGGATTCCTAATGATTTGTAAGCATGGGAGCTCTTTCCACCTTCTGATATCTTCTTCAATTTCTTTCTTCAAAGACTTGAAGTTCTTGTCAAAATAGGTCTTTTCCTTGTTTGGTTAGATTTATACCAAGATATTTTGTATTATTTGTGGCTATTATGAAGGATGTAGTCTCCCTAACTTCTTTCTCAGCCTGTTTACCATTGTCAGGAAAGGACACACCAGTTTCTTGTAATTAATTTTGTATCTAGCCCCTTTGCTGAAGTTATAGGAGTTCTCTGGTAGAAAATCTAAGACTTCTTATGTATTATATAATATTATATATTGTCTGCCAATAGTGATACTTTGACTTTTTCCTTTCCAATATGTATCCCCTTGAATTCCTTTCATCTTCTTATTGCTGTAGGCAAAATTTCAAGTACTATATTAAAGTCATATGGAGAGAATGGTTAGCATTATATTGTCCCTGATTTTGGTGGAATTGTTTTAAATTTCTCTCCATTTAATCTGATGTTGGCTATTTACTTGCTGTATATTGTGTTTATTGTGTTTAGGTATATGCCTTTTATCTCTGATCTCTCCAAGACTTTTACCATTAAGGGGTGTCGTGGTGCCAGTCTCAAGGTTTCAAAAGCACATTCCAAGCCCAGAGTTTCTCTATTCCTAATGCCAAACCATCAGATTCAGTTGTAAAACATTGTGCTGCTTTCCCAGTACTGTGTCTGCCTGCATGCTGCAATGCTCAGTGCCACAAGGAATATGGACTAAATCTTTGAAATTATAAGAAAGCCCAAGTAAATACTTTACTTAGCAAAGTTGCAGTGGTTATGGTGTCTCTTTATAGCAACAGACTAAGACATCTTCTTTACATTGGTATGCATTTATTCAGGGACATTTCTAGCATAGGAGTCCCAGAATCACATAATAGTTACATGTTTTCTTGAGGACCCTCCACAGTGTCAGCACCAGTTTCCAGTTCCTTCAGCATCATATACTACTTGCTCATCCTGTACAGCCTTGACATTATTTATAGTCATTATCATCATTTCCTTTTTATTAGTTATTCAGGAGAAATAATTTTTTATGTATTTGCTTTGATTTCTATATGATTGTAAAAAATGAGAAGAATCTGCAGTCCACAAAACATCATCTAGAAGTCATCAAACATTTTCAGAAGAACACAGGTTATTGATACCTTGGAACTTTAATAACCATATGTATCTATTTAAAAGAGAATTGTATGTTTCTTCTTCTGCTCTGTATTGCCACACTGATGTTGTTCCTGAAGGAACCATGAAGGCTTTGCCTGGATGAAGTTGTGTTTCTCATGGGACAGAACGCAGCTGTAACTTGTTGATTTATTTTCATCCTTTATTACATGTTGAGATAATTTTTATTGTTTTCTAAAAACAAGTAACACATGATGGCAATTTGAGTATCTAAGTAGAAAAGTTGTTATTTTAGCTCATAACAATATATAAGGAGATTTTGTGTCTTTTACACAGTAATCAAGAACAAGATCATTTCCCCCCATTCTGCTGATCTTTAGCAGGACTGTCTTGGCTCCCCCTTATGCATGATCTACACTGCCTAATGACTTACTCAATTATTGACAGAACATGCAATTCAGAAGTTGTTTCATGTCCAGCCAAGAACCACTGCCAATGAGCCAGTCAGGAAAGAACCTTAGGGTCCAGTTTGAAAATCTAATAAATCAGTAGCTGCTGCCACAGTCCTGTATCATGTACCACCCATTTCAATTGTTTCAATCACTTTGTAGGAGGCTCTGATTTGACCTGCAAGAGATGAAGGTTATGTCTGTACTGATGATAGCCAGAGAGAATGACATAGTAGTGTGAGGCCACATGTATTTTTTAGGTATTTAAATATTTAAATATTTTTGAGCAGTTTTTTCAGGAGCGTTGAGGGTGGCTGCCCAGAGTTCGTGAAGGCACTTCGAATCTCAGAGCACTTTTTAGAGTGACTCCCAGAGGCTTGGCTCTGGAATTTCTCAGGAACACCCAAAAGGACGACTCCAGAGGTCCAGAGGAGAGGCCTCTACTCAGTAGGACACCATGGTCCACCCAACCGGGAGATGCTCCTAGGGGAGGACCAGAGCGGCAAGGCTCTGATGTAGGGGTATCAGGACAGGTATTTTAGCAATCACTATTCCTGAAGGACTCAAGGAGTCAACTCAGCACGCAAAGAATTAGGGTTAAAAACAAAGCATGGGACAAACATTTTCTAAGCAGTCACCATTCGTGACAGGACTCAAGGAATCACTTAAGGTTAGAGGAACTAAAGTTAAGAAAAAGGATTTAATATGATTTTTGGATTTTGTAGCAGAAACTTCTCCATGGTTTCCCCAGGAAGGGACTATTGATGAGAGGAGATGGAGATGAGTTGGCGATTGTTTTAAAGATTATTATGAAGCATTTGAATCTCACAAAATGCCAGTTACAGCCTATAACTATTGGTCTCTTATTAATGATATTCTTAGAACTACCCCAGAATGGCCAGACCTCCAGCATTTGATTTCTGAAGGAGAGCGTTCTCTTAAAGAGTCTGCCTCCAATCCCCCTTCAGCTAACCTAGCAACACACAGGCCTACACAGCCTCTGTCCCCTTTAAGAGAAAAACCCTTTTCGGCTGGCTCCGCCTTTAGTGGCTGAAAGTGTCTTGGATAGGTCTGCCTCCACTTCAGTCATTATTGACTGGGAGACGCTGCTAAAATTTTACCTGCAGGAAAGCCTCCTTCGAAACCCTCCCATAATAAATAAATAGTGTATTCATGGTATATATATATATATTCATGTATATATATATATATATATATATATATATATATATATATATATATATATGTATACACACATATATACATATCTATAAACATAGATATGTACAAAATCATATATACACACATATTTTTGTACACATGTATACAAACACACACACACACACACATACACACACATATATATATATATATATATATATACTTGAATAAAATCCTAAAGAAAAACCATACTTTGCCTGTTGATTTTTAATGGAAGACTGTCATGAGAGCATCTAGACACTTGTGGTTTGAGAGCTTTAAGTTGGTCCTTGAGCTTCTATGTTGACTTCCTTCCCAGTGATAACTTCTGTCTTTGATAGTACTTTTGTCTGTTGATTTGTCCTGAATACTTTCACATACATGCCTGTGGTCAGGCAATTTACTTCCTTGTTTGATGACTACTTTGCATAGATCTCTAGAGAGCAGCCCAGCTGCCAGGATTTATAAACCAGGCTGTTGCAGTGAGACCTGAAATGGATCAGAGCAGTATTGGCATCAAGATGGAGTCACAGACCCAGGTCTTCATATTCCTATTGCTCTGGTTGTCTGGTGAGACATTTAAAAGTATTATAATACCTGAAAATATTTCATTTGTAGAGAAATTGCAATTTCCTATAGGAAGTCAATAGTAGGCAGACAATGCCAATAGAAAGGACATTTTAGATTATAACATTTGTATCATGAAGTCTTTGTGTATATATATGTATTCTTATTATCTATTTCTGATTTCAGGTGCTGATGGAGATATTGTGATGACCCAGTCTCCCAAATCCTTGCCTGCATCAGTAGGAGAAACTGTCACCCTGACCTGCAAGGCCAGTCAGAATGTGGATAGTTATGTATCCTGGTACCAACAGAAACCAGGGCAGTCGCCTAAACCTCTGATCTACAGAGCATCCAACAGGCACACTGGGGTCCCTGATCGATTCACAGGCAGTGGATCTGGGACAGATTACACTTTCACCATCAGGAGTTTTTAGGTTGGAGACCAGGCAGATTATTACTGTCTGCAGAGGTATAGTACTCCTCCCACAGTGCTTCACCCTCCTACACAAACCTCCTCTGAGATTCTAACCAGCTGCCTGTACCACACATCTGCAGACCGACACACTTTCCCCTCTGCCTGCAGCTGCTATGCCTAACTGTTGCAAAGTTTGGTAGAAAGTTAATGAACAAATACTTTGACTTGGAAGGTCCTTATGGCAAAAAAGTAAAGACATTTGTGTCTTTTAAAAAATATCTCATGCTTAGATTTTATGTATTGAATATGATAAATTTATTATCTTATATTCTGGAATGAAAATCTCCAATGTGAGTCTCTATGGGCTAAACCAAGAGCCTGTCAAACTATATTCTCACTGGAGGATGCAGAAGGGAAATGGGGTTTTGCTTAGCTCAGCTCTGAGAAGTCTCCCTCACTTTTGGACTCCTGGCAATATCTGTCCACTTCTTCTTCTGGTGAAAATTCTTATTTACACATATAATGTTGACTTTCAAAACAATATAAAATTATATCATGTATTTTGACAATCTTCATGCCTCTTGTTTTTTAATCACTACCTTTCCCTCCAACTAACACACTTCCAATCCCTAGTCTTCCACCTATTTCCATGTGATATACATATGTGCCCACTCACATGCACACAAACACACACACACACACACACATGCACACACAGATGCACACTGTTTTATGAGTATATGAAAATATATGATACAAAAATCAGAGAAAACACGAGATTTGAGTACTTAAACTACATATCTGTTCTATGCTTCCTATTCCTAGGTTACATCTGCCTCTGCTGTCTTCTCATCTACTTTCCCAATGTGGAGACTGTGATAACTCATTCTACCCTACACCACATTAAAAGTAAGTATGATTTTGTATTATGAGAATCAAGTTTGTTTTTCTGTCTTATAATAATTAAGTGTTTGGTATTTGTTAAGGGAATTACTTTATACTTCAATAAAAACACTATGTTAACTAATCTCAAATTTGTATTAATTAAAAATTATTTGTAAAATTATTTTTTCTCATTATTTGTTTTTGAGAGAAGGAATCCTGTCCAGTGAAACTGGGAAGTTGATTTTGATATCACAAATTTCTACTTACCACTTCCTAAGCACTGTGATCAATGGTAGGGGCCATCACACTCAGCCTTGAGCACCATTTAGAAACCCAGAGATAGAGCAGGGTTATAAATAATTGTTTGAAATTTCCAAATATCTCTAATTTCTCCCCAAAAGAATCATTTCATTTTCTGTCTTCTCATGATGGTTTGTTCTCATTGTGCTGCTACTGCACATGATGGTTTTGTCTCTATTGTCTCTTCTCAAAGAACATGGATTCTTTCTTTTATTTTTTTAACTGAAAAACCCTATCCTATATCCCCTCTTTCTTTATGCTTTTATATCATTTTGATTACATGCATGTAATAAGGTCAGTTTTAGGTTGAGGTCTAGCAATACAATAGATTCAAATATTTGAGGTACAAGCAATACAATAAACACAAATAGTCAAAGAAAAAGCAAGTCATTAAACCCAGTTACATGAATACTCCCATGATCACTGTTTCTAAAGGCTTATCAGGATGACCAAAGTATATGAGCCTACCTCCTTATCCTAGCCCAAGGTCATTTTCATGTTTAAAGCCTACTTCCTTGTTCTAGCCTAAAATTTAGAATCCTGTCTGAAATTACTTCTTTGTTCTGTTCTAATATTTAGATTTCTGCCTGAGATTACTTCTTTGTTGTAGCCTACGATTCAGACTCCTACCTGAAATTACTTCTTTGTTCTAGTCCAATGCCAGATTCCTGCTTGAAGCCTACTTCCTTGTCCTTGGCCAATGTCATATTCCTGTCAAGCAACATGGGCTCTGTCACAATGCAGTGCATTCTAGATTATCCCTGAGGTCCCACAAAGGGCATAACTAATTAATAAGTGTCTTCAAAAATTGTTACTATTGATTAAGGAGGATAAATGGCTATCAGATGAGGATTCTAAAGTTGTCTGTCCCTTTTTCTGAAATATGATGAGAAAATAAATATTACTGTAGTAGCTTGCAAAGACAATTACCATAGAGTTATTACAATCATGGTTCCAGGAGGAGGCTAAAAACCAATATGTTCTAGGTCATATTCACACCATACTACTAATTGTGCTGTGTGGTTAAAAGGCCACTGTTCTAAATTTAGGTTTAAAGATGTTCAGAATGGTCTTTAGTGTTTTCTTTTCTTTTGTTGGATATTTTCTTCATTTACATTTCAAATGTAAATTTCCTGTCTAGGTTTTGTCTCCAGAAACCTACTATCCCATTCCCCATTTCCCTGCCTCTATGAGGGTGCTCCCCCATGTACCCACACACCCTGCCTTCCCACGTTGGCATTCCCCTACACTGGGCTATTGAAACCACACAGGACAAAGGGTCACTACTCTCATTGATGGCCAACAAGACCATTTTCTGCCACATACGATGCCAGAACTATGTATAATCTTTGGATGGTGGTTTAGTCCCTGTGACCCCTGGGTGGTACAGTTAGCTGATATTGTTCTTTTTATAGGGTTGCCATCCTCTTCAGATCCTTTAGTCCCTTTTCTAGTTCTTCTACTGGGATCAATGGGCTCAGTTCAATAGTTGGCTGTATTTGCATCTGTTTGGCCATGTTCTGTTAGAACCTCTTTTAAAACTGCCATAGCAGGCTAGTGTCAGCAAGCACTTATTGACATCTGCAATGATGCAGGGGATTGGTGTCTGTAGTTAGGATTGATCCTTAGGTTGAAAGGTCTCAGTTTGGCCTTTCCTTCAATCTCTGTTCCATTTTTTAACCTCTGTCTTTCCTTCTGACAGGAATATTTCTCTGTTAAAAATTTTGAGATGTGTGGGTGAACCCATCCCTCAAATGGGGGCCATGAAAATCTGCTGGAGGTGGTTTATATAGGTTGTATCTGCCTTTGTTGATTATTTTGGCTAAAGTCATCATCACTGGGTCTTGGGAAATTCTCATTTCCCTTGAGTCTGGATGGAACGTTCTAGTGGCTATGCCCAGTTCCCCACCCCCCAGTGCTGCATGTTTCTAATCAATTTTCTGATCTTCTGTACTTCTCTCCTTTCCCCTCCAATCCGTGATCTTGCCCACCTTTTTTCCTTCTCCATCCTCTTACTCTCTCAGGTTCCTCCCTCCCTCTAACTACTGTGATTATTTTGTTTTCCTTTTTATGTTGAATTAAAACATCTACATTCTGGTCTTTCTTCTTCTTAAACTCCATATGGTTGTGGCTTTTATGTTGGGTATTCTGAGATTTTGGGCTAATATCCACTCATCAGTGGGTACATATGATGTATATTCATTTCTGTCTGGCTTACCTCTCTCAGACTAATATTTTGTAGTTCCACTCATTTGCCTGTGAATTTCATGAAGTCATAGATTTAATAGCTGAGTAGTACTCCATAGTGTAAATGTGTCACATTTTCTGTATCCATTCCTCTGTTGAAGGACATCTGGGTCATTTCTAGCATCAGGTTATTAAAAATAAGGTTGCTTTAATTGTATGGTAGCACTTGTCCTTGTTATATGTTGCATCATCATTTGAGTATTTGTTCAATAGTGGTCCAGTTGGGTGTTCAGGTAGAACGATTTCCAGTTTTCTGAGGATCTATCAGGTTGATTTCCAAGTTGATTTTACTAGTGTGCAATCCCACCAGGAATGGTGGAGTGTCCCTCTCTCTCCACATCCTCACCAGCATCTGCTGTCACCTGAATTTTTATCTTAGCAATTCTGACTGGTGTATGGTTGAATCTCAGGGGTGTTTTGATTTTCATTCCCCTGATGATATTCCTCAGTTGAGAATTTTTTGTTTAGCACTGTACCTCATTTATAATAGGGGCATTTGGTTCTCTTGAGTATAACTTCTTGAGTTCTTTGTATAATTTGAACATTAACTCTCTATAGAACATAGGACTGGTAAAGATCTTTTCCCAGTATGTGTGTTGCTCTTTGTCCTATTGACCCCATCATTTCTCCTGGATTACCTGGGTTCCCTACAACCTGGGTGATCTCTGTTACCCTGGTTATTGGGGCATAGTTTGGGGCCTCAGCTGAGATCCAAAAAGCCAAGCTTTCTATGGGTGTGAGTTGGTAAAGAATGTGGAGAGAGAGAGTCCAGTTTTTGTTCTTGGGTTGCACAAGCAAACTAGAAAGGACCAGGAATTTGTTTTCTTATATTTAATTAAATGTCTGTCTGTGATATTTTTATAGTTAGCTTCCCTTCTCTTTTATTGTTCTTTAAACTTATTATTTTATTAGTTTAGCCTCTTGGGACTCTTTAGTTTGTACCTTGTGCTGTGTTAATACTGTACCAGCTGTTTAGCTATATCAGGTCTCCTGGCTTGGCCTTTTTCCAGCCTCTCTAACCTGATGTGCTTCTGAGAAGCTTTAGGCCTTCATTTCCAGGTATCTGCCAGAAGTCTCTGGCCAATGTGCACTGCCTTCATGGACTAAGGCTGGTTTTCAATAACAACAAAAACAACAGAAATCCCAGAACAGAAATACATGGAAGCTGATCAACTCTCTACTCAATGATAATTTGGTTAGGGAAGAAATAAAGAAAGAAATGAAAGACTTTTTAGTATATAGTGAAACTACTCCACAAAATAGAAATGGAAGGATCACTACCCAATCCATTCTATGAAGCCACAATTAGGCTTACACCTATACCACACAAAGACTCAATGAAGAAAGAAAACTTCAGACCAATGTCCCTTATGAATATTGATGCAAAAATACTCAATAAAATTCTCTCAAACTGAATCCAAGAACACATCAAAATGATCATCCATCATGATCAATAGTCTTCATCCCAGGGATGGTTTAATAAAAGGAAATCCATCAAAGTAATCGATTACATAAACCAACCCAATGAAAAATCCACATGATCATCTCATTAGATACTGAAAAAGCACTTGACCAAATTCAATATCCCTTCATTGTAAACATCAGGAAAAGATCAAGAATTCAAGGCCCATACCTAAACACAGTAAAAGCAATATACAGCAAATCAGTAGGCAACATCAAATTAAATGGAGAGAAACTTAAAGCAATCCCACTAAAATCAGGGACTAGATAAGGGTGCCCATTGTCTCCCCACATATGCAATATAGTACTCAAAGTTTTAATAGAGCAATTAGGCAACAAAAGGAGGTTAAAGGTATACAAATTGGAAAGGAAGAAGTTATAGTACCCCTATTTGCAGATGATATGATAGTATACTTGAGTGACCCCCAAACTTCCACCAGAGAACACTTAAACCTGATAAACAACTTCAGCAAGGGGGCTGGCTATAAAATTAATTCAACAAAATCAGTAGCTTTTCTCTACTGAAAGGTACGCAGGCTGAATAGGAAATTAGGGAAATGACACCCTTAATAATAGTCACAAATAATATAAAATACCTTAATACTCTAAGTAAGAAAGGGAAAGTTCTGTATGACAAGAATTTCAAGTCTCTAAAAAATGAAATCAAAGATGATTTGAGAAGATGGAAAGATTTCCCATGGATTGGCAGGATTAATATAGTAAAAATGACCATCTTGCCAAATGCAATCTACAGATTCAGTGCAATCTCCATGAAAATTTTCACTCAATTCTTCATATAGTTACAAAGAGCAATTCTCAAATTCATTTGGAATAACAAAATTCCAGGATAGAGGAAACTATTCTCAACAATAAAAGAACTTTTGGGATAATCAACATCACTGACATCCGTGTGTATTACAGAGAAATAATAATACAATCTACATGTTATTGCTTCCCTTGTACAGTTAGAGGTTGAGATGTGATCTCTCAGCTTCCTGCTCAGTTCTCCTACCATTGTACCTTCCCTGACATTGTGAACATGTAGCCCCCTAGAATTGAAAGCCAAAATGAGTTGCTTTTGATCATGGCATTTTATCACAGACCAGTAAAGTAACTATTACAGGAAACATTTTATTAAATATATCCACAGACAAACATACAACAGTCATTAAAATACAAACAAATCATAAGTCAGGCCTATGGGAAATAGCTGTTGGGGGTTGGTCTGGTGCTGCTATGTATTATTTGCTATTCAAATGTTAAATTTTGGCTCCCCAAGATCTGGTTACCCTCAACAAGTAGATTTTCATATACAACAAGTGATGTTGTGTAAACTTTGCTCCCCGGTTTATAGCTACTGGTTAAAATAAAATAGCAACAGCCAATTACTGGGGAGAATAGAAGAGGTGAAATTACAATTGCCATGCTGGGAGTCACAGGTAGGTACTATGATGAGGAGGGAGAGTGGAGGAGAGTGAAGGGGAATGAAGAAGGAAGAAGACTGAGAGAATAGGAGGTCTCCATTACATGTGATGGACCAGCAGCACGTGCTCGAGTGAAATTCCCACGAAGGATATACTGCTGGAGCAAAGGCAACCTGGGCAAGATTCAAACAGCAAGTGTTTGGGGAGCATAGCTGGAGGTTAATAGTCTATTGAATAAAAAATATAGACTAGTGATTGTCTTAGTTAGGATTTTACTGCTGTGAACAGATGCCATTACCAAGGCAACTCTTTTTTTACAAGTTTTTTTTATTAATAATTCCATTTGTTTACATATCAAATGATATCACACTTCCTTGTTTCCCCCTCCACCAACCCACCAACCCACCAACCCATGATATCCCACTTCCTGATTACCCTTCTGCCACTCCCACCCCACATATGCCCTCCTGCTCCCCTACCCACCTACATTCTCCCTTTCCACCATTCCAGCATCACTTTACTCTGGGGCATCAATCCTCCCTGGGACCAAGGGCCTCTCCTCTTGTTGCCAAGGCAACTCTTATAAGAACAACATTTAATTGGGTCTGGCTTATAAGTTCAGAGGTTTATTCCATTATCATCAAGGTGAGAGCATGGCAGTGCCCAGGCAGGCATAGCATAGGAGTATCTGAGAGTTCAACATCTTGTTCTGAAGACAAAGAGGGGAACACTAGCATCCTCAGGCACCTATGATAAATCTTAAATCCCATGCCCACAGTGACACACATTCTATAACAAGGCCACACCCACTCCAACAAGGCCACACCTCCAAATAGTGGCTCACTCCCTGGGCGGAGCATATTTAAACTACCACAGGGGTAATCCTTAGTAATTGTGCAAGAGCTGATTAAATAATCCATGGACTCAACATCGGTTATTGGGGGCCTGACTAGGACATGCTACCAACTGATAGAGATTATCACAATCCATTTATATTTGTTGCACCTTATGTTGGGCATAGAACCCAAACTACCTGAAAGAAATTACTGGGTAGAGGCACTAACACTCCCCCTAAGACAATACAGCTTCCTGCTCTGTAATTTTAATACAAAGAGGATAAAAAGTGTAGTGGTAAAAAATGTCTTCTAACAACTATACATAGCAAATAGCCAGAAAGACATGGGGACTATGGGAATTAATTTTATTAATTTCCTTTATCACCTTCATATAGTTGGTTTTAAGGTTGTGTGTGTGTGTGTGTGTGTGTGTGTGTGTGTGTGTGTGTGTGTGTGCTTCAGCTATAGAATATTCACAGCTTCTGGTCAGATATCTGCATTCTGATATTGCCCTGGATGCTCTTGATTACAGTCTTATGCTAGTGTCCAGGCATCTGTGTTTTGGGGACTATATAGCTCTATCTACTCATTTCTGGGTTTTTCTTTGTTGGATATATTTTTAAAATGCTCCTTGGTTTCTATTTCTTCTCTGGATTTTTCAGAGAACTTGCTGCCTGTTTCACGGAACTCTTTGTTGGTGTGTTCAGGAAAATGTTTGCTGATGTTGGAAGTAGGGGTGTGTTGAGAACCCTACTAGCCCAGGTTTGGACACCAAAAATGTCGCGTCCCGAGCTACCTCACGCTTAGGGGCCAGAAATGTTTCAGACCGTTCTGTCAATGTTGGAACCTGTACTGCCAAAAGCCTTGGGGGCTAAGTTGTTAGAGCTCAGACTTCCCCAAGCTGTTCCAGTCTGCGGGTTGGGGTTCAGCAAGAGAGAGTGTGAGGATGGACATGAGGAATTGAGACCAGACAGAGTATGATTCAATCCCATTTATTCTTCAGTCTCTCTTCTTCTCTCCAAGTCCCAAATCTTGAGTTTCTAGTCCTTAGTTCCCATTCCCTAGTGCCTCCAAGTTCCAAGTTCCTTCTTCCAAGTGCCAAGTGCCTAATACCTAATAACTAACTCCAAGTTGTACTCTAAGTTGTACTCCAAATTGTTCTGAACTCTCCTGTCTGTCTCTTGCCTTTTATATGTCTCACTTCTAAGCCACACCTCTAAGGCACCTTTAATCATGCCCTTAGGTCTTGTCTCTAAATCTGATTTCTAAGTCATGCCCTTAAGTTACACACCTTTAAGTCTCACACACCCAAGGGAAAAATCCTGGGTATCTAAAGCAAGATGTTATCAGAGTGTGCTCAGCTGTTGTAGGCTATTGTAATCAAGTCTCTTATTAGGGTATATGGCTCAAGATGGCTGCAAGGATGATAGCCACCTTCTGTCAGCTCCCCACAGGTGTGAGAGGTCAGGGAGCAATGTAATCTGTTGTACTGCTAGGAGCAACCCTGAGAATTGGGTCTTGGGGGAACAGAGAGAGTGGAGTATGTCCACAGGCAGCCTACCTGCTTATTTGACCAGCATGGCCTGTTGTTGAACAGGGGTTTTCTGTCCAATTTGGAGGCTGTTGCAGAGTCAAAACTATTGGAGGGGAGACAGAGTGTAATGTTTTGTGGGATACACAGGACACATGGACTGGAGGTAGGGAGGTAGGGAGGTAGGGAGGTAGGGAGGTAGGGAGGTAGGGAGGTAGGGAGGTAGGGAGGTAGGGAGGTAGGGAGGTAGGGAGGTAGGGAGGTAGGGAGGTAGGGAGGTAGGGAGGCAGGGAGGCAGGGAGGCAGGGAGGCAGGGAGGCAGGGAGGCAGGGAGGCAGGGAGGCAGGGAGGCAGGGAGGCAGGGAGGCAGGGAGGCAGGGAGGCAGGGAGGCAGGGAAGTAGGGAGGTAGGGTTGCAGCTCATGTTCTGTTGAAGTGCTAGGGTGACTGATAATTGGGCCTGGGGGAACAGGGAGTGTAGAAAGTCTGAAGGCTGCCTACCTGGTCTACTGGCAGAAATGGTTTGTGGTTGAGCAGGGAGAATCCATCTGAACTGGGGACTGGGACATATTGATGAGTCAGGGGTGGGAGGTCAGGGGTATTGTCTGTGGGATCCACAGCAAATGTGAACAGTGGGGATGGGAGGCTGTACCTTGTGTCCTGTTGCAGAGGTAGTGGTGACCTTGAGAATTGTGTCGGTGGTGTAGGGGAAGAATAGTGAAAAAGGTTCATGGACAGCCTGCCTAGTTTTCTGGCAGGATGGCCTGTTGGTTTTCTCATTTTCATACAAGTGTTCATTTTGTCCATTTTTCTTTTCTTTTCATAAATTCTGTAATTTTTACTATATTTTAGTCACATAATTATTCTTTTGTGTGTATGTACATGTGCATGTGTGTGTGTGTGTTTGTGTGTAGGTTCATGGCATGTTTGTGAAGCTCAGAGGACAACATTGAGTTGTCCTCTCTGTCATGTGAGTTCTGATTAAACTCACTTCTGACATCTGGTTTGATGGCAATTGAATTGCTTTCTCAGCAATACTGCTGTCCCTTGAAAGTTTTAATCAAAGTATATTCATTGTATACAAGTATCATCAAAGCAATGTCTTTAAAGTATATCATATATTTTTGACAATATCCAGTACCCTTCACCAATTTTACTTCTTTTTCTACTGTTTCCATTACTAGGCATTATTTAATTCTTGTTGAATCAGCTTTAAGTTCAATCAGAGAGCTATGGTTACTGCCAAAGTATTTTTGTCATTATTGCACCCTTATGGTTATTATGCATGCTGGCCATTGCTCTGGTTCATAGTCAGTATAACAGAAAATGATTATTGATTACCTTCCTAATTTGGAAGGTTTTATGGAACCTTCTGGTATTATGAAAGCTAGTTCTCGGCCGGGCAGTGGTGGCACATGCCTTTAATCCCGGCACTTGGGAGGCAGAGGCAGGTGGATTTCTGAGTTCGAGGCCAGCCTGGTCTACAGAGTGAGTTCCAGGACAGCCAGGGCTACACAGAGAAATCCTGTCACGAAAAACCAAAAAAAATGAAAGCTAGTTCTCAAAGAAGGTATATATTTATATTCAGGTCATATCTAACTTGAGGCCTCTAGGTAAATGAACAAAGTGCAATAGTGGACTTACCTTCTTCTACCTCTGGGTGGCAACCAAGCGCAACAATAGCTTATGATATAAAGAGAACATTCCATGCCTGTATTTTTAATTGTCTAGGGATCTTGATCATTCTCAGCATAAGTGGGAAAATTTCATATATATATATATATATATATATATATATATATATATATATATATATATGACACACACACACACACACACACACACACACACACAGAGGTTTTATAGATAGATACTTAAACATGTTTTCTTAAGACTTTTCCAGATACCCTTTCAGTTATTTTACTCTCTGGTCTCCTTCTATACTTCTCACTCTACACTCAGTTAAAGTACCTGTTTCCCCTTTGAATCACTTTTATTCTCCTACCTATTGTTTCCTTTCTCCAGAGATTTAATTATTTATGTATTTGAGTGCTATGTTTGCATGAATGCCTGCATGCCAGAAGAGGGCAAAGTATCCCATTATAGATGGTTGTGAGCTGCTATGTGTTGGCTGGAAATTGAACTTAGGACCCCGGGAAGACCAGCTTGTGCTCTTAGTGCAGTTAACTACTAAGTCATATCTCCGGGCCCCCTATACCTTCATAGTTTCTTCTTTTACTCTGGATTATATACTTGGGTGTGGATTTCTGATGAGAGACAATACGTGCTATTTGTGTTTCTGGGTGTGGATTACCTCACTCAGTACATATTTTATTAGTTCCTTCATTTACCCTCAAATATCCCTTTTTTCCTAACTAAATAATATTACATAGTGTATTTGGGCAACATTATACATTTGTCTGCTGCAGGACATTTAGGTTGTTTTCAATGAATATGACTGAGCAAGTATCAGTGGAGCAGAAGGTTGATAAAATCCTTTGGGCATATGAAAGGAATGGAATAGTTAGGTCATATGACAGATTTGTTTTATATTTTCATTTGGTTTTCCACACTGATTTCCAGAGTGACTAGACTACTTTGCAACCCCCAACCAATGGATGAGGGTTCACTTTTCTATGTATTTTCTCTAACATTTGAGGTCAGTTGTTTCATTGATTTTTGTCATTCTGACTGGGGCAAGATGTAATCTCAAAGTTGTTTTGATTTATATTTCTCTAATTGCTAGGTATAAAGTTTAAAGACATTTCTTACCCATTTTTATCTCTACTTTTGAGAACTCTGTTTAGATAAACATGCCAATTTCTTGAATGAGCTATTTGGCTCTTTTTGTTGTATTTTTTACTCTTTATTTTTTGAGCTCTTTGTTCTGGATGTTAATCCTCTGTTAGGCATTTACCTGGCAGCGACTCTGTCCTTGTCTGTGGGTTTCTTCTTAGACTGATTAATTTTTAGCAATCTCAGAACTTTTTAGTTTTATGATGATTCACTTGTTAGTAGTTGATTTAAGTCTTGGGAAACTGAATTCCTATTTAGAAGTCTTTTCTACACCTGTTCCATAAGTTTGTTTTTTTCTAAGATTTTCAGTTTTTGAATTTTAAGTCTTTGACTCATTTAAAGTTAGTTTTGTGGAAGATCATAGATATGGTGTTTAATTTCATTCTTAAATAACCTGCTTGAGTTCCCGTTCTGACTTCCTTTGGTGATGAACAGCAATGTGGATGGATAAGCTGAATAAATCCATTTTCTTCCCCTACCCCCTAAAAACTTGGTATTCACAATATAGAATCCGTCTTTCATAAAACTGTTGTACTTGTTAAAATGTATATTGAATCTAAAGAGCATCTATGGAGGCATTTATGATAAGATATCACTAAAGGATAAGTAGCTGAGAAAAAATATTGTTTCTTTCTCTTACACACACACACACACACACACACACACACACAAACACACTCTGAGGCGAAAGATGTCAAAATCTAGAGCTATAATTGTGGGTCTAAGATGGTTGAAAATCAGTTTATGTTATACACTTTATTTCTTTAGAAATCTTGCCTAAAAATTTCTTCACTTCAAAAAAAAGTCATCTTGGAAAATAAAAAAATACAAATAAGCTGCATTGCAATTTATAAAATTACATGCAATTAATATGCCAATTATTATAGTCTATACTGTCTTTCAATGTATTATTACTTATTTTTTTAGATCATAATATACTTACAAAGTTTTTCTTTCTTTTTCATCTAAACCCTGACATATACCATTCTTTCATATTTTTCAATTTAAGGGATTTTTTTAAAATTAATTTTTATCTATCTATCTATCTATCTATCTATCTATCTATCTATCTATCATTTATTTATATTCTTAAATGCAACCTGCTCAATCTGTTGCTTGTTTGTATGGTCTCAACACTGACCATTTGTTATTGGATAATCAAGTGGTGTGCTTTTCCTTGGAGAAGACTCTCTCAACAAAGCATTACTTAGTTGACTTAGTTGTTGCATAGGGTTGAGGCCTTGTGTTCTTTCTCCCATTTACTTTAGTCTGTCTATTGTTTTTGACTTGGTTAAGCATGTGTTTAGGTCATCATGTTAGGGAGACTTTATAGATGTAGCTTCTGACTATACTAAAAAACACAGTCTCATAACAAACTTCTGATTCCCTGGCTCTTAAATATTTATGACCACTCTTGGCTTTAGGTGAGGAAGTTATATTGTAGATGTATCCATTGGGACTGGACTTGAGAACTCTGTATTTTGGTTGGTTGTGTTTTTCTAGTATGGTTTCTATCTTTTGCCAAGACTATAATAGTTTTAAATGTTTTATGATGGTTGATGTGTTTATGAGTATATTGCAGTATGTCTGAATAAAATTTCTGTTAATTTCTTATTCCCTTAGGTAAGTTTTTAAGTTAATAGTTTCAGATTTAATGTTTTCAAAACCAATCTAACATTAGTTCTTAACCTTTCAGACACCTGATCTTGTAAAAAGACAAAAAGTCTTAGAAAGATCAGGAATTCAAGGCCCATACCTAAACATAGTAAAAGCAATATACAGCAAGCCAGTAGCCAACATCAAACTAAATGGAGAGAAACTTTAAGCAATCCCACTAAGATCAGAGACTAGACAAGGCTGCCCACTCTCACTCTACCTATTCAATATAGTACTGGAAGTCTTAGCTAGAGCGATTAGACAACAAAAGGAAGTCAAAGGGATAAAAATAGGAAAGGAAGAAGTCAAAAATCTCACTATTTGCAGATGATATGATAATATACTTAAGTGACCCTAAAACTTCCACCAGAGAACTCCTAAACCTGACAAACAACTTAAGTAAATTGGCTGGATATAAAATCAACTCAAACAAATCAGTAGCCTTCCTCTATTCAAAGGATAAACAGGCATAGAAAGAAATTAGGGAAATGACACCCTTCACAATAGTTACAAATAATATAAAATATCTTGGAGTGAAGTGAATCTAACCAAGCAAGTGAAAGATCTGTATGACAAGAACTTCAAGTCTCTGAAGAAAGAAATCGAAGAAGATCTCAGAAGATGGAAAGATCTCCCATGGTCATGGGTTGGCAAGATTAATATAATAAAATGGCCATCTTGCTGAAAACAATCTACAGATTCAGTGCAGTCACCATCAAAATTTCAACTCAATTCTTCATAGAACTAGAAAGAGAAATTTGCAAATTCACTAGGAGAAAAAAAAAAAAAAAAAAAAAAACAGGATTGTGAGAACTATTCTCAACAATAATAGAACTTCTGGGGCAATCATCATCCCTGACCTCAAGCTAATTTCTACAGAGCAATAGTGATTAAAAACTTTATGGTGCTGGTACAGAGACAGACAGGAAGATCAATGGAATAGAATTGAAGACCCAGAAATTAACGCACCCACCTATGGTCACTTGATCTTTGACAAAGGAGCTAAAACCATTCAGTGGAACAAAGACAGCATTTTCAGCAAATGGTGCTGGTTCAACTGGAGGTAAGCATGTAAAAAAATGAAAATTGATCCATTTTTATCTCCTTGTACAAAGCTCAAGTCCAAGTGGATTAAGGACCTTCACATAAAACCAGATACACTGAAACTAATAGAAGAGAAGTTAGGAGAAAACTTCGAATACTTTGGCACAGGGGAAAAGTTCCTGAATAGAACACCAATAGCTTATGCCCTAACATCAAGAATTGGCAAATGGGACCTCATACAATTACAAATCTTTTGTAAAGCAAAGGACACTGTTAATAGGACAAAACAGCAACTAATAGAATGGGAAAAGATCTTTACCAATCCTACATCTGAGAGAGGGCTAGTATCCAATATATACAAGGAACTCAAGAAATTAGACAACCAAATAACCCTATCAAAATGGGGTACAGAGCTCAACAAACTATTCTCAACTGAGGGAACTCAAGTGGCCATGAAACACCTATTGAAATGTTCAACACCCTTAGTCATCAGGAAAATGCATATCAAAACAACACTGAGATTCCACCTCACACCAGTCAGAATGGGTAAGACAAAAAATCTTGGGCAATAGCAGATGCTGTCTGGGATGTGAAAAAAGAGGAACACCCCTCCATTGTTTTTGGGATTGTAAGCTGGTGCAACCACTCTTGAAATCAGTCTGGTTGTTCCTCAGAAAATTGGACATAACATTACCTGAGGAAACAGCTCTACCCCTCCTGGGCATATACCCATACAATGCTCCAACATATAACAAGGACATATGTTTCACTATGTTCATAGCAGCCTTATTCATAATAGCCAGAAGCTGGAAAGAACCCAGATCTTCAACAGATGATTGGATCCAGAAAATGTTGTACATTTACACAATGGAGTATTATTCAGCTATTTTTTTTACATTTTATTTATATTTAAGATGCCATCCACTTTCCCCATTTCTCCTCCCTAGAAAACCCCTGTCCCATGCTCCCCTTTCCTTTTTGGTTTTATATAATTTTTTTAAAAAGTTAATCAAAGGATTTATAAGTTTGGTAATGCTCAATCAGAAGCTTAACCCAATACCCAACTTAGATATAAAAACTATCTTTGACTGGTGGAGACACGTGAACATCTGCCTCCATGCCCCCTCTCTCTTTCTCTCTCTCATCACCTAGCTTCTCCTCTCCTTCATCTTCTCTCCTTACTCCATCTCTTCCTCTCAATACTCTTTCCCACTTAGCTCCTCCTACACATCACTCTTCCTGTTAAAGTAAAACTTTTCTCTCAAAATACAGTTAGAGAATACTTATTCCTAATTGTACCAGTGAGATACAAGATAGTCCTAATACCCAGTCCATCATTTTGTTGATTAACCAGAACTTCTGTCATCTCTTCTAACTAAAACACTTACTTTTGATCCTTGCTTTTTTTTTGGCTTTAGAAGGAATGTCAGCTGAAAACTATCTACTCAGGTCTATTCTCTCAAGTAAGTAGCCAGGATTGGCTATGAGACTATAGGTCTTCAACCCCGTCAGAAATCCAGAATGACTGAGTTAACTGAAGTTATGGGAAGCACTAAACATAGCTTTTAAAACTTAGCCAATTTATAGAGACCACTGAACACCTGAAAAGCCCCTATACTACCGAACATTAGAGCATCAAATCTTCAGCCTTCTGGCCCAGAGTCATCTGACAGACATTAGTAATGCAGGATTATTAAGGGCTGATTACTCTGTCTAGGCAAATATAATCAGTCGACTATTCTGCAAGTGTGTCCTTTTCTGGACAGTAATTTGTCTGTAGATGTAGATGTTGTTTTGATTTCATTTCCCTGATGACTAAGGATGTTGAGCATTTCTTAAGGTGTTTCTCAGCCATTCGAGTTTCCTCTGTTGAGAATTCTTTGTTTAGCTCTGTGCCCCATTTTTAAATAGAGTTATATGGTTGTCTGGAGTATAATTTCTTGAGTTCTTTGTATATCTTGGATATTAGCCCTCTATCAGATGTAGGATTGGTTAGGATCTTTTCCCAACCTGTTGGTTGCTGATTTGTCTTATTGACAATGTCCTTTGCCTTACAGAAGCTTTGCAATTTGATGAGTTCCCATTTGTCAATTCTTGATCTTAGAGCATAAGCCATTGGTGTTCTGTTCAGGAACTTTTCCCCTGTGCCTAGGTATTCAAGGGTCTTTCCCACCTTTTCTTCTATTAGTTACAGTGTGTCTGGTTTTAAGTGAAGGTCTTTTATCCACTTGGATTTGAGCTTTGTACACGGAGATATGAATTGATCGATTTGCATCCTTTTACATGTTGACCTCCAGTTGAACCAACACCATTTGCTGAAAATGCTGTCCGTTTTTCACTGTATGGTTTTAGCTCCTTTGTCAAAGATCAAGTGACCATAGGTATGTGGGCTCATTTCTGGATCTACAGTTCTATTCCATTGATCTTCATGCCTATCTCTGTACAAATACCATGCAGTTTTTATTACTATTGCCCTGAAGTATAGGTTGAGGTCAGGGATGGTGATTCCCCCAGAAGTTCTTTTGTTGTTGAGAATAGTTCTTGCTATCCTGGGTTTTTTGTTGTTCCAAATAAATTTACAAATTGCTCTTTCTATCTCTATGAAGAATTGATTTGGAATTTTGATGGGGATTGCATTGAATCTATAGATTGCTTTTGGCAAGATGGCCATTTTTACTATATTAATCCTGCCAATCCTGGAGCATGGGAGATCTTTCCATCTTCTGAGATCTTCTTCAATTTCTTTCTTCAGAGACTTGAAGTTCTTGTCATACAGATCTTTCACTTGCTTAGTTAGATTAATAATATTAATAATATTTTATATTATTTGTAACTATTGTGAAGGGTGTCATTTCCATAATTTCTTTCTCAGCCTGTTTATCTTTTGAGTATAGGAAGGCTACTGATTTGTTTGAGTTGATTTTATATCCAGCCACTATACTGAAGTTGTTTATCAGGTTTAGGAGTTCTCTGGTGGAAGTTTTAGGGTCACTTAAATAGAGTATCATATCATCTGCAAATAGTGAAATTTTGACTTCTTCCTTTCCTATTTGTATCCCTTTGACTTGCTTTTGTTGTCTAATTGCTCTAGCTAGGACTTCTACTACTATATTGAATAGGTAAGGTGAGAGTGGGCAACCTTGTCTAGTCCCTGATCTTAGTGGGATTGCTTCAAGTTTCTCTCCATTTAGTTTGATGTTGGCTACTGGCTTGCTGTATATTGCTTTTACTATGTTTAAGTATGGACATTGAATTCCTAATCTTTCCAAGACTTTTAACATGAAGGGATGTTGTATTTTGTCAAATACTTTCTCAGCATCTAGTGAGATGATCATGTGGTTTTTTCTTTGAGTTTATTTATGTAGAGGATTACATTGATGGATTTCCGAATATTGAACCATCCCTACATTCCTGGGATAAAGCCTACTTGATCGTGATGGATGATTGCTTTGATGTGTTGTTGGATTCAGTTTGTGAGAATTTTATTGAGTTTTTTTGCATCAATATTCATATGAGAGATTGGTCTGTAGTTCTCCTTCTTTGTTGGGTCTTTGTGAGGCTTAGGTATGAGCCTAATTGTAGCTTCATAGAACGAGTTGGGTATTGTTACTTCTGTTTCTATTCTGTGGAATATTTTGAAGAGAATTGGTATTAGGTCTTCCTGGAAGGTCTGAAAGAATTCTGCACTAAAACCATCTGGTCCCGGACTTTTTTTGGTGGGGAGGATTTTAATGACTGCTTCTATTTCTTTAGGGGTTATGCGACTGTTTAGATGATTTATCTGCTCCTCCTTTAACTTTGGTACCTGGTGTCTATCTAGAAAAATGTCCATTTCATCCAGATTTTCCAATTTTGTTGAGTATAGGCCTTTGTAGTAGGATCTGATGATTTTTTTAATTTCCTCTGTTTCTGTTGTTATGTCTCCCTTTTCAGTTCTGATTTTATTAATTTGAGTACTGTCTTTGCACCCTTTGGTTAGTCTGGCTAAGGGTTTGTCTATCTTGTTGATTTTCTCAAAGAACCAGCTCCTGGTTTTGTTGATATTTTGTATAGTTCTTTTTGTTTCAACTTGGTTGATTTCAGCCCTGAGTTTGATTATTTCCTGCTGTCTACTCCTCTTGGGTACATTAGCTTCTTTTTGTTCTAACTCTTTCAGGTGTGCTGTCAATTTATGAATGTATGTTCTTTCCATTTTCTTTTTGTGGGCACTTAGAGCTATGGTTTTTCCTCTTAGTACTGCTTTCGTGGAGTCCCACAAATTTTGATATGATATGTCCTCATTTTCATTTAAATCTAAAAAGTCTTTAATATCTTTCTTTATTTCTTCCTTGACCAAGTTATCATTGAGTAGAGCATTGTTCAGTTCCACGTGTATGTGGGCTTTCTGTTGCATTTGTCCAAGTCAAAGACAAGTCTTAGTCCATGGTGGTCTGATAGGGTACAAGGGATTATTTCAATCTTTTTGTATCTGTTGAGACCTGTTTTGTGACCAATTATATGGTCTATTTTGAAGAAGGTACCATGAGGTGCTGAGAAAAAGGTATATTCTTTTGTTTTAGGATGGAATGTTCTATAGATGTCAGTTAAGTACAATTGGTCCATAACTTCTGTTAGTTTCATTGTGTCTTGGTTTAGTTTCTGTTTCCATGATCTGTCCATAGCTGAGAGTGGGGTGTTGAAATCTCCCACTATTATTGTGTGAGGTGCAATGTATGCTTTAAGCTTTAGTAAAGTTTCTTTTATGTATGTGGTTGCCCTTGCATTTGGAGCATAGATGTTCACAATTGCAAGTTCCTCTTGGTACATTTTTTCCTTTGATGAATATGAAGTGTCCTTCTTTATCTTTTTTGATTACTTTTGGTTGAAAAACTAGTTTATTTGATACTAGAATTGCTACTCTCTCTTGTTTCTTGGGGCCATTTGCTTGGAAGATTGTTTTCTAACCGTTTACTCTTAGGTAGTGTCTGTCTTTTTCATAAAAGTGTGTTTCCTGTATGCAGCAAAATGTTGGGTCCTGTTTATGTATCCAATCTGATAGTCTATGTCTTTTTATTGGAGAACTGAGTCCATTGATATTAAGAGATATTAAGGAAAAATGAATGTTGTTTCCTGTTATTTTTGTTATTGGCGGTTGTGTTATGTTTGTATAGCTACCTTCTTTTAGGGTTGTTAGAAGATTACTTTCTTGCTTTTTCTAGGTTGTAGTTTCCCTCCTTGTTTTGGAGTTTTCCACCAATTATCCTTTGAAGTGCTGGATTTGTGGTAAGATATTGTGTAAATTTGGATTTGTCATGAAATATTTTGGTTTCTCCATCAATATTGATTGAGAGTTTTTCTGGGTAAAGTAGTCTGGGCTGGCATTTGTGTTCTCTTAGGGCCTGTATGATATCAGTCCAGGATCTTCTGGCTTTTATAATCTCTTGTGAGAAGTCTGGTGTAATTCTTATAGGTCTGCCTTTATATGTTACTTCACCTGTTTCCCTTACTGCTTTTAGTATTTTTTCTTTTTTTGTTGTATATTTGATGTGTTGATTATTATGTGACGAGAGGTATTTCTTTTCTGGTCTAGTCTATTTGGAGTTCTGTCAGTTTCTGGTATATTTATGGACATCTCTTTCTTTAGGTTAGGGAAGTTTTCCTCTATATTTTTGTTGAAGATATTTACTGGCCCTTTAATTTGGGAGTCTTCACCCTCATCTATACCTATTATCCTTAGGTTTAGTCTTCTCATTGTGTCCTGCATTTCCTGGATGTTTTGGGTTAGGAGATTTTTGCATTTTGCATTTTTTGACAGTTGTGTCAATGTTTTCCATGGTGTCTTCTGCACATGAGATTCTCTCTTCTATCTCTAGTATTCTGTTGGTAATGCTTGCATCTATGACCTCTGGTCTTTTTCTTAGGTTTTCTATCTCAAGTGTATTCTCCTTTTGAGATTTCTTTATTGCTTCTACTTCCATTTTTAGATCCTGGACAGTTTTGTTTAATTCCTACATCTGTTTGGTTGTGTTTTCTTGCATTTCTTTAAAGGCTTCTACCTGTTTACCTGTGTTCTCCTCAAATTCTTTGAGAGTGTTATTTATGACCTTCTTAAAGTCCTCTAACATCATCATGAGAAGTGATTTTAATTCTGGGTCCTGCTTTTCTGGTGTGATGTGGTGATCAGGACTTGTTATGGTGGGAGAACTGGGTTCTGGTGATGCCAAGTAGCTTTGGTTTCTGTTGTTTACATTCCTGTGCTTGCCTTTTGCCATTTAATTAGCTGTAGTTCAACTCGCACTCACTGGTTCTGACTGGTATCTGCCTTTTCAGTTATTTTGGTTGTATCAGAACTCCTTGGGGTATGGATGACTCTATGATCCTGAGCTCCAGCTGCTCTGGGTTCAGTGGGTCTTCTAGGATATTTCAGGATATGGAGTCTCCACAGTGGTAGACCAGCTAGGTGTTTGCTATTCTGAATGTAGTTGCTCCTCTATGATGCTTCGAGATATGGTGTTCCCTGCTTTGCTGCTCTGAGGACCGTATCCTCACTAGGATGCCTGCAGCTCTATGGTCTTTGACCTCTCTTGGGTGTCTCTGCAGTTATGTGGTCTGTGCTTTCCCTATGGTGCCTCAGAACTCAGTTTCCAGAGGGGAGCAGATCAGCTGGGAGACTGCTTGAACCACCGGTATCCAGGCCAGAGGTGGAAGGGGAGTGGCTCTCTTCAGGGGCAGGGTCTGGCTGCCAGGTGCCCTCTGGGGGGCTCTCTACTGCCCAATGTGCTTCTAATGCCTAGGGCTGTGGGCAGGTTCTCCTACCTTCTGCTCTGCTATCCATGGCCTCCCTAGGGTGCCTCCGAACTCAGTTTCCAGAGGGGAGCAGATTGGCTGGGAGACTGCTCGAGCCACTGGTATCTGGGCCAGAGCTTATTCAGCTATTAAAAACAATGAATTCATGGAATTCTTAAGCAAATGGATGGAATTACAAAATATCATCCTGAGTGAGTTAACCCAAAGAACACACATGGTACTCACTTACTCATAATTGGATATTTACTTGAAAGCTCACAATACCCAAGATACAACTCACAGACCACATGAAGCTCATGAAGAAAGAAGACCAAAGTTTGGGGGCTTTGGTCCTTTTTAGAAGGAATAGCAAAATACTCACTGGAGTAAATATGGAGACAAAGTGTGGGACAGAAACTGAAGGAGGGTCCATTTGGAGACTGGTCCACGTGGGTATCCATCCCATGTTCAGTCACCAAAGGTAGGCGCTGATGTGGATATCAGGAAGTCTATACTGACAGGAGCCTTATATAGCCGTCTCCTTAGAAGTCTGCCAGATCCTGATATACAGAGGTGTGTGCTCACAGCTAACCATTGAACTGATCATGGGGTTCCCAATCCAGGATTTAAAAGAAGACTGAAGGAGCTGAAAGAGTTTGCATCCTCATGGGGAGAGCCACAATACCAACCAACCAGAGCTCCCAGGGTCTAAACCACCAGCCTGGTAGTACATAGTGAGGAACCCATGGATCTAGCTGTATATGTAGGGGAGGATGGCCTTGTCAGGCATAGGTGGGAGAGGAGATTCTTGGTCCTGTGAAGGCTGGATGCCCCAATGTGGGGGAATTTGAGGCAGGGGGGTAGTTGTTTGTAGGTCTGGAGAGATGGCTCAGTGGCATTGGACTGCTGCTTCTAGAGGTCCTGAGTTCAATTCACAGAGACTATATGGTGGCAAACAACCGTCTGTAATAGGGATCCAATACCCTCTTCTGGTGTGTCTTAAGACAGCTATAGTGCATTTATTATATATGTATATCTATATCTATATCTATATCTATATCTATATCTATATCTATATCTATATCTATATCTATATCTATATCTATCTATCTATGCATATGCACACAAACACACACATAATATATATATATATATAATATATATAATGTATATATATGTATATATATATATATAAAACACATTTACTTGTAAACATATATACAAACACACATATATATGTATACACATTTGTACACAAGTATACATGTGTATAATAAATAAATAAAAATCTTAAAAAACAAACCTCAGCTGCTAATTTTTAATGAAAGTCTGTCATGAGAGCATCTAGACACTTGTGGTTTGAGATAGTTAAGTTGTTCCTTGAGAGTGTCTGTAGGAAGCTGCGGTCAGTGGTTCCATTCCAAGATGGCGCTGGCCTCGTGTCTTTCCACTGGTAAACAATTAACTGCGCAGCTGCAAAGACAGAAAGCCCGCCAAGTCACTGGCCAATCCCAAGGCGTAATATTGGGTGGTGAGCAAACAGCCAATCAGAAGTGAATACGTCACTCTAGGGTGTATTTAAGCTAGGCCCCTTCCGCGTCTCCTCCCTTCCGCATCCTTCTGCGTTTTCCACGTTTGCTGATTCAAAGTAAAGCCTCGTTTTGCAGTAACTACCCGAATACTGTCTTTCGTGTCCTTTTTCGTGGGTGAAAAGGGACTCAGGAGGTGCGCGGAACATCTGGTGCCGAAATCCGGGAATTTCAAGGCGCTGAGGAAGGCCCCCGAGACTCAGGGAGGGTTAAAAGATTGCAGGTTTCGAGGTACACCTTTGGAAGATATGCCTGGGGTGGTGTTTGTGGCAAGCGGATTTAAACTCACTGCTGCCGCTACACTAGCTAGCCTCTTGCTTGCATTGCATTTGTTTTTAACTTATGTGTGTTGTGAGAAAAGGGACCACTCTAGCATACCAGAACCAGGGTGTGGTAGCCGGCAACAGGCAAAAAGGCCTGGTCATAGGATAGAATACTCAAAGGGAACAAGGACTACTGCAGAGTCCATTAAGCTAATGAAACCTTCACCGGCTGGTGAAGAGAAACGGGAGTTCGGGCAGAGCAAGGGAGCATGGTGCGAAAGGCAGACAGAGGAGAGAGGCAGTCTGCCCTGGGAAGCTGCCTTCCAGCGGCGGTCACACAGGGAGTGTCCCGCGAGCTCAGAGCAAGCAATGCCAGTGATAGAACAGATGATCTTTGAAAATGCCACAGCTGAATGCGGTTTGGGAGACACCCTTACTAATGCAGGACTAACGGCAGTTAATTTACAGAGGGCTGCTGTCCTTCTCCAAGGTCAGGGACGAGATAGGCCCGAACCATAGCCAGAAAGGGGGGCCATTTGTGCTTATTCCACAGGTGAAAACAATTCAATTTGGGTCCCTATGCGGCTGGTGCAGATTGTGAAGAATGATGTTAGGTTGCAAGATTACAGCTCTGAGTCTCCTGATACTGAAGTTCCATTTGGCGATAAGTATAACACTGTGGGACATAGTTAGATCTTGCCAGTACATTCAAATGCTGAAGTACTACCTTTTGCTTACAGCTATTTGAGTGTTACTTACAAAAGAGGCTGTAAAACATAGTTAAACTGCCAATATTCCATTGGAGACAGTTGGTAGTTCAACCGAGAGTTTGAAAATTTTTGATTTGCCTATGTTTATAGAGAAAAGATACAACATGTGTCTTTTAAGGTTTACAGTTTAAATTTAAGTTTCAAAATTAAAGCCAAAAGGCACAATTCAGGCTTAGCCAAGCCTCAGAGAGCAGGCCTGAGGGAGGTTAAGTGCATTTGCATTTGAATTAAGACAATACAGTCTGATCTCTGCAGCTCAGGAGCCAAGAGTTCCTTTTGTCCTGGGTCTTCACTGACCAAGTCCTAGAAATGTGCTTATAAAATATGGTTCAAATTATTTTAATTCCTTTATATTCAAAGTTGTTAAAAATGAGATGCTTTGGATTCCTTTAATGTGTGTAACAATTATTAGAGAATAAGATTGGCTTTTATCTGATATATTCATTGGACAAAAAAGATTGGTTATTAAATTAATCCAAAATAAAGTTCAAATTTAAGATTTATACAGCCTAACTTGTCTACTCCAGCTGCCATTTCAATAAATGCTTATAAAATTTTATAGATATAAAAGATGTTTTTATACCATTCCTTTACATTTCTGATAAAGGTGAAAGATTTACAGGTAGTAAATTTATTCATAATGTTTAAGAGCCCATGAAGCGATATTTATTAGAAATAATTACTTCAGAAAATGGTTGTTTTACATTTTATATATACAAATATTGTTGGTGCTTTGATACAAAAAAGTAAGCGGTTAAATCTTTTGGTGTGTATTATTCATTGTGTGATACTTTATTAGTGGATTTTTCTAAAGAAATTTTTTTTTGCAAGCTATTGCTTCAATATAACGAGCTTTAAAATTTTTTTTAGATTACTTGTTACTCCAAAAAAAAGATTCAAAGACAGTGTCTTTCAATATTTGAGTCAACTTGGGGCTAGAGAAATGGCTCAGCCGTTAAAGGCTAGATTTTTAAAATATAAAGGCTGAACTCCCAGCAACCACATGGTAGCTCACAACCATTTGTGGTGGGGATCTAACGCCATCTTCTGGCTTGTGAGTGTACATGCAAAAAGAAAATGGTTTACTTTTAATCTTGATTGGCTCTTAGTGATTTTTAAAAGTTGTTAAGAGATATTATTTGGTTAAAACCTCATCTTAAGCTTACCATAGGAGGATTTAAACCTCTGTCTAATGTTTTCAAAGGGATGTAAGTCCTAAATTAAATCATATGTGTATTTTCTTGAGTTTATCCTGCTTCAACACAATTAAATTATGTGTTGCAGCCACTGTTTAGAAGGTTATAAAAGGATATATCTGCCTTTGTCTTGTTGAATGGTGTACTTCATGAAGTGCAGAATGTTTCGGCTACATGATCTAATATCTCTAGCCATTTGAATAACATTAAAATTAATAAGGTGTTTAAGAATACATCTGCACAACCAGTGTTAGTGTGTGTAGACCCTCCATTTTTCTTTATGTTGTCCAACCTTCAGAATAATTCTGATACCTGGGATTGTAAGAATGTTATATGCTTTTTAGCACAATGCTGGAATGGATCACTAGACCTAGCCTTGGTTGTGCATGTGCCTACCTTTGTGCCCATCCCAGTACATCATTATGGAGACTTAAAAGAGACTTTGGTCAATCAGAGAGTTGATTGGCTCCAAGCCCATGTGGAGCAGCTCACGGATGTGGTTCAAATAAGCTGTGTGTCAGCAACCCCACATCCAGGTATTACACCTCTGAGATTTGTGAATGATACATTTATTTAAAGCCATAATCTTTCTGCTTATTTAAAAGGAAAGAGGACTGGGGAGCTGGACCAGGTGCAACAACAATTACAAATCCGGATTTCGAGCCTTGATGGAGCACAGATCGACCCTGTTTCCCATGGCGATTTTACTTCTTGAATTTCTTCTCCCTTTTCTTTCTTTCTTTCTTTCTTTCTTTCTTTCTTTCTTAAGAGTGGGAATAGGCCTGTTTGGTACAGCCCTATGTTGTGGATTAGTGTTCATGTATGGTTGGTCTGTAAGCTCAGAGCCCAACAAAAATGTGACAAGGCCACTTTAGTCCAAGCACTCGCAGCCTTGGAGCAAGCATCTCTCCCTGAAATTTGATTATCTAGGCTAAGAAAGTAGCTGATGACTGAGCCCCTCAGTCGATGCACCCCAAGGGTTCAGCCCATTGCACTGGGTCGATGAGAGGTCTAAGTCCAGCCAGCCCTTGCCTAAATAATTGTGGTACCTGAATAGTAGGTTGACAGCCCCTGCACTCCTGGGAGCTACAATTCCTCTTTACATCCCCTTAGCCCTTGCACCCAGAGGACTTGTTTCCATCGCACCTGGAAGGGTAAGGGAGAATCTTTGGGCTATAAGCTCTTGATCGCTTATTCCCCTAAGATGGAGTTTGCTTGATCGGGCTTGAGTTCGATTTTTGATTGGTACTGCATTTTATAGGCAAAAGGCTGTTTCATTTTAATAATTTAAACAGGGAGAGATGTAGGAAGCCGCGGTCAGTGGTTCCATTCCAAGATGGCCTCGTGTCTTCCCACTAGTAAACAATTAACTGCGCAGCTGCAAAGACAGAAAGCCCACCAAGTCACTGGCCAATCCCGAGGCGTAATATTGGGTGGTGAGCAAACAGCCAATCAGAAGTGAATACATCACTCTAGGGTGTATTTAAGCTAGGCCCCTTCCGCGTCTCCTCCCTTCCGCGTCCTTCTGCGTTTTCCATGTTTGCTGATTCAGAGTAAAGCCTCGTTTTGCAGTAACTACCTGAATACTGTCTCTCGTGTCCTTTTTCGTGGGCGAAAAGGGACTCGGGAGGCGCGCGGAACAAGCTTCCATGTTGACTTCCTTCCCAGTGATTACTTCCTGTCTTTGATAGTACTTTTGGCTGTTGATTTGTCCTGAGTACTCTCACACAACTGTGTCCAGGCAATTTACGTCCTTATTTGATGACTACTTTGCATAGATCTCTAAAGGGCAGCCCAGCTGCCATGATTTATAAATCAGGCCTTTGCAGTGAGATCTGAAATGCATCAGACCATCATGAGCATCAAGATGGAGTCACAGACTCAGGTCTTCATATTCCTATTGCTCTGGTTGTCTTGTGAGACATTTAAAAGTATTACAATATCTTAAAATAATTCATTTGTGTGTAAATAACTATTTCCTATAGGAAGTCAATAGTAAGTAGACAATGCCAGTAGAAAGGACACTTTAGATTGTAGCATTTGTATCATGAATTCTTTATGTGTATATATGTATACCCATTATCTATTTTTGATTGATGGTGCTGATGAAGACATTGTGATAACCCAGTCTCCCAAATCCATGTCTACCTCAGTGGGAGAAAGGGTCAGCCTGACCTGCCAGGCCAGTCAGAATGTGGGTACTGCTGTATTCTGGTACCAGCAGAAACCAGGGTAGTCACCTAAACCTCTGATCTACTATGCATCCAACCGGCACACTGGGGTCCTTGATCGCTTCACAGGCAGAGTGGATCTGGGACAGATTTCACTTTTACCATCACCAGTGTGCAGGCTGAAGACCCAGCCATTTATTACTGTTATCAGTATAGCAGTTATCCTCCCATAGTGCTTCAGCCTCCTACACAAACCTCCTCTGAGATTCTAACCAGCTGCCTGTACCACACATCCCCAGACCTACACACTTCCCCTTCTGTTGCAGCTGCTATGCCTAACTGTTGCAAATTTTGGTAGAAACTTAATGAACAGATACTTTGACTTGGAAGATCCTTATGGAAAAACAAAGTAAAGACATTCATGTCTTTTTTAAATTTCTCATTCTTAGATTCTGTGTATTGAACATGACAAACTTATTATCCTATATTCTGGAATGAAAATCTCCAATATGAGTCTCCATTGGCTAAATCAAGAGCCTGTCAGGCTACATTCCCACTAGAGGATGCAGAAGAGAACTTGGGATTTGCTTAGCTCAGCTCTGAGATGTCTCCTTCACTTTTGGACTTCAGTTTTGGACTTCACTTTTTGGATTTCAGTCCATATCTTCTGGTTAAGATTCTTATTTACACATATAATGTTGACTTTCAAAACAATATAAAATTGTATCATGTATTTTGACAATCTTCATGCCTCTTGTTTCTTCTTTCTGTCACCACCTGTCCCTCTAATTGCAATACTTCTTTTCCCTAGTCTTCCACCTATTTCCATGTGACATACACCTGTGCCCACTCACATGCACACACACACACACACGATACACACACGTATGCATGCACACACACACATACACACACATGCACACAGTTTTTATGATTCTATAAAAATATAGGATACAAAAATCAGAGAAAACATGAGGTTTGTGTTTTTAAACAATATATCTGCTCTATGCTTTCTATTCCTAGGACAAATCTGCCACTGTTGTCTTTTCATCTCCTTGCCCAATGTTGAGACTATGATAACTCATTCTACCCTATACTACATTCGTACTAAATATGATTTTGTATTATGAGAATTAAGTTTTGTTTTCTGTCTTATAATAATTAACAGTGTTTGGTATTTGTTGAGGGAACTACTTTGTACTACAATAATAGCACTATGTTAACTAATCTCAAACATGTATTAATTAAAAATTATTTGTAAAATTTTTTTCTTGTTATTTTTTTGAGACAAGGAATCATGTCCTGTTAAAATGGGAAGTGGATTTTGATCTCACAAAATTTAACCAACCTTTTTCTAAGCACTGTGATCAATGGTATGGGGCATCACACCCAGCCCTGAGCAGCAATTAGAAAGCCAGAGATAGAACAGTCTTAGAAAGAGTTGTTTGAGAACTCCAAATATCCCTAATTTCTTCCCAAATTTCTACTGCACATGATGGTTTTGTCTCCACTGTCTCCCCTCAAAGACCATGGGCTCTTTCACCATGCAGTCCATTCATGATTATCCCCTAGGACCCACAAAGGATAATATAAGTAATTAATAAGTGTCTTAAAAATTGTTACTATTTATTAAGGAGGATAAAAGGCTAGCAAATGAGGCTTCTAATGTCTGTCTCTTTTTATGGAATATGATGAGAAAATAAAAATTAATGTAGTAGCTTGCAAAGACAATTACTATAGAGTTATTACAATCATGGGTCCAGGAAGAGGCTAAACACCAATGTGTTATAGGTCATATTCACACTAAATTTCTTTTTATTTCTTTTTTTATTGTTGGATATTTTATTTACATTTCAGATGCCATCCCCTTTCCCCAGATCCCCTCCCTAGAAAACCCCTATCCCATGCCTCCTTTTTCTTTTTGCTTTTATACAATATTTTAAATGTTAATCAAATGCGTTATAAGTTTCATAATGCTCAATCATAAGTGTAACCAATACCCAACCTAGATATATAAACTATCTTTGACTGGTGGAGACATGTGAACATCTGCCTTCATGCCCCCTCTCTTTCTCTCTCTCATCACCTAGTTTCTCCTCACCTTCATATTCTTCTCTCCTTACTCCATCTCTTCCTCTTGGTACTCCTTCCCCCTTAGCTCCTCCTACATATAACCTTCCTGTTAAAATAAATCTTTTCTCTCAAAATACAATTAGAGCATAGTTATGTCTATTTGTGTCAGTGAGGTACAAGATAGTCCTAATACCCAGTCCATCATTTTGTTGACTAACCAGAACATTTGTCATCTCTCCTAACTAAAACACCTAGTTTTGAACCTGGCTTTTTTCTTGGCTTTAGAATGAATGTCAGCTGAAGACCATCCACTCAGATCTTTTTTCTCAAAGTAAGTAGCCAGGATTGGCTATGAGACTATAGGTCTTCAACCCTGTCAGAAATCCAGAATGACTGAGTTAACTGAAATTATGGGAAGCACTAAGCATAGCTTCTAAAACTTAGCCAATATATAAAGACCTCTGAACACTTGGACAGTCCCTATACTAACGAATGTTGGAGCATCAAATCCTCAGCCTTCTGGCCCAGAATCATCTGACAGATCTTAGTGATGCAGAATTATTCAGGACTGATTACTCTGTCTAGGCAGACGTAATCAGTTGACTATTCTGCAAGTGTGTCCTTTTCTGGACAGTAATTTGTCTGGAGATGGAAAGAGGCAATTCTTGCCTAGTGGCTGTTTCCCCACAACTCAAGTAACTCCAAGAATGCTCAGTTTCTTCTTAGAATCCATGACAGGAAGCTGTCAGGAGCATACAGGTCTCTAATCAAAATGAACATTAATATAGAAATGTTTGTAACATAAATTCTATGAACTTCTGACGTTTCAGGATTTATTGCATAGCCATAACCTATTGGTAGAAATCTGTACAAATATTATCAAGATAAAGTTATAATTTCTTAAATGGCACAAAATTTACTTTGATTACAAATTTAAGGTTTTCATTGGTACGAGCTTCTTATTGATATAAAAGTGAGATGAATATTGATACTCTCATGGGCATTGTGCCTGTATAACACATTTAGGAATACAAGGCTTAGACCCAGTCCTTCTTTAACTTTTTTAACTGATTTGAAATGGTTAGCCTGTAAGTTAAGGGCCTATAGCAAATTCATGGCTTTGAGTTTATTGTTAGGGTGTTTCCTATATTTTATTTAGAAAGAGCTGAGAGGAGTTAACAGACAACAGTCCAGGTTACATGGATAGTTGGTTTTCACACTACATTTACAATTGCGTTGTGTGGTTCAAAAGTCCACTGTTCTAAATTTAGGTTTAAAGATGCTCAGAATGGTCTTTAGTGTTTTTTCTTTGTTTTATTGGATATTTTTTTATTTACATTTCAAATGTAATTCCCTCTCTAGATTTTGACTCTGGAAAACTACTATCTCATTCTCCCTCCTCCTGCCTCTATGAGGGTGCTCCCCCAAGCACTCACTCACTCCTGCCTTCCCCACTTTGTGTTCCCATACACTGGGACATCAAACCCCCACAGGACAAAAGTCACCCCTATTGATGTCCAATAAAACCATTTTCTGCCACATACAATGCAGAAGCCATGTATCTTCTTTGGATGGTGGTTTAGTTCCTGTAACTTCTGAGTGGTTCAGTTCGCTGATATTGTTCTTCTATGCTGTTGCCATCCTCTTCAGAACCTTCAGTCCTTTCCATAGTTCTTTTATTGGGATCCATGGGCTCAGTTTAATACTTGGCTGTATCTGTATCTGTTTTGGCCATGTTCTGTTAGAACCTCTTAAAAAACAGCCATAGCAGGCTTGTGTCAGCAAGTACTTCTTGGCATCAGCAATAATGCAGGGTATTGGTGTCTGCAGTTGGAATAGATCCTTTGGTGAAGTGATCTCAGTTTGGACTTTTCTTTAGTCTTTGTTTCATTTTTTGCCTCTGTCTTTCCTTCAGACAGGAATATTTCTGGGTTAAAAATTTTGAGATGTGTGGGTGAACCCATCCCTCAACTGGGGGCCATGGCAATCTGCTAAAGGTGGTTTCTATAGGTTGTATCGCCCCTTTGTTGACTATTTTGGCTAAAGTCAACATCATTAGGTCTTGGGAAACTCTCATTCCCCTTGAGTCTGGATGGAACTTTCTAGTGGCTACCCCCAGTTCCCCATCCCCCAGTGCTGCATGTTTCTAATCAATTTCCTGATCCTCTGAACTTCTCTCTTTCTCTTCCAATAGGTAATCCTGCCCACCTTTTTTTTCTTCCCCATCCTCTCCCCTCCCAAATCTGTTCCTTCCTCTACCTCCTGTGATTGTTTTGTTTTTCTTTCTATGTAGAATTGAAAAATCTATATTCTTGTCTTCCTTCTTCTTAACCTCCATATGGTTGTGGGTTGTATTGTGGGTGTTCTGAGCTTTTGGGCTAATATCCACTTATCAGTGAGTACATACTACGTGTGTTCATTTGTGTCTGGCTTACCTCACTCAGGCTAATATTTTGTAGTTCCACTCATTTGCCTGTGAATTTCATGACATCATAGTTTTAATAGCTGAGTAGTACTCCATAGTGTAAATGTGCCACAATTTCTGTATCCATTCCTCTGCTGAAGAACATCTGGGTTATTTATAGCTTCTGGGTATTAAAAATATGGCTGCTTAGTTGTAGTGGAGCATGTGTCCTTGTTATATATTGAATTATGTTTTGAGTATATATCCAATAGTGGTCTAGTTTGGTGTTCAGGTAGAATGATTTCTAGTTTTCTGAGGATCTGTCAGATTGATTTCCAAAGTGGTTTTAACAGTGTGCAATCCAACCAGCAAGGGTGGAGTGTTGCTCTTTCTCCATATCTTCACTAGCATCTGCTGTCACCTAAATTTTTGATCTTAGCCATTCTGATTGGTGTATGGTAGAATCTCAGGATTGTTTTAATTTTCATCTTTTTGATGACTAAAGATGATATTCCGCAGTTGAGAAATTTTTGTTTAGCTCTGTACCAATTTTTAATAGGGGTATTTGATTCTCTGGAGTATAACTTTTGAGTTCTTTGTATAATTTGGATAGTAACTCTCTATATCAATCTTTTCCCAGTATGTGGGTTGCTCTTTTGTCCTATTGACCATATCCTTTCTCTTGGGTTCCCTGGGTCCCCTATATTCATGGGGGTGTCCCAGTTACACTGGTTATTGGGTCATAGGTGGGGCCTCAACTGAGATCCAGGAGGCTAAGCTGCCTATGGTTGTGGGTGAGGTGAGTGGAGAGCCAGAGCCCAGTGTTCACTCCTGGGTTGCACAAGCAAACCACAAGGAAACAGGACTTTGATTTCTTATATTTAATTACATGTTTCTCTCTCTGATATTTTTATTGTACTTTAAACTCATTATCTTATCAGTTTAGCCTCTTGGGACTCTTTAGTTTGTACCTTGCACAGCACCAGCTTTTTAGGTAGCTCAGAGCTTCTGGCTTGGCCTTTTCCCAGCCTGTCTATCTTGATGTTCTTCTGAGAAGCTTTAGGCCTTCATTCACAGATATCTGCCAGAAGTCTCTGGCCAATGTTCACTGCCTTCACATAATAAGTCTGGTCTTCAATAACAACAAAAACAACAGAAAGCCCAGAAACACATGGAAGCTGATCAACTGATAGTTTGGTCAGGGAGAAATAAAGAAAGAAATTAGAGACGTTTTAGAATTTAGTGAAACTATTACACAAAATAGAAACAGAAGCCACATTCTGTGAAGCCATAATTAGGTTTATACCTAAACCACACAAAGACCCAACAAAGAAAGAGAACTTTAGACCAATCTCCCTTATGAATATTGATGCAAAAATACTCAATAAAATTCTTGCAAACCAAATCCAAAAACACATCAAAACGATCATCCATCATGATCAATAGGCTTCATTCCAGGGATGGCTCAATAAAAGGAAATTTATCAATATAGTCTACTATACGAACCAACTCAAAGAAAAAATCTACAAAATCATTGTAAACATTTTGGAAAGATCAGGACTTCAAGGCCCATACCTAAACCTAGTAAAAACAATATAAAGCAAACCAGTAGGCCAACATCAAACTAAATGGAGAGAAACTTGAAGCAATTCCACTAAAATCAGGGACTAGATAAGGGTGCCCACTCTCTCCCTACCTATGCAGTATAGTACTCAATGTTGTAGTGAGGTCAACTAGGCAACAAAAGGAGGTCAAAGAGATACAAATTGGAAAGAAAGAAGTTACAGAATCCCTATTTGCAGATCATATGATAGTATACTTGAGTGACCCCAAATTTCCACCAGAGAACACCTAAATCTGATAAACAACTTCAGAAAAGTGGCTGGATATAAAATTAACTCAAACAAATTAGTAACTTTTCTGTACTGAAAGGTACACAGGCTGAGTAGGAAATTAGGGAAATGATACCCTTTATATAGTCACAAATAATATACAATATCTTGGTGTGACTAAGCAAGTAAGGGAAAGATTTTTATGACAAGAACTTCAATTCTCTGAAAAAAGAAATCAAAAATCTCAGAAAATAGAAAGATCTTCCATGATCCTGGATTGGTAGGATTAATATAGCAAAAATGGCCATCTTGCCAAAAGCAATCTACCGATTTAAATCAATCCCCATGAAAATTCCAACTCAATTCTTCATATAGTTAGAAAGAGCAATTGCAAATTTATTTGGAATTCAAAATTGCACAATAGTAGAAACAAACCTCAACAGTAAAATAATATCTTGGGGAATGGCCATCTATGTCTTTAAGCTGTAATATAGAGCAATAGCAATAAAATTGCATGTTATTGGTACAGAGACAGGCAGTAAAGAATGGAATAGGATTGAAGACCCAGAAATGAACCCACACACCTATGGTCACTTGAACATTGACAAAGGAGCTAAAACCATCCAATGGGGAAAAAACCCAGCATTTTCAACACATGGTACTGGGTCAAATGTCAGTCAGGATGTGGAAGGATGCAAATTGATCCATTCTCATATCCTTGTACAAAGCTCGAATCCAAGTGGATCAAGGACTTCCACCTAAAATCAGATATTCTTAATCTAATAGAGGAGAAAGTGAGGAAGATCCTCAAACACATGGGCACAGGGAAAAATTTCCTGATCAGAACACCAATGGGTCATGCTGTAAGGTTAACAATCAAAAATTGGATCTCAAAAATGGAAAAGTGTCTGTAACACAAAGGGCATTGCCAATAGGCCCAAAAAGCAATGAACAGTTTGGGAAAAGATCTTTACCAATCCTAATTCTTATAGAGGGCTAATATCTCATATATACAAAGGTCTCTAGAAGTTAGACTATAGAGAGCCAAACAACCCTCTCAAAAATGGGGTACAGGGCTAAACAAGAAATTCTCAACTGATGAAACTCAAATGGCCAGGAAGCACCTAAAGAACATTTCAACATTATTAGTCATCAAGGACATGCAAATTAAAACATCCCTGAGATTACACCTCACACCATCAGAATGGCTAAATCAAAAACTCAGGTGACACTTGAAGTAATTCCACTAAAATCAGGGACTAAACAAGGCTGCCCATTCTATTCCTATCTATTCAGTATAGTACTTGAAGTCTTAGCCAGAGCAATTAGATAACAAAAGGTGATCAAAGGGATATAAATTGGAAAAGAAGGTGTCAAAATATCACTATTTGCAGATGATATGATAGTATACTTAAGTGACCCTAAAACTTCCACAAGAGAACTCCTAACCCCAATAACTACAGCAAATTGGCTGGATATAAAATCAATTCAAACAAATCAGTATCCTTCCTCTATTCAGTATGTAATTAGGCTGAGAAAGGAATTAGGGAAATGACACCCTTCACAATAGTCACAAATACTATAAAATACCTATGGGTGACTGTAACCAAGCAAGTGAAAGATCTGTATGACAAGAACTTCAAGTCTCTGAAAAAAAGAAAACAAAGAAGATCTTAGAAAATGGAAACATCTCACATGGTCATAGATTGGCGGGATTAATATAGTAAAAATGGCCATCTTGCCAAAAGTAATCTACAGATTCAATACAGTCTCCATGAAAATTCCAACTCAATTCTTCATATAGTTAGAAAGAGCAATTTGCAAATTTATTTGGAATAACAAAATCCCAGGATAAAGAAAACTATTCTCAACAATAAAAGAACTTCTTGGGGAATCATCATCCCTGACATCAAGCTGTACTACAGAGAAGTAGTGATAAAAACTGCATGGTATTGGTATAGAAGATCAATAGAATAGAATTGAAGACACAGAAATGAAGCCTCATACCTATTGTCACTTGATCTTTGACTAAGGAGCTAAAACAATCCAGTGGAAAAAGACAGCATTTTCTACAAATGGTGCTGGTTGAACCTGAAGTCAGCATGTAAGAAAATTCAAATCAATCCATCACTATCTCCTTGTACAAAACTCAAGTCCAAGTGGATCAAGAACCTCTATATAAGACCAGATTCCCTGAAACTAATAGAAGAGAAGGTGGGGAAGAGCTTTGAACACATGGGCACAGGGGAAAAGTTTCTGTAAAGGACACCAATGGCTTATGCACTAAGATCAAGAATTGACAAATGGGACCTCATAAAATTGCAAAGCTTATGTAAGGGAAGGGATACTGTCAATTGGACAAAAATGCTAGCAACACATTTCAAAAAGATCTTTACTAATCAGACATCTGATAGAGGGCTAATATCCAACATATACAAATAACTCAATAAATTAGACTCCAGAAAATCAAATAACCCTATCAAATAATGGGGTACAGAAATCAACAAAGAATTCTCAACTGAGGAAATTTGAATAACTGAGAAGCACCTAAAGAAATGTTCAATATCCTTAGCCATCAGGGAAATGCAAATCAAAACAACCCTGAGATTCCACCTCACACCTGTCAGAATGGCTAAGATTAAAAACTCAGATGACAGCAGATGCTGGTGAGGATGTGGAGAAAGAGGAACACTCCTCCATTGAAATGGGATTGTAAGCTGGTACAACCACTCTGGAAATAAAACTGGTAGTTCCTCAGAAATTTGGACATAGTATTACCTGTGGATCCAGCGATACCACTCCTGGCATATACCCAAAATATGCTCTAAGATATAACAAGAGCACATACTCCACTATGTTCATAGCAGCCTTATTTATAATAGCCAGAAGGTGGAAAGAACCCAGATGTCCTTCAACAGAGGAATGGATACAGAAAATGTGCTACATTTACACAATGGAGTACTATTCAGCTTTTAAAAACAATGAATTCATGCAATTCTTAGGCAAATGGAACTAGAAAATATCTTCCTGCATTAGGTAACCCAACCACAAGAGAACACACATGGTATGCACTCATTGATAAAATCTTATAATACCCAAGACATAACTCACAGACCACAAGAAGGCAAAAAAAAAAAAAAAAAAAAAAGAAAACAAAGTATGGGTGCTTTGATCCTTCTTAGAAGGACTAACAAAATAATCACAGGAGCAAATATGAGAAGATATGTGGGGCAGAAAGGGGAGGGTCCACCCAGAGTCTGCCCCTTCTGGAGATCCCTCCCTGATGCAATCACCATATGCAAACATTGTTGTTGATGTGCTTAATGTTGACAGGAGCCTTATGTACCTGTCTCCTGAGAGGCACTGTCAGAGCCTGATATATACAAAGGTGGATACTCACAGCTAACAATCAAACTGATCACAAGGTCCCCAATGGAAGAGTTAGAGAGAAGACTGAAGGAGTTGAAGGGGCTTTTGGCTCCATGGGGAGACTGATGATATCAACCAACCAGAGCTCCCAGTGTCTAAACAACTAGCCTTGAAACATACATGGAGGGACCCATGTCTTCAGCTGTATATATAGAGGAGGGTGAACTTCTAATGTATCAGTGGAAGAGGATAACCTTGGTTTCTTGAAGGCTGGATGCCCCAGTGAGTGGGTGGGGGGAGGTGGGAGTGGGTAGATGGGTACACCCTCATAAAAATAGGAGGAGAGAGGATTGATTGGTTAAAGGTTTCCTGGATGAGGGAAATGATAAAGGGAATAACACCTGAAATGTAGGGGAAAAAGTATCTAATAATAAAAAAGACAAAACAAAAACAAACAAACAAAAATCCAGATAATGGAAGTAGTATTTCAGTCAAACATTTGACACTTTTTGGAAGCAATTTAACATTATCCATATTACTGGGATTCCTTATAATTGTCAAGGACAAGAGACTGTGGAAGGGGTCCATGGAACTTTAAAACAATATCTTCATAAAATAAAAAAGGGGGAGATATATCTCCATACATCACAACTGTATTTAAACCAAGTTCTTTTTATTTTAAATTTAAAAAATTGCATGCTAAGGAACTTTCTGCTGAATGTCTATTGCACTTTACAACTAGGCATGCTTATGCATAGGTGAAAGGGAAGGATCTACTTACTGGCATAATATATGATAATGTTCAGGTATTAAATATGGGAAAGAGGGCATGTTTGCATTTTTTTCTGCAGGATGCTGAAGGAGCACAGTGGCTGCTAAAGCAACAGGTGATGCCAGGACAAAGAATAATGCTGACCTGTGAGCTTGTTGTGTGCCCTTATGATGGTGACTAGGAAGCTATATTGACATATGTTTCTAACCTACCATTGCTTACCTAGACCCCTGATGGTACATGCTGCCTTGCCTCAAGTTTTTAGACCTTGTGGAACAGAGAACCAAAAAAAAAAGAAGTTATAATGATTCTTGTATTTTTCTTAAATGTTACCAGTTATTCAGACTCAACCATGGACTAGTCTAGGAATCAATCCAATATTTGAAATAACAGTCTTCATTTGGAAGTCTGGTTCTAGACATTTTCAGAGACATAGTTGGAAGTTAGCTGCAGTTCTCTATGATGTTATATTAGCAAGAGATAAAGTTGGGGCAGGATCAGGATTTCAAAGAGGTGTTAGCACATGTGTTAAGACTCTTTTAATTGTCAAGTTAGAATTACTTTTGTTTCTTCTACAGTGTTTAATGTAAGTTGAATGATTGTGCACTTTCTAATTGTGTTTTGAAATCTGGCATGTCTATCAACCAGCTTTTGTTTCAGTGCCCTAAGTATCACAAAACATTATTCTAAAAATAGCTTGCAAGTACTGGAAGAAATGAGTCAGGCTTTTAGCAGAAGCAAGAGGGTAGTGGGCTTGGTTATTTGTGGTATAAACCTTTAATGACATTAATTGCTAGCACCACTGTTTCTGCAATTGTTTTGACACAAGAAGTTAAGACAGCAAGTTTTGTTAATCATTCAGCAAAAATGTTACTAATGCATTGAATATGCAAGAGGATTTAGATAGGCATTTGGAAGAACTGATTGATGATTTTTATCCTATTCAAATTATTAAAAAGATGTTCAGAATCTAAGGGTAAGGAGTCATCTTGAGTGTCATGCCAAGTACCATTGGACTCATTTTAGTACTAAAATTTACAGTGGTAGTCAGTATAACTAGGGAAAAATTTAAAGACACTTGCAGTGTATTTGGCATAATTCCAACACATCTCTGGATGTTTTAACTTTACATAGTGAGCTTATGAATTTCAAGAATGCTGCTCTGTTTAGTGTTGTTGCAGTAGATACTGCTGATAAAATTACCCATGGCCTGAGGTCAGTATTTCTATTTTGGTCAAGCTTCAAGAATGGCATATACAACTTGATCATGCTAGCCCTTTGTGTCCTGAGAATACTTTTATTCTTGCCCATGATGTTAAAGCTTGTCATTAACAACATCAATATGCTGGTAGCAAAATTACATGGCCTTAACCTGAAAATGAACCCCCAGATAGCATTATTAAAGTAACAGGCTGGCAAGCCAAGGATGGGTAAGATTCCGCACAGAGTCTTACTAACCTTAGACAGACATGCATTGCTTTTGATAATGCATATTCCATGACATGTAAGGAAGGCGTTCTTGTCAAAATGACCTAAAGCAGGCTCAGTCTTGTTAATGAAATAAAAAAGGGGCAGAGATAGAAAGTCTTTGAGGCTGCTTGGCAAGAATCTGATATGGGCCAAGGTCAAGGAAGTGGGCTGCTTGGAAGATACATGACATTGGCCATGGACAAGGAAGTAGGCTACAAGCAGGAATCTGATATTAGGCTAGAACATAGAAGTAATTTTAGGCAAGAATTTAAATTTAAGGCTAGAACAAGGAAGTAGGCTTCAGACATGAAAATGACTTTGGGCTAGGATAGGGAAGTTAGCTTAGATACATTAGTCATCCTGATGAACCCTTAGAAACAGTGATCATGGGAGTTTTTATGAAATTTTGTTTATTGCCTTGCTTGTTCTTTGACTATTTGTGTTTATTGTCTTGCTTCCTTGACTATTTGCATCTATTGTATTGCTAGTTCCTCAACCTACAACTGACCTGAATACTTGCATCTAAATAAAATAGTATAAAAGCAAAAATGAGGAGGCAGAATGGGATAGGGTTTCTAGGAAGGGGAAATGCAGAAAGGGGATGACATCTGAAATGTAGATAAATAAAATACCCATTAAAAAACCTCAGGTAACAGCAGATACTGGTGAGGATGTGGAGAAAGAGAAACACTTCTACATTTTTGTGGCATTGCAAGCTTGTACAACCACCCTGAAATCAGTGTGGCAGTTCCTTAGAAAATTCGACATAATATTACCTGAGGACCCAGCAATACCACTTCTGGGCATATACCCAAAAGATGCTCCAATATATAATAAGGACACATGCTCCACTATGTTTATAGTAGCCTTATTTATAATAGCCAGAAACTGGCAATAACCTGGATGTCCTTCACAGAAGAATGGATACAGAAAATATGGTACATTTACAAAATTGAGTACTACTCAGCTATTAAAAACAATGACTTCATGTAATTCTTAAGCAAATAGATGAAACTAGAAAATATCATCCTGAGTTAAGTAACCTAGTCAGAAATGACCTCACTTGGTACTTACTCACTGATAAGTAGATATTAGGCTAAAAAATTTGAGTAATCACAGTACAACTCATCATTTATAGGAAGCTCAAGAAGAAGGAAAACCAAAGTGTAGATTCTTCAGTCATATTTAGAAGGGGGAACAAAATACTCAAGGGCAGGTAGAGAGTGTGAGGGACTTTGGAGGAAAGGAGGAGGAGGGGAAAAGGGGAGGCACGCTCTGGTATGGGAGGAGACTTGGATGATATACAGAGGGACAGGAAATTGTAGCAATGGGGAATAGGGCACTGGGGCAGCCACCAGAAAGTCTCAGAAGCCAGGAAAGCAAGAGCTTCCCTGGACCTAATGGGAAAGATGTTAGATGAAATACCCAACTAAGGGGAGGGAGAACCTGTAGAAACCATATCCAGAGGTTAGGCAAGGCCTCCATTTGGGAGATGGGGCAACCCACTCATCTCCTATTTTTTGACCCAGAATTTCTCCTGTTTAAAGGAAATATTGGGACAAATTGTAGAACAGAGACTGAAGGAAAAGCCATTCAGAGACTGCCCCACCTGGGGATTCATCCCATATACATACACTAAACCTAGACACTACTGCAGATGCCAAGAAGTGATTGCTGATAGGATCCTGATATAGCTGGCTCCTGGCAGGCTCTGTCAGAGCCTGACAAATACAGAGGCAGTTTCTCACAGCCAACCATTGGACTGAGCATGGGGTCCACAATGGAGAAGTTTGAGAAAGGACTGAAGGAGCTGAAGAGGTTTGCAACCCATAGGAAGAACATCAATATGAACCAACCAGATCCCCCAGAGATCTCAGGAACAAAATCACCAACTGAAAAGTACACATGGAGGGACCCAAGGCTCCAGCTGTATATTTAGCAGAAGATGGCCTTGTAAGACATCAATGTGAGGAGCAGCCCTTTATCTGTGGGCATTTGATGCCCTGGCATAGGAGAATGTCAGTGCAGGGAAGATGGAGTGAGTGGGTGTGTGTGGGAGCACTCTCATCGAAGCAGGGGCAGGGGGATTGGATAGGGAGGTTCTGGAGGAAAAACCTGGAAAGGAAATAACATTTGAAATGTAAATAAATAAAATATCCAATGAAAGAAAAAAGAGAACCATAAAAAATTAACTAATCCTGAACTGTAACAAATATTGTGATCAAAATTCTTTTATATTCTCTTTGGTATCCTATGATATTTGAATGCAATAGAATATGTTCCTCAAGAAATGTCACTACTAAGCACAACCTGAAGGAGCCCCATGTATAAATCCAAGCAAGATACTGTCATACCTGTGGAAAGCTTGCAACAGTTGGACCAGCAGATGCTCCAGGGAGAGCAATTTCTCCAGCAGCAAGGCAAGCACAGTTGTCTCCTCAGGGCTGACTGGACTGATGCACTTGGTAGTCAAACAACATATATGAATCTGATGCTTCAGTTCTGTAGAAAAATAAGTGTAATGTACCTAGGGCATTGAGTCTCTTCCACCCTCAGCCCTCAGCAAATGCCCTACTGTACATCACACACCAATGGCATACACCCACATTGCACATAGACTCTTCACAGCATTAGTTATGATGATGGAACCAGATGATAGAGGTGGACTCTGAAAGTCATCATGGAAGCATGAAAGGGAATTTCAACTTTTTCTGAAGAACAAAGTCCTTTCTAAAGTGATATCTTTTAAAATTCATTTACTCATTTATTGATTTATTATTATGTCGATAATAAATATTGATATGTTATTATTATTATTTTCTTCTTGAAAAGTATTACCTCGGGCTTGGGGACTAAGGTGGTAAATGTTGGGCTGTCTTTCTAGGGAAAAGTAGTGAGTTTTGTGGGAATAGAGAGGATTAGCTAGGATTTATTGCATAGCCATAACCTATTGGTAGAAATCTGTAGAATTATTATCAAGATGAAGATATAATTTCTTAAATGGCACCAACTTACTTTGATTACAAATTTTATGGTTTTCATTGGTATGAGCTTTTTATTGATATAAAAGTGAGATTAATATTATTACTTTCATAGGCATTGTACCAGTATAACACATTTAGGAATACAAGGCTTGACCCAGTCCTTCTTTAACTTTTTTAACAGATTTGAGTTGGTTAGCCTGTGAGTTAAGGGACTATAGCAAATTCATGGCTTGGAGTTTATTGTTAGGGTGTTTTCTATGTTTTATTTAGAAATAGCTGAGTGGACTTAACAGACAACAGTCCAGATTGTGTTACATGAATAGTTGGTTTTCAAAGCATCACAAGTCCACAGAATTGATGTGACAAACATTCTGTATTAATGTTCATTTTGTTTAGAGACCTGTCTGCTCCTGACAGCTTCCTGTATTGAATTCTAAGAAGAAACTGAGCATCTTTGGAGTTACTCCAGTTGTTGTGAGACAGCCACTAGGCAAGAATTGCCTCTTTCCATCTACAGACAAATTACTGTCCAGAAAAGGACACACTTGAAGAATAGTCGACTGATTATATCTGCCTAGACAGAGTAATTAGCCCTTAATAATTCTGCATCACTAAGGTCTGTCAGATGATCCTGGGCGAGAAGGCAGAAGAACAGATGCTCCAATGTTTTGTAGAAGAGGGTGTCTAGGTATTCAGAGGTCTCTACCATTTTTAAAAATGTATAAATGCAAAACTGAAAAGGGGCATAGGATAGGGGTTTTCTAAGAGGAGGAATGGGGAAAGAGGATGGCATCTGAAGTGTAAATAAAATACCTAATAAAAATAACCAAAAAAAGAAAAGTATTAACTCTAGGACTCAAAAACTCTAGAATATTCTCATTGGCCCTGCTTTCAACCAAAATCTAAACATTACTACTGTGTTTTTAATATCATTTGTCAATGGCTTCTCAGAATTTTGGGTATATTCAAGTGTGTCTGCCTTATCCTTCTAAACTCTGTGCTCTGTTATTATGCAACAAAGTTTCTGGGACATTGTTCCTGGATGTCTTGTCTCCAAGACAGTAAGCTTCCATGAATAAATATCTCACATTTAGCTTGCAAAAAAAGAAAGAAAAAGAAAGGTATTGCTATGCAAAATACATTTTGATTTTTAAGTATTAATTTCTGTTATGCATGTGAGTACAATGTAGTTGTGTTTAGACACACAAAAGAAGGCATTGGATCCCATTACAGATGATTTTGAGCCACCATATGATTGTGGAGGATTGAACTCAGGACCTCTGGAAGAGAAGTCAAATTGCATTTATCTGTAGAGCCATCTCTCTAGTCATATATTGTTTTTAGGAGATACAAAAGTTAGTTTGGTGCTGGAGAGATGTCTCAGTGGTTATGAGGCCTTCCTACTCTTAAGAGGACATGGGTTCAGATTCTAGCATCCACATGGCAAATGACAACCTCTTGTAAATCTAGTTCCAGCAGATCAAATTCTTTTTCCTGGAACCTAATCGCAACAAGCACATGTGTGGGGCACTGACTTAGATACAGACCTATTATACTATAAAATACAAATAAGGACTTTTTTTTCCAAAAGCTTAAGTCAGAAACATCACAGTGCTACTGTAACTCATTTCTTTGATTTTGTATTAGATATTTTAGATATTTTATCTATTAACATTTCAGATGTTATCCTGTTTCCCCATTTCTCCCCAGAATCCCCTAATCCTGTCCCCCTCCTACTGCTTCTATGGTGTACCTACACCTATTAACATACTCATAACTCCTTGCCCTCAAATTCTCCCAAAATGTGGCATCCAGCCTTCACAGAACCAAGGACCTCCTCTTCCACCAATGCCTAACAAGGCCATCCTTCACTACATATACAGCTGGCGCCATGGGACCATTCATGCCTGTTCCCAGGCAGGCAGTTTATTTCCTGGGAGCTCTGGTTGATTGGTATTGTCACTCTCCCTATGGGGCTGCAAGCCCCTTCAGCTCCTTTAGTCTTCTCTCTAACTCCTCCATTGGGGACCCCATGATCAGTTCAATAGTTAGCTCTGTATATGTCAGAATCTGGCAGAGCCTATTAGGAGACATATCAGGCTCCTGTCAGTATGCACTTTCTGGCATCCACAACAGGGTCTGCCTTTAGTGACTGGATGGATACCCAGGTGGGGCAGTCTTGAGACAGCTCCTCCTCCATTCTCTGGTCCACACTTTGTCTCCATATTTGCTCCCATGACTATTTTGTTACTCCTAAGAAGGACTGAAGCACCCATATTTTAGTCTTTTTTGTCTTAAGCTTCATGTGGTCTGTGAGTTTTATTGTGGGTATTCTGAGCTTGTGGATAATATCTACTTATCAATGAGTGCATATCATGTCTGTTCTTTTGTGATTGTGTAATCTAACACAAGGTGATATTTTCTAGTTCCATTCATTTGGCTAAGAATTTCATGAATTCATTATTTTTAATAGCTGAGTAATACTCCATTGTGTAAATGTACCACATTTTCTGGATCCATTTCTCTGTTGAAGGACATCTGGGTTTTTCAAACTATAGGCTATTAAAAATAAGTTTGCTATGAAAAATGGAGTATGTGTCCTTGTTATATGTTGGAGCATCTTGTGGGTATATGCCCAGGAGTGGTATAGCTGTACCTGAAGATAATGCTATGTCCAAATTTCTGAGGAACCACCAGTTTTATTTCCAAGTGGTTGTACCAGCTTGGAATCCCACCAATAGTGGAGGAGTGTTTCTCTTTCTCTGCATTCTCACAAGCTTCTGCTATCCCCTGAGTTTTTGATCCAAGCCATTCTGTCAGGTGTGAGGTGGTATCTCAGGGTTGTTTTGATTTGCATTTCCCTGATTATTAAGGATGTTGAACATTTCTTTAGGTGCTCCTGAGCCATTTGATATTGCTAAGTGGAGAATTCTTTGTTTAGCTATGTACCCATTTCTAATAGGACTTTTGGTGGTCTGGAGCCTAATTTCTTGAGTTCTTGTATATATTAAATATTAGCCCGCTGTCTGATGTAGGATTAGTAAAGATCTTTTCCCAATCTGTGGGTGGCCGTTTTGTCCTATTGACAGTGTTCCTTGCCTTACAGAAGCTTTGAAATTTTATGAGGTCCCATTTGTTAATTCTTGTTCCTAGAGCATAAGCCATTGGTGTTCTGTTCAGGAACTTTTCTCCTGTGCCCATGTCTTTGAGGCTCTTCCCCAATTTCTCTTCTATTAGTTTCAGTGTGTCTCGTTTTATATGGAGGTCCTTGATCCACTTGGATTTGAGTTTTCTACAAGGAGATAAGGATGCTTTTGTTTGTGAATGAAATGTTCTATAAATATCTGCTAAATCCATTTGTTTTACAACTTTTCTTAGTTTTACTGTGTTGATTTCAGCCCCGAGTGTGATTATTTCCTACAGTGTACTCCTCATGTGTGTATTTGCTTCTTTGTGTTCTAGAGCCTTCAGGTCTGCTGTCAAGTTGCTACTACATGCTCTCTCCAGTTTCCTTTTGTAGACACCTAGAGCTATGAGTTTTCCACTTAGAACTGCTTTCATTGTGTTCTATAAATTTTGGTATAAAGAGCCTTTGTTTTTATTAAATTCTAAAAAGTCTTTATTTTTTTTCTTTATTTCTTCCCTGACCAAGTCATTGAGTAGAGTGCTGTTCAGTTTTCATGTGTATGTAGGCTTTCCATTGTTTTTGTTATTATTGAAGACCACCCTTAGTCTTTGGTGATCTGATAGAATGCCAGAGATTATTTCAACATTTTTGTATCTGTCGAGGCCTGCTTGGTGACTATTTGTGGTCTATTTTGGAGAAGGTACTATGAGGTGCTGAAAAAGAATATGTTCTTTTGTTTTAGGATGAAATGATCTATAGATATCTATTAAATTTATTTGGTTCATAACTCCTGTTAATTTCAGTGTGGCTCTGTTTAGTTTCTGTTTCTATGATCTGTCCATTGCTGAGAGTGTGTTGTTGAAATCCCCACTATTATTGTGTGAAGTGTAATGTGTGCTTTGAACTTTAGTGAAGTTTTTTTTAAGAATGTGGGTGCCGTTGCATTTGGTGCATAGATGTTCAGAACTGAGAGTTCATCTTGGTAGATTTTTCCTTTGACAAGGAAAAGTGTATTTCCTTATCTCTCTCTCTTTTTTTTTTTTTTTTTGATAACTTTTGGTTAAAAGTCTATTTTATTCAGTATTAGAATGGCTACTCCAGCTTGTTTCTTGGGACCATTTGCTTGAAAATTGTTTTCCATTCTTTTACTCTGAGGTAGTGTCTGTCTTTGTTCCTGAGGTATGTTTCTTATATGTAGGAATATTCTGGGTTCTGTTTACGTATCTAGTCTGTTACTCTACATCTTTTAATTGGGGAATCAAGTCTATTGATGTTAAGAGATATTAAGAAATAGTGATTGTTGTATCCTGTTATTTTTGGTATTACAGGTGGAATTATGTTTTTATAGCTATCTTCTTTTTGGTTTGTTGGAAGATTACTTTCTTGGTTTTTCTAGGTTGTAGTTTCCCTCCTTGTGTTGAAGATTTCCATCTATGATCCTTTATAGGGCTGGGTTTGTGGCAAGATATTGTTTAAATTTGGTTTTGTCATGGAATATCTTGGTTTCTCCATCTATAGTGATTGAGAGTTTTGCTGGGTATAGTAGTATGGGCTGGCATTTGTGTTCTCTTAGGGTCTGTATGATATCAGTCCAGGATCTTCTGGCTTTTATAGTCTCTGGTGCGAAGTCTGGTGAAATTCTTATAGGTCTGTCTTTATATCTTACTTAACCTTTTTCTCTTACTGCTTTCAGTATTTTTTCTTTGTTTTGTGCATTTGATGCTTTAATTATTATGTGACAGGAGGTATTTCTTTTCTGATCTAGTCTATTTTGTGTTCTATGGGATTCTTGTATGCTCATGGGCATTTCTTTAGGTTAGGAAAGTTTTTTTATATAATTTTGTTGAAGATATTTACTGGCCCTTTAAATTGGTAATCTTCACCCTCATCTATACCTATTATCCTTAGGTTTGGTCTTCTCATTGTGTCCTGGATTTCCTGGATGTTTTGGGTTAGGAGCTTTTTGCATTTTGCAATTTTTTGAGAGGTGTGTCAATGTTTTCCTTGATATCTTCTGCACATGAGATTCTCTCTTCTATTTCTTGTATTCTGTTGGTGATGCTTGCATCTATGACTCCTGATTTCTTTCCTAGGTTTTATATTTCCAGGGTAGTCTCCCTTTGAATTTTCTTTATTTTTTCTACTTCCATTTTTAGATCCTGGATGGTTTTATTTAATTCCTTTACCTGTTAAGTTGTGTTTTCTTGCAATTCTTTAAAGGCTTCTTGTGTTTCCTCTTTAAGGGCTTCTACCTGTTTACCTGTGTTCTCCTGTATTTCTTTGAGAGAGTTGTTTATATTCTTCTTAAATCCTCTATCATCATGAGAAGTGATTTTAATTCTGAATCCTGCTTTTCCTGTGTGATGGGGTGTCCAGAGTTTGCTATTGTGGGAGCACTGTGTTCTGATGATGCCAGGTAAGATTGATTTATATTGATTATGTTCTTGTGCTTGCCTTTCTCCATCTTGTTATCTCTAGTGTTACCAGAACTCACTGTCTGTGACTGTATCCTGTCTTTCCAGTTATCTTGCTTGTGTCAGAACTCTTCAGCATCCAAGTGTCTCTGTGATCTTGCAATCCTGAGCTCCTGGGTGGAAGAGCTCCTGTGACTCAGGCTGCCTTTGCAATCCTGAAATCCTGCTGCTCTGAGTGCAGTGGCTTCTTAAGTGCTCTGAGTGCAGTGGTTCCTCCATTGTTCCCAGTGCAGTGATTCCTAGACGTCTCTAAGTACACTCTTTCCTCTAGGATGACTCAGGATATTGCCCCTTCATGAGAGCAGACCAGCTAGATGTCTGCCTCAGCCAAAAGGACCAGGTGAGGGCCAGAAGGAGAATTGTATTCTGGAGGGTCAGGGTTTGGGTGGGTGATGAGTCCTGAGTACCCCAGGGTCCCAATTGCAGCTCTGGGGCATAGAGTTTGGGAGAGGGTTCGTAACCACTGCTCTAGGATGGTTCCAGATATGGTGTCTTCAGGAGAGCAGCTTTATTTACATTTCAATTGTTATTTTCCCTTCAGGTCTCCACTCCAGAACCCCCAGATTCCATTCTACCTCCTTATGTCTTATGAGGGTGCTCCTCCACCAACCTACCCTCTCCTGCCTTCCTGCCCTGGCATTCCCCTACACTGGGACATTGAACCTCCACAGGACAAAGGGTTGCTCCTCCAACTGATGTCCAACTAGTCCATCCTCTGTCACCATACGATGCTGGAGCCATGTGTTCCTTCACGGGTACTCTTTGGTTGGTGTTCTAGTCCCCAGGAGCCCTGGGGGAACTGGCTGATTGACAGTGTTGCTACCTTCACAGGGTTGCAAACCCCCCTAAGCTCCTTCAATCATTTCTCCAACTCCTCCATCAGGGATCCTGCACTCAGGCCAATAGTTGGCTGTGAGTATCTGCCTCTGTATTTGTCATGCTCTGGCAATGCCTCTCAGGAGACAGCCATATCAGGCTCTCTTTAGCAAGCACTTTCCAGCATATGCAGTAGTGTCCAGATTTGGTGTCTCTTTATGGGATAGATCCCCAGGTGGGGTTAGTAGATTTTTTAAAAATGAGCTTCTATTTAGTCCCTGAAAATTCAGTTTTGCTTCAAAGCAATGCTATCTGCATTTATCTTTTTTTAATTAAAAAACACTTTATTTATCAATATTTGTATAAACATACATACCTATACATGTATACATATATAAACAATAACCAAATAATAAGATGCATTTAAAAAGCATGGGGAGTTGGGGAAAGTGGGAGGAAGGAGAGAAAGGGGAAAACCATGCAAATACAGTGTTCATATATGAAATTCTCAAAAAGGAATCCAGTTTTTAAAAATGTTCAACAGATTAACCAGCATTTTACAATATGAAAACAAATATGACCCACAATTATGTTAAAGGACATTTTAACTCACTACAAGCTCTGAAGTTCAAAATGAGATCAACAAAAAATTATTTTACCCAGCATACCAACAAAAACCACAATAACATTTTATAATTCAAAGTATTTCTGAGAACAAGAAAATAGATTGTCAGGAGCTAAGTCAGCGGAACCAGGGGTACACTGTGTGTGTGTATGTGTGTGTGTGTGGTTTTTTTATTGAATCATAATTTTTACTCTTTAACATGGGGATTATAAACACAAAAATGCAATATGTGGGAAAGGGGATGACACAGGAGCATAGGCGTTCAGAGGGAGCACAGATATCCCCCAGAACAGGCATCAGCTGTGTGAAGGCTCAGGGGTCAGGTCACTACGACTCTGCCCATGATTCACCCATCCCCATCTAACTTGGTACTATCTGCCAAAGGCTGACCATCCACAAGGTCTATGACCACTCAGGCTGGCAGACCTCAACAAAAGCTGCCCATTTACAATAGTCTACATCCCTTTGTTTCAGCGTTTTCCCATAGAGACCCAAGACTCCATGTTAGCAGACATGTAAGTCAGGCCCATTGTTGATCATAGGCTCATGGCTGACTCTAGGCCTTCAGTGCATAAGCAGGGCTGCCCCGACATCTCCTCCCTTCTCCAAGTATAGAAGGACCGTGGCTATTCTAATCTTGCCAAGGCAGGGATAGAGGCCTAACCTCCAGTAATTAAAGGGGACCTTGTAATGGCTCCAGTCCTCCTGTCATTGTTCAGTGAAGCATAAGGGCCATACCTGTCCCGATGTCTTTTTCCTGGAGAGGGGTTACTTTTGACATCAACCCCTATGCAGTCAGGCTTGTCCCTCAGGGAACCCAGAAACATATTTTTAATTTTTATTTATATTCTCCTGCAGTGCTTAGCCTCACAGCCCAAGCAAGAATTCAGATCGCCAGACAGAGGGGGTTCTGGGTGGCCCCTCTCTGCTTGGTCTAGGGGCAGAAGTCCCCTCTTTTAGGTTGGGTGGAGATGGGACTTGGGAACACCCTGGGTAGAGTAACATCCTCATCTAGAGTCTCATAGTCCTCCATAATTGACATATGATAATGTATCTGAAGAGATTTTGCTATCAGATTATCTGTTGTTTCACAAAGTTAGCCTATTTAAGGCCCAGGGACCAAATGAAATAAGCAAAAATAACCCAATTAATGATCCCAAGATGGAAAAAAGTAGAGTTAACAATCCTGGAGAGGTTGAAGACCAATTCTTATACAAGCTCTCATTTTTCTCTTTCTGTCTCTGTCTTTTCTCAAGACCTCCTCTGACCTTTTCATGCTCTCTTTAATCCTCCCTGTTTTGTCTATGTAAAAGCAGCATTCTTCTTTAAGGGCTGTACACAGTCTAGAGCTGTACACAGTCTTTTCTACTGTAAAGGAAAAAATCAGGTCCAATAAAGTCCTTTACAATTTTGGGGATCACATCAGACAATGAAACGGGGGATTTCTTCAGATTAGTGATGTCAATCTATGGCTGTTTGATGTCCTTGTCAAAGGTCCATCGGAGAGGAGATCTGAGTAGTATAATTTCGGAGGCCAGGATCAGGATTAGAAATCTTAATAGCAGACATCATGGGCAGTTAATTTTTCCCTGGAAGAGAAAAGAAAGGAATTCTCCGGGAAATTTCCCTTCCCTGGATGTCAATTGTTATTCATCTTATTTATAATTGGGCCTGGTTTTGTGGGGGTATCTATTTAATTCATTAATCTTTTTGGTGGCCATTTAGTTGTGCCTTTTGTGGTATCAGTCATATCAATCCTCTGCCCCATATAGGAACTGAATCCTGGCCATTCCATTTAAGGGTAAGAGGGTCCTTCCACATAGTTGTGGCATAGTTTTCATTGGTCTCGGCAGTGCCAAAGGCAATCATCGGCAGATTTGCCATAAGGTTTCAGTTTTAGAAAGTTAAGAGTAAACAAGGCATGCTCCTTCCACCCTCAGAGAGTCATAAAGATACTAAAGAAATATAGTCCTTTATTAATAATCTCTTTTATCAAAGGACTATTATAAGACAGCCAACAATTAATCAATCTATATAATATATCTATTAGTGAGAGCTTCTTCTACTTTTTGTAAAATTACTCCTCTTTTGTCAATTAATTGTTGAGGGAAATTAAGACCTGCATCTCTCTTAAGAATATTAAACAGAGACATAAATTCTTTTGTGAAGATCTTAAACTAAGATCTTAACCAATTAGCATCTCCTGGAAACTTTTGAAAATCATTTGAAGTAAGTAAACTATCTTTTTTTTTGTCAGACCCATTATCTGTTATTTTTTTTTATCGGATATTTTAGATATTTACCTTTCACTGTTATCCCCTCTTACTTTCTCCCCCCAAACCCCTCATCTCATCTTCCAATTTACATGAAGGTATACTCCCATCATTCTCCCAATCCCGCCTCCCTGCTTTCATACTCCCCAACACTAGGGATCCTAACCTTAGAGGACCATGGCCCTCCCACTTCCACTGTTGCCTAACAAGGCCACCCTCAGTTACCTATGCAAGTGGAACCATGAGTCCCTCCCTTTCTGTTCTCAGGCTGGAGGTTTAGCCCCTGGGAGCTCTGGTAGAGTATTTTGCTACTCCTTCTAAACTAAAACCAAAGCCCCCACATGTGTCTATGCATTGTGTCTTAAGTATTGTGAGCTTTTAGGCTAATATCCACTTATCAGTGAGTGCATGCCATGTATGTTCTTTTGTGATTGGGTTACCTCACTCAGGATGATATTCTCAAGCTCCATCCATTTGCCTAAGAATTTCATGAACTCATTGTTTTTAATAGCTGAGTAGTACTCCATTGTGTAAATATACCACATTTTCTGTATCTATTCCTCTGTTGAAGGACATCTGGGTTCTTCCCAACTTCTGGCTATTATAAATAAGGCTCCTATGAACATAGTGGAGCATGTGTCCCTGTTGTATGTTAAAACATCTTCTGGGTATATGCCCAGGAGTGGTATAGCTGGGTCCTCAAGTAATACTATGTTCAATTTTCTGAGGTACTGCCAGACTGATTTCCATAGTGGTTGTACCAGCTTACAATCCAACCAACAATGGAGGAGTGTTCCTCTTTCTCCACATCCTCGCCAGCATCTGCTGTCACCTGTGTTTTCAATCTTAGCCATTCTGACTGGTGTGAGGTGGAACCTCAGTGTTGTTTTCATTTGCATTTCTGTGATGACTAGGGATGATGAACACTTCTTTAGGTGCTTCTCAACCATTCGAGATTCCTCAGTTGAGAATTCTTTGTTCAGCTCTGTACCTCATTTTTCAATAGGGATATTTGATAGTCTAGAGTCTAATTTCTTCAGTTCTTTGTATACCTTGGATATTAGTCCTCTATCAGTTGTAGGATTGGTAAAGATCTTTTCCCACTCCCTTGGTTGCCACTTTTTCCTATTGACAGTGTACTTTGCCTTACAGAAGCTTTGCAGTTTTAAAAGGTCCCATTTGTCAATTCTTGATCTTAGAGCACAAGCCATTGGTGTTCTATTCAGGAACTTGTCCCCTATGCCCATGTGTTCGAGGCTTTCCCCCATTTTCTCTTCTATTAGTTTCAGTGTAGCTGGTTTTATGTGGAGGTCCTTGATCCACTTGGAGTTGAGCTTTGTACAAGGAGATAAGTGTTGGGCCTTGGACGAGGTAACTCCATTTAACCTGCCACCTTCAGTCACATAGGACACAGGTAGAGGGCGTGATTAACAAGTCTTCACCTCCAGAGATTTAAATATTAATGAATTATCAAAAGGCCAGGGGCGTAGCTAATTAAGTTATTCCCTCCCTTTTTCCCCCTCCCTATAAAATTAAGCCCCCCTGGCTTTTGGCAGGGGAAGCGCATACCACCTACATCCATTCACCATGCCATGAACAATAAAAGCTTTGAAAAACCAGACTCCATGTGTCGCATGGTCTCTCTGCCAGATTCCCAGCTTTTGGAGCCATGGAACCTTTTTGATGCAGCCGCCAGGCCCGCCTACCGACAGCTGAGTGAATGTGGGACCCTCCGCAGTGGGGTGGGAAGTCTGCCGCCAAAACCCCGCTGCCAGACTTCCCTCGCCCGAGAGATTTCTTCCCCACAGATAAGTATGGATCAATTTGCATTCTTCTACATGACGACCTCCAGTTGGACCAGCACCATTTGTTGAAAATGCTGTCTTTTTTCCACTGGATGGTTTTAGCTCCTTTGTCGAAGATCAAAGTGTGTGGGTTCATTTCTGGGTCTTCAATTCTATTCCATTGATCTGCCTGCCTGTCTCTGTTCCAATACCATGCAGTTTTTAACACTATTGCTTTGTAGTATAGCTTGAAATCAGGGATGGTAAATCCCCCAGAAGTTCTTTTATTGTTGAGAGTAGTTTTTGCTATCCTGGGTCTTTTGTTATTCCAAATAAATTTTAGAATTGCCCTTTCTATCTCTGTGAATAATTGAGTAAGAATTTTGATGGGGATTGCATTAAATCTGTAGATTGCTTTCGGCAATATGGCCATTTTTACTATATTAATCCTGCCAATCCATGAGCATGGGAGATCTTTCCATCTTCTGAGATCTGTTTTGATTTCTTTCTTCAGGGGCTTGAAGTTTTTGTCATACAGGTCTTTTACTTGCTTGGTTAGATTCACACCAAAGTATTTTATATTATTTGTGACTATAGTAAACGGCGTTGCTTCCATAATTTCTTCCTCAGCCAGTTTATCTTTTGAATAGAGAGAGGCTACTGATTTGTTTGAATGAATTTTATACCCAGACACTTTACTAAAGTTGTTTATTAGGTTTAGGAGTTCTCTGGTGGAAGTTTTGGGGTCACTTAAATATACTATCATATCATCTGCAAATAGTGAAATTTTGACTTCTTCCTTTCCAATTTATATCCCTTTGACCCCCTTTTGTTGCCTAATTACTCTGGCTAGGATTTCCAGTACTATATTGAATAGGTAGGGGGAGAGTGGGCAGCCTTGTCTAGTCCCTGAATTTAGTGGAATTGCTTCAAGTTTCTCTCCATTTAATTTGATGTTGGCTACTGGTTTTCTGTATATAGCTTTCACATTGTTTAGATATGGACCTTGAATTCCTGATCTTTCCAAAACTTTTATCATGAAGGGGTGCTGAATTTTGTCAGATGCTTTCTCAGCATTTAGTGAGATGATCATGTGTTTTTTTTCTTTGAGTTTATTAATATAGTGGATTACATTGATGGACTTCCGTATATTGAACCAACCCTGTATTCCTGGAATAAAGCCTACTTGATCATGATGGATAATTGTTTTAATGTGTTCTTGGATTCTGTTCGTGAGAATTTTATTGAGTATTTTTGCATCAATATTCATTAGGGAGATTGGTCTGAAGTTCTCTTTCTTTGTTGGGTCTCTGTGTGGTTTAGGTGTGAGCGTGATTGTGGCTTCATAGAATTAATTGGGAAATGTTCCTTCTGTTTCTACTTTGTGGAATAGTTTGAAAAGAATTGGTATTAGGTTTTCCTTGAAAGTCTGATAGAATTCTGCACTGAAACCATCTAGTCCCGGACTTTTTTTTTGGTGGGTAGACTTTTAATGACTGGTTCTATTTCTTTCAGGGTTATGAGATTGTTTAGATGGTTTATCTGCTCCTGATTTAACATTGGTAACTGGTACTTGTCTAGAAAATTGTCCATTTCATCCAGATTATCCAATTTTGTTGAGTATAGGCTTTTGTAGTAGGATCTTATGATTTTTTGGATTTCCTCGGGTTCTGTTGTTATGTCCCCCTTTTCAGTTCTGATTTTATTAATTTGAATACTGTCTCTCTGCCCTCTGATTAGTATGGCTAAGGGTTTATCTATCTTGTTGATTTTCTCAAAGAACCAGCTCCTGGTTTTATTGATTCTTTGTATAGTCCTTTTTGTTTCTATTTGGTTCATTTCAGCCCTGAGTTTAATTATTTCCTCCCGTCTACTCCTCTTGGGTGTATTTGCTTCTTTTTGTTCTAGAGCTTTCAGGTGTGTTGTCAAACTGCTAGTGTATGCACTCTCCAGTTTCTTTTTGTAAGCAGTTAGAGCTATGAGTTTTCCTCTTAGCACCGCTTTCATTGTGTCCCATAGGTTTTGGTATGATGTGTCTTCATTTTCATTAAATTCTAAAAAGCCTTTAATTTCTTTCCTTATTTCTTCCCTGATCACATTATCATTGAGTAGAGTATTGTTCAATTTCCATGTGAGTGTGGGCTTTCCCTTGACTTTGTCACTATTGAGAACCAGCCCTTAGAGCATGATGATCTGATAGGATGCAGGGTGTTATTTCGATTTTTTTATATCTGTTGAGGCCTGTTTTGTGAACAATTATATGGTCTATTTTGGAGAAGGTACCATGAGGTGCTGAGAAAAAAGTATATTCTTTTGATTTAGGGTAAAAAGTTCTATAAATGTCTGTTAAGTCCATTTGGTTCATAACTTTTGTTAGTTTCACTGTAACTCTATTTAGTTTCTGTTTCCTTAATCTCTTCATTGCTGAGAGTGGGGTGTTGAAGTCTCCCACTATTATTGTGTGAGGTGCAATTTGTGCTTTGAGCTTTAGTAAGGTTTCTTTTATGAAAGTGGGTGCTCTTGTATTTGAAGCATAGATGTTCAGTATTGAGAGTTCATGTTGGTTGACTTTTCTTTTAACAAGTATGAAATGTCCTTCCTTATCCTTTTTGATAGCTTTACATTGAAAGTTGATTTTATTCGATAGTAGAATGGCTACTCCAGCTTGTTTTTTAGGACCATTTGCTTGAAAAATTGTTTTCCAGGCTTTTACTCTAAGGTAGTGTCTGTCTTTGTCACTGAGGGGGGTTTCCTGTATGGAGCAAAATGCTGGGTCCTGTTTGCTTATCCAGCCCGTTAGCCTATGTCTTTTTATTGGGGAATTGAGTCCATTGATGTTAAGAGATATTAAGGAGAGGAGATTATTGCTTCCTGTTATTTTTGTTAACAGTGGAGGCATTGTTTGTGTGGTCATCTTCTTTTGGGTTTGTTGGAAGAGGCTTAATATCTTGCTCTTCCTGGGGTATAATTGCCCTCCTTGTATTGGTGCTTTCCTGTTATTATTCTTTGTAGTGCTGGGTTTGTGGAAAGATATTTTGTAAATTTGATTTTGTCATGAAATATCTTAGTTTCTCCATCTATGGTAATTGAGAGTTTTGCTGGGTATAGTATCCTGGGCTGGCATTTATGTTCTCTTAGGGTCTGTATGACATCTGTCCAAGATCTTCTAGCTTTTAGTGTCTCTAGTGAGAAGTCTGGTATAAATCTGATAGGTCTGCCTTTATAAGTTACTTGGCCTTTTTCCCTTACTGCTTTTAAAATTCTTTCTTTGTTTTGTGCATTTTGTTTTTTGAATATTATGTGGCGGGAGGTATTTCTTTTCTGGTCTAGTCTATTTGGCATTCTGTAGGCTTCTTGGCTGATTATGAGCAACTCATTCTTTAGATTAGGGAAGTTTGCTTCTATAATTTTGTTGAAGATATTTATTGGCCCTTTAAGATGGGAATCCTCACTTTCTTCTATACATATTATCCTTAGGTTTGGTTTTCTCATTGTGTCCTGAATTTCCTGGATGTTTTGTGTTAAGAACGTTTTACATTTTGTGTTTTCTTTAACAGTTGTGTTAATATTTTCTATGGTATCTTCTGCACCTGAGATCCTCTCTTCTATCTCTTGTATTCTATTGGTGATACTTGCATCTATGACTCCTGATTTCTTTCCCAGGTTTTCTTTTTTTGTTTGTTTGTTTCCTTTTCTTTTTTTTATTAGATATTTTATTTACACTTCAGATGTCATCCCCTTTCCCCATTCCCCCTCACCCCCCCTTAGAAAACCCCTATCCCATGCCCCCTTTTCCTTTTTGCATTTATACATTTTTTTAAAATAATGTTAATCATAAGCGTTATAAGTTTGGAATTGTTCAATCAGAGGTGTAACCCAATGACCGACCTAGATATAACAACTATCTTTGACTGGTGGAGATACATGAATATCTGCCTCCCTGTCTTCCCCCTCTTTCTCTCTTTCATCACCTAGCTTCTCCTATCCTTCTTCTTCTCCTCTTCTTACTCCTTTTCTTCCTCTCAGTACTCCTCCTACCTTAGCTCCTCCTACACATCACCCTTCTTGTTAAAATGAAACTTTTCTCTCAAAATACAATTTGAGCATAATTATGCCAATTTGTACCAGTGAGGTACAAGATAGTCCTAATACCCAGTCCATCATTTTGTTGACTAACCAGCACCTCTGTCATCTATCCTAACTAAAACATTTAGTTCTGAACCTGGCTTTAGGATGAATGTCAGCTGACTACCATCCACTCAAATCTTTTCTCTTACAGTAAATAGCTATAAGTTTTCAACCCCATCAGAAATCCAGAATGACTGAGTTAACTATAATTGTGGGAAGCACAAAGTATAGCTTCTAAAACTTAGCCAATTTATAGAGACCTCTGAACACCTGAAAAGCCCCTATACTACCGAACGTTGGAGCATCAAATCTTCAGCCTTCTGGCTCAGAATCATCTGACAGACCTTGGTGATGCAGGATTATTAAGGACTGATTACTCTGTCTAGGCAGATATAATCAGTCGACTATTCTGCAAGTGTGTCCTTTTCTGGACAGTAATTTGTCTGTAGATGGAGAGAGGCAATTCTTGCCTAGTGGCTGTTACCACACTACTGGAGTAACTCCAAGGATGCTCAATTTCTTCTTAGAATACATGACAGGAAGCTGTCAGGAGCAGACAGGTCTCTAATCAATATGAACATTAATATATAAATATTTGTAGCATCAGTTCTATGGACTTCTGATGTTTTGAAAACCAACTATCCATGTAAGGTAACCTGGACTGTTTTCTGTTAACTCCTCTCAACTATTTCTAAGTAAAATATGGAAAGCACCCTAACAATAAACTCAAAAATATGAATTTGCTATAGTCCCTTAACTCATAGGTTAACTGTCCCAAATCAGTTAAAAAAGTTAAAAAAGGGCTGGGTCTAGGCATTGTATTCCTAAATGTGTTATACAGGCACAATGCCCATGAGTGTATCAATATTCATCTCATTTTTATATTAATAAGAGGCTCCTACCAATGAAAACCTTAAGTTTGAGATCAAAGTAAATTTTGTACCATTTAAGAATTTATAACTTCATCTTGATAATAATTATACAGATTTCTACCAGTAGGTTATGGCTATGCAGTAAGTCCTAGCTAATCCCCCCTGTTCCAACAAAACCACTACTTGTCCCTAGAAAGACAGACCGTTATTAACCACATTAGTCCCCAAGCTCAGGGAATAGGGGCGCTGACTCTTCTTTAACTTCTTTAAGCTGATTAAGGGCGTTGAGATTTTAGAAGAGGGGTGGGGGGAGAGTAAGTTGATAAGCCTCTAATGCTGTGTCTTCACTGAATCCAGATGGAATTCCAAGACATCAGAGGTTTAGGCAGGTCTGCTCAGTATGCTTGATGAGTAGATACACCAAGGCTGTGTATTCTGCAATATACAATTCTCAGAACAAGTTTTAGTATCAAGAAAAAAAAATTTCCACCCCCAGGGGGCTGACATTTTTTTTTAAAGATGTTGGTTCTGAAGATTTTTTTTCCCGCTTCTTAAAATTGGTTGTAGTATTTACATTTCATATTTTATCCCCTTAGCCTACTTCCTCCCACCACCCAGAAACCTATCCCATCCCCCTCCTCATGCTTCTATGAGGCAGTGACCACACCTACCCCCCTCACTATCCCCTCCACGCCCTCACATCCTCCCCCCCACTGTGTGTTCATTCATTCATTCATTTTTCATTCATTTTTTTATGGGACCACGAAACTCCTCTCCCACCTATGTCTGACAGGGCCATCCTCCCCTACATATACCTCTGGAGTCTTGGGTCCCTCCCTATGTGTTCCCAGGCTGGTGGTTTAGACCCTGGGGGGCTCTGGTTGTTTGGTATTGTTGCTTTCCACCTGGGGTCAATAACCCTTTCTGCTCCTTCAGTCCTCTCACTAAGTTCTCCATTGGGAAACCCCTGATCATATCAGTGGTTAATTGTGAAGATTGTCCTCTGAGTGTTTTAGTCTTTGGCTGACCTCTAAGGAGACAGCTATATCATGTTCCTCACATTACGCACTTCCAGCCATCCACAACAGTGTTTAGATTAGGTGGCTGTACATGGGGTGAATACCCAGGTGGAAAGGTCTCCTGATGGCCCCTCCTTCAGTTTCTGTTCCATGTTTTGTTTCCCTATTTGCTCCCTTGAGCATTTTTATTTCTCATTCTAAGTAGAACTGAGGCATCCCCTCTTGGTCTTCCTTCTTCATGAGCTTCATGTGGTCTGTGGGTTGAGTCTTCGATAATCCAAGCTTTTGGGCTAACATCCATGGAGATATGTTTGTGTAACTATCTTCTTTTTGGGTTTTTGAAAGATTACTTTCTTGCTTTTTCTAGGTTGTAATTTCCCTCCTTGTGTTGGAGTTTTCCACCAATTATTCTTTGAAGTGCTGGATTTGTGTTGAGATACTGTGTAAATTTGGATTTGTCATAGAATATTTTGGTTTCTCCATCAATAATGATTGAGAGTTTTGCTGGATATAGTAGTCTGGGCTGGCATTTGGGTTCTCTTAGGGTCTGTATGATATCGGTCCAGGATCTTCTGGCTTTTATGGTCTCTGGTGAGAAGTCTGGTGTAATTCTTATAGGTCTGCCTTTATATGTTACTTTGCCTTTTTCCCTTACTGCTTTTAGTATTTTTTCTTTGTTTTGTACATTTGATGTTTTGACTATTATATGGCGGGAAGTATTTCTTTTCTGGTCTAAACTATTTGGAGTTCTGTAAGCTTCTTGTATATTTATGGACAGCTCTTTCTTTAGGTTAGGGAAGTTTTCCTCTATAATTTTGTTGAGGATATTTACTGGTCCTTTTAGTTGGGAGTCTTCCCCCTCATCTATACCTATTATCCTTAGGTTTGGCCTTCTCATTGTGTCTTGGATTTCTTGTATATTTTGGGTTAGTAGCTTTTTGTATTTTTGCATTTTCTTTGACAGTTGTGTCAATGTTTTCCATGGTATCTTCTGCACATGAGATTCTCTCTTCCATCTCTTGTATTCTGTTGGTGATACTTGTGTCTATGACTCCTGATCTTTTTTTTAGGTTTTCTATCTCCAGGGTATTGTCCGTTTGTGATTTCTTTATTGTTTCTACTTCCATTTTTAGATCCTGCATGGTTCTGTTTAATTCCTTTTCCCGTTTGGTTGCATTTTCTTGAAATTCCTTAAGGGATTTTTGTGTTTCCTCTTTAAGGGTTTCTATCTGTCTACCAGTGCTCTCCTTAAGTTCTTTGAGAGTGTTATTTATGTCTTTCTTAAAGCCTTCTATCATCATCATGAGAAGTGATTTTAATTCTGATTCTTGCTTTTCTGGTGTGATGGGGTGTTCAGGGCTTGCTCTGATGGGGGAGCTGGGTTCTGATGATGCCATGTAACTTTGGTTTCTGTTGCTTACATTCTTGCTCTTGCCTTTTGCCATCTGGTTAACTCTAGTGCTGCCTATACTTGCTGTCTCTGACTGAAGCCTGTCTTTCTAGTTATCTAGCTTGTGTCTGATCTCCTAGGGGTCCAGATGTCTCTGTGATCTTTTCCAGCTGCACTGATTACAGTGGTACTGTAGAGTAAAAAATTATAAAGGCCATCTTATGAAATATGTGTAAATTTTTCGCCTTAGACCTTGGGCAGAAAAGCACCTGCCAGCAGGTTTGGGTCCATCTAATTAGTTACAGAGGAGGGGGGAGTTACAGTACAAAGGCCTGTTAAGAACATTCCAGAAACTGACTGGCCAAGGGAAGAACTACACCCTGCCCCATGGTACGGCCTACTAGTGTTCAAAAGAGGTAAAACAACCAATCCTGTGCACCCGTGCGAAAGTTCGATTTTTCCCTACCCCGCCCATATATAAGCGCTATGCCCCTGAGCCACGAGGTCAGTCCCTCTATCCCCTATGTGAGATATGGGGTTATAGGCTGGCCCAGAGCTCTGATTTAATAAACCATCTCATGTGCTTTACAGCAAGACGGTCTCTCGTGTGTCCTTTGGGTGCGTGCTATCCTGTGACTTAAGTGGACTCCTTTCTGGGGAGTCCCGGACCTTTCAGTACTTCTAGGATGCCTCAGGATATGGTGCCTCCAAGGTAGTAGTCCAGCTAGGTGTCTGCTGTTCTGGGTGCAGTGTCTCCTCTAGAATATCTCAGGATATGTTGTCTGAAGCTCTGAGTTCATTTGTTCCTCTATGGATCTGGATTGAGTGGAACTTCCAGTATGTCTCAGGTGGAATCCGGGGTCCACACAACAGCAGACCTGGCAGAGGTCTGATCTAGGCCTCAGATCTGAGACCTAGTTTCTAAGACACTGTCCAAATTAGAGCGCCTGGGATCCCTGCTTCCTCTGGGTTCTTGGAGGTTGGGGACAGAGCTGCCACCCAAGATCTGCTCAGTGCTCTGGCCCAGACCGGAAGGAACCAGTGTTCCATGCCAGGAGTAACCTCCTGGGTCCTTTTGGTTCCCAGTTACTCCCTGTTTAGGTCGGGCCCTGCTGTCTGCTTACCTGGATACTGCCTGAGTTCCAGTGCCTGGGATCCCTGTTTCCTGGGTTCTTGGATGTTGGGGGCAGAGCTGCCACCCAAGATCTGCTCAGTGCTCTGGCCCAGACAGGAAGGAACCAGTGTTCCACTTTCCCAGGTTTTCTATATCCCTGGTAGTCTCCCTTTGTAATTTCTTGATTGTCTCTACTTCCATTTTTATGTCCTGGATGGTTTTGTTCAATCCCTTCACCTGTTTGGTTGTGTTCTATTGTAATTCTTTAAGTGTTTTTTTGTGTTTCCTCTTTAAGGGCTTTCACCTGTTTATCTGTGTTCTCCTCAATTTCTTTTAGGGTGTTATTTATGTCCTTCTTAAAGTTTTCTATCATCATCATTAGAATTGATTTTAGATCTGACTCTTGCTTTCCTGGTGATATGGGTAATTCAGGACTTTCTAATGTGGGAGAACTAGTTTCTGATGAAACCAAGTGCCCCGGGTGGCTGATGCTTGTGTTCTTGTGCTTGCCTTTAGCCATCTGGATCTCCTTGCTGCTACCTGAGCTGTCTCTGACTGGAGCCTTATTTTTTCTATTATCTTGGTTGTGTCAGAACTCTTTGGGATGGGTGATGCTGCTGGAGTTAGAGCTGAGGTCCAAGATCTGCTCAGTGCTCAGGCAGGAATAGGAAGGAACCAGTGCTCTGGGCCAGGAGTGAATTCCTGGGTCCCTGTGTGTCCAGGTTACTGCCTGTTTGGGTAGAGTATTGCTGTCTCCTGACCTGAGATACTGCCCAGGTTAGAACTCCTGCACGCCCTGCCACCTCTAGGTTTTGGGAGGTCGGGTACAGAGCTATCTCCTGGGATCTGCTCTGTGCTTGGGACCAAACAGGAAGGAATCGGTACTCCTGCCCAGGAGTGAATTCCTGGGTCCCAGTGAGTCCCAGTTACTTTCTATTTGGTGTGAGTGTTGCTGCCTCCTTACCCAAGACACTGCCTAGGTTAGAGCTCCTGAGAACCCCGTTTCCTCTGGTTTCTGTGTGATTGGGTGCAGATCTATCTCCTGGGATCTGCTGAATGCTCAGGCCCAGACCAGAAGATACCAGTGCTCCTGGCCAGGAGTGAATTCCTAGGTCCCTGTGTGTCCAGGTTACTCCCTGTTTGGGGAGTGCACTGCTGAATCCTTACCTTAGATACTGCCTGGGTTAGAGCTCCTGGTAGCCCCTCTTCATCTAGGTTTTGTGAGGTTGGGTGCAGAGCTGCTGCTGTTGATCCCCCTCAGTGCTCGGGCCCAGAATGGAAGTCCCTGCATTTCTCTTAATTAAGCTTTATAACTTGGTATTTAGCTTAATCTTTCAAATAACTAATATAATAAAACTATTACCATTTCACTTTGTGTAATATAAATTCATCAGTTTTAGATTTCAAACATATATCCTAGTTTATTTCTTCCTTTTAAAATTAACAATCGTATTCATTTACATTTCAAATGATATCCCCCTTCCTTGTTACCCCTTCACAAACCCCCATTCCATTTTCCCTCTTCCCCTCCCCTTTGCTTTCACCCATTCATCCTCTCCAGCCTCACTGCTCTAGCCTCCCCCTATGCTGAAGCATCAAACCTGTTGTAGAGAAATGATCAAGGGCTTCCTCTTCTATTGATGTCAGATAAGGGCATCCTCTTCTACACATGTATATAGAGTCATGGCTCCCTCCATGTACACTCTTTGGTTGGTGGTTTTGTCCCTGAAAGCTCTGGGTTGTCCAGTTAGCTGATATTGTTCTTCCTATGGGGTTGCAATCCTCTTCAGATCCCTCAGTCCTTCCCCTAGTTCTTCCATTTGGGTCACCAGGCTCAGTTCAATGTTGGCTGTATTTGCTTCTGTTTTGGTCAGGTGCTCCTAGAACCTCTCAGGAAACAGCCATACCAGGCTCCTGTCAGCAAGCAATTCTTGGTATCTGCAATAATGTACAAAATTGGTGTCTGCAGTTGGGATGGATCCCTAGGTGGGACAGTCTCTGGTTGTCCTTTTTTTCAATCTCTGTTTAACTTTTTGTCTCTGTCTTTCCCTTGGACATGAACATTTCTGGGTTCAAACTTTTGAGATGTGTGGGTGGACCAATCTCTCAACTGGGGCCCATGGTGATTTACTGGAGGTGGTTTCTATAGGTTGTATGTCCCCTTTGTTGATTATTTTGGCTAAAGTCATCACCATTGGGTCCTGGGAGACTCTCATTCCCTGGAGTCTGGAACTTTCTATTGGCTACCCCTATTTCCCCATCCCCTAGTGCTACATGTTTCTAATCAATTTCCTGACCCCCTGTATTTTTCTCCTTTTCCTTCCAATCTGTGATCCTGCCCACCTTTTTTTCTTCCCTATCATTTATTCCTCCCAGGTCCCTTCATCCTTCTACCTCCCGTGATTATTTTGTTTTTCTTTCTATGTAGGAGTGTAACATCTGTGGTTTGCTCTTTCTTCTTCTTAAATTCCATATGTCTATGGGTTGTATCATGGGTATTCTGAGCTTTTGGGCAAATATCTACTTATCACTGAGTAGGTAAAATGTGTGTCCATTTTTGTCTGGGTTACCTCACTCAGGATAGTATTTTCTAGTTTCATTCATTTGCCTATGAATTTCATGAAGTCATAGTTTTAAAAGCTGAGTAGTACTCCATTGTGTAAATGTGCCACATTTTTGGAATCCATTCTATTGAAGGACATCTTGGTTACACTACCTTCTGGCTATTAAAAATAAAGCTGCTATGAACATAGTGGAGCATGTGTCCATGCTATATGTTGGAGTGTCTTTTAGGTATATGTCCACTAGTGGTATAGCTGGGCCTTTAGGTAGAACTATTTCCAATTTTCTTAGGAACTGCCAGATTGATTTCCAAAGTGGTTTTACCAGTTTGAAATCCCAACAGCAATGGTGGAGTGTCCCTGTCTCTCCACATCCTCACCAGGATCTGCTGTCACCTGCCACTCTGACTGGTGTGAGGTAGAATCTCAGGGTTGTTTTAATTTGCATTTTCCTGATGACTAAGGATGTTGAATGTATTTTTAGGTGCTTCTTGGCCTATTGATATTCCTCATTGGCTACACATTTGCATTTCCAAGATGGCCCTGGCCGAGGGTCTTCTCCAGATGTAAACAATTATCTGCGCAGTTGCTAGGCAGATAGGCGTGCCAAGTCACTGCCAATCCCGAGGCATATTGGGTGGTGAGCGAACAGCCAATCAGAAGTGAATACGTCACTCTAGACTGTACTTAAGCGGGACCCCTTCCTCAGCTCTGCCCTTCCGCGTCTCTCCGCGTTTCCCACGTGTGTGAGAAAGATTAAAACGCCTCGTTTTGCAGTAACTACCTGATCTCTGCGTCTCGTGATTTCTCCACGAATGCAAGGCTCGCAGGGGGGCGTGTTAGATCTGGTGCTGAAAACCCGGGTTAAATTCCAGGCGCGGGAGATTCCAGGCACGCGGATTCTCCACGCACGCGAAACCCACACGCGGTTTTTCCAGGCGGCAGAAATCTCTACGCGTTAGCAGAAGGACCCCGAGCTTCGAGGACAGTTAAAAAACTACGGCTATAAGAGGTACACCCTTTGGAAGTTATGTCTAAAATAGAAATCTTGACAAGCGGATTTAAATCCACCGCGGCCACTTCATTAATTAAACTCTTGCTCATATCACAATTGTTTTATGGCTACTCAGACATATCAGAACTAAAGTGTGTTGGCAGGCTACAAAAAGGGCCTAGTGATAAAAGGGAGTGTTCAAAGGGAACACGGATTGCTGCAGAGTCCATGGAACCACCGGCAGGTGGGAGAAGGTTGGTGAAAAAGGGAATCCGCCTTTGTAAAAGAGTCTTTGCTACGTTCTGCTACATGCGGCGGGCAGAGGAAGCCAGGCGGTGGCAGCGCACGCCTTTAATCCCAGCACTTGGGAGGCACAGCTTAGAGCAGAAAATGCCAGTGAAGGAACAAAGGATTTTTGCAAAACACAGCGCAGCCACAGCAGCGGCAGAACCGTGCAGCCGCTGCTGCGGTGGAACCCCACGCAGCCGCCGCAGCAGCGGAACCCCGTGCAGCCGCGGAGGCAGCGGCGAAACGTGCAGCCGCCTCTCGTGGGAACGGGAGGCTGCGAAATTGCCTAGGCGCATTTTGCGGGCCCAGGGAGAGGGGCTATTTTTGTGCTTCCTTCACAGGTGAAAACAATTTAATTTGGGTCCCCACGCGGCTGCTGCAGCCAAAATGGCGGAGCGACGGCGGAGCGTGGCCTGGAGTCGCTCCCCCCCCCCCCCCGTGGTGCAGACACGGCTGCAGGAGCGGGAGCCGTCGGGGGATCAGAAAGAAGGAAGCTGGATTACAAGATTTCGGCTCTGACTCTCCTGCCATTTGTGGCTGAGTATATCGCTGTGGGATTTGGTAAAATCTTAAACTGTTCCAGAGGGTTTTAGTTCAAATTTAAGGTTTTAATTAAAAGCAAAATCACTCAGTTCGGAACTGCGCAGGGCAGGCAGGCAGGCAGAGGGAGGTTAAGTGCATTTACATTTGAATTAAGACACGCAGGCTGCAGCCAGAAAAAGCAGCTTTCGTTCTGAGTCTAAAGACCAGATCCTAAAAATGTGCTTATGAAATATGGTTCAAATTATTTTAATTCCTCTATATTCAAAGTTGTTAAAAATAAGATTCCTTAGATTCCTTTAATATGTGTTACAATTATTAGAGAATAAGATTGGCTTTTATCCGAAATTATCATGGGACAAAAAAGATTGGTTATTAAATTAATCCAAAATAAAGTTCAAATTTAAGTTTTATACAGCCTAACTTGTCTTCTCCAGCTACCATTTCAATAAATGTTTACATAAAAAATATTTTTATACCATTCCTTTACATTTCTGGTAGAGGTAAAAGGTTTATAGTTAATAAATTTATTCATAATGTTTACGAGCCCATGGAGCGATATTTGTTAAAAAATAATTGCTTCAGAAAATGGGTAATGTTTTATATTTTACATATATATACAAATTTTGTTGCTTTAATACAAAAAGGGTAAGAGGTTAAATCTTTTGGTGTGTATTATTCATATGTGATATTTTACTAGTGGATTTCTCTAAAGAAATTTTTTCTACAAGCTATTGCTTCAATATAGCGAGCTCTTAAAATTTTTAAAATACTTGTTACTCCAAAAAAATATTCAAAGACAGTGTCTTTCTATGTTTGAGTCAATTTGGCTTTAGAAATAGCTCAGCCATTAAAGGCTGGACTTAATTTAAAATATAAAGGCTAAACTCCCAGCGGCCACGTGGTATCTCACAACCATTTGTGGTGGGAATCTAATGCCATCTTCTGGCTTGTGAGTGTACATACAAAGAAAAATAGTTTACTTTTAATCTTGATTTGCTCTTAGTAATTTTTTAAAGTTGTTAAGAGATATTAATTGACTAAAACCTCATTTTAAGCTTACCATAAGAGGATTTAAAACCTCTGTTTAATGTTTTCAAAGAGATATAAGTCCTAAATTAAATCATATGTATATTTTCTTGAGTTTATCTTGCTTCAACACAGTTAAATTATGTGTTGTAGCCACTGTTTTAAATGTTAAAAAAGGGGTATATCTGCCTTTGTCTTGTTAAATATGTTTCATAAAGTGCAAAATGTTTCGGTTACAAGATTTAATATCTCTAGCCATTTGAATAACATTAAAAATTAATAAGGTGTTTTGGAAATACATCTGCACAACCGGTGTTGGTGTGTGTAGACCCTTCATTTTTCTTTATGTTATCCAACTTTCAGAATAATTCTGATATCTTAGATTGTAAAATGTTACATGCTTTTTAGCACAAGGCTAAAATGGATCACTAGATCTAGCCTTGGTTGTGCATGTGCCTACCTTTGTGCCTATCTCAGTACATCGTTATGGAGACTTAAAAGAGACTTTGGTCAATCAGAGAGTTGATTGGCTCTAAGCCCATGTGAAGGGGCTCACAGATGTGGCTCAAATAAGCTGTGTGTCAACAGCCTCACATCCAGGTGTTACACTTCTAAGATTTGTGAGTGATGCATTTACTTAAAGCCATAATCTTTCTGTTTATTTAAAAGGAAAGTGGAATGGGAAGTTGGACCAGGTACAGCGGTGATTGCAAGCCCGGATTACCATTGGATGGAACCTGTTTCCCGTGGAGATTTTACTTCTTAAATTTCTTCTGCCTTTTCTTTCTTTCTTTCTTTCTTTCTTTCTTTCTTTCTTTCTTTCTTTCTAAAGAGCGGGAATAGGCTTGCTTGGTACAGCTCTATGATGTGAATTAGTATTCATAGATGGTTGGTTTGTAAGCTCAAAGCCCAACAAAAACGTGACAAGGTAGCTTAAAGCCTAAGCACTCGCAAGCCTTGGAGCAAGCATCCCTCCCTGAAATTTGACTATCTAGGCTAGAAAATAGCCTATGACAGAGACCCTCTCAGTCTATGCACCCCAGGAGCTCAGCTCATTGCACTGGGATAGATGAGAGGTCTAGTCCAGTCAGCTCTTGCCTAAATAATTGTGGTACCTAATAATAGGTTGACAGCTCTCGCACCCCTGGGAGCTATATATACTCCATTGCACAGGGATGGGTGTCAATTCTCTTTATATTTCCTTAGCCCTTAGCACCCAGAGGACTCGCTTCCATTGCACCTGGTTAGGGTAAGGAAAAATCTTCGGGCTATAAGCTCTTGATTGCTTATTCCCCCAAGATGGAGTTTGCTTGATCGGGTTTGAGTTTGAATCTTATTTGGTACTACAGTTAATCGGCAAAAGGCTGTTTCATATTAATAATTTTAAAAGGGGGAGATGTAGTGAGCCGCTGTTTCAGTGGCTACACATTTGCATTTCCAAGATGGCCCTGGCCGCGTGTCTTCTCCAGATGTAAACAATTATCTGCGCAGTTGCTAGGCAGATAGGTGTGCCAAGTCACTGCCAATCCCGAGGCATATTGGGTGGTGAGCGAACAGCCAATCAGAAGTGAATACGTCACTCTAGACTGTACTTAAGCGGGACCCCTTCCTCAGCTCTGCCCTTCCGCGCCTCTCCGCGTTTCCCACGTGTGTGAGAAAGATTAAAAAGCCTCGTTTTGCAGTAACTACCTGATCTCTGCGTCTCGTGATTTCTCCATGAATGCAAGGCTCGCAGGGGGGCGTGTTAGATGTGCCACTATATGGTTGCTGGGAATTGAACTCAGGGCCTCTAGATGAGAAGTCATTGTTCTTAACTGCTGAGCTACCTCTCCAGCCTTATATTGTTTTTATGAGATACAAAATTAGTTCGGGGCTAGATAGATGTCTCAGTGGTTATGCTTCCTATTCTTGAGAGAATGTGGGATCAGATTCTAGCATCTATATGGTAAATGACACTCTTCTGTACATATAGGTCCATCAGATCTATATGTTTTTCTGGAACCTAAGTGAAACAGGCACTTGTGTGGGGCAGAGACTTAGATACAGACCTAACATACTATAAAATATAAATAAGGATATTTCTTTTTAAAAGTTTAATTCAGAAAGATCACAGAGCTCCTGCAACTCATTTTATTTACAGCAGAACAATGACCATGAATTCTTCACATGGAACTCTGAATAACAGAACATGATGATTTCACAGGTACAGCCACAAAATCACTTGGGATACACTGGCAATACCCTAGGGAATTCTTTGCTAAACCTAACTGCCGTTGGGTGACATAAGAGCAGGTGTCCTTAGGAACTGCAACCCAGCTTTTCTGAGCTGATTTGCATATTGAGACATTAGCCACAGTGCAGAGTCCTCAGACTGTCTTTAAAGGCAGCATGCCACTGCCCAAGAAGCAGCCTTCAGTTCAGTTCAGTTCAGTTCAGTTCAGTTCAGTTCAGTTCAGTTCAGTTCTCAGAGATGGGGACAGTTACTTTCTTGCTGTTGGTATTGCTGTGCTGGATTCCAGATGGGAGGTTATCATGTTCAGAGCAACCACTGTGGACATCACTATTTTTCATGCCGTTTTGTTCTGATCATTGAAATTATGGATTTAAGTGGTGTCAAGTTTCTCTTTTATATTATCGCTTCCCAGTGTGTAGCTTATAACTACTGTTACAGATTCCACCTATATGATGCTTTTACACCCGGAGGGGGTGCTTCAGTATCTCTGTGACAGAAAGGTGTGTTTATCATTTCAGGTTCCAATGGGGATATTGTTCTGACCCAGTCTCCAGCTTTTTTGCCTGTTTCTCTAGGGCAGAGAGTCACCATCTTCTCCATGTCTAGCTAGAGTGTCACTCTATATATTTTGAATCATATAAAGCGGTATCAACAAAAAAGAGGACAGCCACCCAAGCTTCTCATCTATGGTGCATCCTAGCATCTGAGGTCTTTGACAGTCAGTGGCAATGAGTTGTGACTGACTTCACCCTCATCATTCATCCTGTGGAGGCTGATGCTGCTGCATCCTATCACTGTCAGCACAGGGTAGATTTTCCTTCCACAGTGCTCCAGGGCTAAACAAAAATCTGTCCAGCAGGTTACTGGGCCTTAGTCTCTGAGCTATATCTTTTCCCAGGCATCACAACCATGTGATTTTTTAAGTCTTGTTCCTAAAAAGGCTGAAACTGTGAAACAGTGATTCATTAAAATGATATGTGTGTTTGTCTCATTATGTATGCTTCATATTTTTCAATTTGTTTTTTATTAAAGTCTTCCTTTTTGTCTTGCAATCACAAGTGAACATTCTCACTGTAATGTCATATTTCCACTTTTATTTGCTTGAGGTTTTCATAATCCCTTTGTACTGGCTCACACAGGGAAGCTCCTGAATCTGTTTTATTGCTTAGGTTTTGATCTCATCTCCGTGTCCAACATGGATGCTCATTCATGATCTTAGATTCATTAGCTCTTCTTCTCTACCCACCAAATACTCACATCTTTCTCTAAAATATCTTCCACAATATGGCCACTTTTTCTTCTTGTCTTCTTCCACTTTGTGCTATCTTCTGTTGTGGGAGAAACCGAGTCTCACTCTATATCCCAAGCTGATCTGTGAATCACTATCTAGTTTCCAGTGATCCTGAATTTGTAGCTTACCTGTCACCCCTCCTTCATTCTCCTCATTTGAAGTATGAAATATATTTGTTTCCTGACGTACTTCGACTGAGCCTGTCAAGAACCCCAGAGTCTAGTTTCAAAATCTTATAAATCTGTTACTGTGACCACTGTTTCCCTCTTGTACAACATTCTCAAGAAGGTTAGGAGGGTCTGATTTGACCTATAGTAAATTGAGGTCAGGTCTCTACTGATGATAGTCCGAGATAATGTAGTCTGAATCATCTCAATTTCTTCAAAGGATACTGAGAGTATGAGAGACAAATGTGAGGTCATAGAAAATTGTTAGCCACATAAATATTTAATACTTTTCTGGCATTTCTTACTAACTACTGGGTGGTTTTGCATTGTACAACCAAAGTATCTAATTTCAAATATAACTCCAGAATTTCTTGCAGTGAAAGGCTTCCTTAAATTTCCTCACAGGATTTCACTGGTTGTATGTGACAATCATCATTAGAGCACAGTTGTCTATTTCTTTGTAGACCCTTTCTCTCTTTTTTTGGGAAATATGTACAACATACATTTTTATTTCCACGGAATGGAATCAAACACTGACTGAGACTACAAAGTATACACTAGATATCAGCAAATGCCGGCAACAGAGTAGGAAAAGACAAAGAAACAAAGCCTAAAGAAGAGAAACCCTTCACTGGGATCTGCTGACCACAGCCAGAGCCAGGACTGGATCACACAGTGGCCACAAGTTCCAGGACAGGAGGAAAGAGGTCAGGTGGGTGGCTGGACTGGGCTGTGGGTTTATTACCAGTTTAGTCGCTCTTGGTATTTACATACAAAATAGTTGGCTCTATTTTTTAGAAAGACACACAGAAAGAAATGAAGATTTGATCATTACTTTATGAATCTGTCGCTTTACAATATTGACATCATCAGAAATAGGGGTATTTCATTCAGATTCAAATTTCAGTAGCAGGAAATAAATATCAAAACATCATCACTGACCCTTAATACAAAACCTCTACCCCACATAAAACTCCCTCCCAGCCCCACCCACATAGCCACCCCCACTCCTGAAAGCCATTTCACAGCCGCAGGTCCTATACGTACCAGCGTCCTGTGGCCTTCTGGAAGGCTGGCTGTGCAGGCTTAAACAGCTGGAGAGTGACCATGCCAAGGGTGCTGCAAACCTGTCCCTGCTTTCCTTTACTACCACACAAACTTCTTCAAGAATCTGGCCTTTCAACAGGAGAGACAGCTTTTCCAAAAAATAATCCTTACAAAGTAGAGGGGGTTAGCTCTGTTTACTCCAATCTGTTCATCTTGTCAAAGCAGAGCAGTTCAGAGATTCACAAAGTCCACCAAACAGAGGTGAGGGGGAACTGGGAGGAGAGCCTAGCAGAGCAGGTGTCCTCCACGCACATGCTCTGAGGGCTGGAGGAACTGGTAGGATGGGCAGGACACTCTGTACACAGAGGTCTGGCTGGCTGTCTGTCCTCCACAGAAAGAGCTGTCAAGTTAGGGTGTTTTGGTTTAAAATTTCTGGTGGGGACAGGAACCCCTGAAGGGAACACATTTAAAAGTAGTGGACAGAGGGAAGGGGATGAGAGCTGTTGTCCAAGACCTTCTATGCAAAAATAACAATTAATAAAGAGAAAAGGAAAATAAAGAGTCTTCTCAATGGTTCTGAGGGTTCTAATGATGAACTGAAGGAGGATGTGACTGAAAAGTTGACAGTTTTATTGCTGGCCTGCCCGCATGGCTTAGCTGACCTCCATCCGGAGTTTCTTCCTGCTCTGGGGCTCTTCAGGCTCAGACTCTGAGCTGGAGTCTGAACCGCCATCGAAGGCAGAGATGGTACCACCCTTGGCGTTGGTGTAGAGGCTGTTGTCTAAGGAGGGATAGTTGGTCTGCAGTTGGGCACTTGATCTTGCCTTCTCCAGTGCACGGACTTGTTGCTCCAGAAGAGTGTCCTGTCGCTTGAGGTCATCAATGTCTTGCTGGTGTGTATGGATTTTCCTTCACATATACTGGATATACTCTGTTGCTCTGTCTAGGATTTGGGCCCGGGATGCCTTCTCTCCTTGGAGTGATGGGACTGAGTCCCAAACTGTGAAAGCTGTCTTTGATGTGGTCCCTACGTTTTCGTTCCAGTGAATTATGGTGAGTCCGTTTGTCAGCATTGCTCTCCACCTTGTTGTCATCCTTATCGCTCATTTCCTAAGGCCCAGGGAGCGGCCACTGCAGCGGTGGCTGTGGAGGGGAGGTGTGGAGGGAAGGGGGAAGTCACCGACAACAACAAGCTGTGTGCCCCCACTCACACACTTACTCACTCACTCACTCGCTCACTCACTCACACACACACACACCTGACACTTTCTCTCATGTCTTGCAGGATGAATCAGGCTCATCACCCATATCACCTAAAGACACAAGGGCATCAGCATATTCCTAGAGCCCAGCCAGTTCTGCCTTCCTTCCTCACCTCTGACCTTACCTAAGGTTGAGAGCATTAACACCCCAGGTTACACAGAAAAACCCTCATTCTGAGAACTCAGACATTGGAGCCAAGAACAGAACTGATTTGATCTCCTCTAATCCTTGATGAAAGGTCTTGATGGAGATCTACATGTAAATTACCTGGTGGGTAAAGTGATATGGAAAGAGCCAAGTGTAGGGTGGACAGCCTAGGAGGTTAGCCACTAAAAGTTTATGCTACCCATTGTTGAGAACCGCACTAGCCCCACGTTCGGGCGGCCAAAAAATGTTGAGAACTGTACTAGCCCCACGTTTGGGCGGCCAAAAAATGTCGAAGCCTGAGCAAAATGTTGAGGCCCGGGCTGCCCCATGTTTGGGGCAGCCACTCTATCCCAGCCCAAGCTGCTGCTCCGGTCCACAGGTCGGGGTTCAGCAAGAGAGAGAGAGTGAGGACAGACTCGAAGAATGGAGACCAGACAGTGTGTTTCAATCCCGTTTATTCTTCAGTCTCTCTTCCTCTAAGTGTCTCTTTCTCTACCATCTGCCTGTGCCTTTTATATGTCTCACTTCTAAGCCATGCCTTTTGGTCACACCTTTAATCATGCCCTTAGGTCTTGTCTCTAACTCTGATCTCTACACTTCTAAGTCATACTCTTAAATTACACACCTTTAATCTCACACACCTTTAATCTCACACACCCAAGGTAACTAAACCAAGATTATCAGAATGTGCTCAGCTGTTGTAGGCTATTGTAATCCAAGTCTCATGTCAGGGTATATGGCTCAAGATGGCTGCAAAGCTGATAGCCGCTCTCTGCTAAAAGTCGGCCCCCAACAACCCACAACAGTGGAAAATAGGCAACTCTGAAGTTCTGGATCTGTTCGAAGGACATGCTGTATAAAACTCTCAATGCTAGGCTCGGAGTCCCGAGCTGGCCTGTATGACAAGTAGTGAGTAGGCCAGCAGCTGCAATCCTGGTGCATCCGATCTCCAGCCGTGCATGACCTTGCTGCCAGGAGCCGAGCCCCAGGTATTTTCTCCAGAAAGAAAACAAAATTGATACCATGCATCCTGGAAGTTCATTCAGGAATTCTAAGTTAGGGACTTCTTTAAAATTTGGATATGGCTAATCAAAGAGCAACCCAACGGGCCAAATCCTGGAAATAAAATATGACAGTTTAAACTGGTCCTTCTAGGAGAGTGTGCTGTTGGCAAATCAAGCCTGGTGCTTTGCTTTGTGAAAGGCCAATTTCATGAATTTCAAAATAGTACCATTAGGGCTGCCTTTCTAACCCAAACTGTGTGTCTTGATGACACAATAGTAAAATATGAAATATGGGATACAGCTGGCCAAGAACGGTATCATAGCCTAGCACCAATGTGCTACTGAGGAGCACAAGCAGCCATAGTTGTGTATGACATCACAAATGAGGAATCTTCTGTGAGAGCAAAAAACTGGGTTAAAGAACTTCAAAGGCAAGCAAGTCCTAATATTGTGGTAGCTTTGTCAGGAAACAAGGCTGACTTAGCAAATAAAAGAGCCGTTGACTTCCAGGAAGCACAGCCCTATGCAGATGACAACATGTTATTATTTATGGAGACATCAGCTAAGGCATCAATGAATGTGAATGAAATATTTATGGCAATAGCTAAAAAGCTGCCAAAGAATGAACCACAAAATTCAGGTGCAAACTCAGCGAGAGGATGAGGAGTAGACCTTACTGAGCCTGCACAGCCAGCCAGAAGCCAGTGTTGTAGTAACTGAACTCCAGTGTGAACTTCCTAAATGGCAAAAACCATGCAGTTGGGAGCAGTTAGCTGGCCCAGTGTGACTTCCAAAAATAGACTATGGTAGAATCAAGTTTCTAATATTGAATTATTTTGACTGTTTTGAACCTAATTTTTAATAACATGCATGTGTTCCTCCGGCAGTAGAAAGGAAAATGAGAACTGTGTGTACACTTATTCCAAGGGAAAACACAGGCGAACACTTCATCTCCAGTGGGTGTGGACTCACTCTTTTTTTCTTATTTTTTTATTGGATATTTTATTTACATTTCAGATGCCATCCCCTTTCCCCAATTCCCCTCCCTAGAAAACCCCTATCCCATGCCCCCTTTTCCTTTTTGCTTTTATACATTTTTTTAAAAATATGTTAATCAAAGGCTTTATAAGTTTGGTAATGCTCAATCAATGCTGGGATTAAAGGAGTGTGCCACTATTGCCTGGCTGCTTATTTTTCAAAACACATTAATGTCTAAACTTGATTTTATACTATGTAGTACAGAATCAATATATTTCAGAGTTGATAGATAATGTAATTTAATAAGCATCAGGACTGGCCAGGCGGTGGTGATGCACACCTTTAATCCCAGCACTTGGGAGGCAGAGGCAGGTGGATTTCTGAGTTCGAGGCCATCCTGGTCTACAGAGTGAGTTCCAGGACAGCCAGGGTACACAGAGAAACCCTGTCTCAAAAAACCAAAACCAAAACCAAAACCAAAACCAAAACCAAAAAACAAAGCATCAGGACTTGTATTTAAGCATTATAACACTATACAATCCAGTGATACATAAAATTGGTACATGTGCTGAGGAGTAATGGTGGGTGACTAAATTATTTTTTTGTTATTAGAGCGTAAATATATGTATGTACAATATATTTATGTGAAACATCACATAATAGTCTAACACATGAGTTGAGGGATCAATTGCATGTGACAAGGTATGTTGACATGCATAGTACAAAGTGCGCATGCTGTGTGTTCAGATGCAAGGCTACAGAGCAGTCCCATAATGCAACACAAGTAAACAATGCCAGGTACATCTCAAATTCATTCTACATCTGCTTTTCAAATACTTTTGTTCATATGCATTCATAACATTTTTTTGTTGGCAGTTTTGGCTGTTGGCCTACAGGCTCAGGTACATGACCCCAGAGATTTAGCACTTGAGTTGTAGGTCAGGAATTTCTCTAAGAAAGCCAATGTTGTTAGTGTTGGCCTTCATTGCAACATGTGTCCTAGAAGAATTCTTGCTTCTTTATTCTTTCCTCCATTTTCTGCTTTTGGTAGCATCTTTTCTGTTACTAGCATTTGAAAAGTCACTATCAAGTTTCTATTAGTATCAAATTCACATTTATGATGACATTAAAATCCTATAATCCTATGGTTGAATGAGGATGCACATAAATCCATGGAGTGAACTCTTCAACTCTTTTGGCTCTCTGAATGAAGCTCAGCTCAGGAACTGCAGTTCAAGAATTTTCAGTTCTTTCCATTGCCATCAGGATATGAATGGCTTTAGGCATGGAATTTTGGAGCAGTGTTATTTAAAATTGGTCCAAATTTATTACTTTTTCTTTCTGATTTTTGTTTTCTTTTAATCCCTCATGTTTCTTCATCCCCTTTCTTCTTACCCAACCACAAGCCACTCCTTCCAGAAGACCAGGTAGATTGCCTATGAAATACTCACCCCTTTGCCCTTCTCATGACCATTTCTCATTCTCTAACTTGGGTGTACACTTCTTGCTAGATCAGAGGCCACATTGTCTCCACAAAACTTCAGGTAGGCCACACTCCATCTGCACAAAGACATTCTCCACCCTCTTCCTACAGCCTCACTCTGAACACTATCTCTGGTTACCTCTTCCTTTCTCTTTGCCCCGAAGCATCGTCCATGTCAAGTGTCCCTGCTGGATCAGATGCCATCCCGTCCACCAGAATTCCTGCTCACAGCTCAGACAGAGACCCTCTTCTCAACCACAGGCCACACATTCCAGATTATAGAAGGAACTGAAACTAAGTAACAAAACACCTACCCAAAAAAGACTAACCCAGAAATAAGCACCTAGACCTATAATCACCACAAACCCAGATGCCTAAACACCAGTGTAAGAAACAATCAACAACAGCCAGGGCAGTATATCATCACCAGAGCTCAGCTATCCTACTACAGCAGTTCCTTAAAATTCTGACACTATTGAAATAAAAGAAAAAGTCCTTAAAATCAACTTTATGAAGATGATATAGATTCTTATGTATTTTTTAATCTCAAACTTTGCAGTGTTTGATCCTCCCTCACAGAATCCTTTCTCCTCTTTTTTCTGAGAGTGTAGGGCCCCCTCTTGGGTATTTGCTGAACCTGTGCATCAAGCCTCTGTAGAACTAGGCATATTTTTTCTCACTGAGGCCAGGCAAGACAACTGTGTTGGGAAACAGTTTCCACAGTCAGTTTACAGCTTTAGCGACAGCCCCTGCTTAAGTTGTTGGAAAACCTATATGGAAACTGAGCTGCATGTCTGCTGCATTTGTGCTCTGGGGGCCTCGGTTTTGCCCATGTATGCTCTTTGGATCATGGCTCAGCATCTAAGAGCTCCCTGGGATACAGGTTTGTGGATTCTGTTGGTCTTCCTGTAGGATTCATATACAAGCCGGTGCCTTCAATCCCACCCCAAACTCTTCCATAAGAGTCCCTACCTCTGACCAGTGTTTGGTTGTGGTATCTGCATGTTTCAGTTAGCTGTTGGGTAGGCCCTCTCAGAATACAGATATGCTAGGCTCCTGTCTGTAAGCACAACTGAGTATCAGTGTCAGGAATTGGTATTTGCCCATGGAATAAGTCTTACTTTGGGCCCCTTATTGTTTGGCCATTCTTCAGTCTTGGCTCCATCTTTGTCCCTGCAGTTCTTTTAGAGAGGATAGAATTTTGGTTAAAGTTCTGTAGGTGGCTTGGTGTTTTTATACCTCCACTGAGGGGTCCTGCCTGGCTACAAAAGGTGACTTCATCTGGTTCCATGTCCTCACTGTTAGGTATCTTGGCTAAGGTCACCTGCATTGACTGTGGGGAGCTTTCCTCATCTGAACTCCTCTGGGAGTTTCTAAAGGTTCCCCCTACCCCTTGCAGCTGCAAATTTCCATTTATTCTTCTGGCCTTCTGGCCCTCTCTCATGTCCACACCTGATTCCCAATCTCCCCTATCCCCCTCCCCATACCCTATCCCAACCCCTTTCCTCCCTCTACCTCCTATGGCCTTTTTATTCCTTCTTCTAAATGAGATTCAAGTATCCTTGCTTGGGCCTTCTTTCCTGTTTAACCTCTTTGGGACTGTAGGGTGTATCATGAATAACCTATATGACTAATATCCACTTATCAGCGAGTACATATGAGGCATGTACTTTTGGGTCTAAAATACTTCACTTAGGATGATATTTTCTAGTTCCATATATTTGCCTGAAATTTTCATGATGTTTTTGTTTTTTATTTTATTTTTTATTTTTTTATTGGATATTTTATTTATTTACAATACAGATGTCACCTGCTTTCCCCATTTCCCCTCCCTAGAACCACCTATCCCATCCCCCTTCTCCTTTTTGCTTTTATACTATTGTGATTATATGCATGTGTTAATGTCAGTTCTAGGCTGAGGGTCTAGAAATACAATAGATGCAAATAGCCAAGGAACAAGCAACACAATAAACACAAATATTCAAAGAAACAGCAAGGCATTAAATCTGATTACATGAACATTCCCATAATCACTGTTTCTAAGGGCTTATCAGGATGACCAAAGTATGTGAGCCTACTTCCCTGTCCTAGCACAAGGTCATTTTCATGTCTGTAGCCTACTTCCTTGTTTTTGCCTAAAATTTAGATTCCTGTCTGAAATTACTTCTTGGTTCTAGCGTAATATTTAGATTCCTGCCTGAAATTACTTCTTTCTTTTAACCTAACATCAGATACCTGCCTGAAGCCTACTTATTGACCTTGGCCAATGTCATATTCCTGCCAAGCAGCCCATTTCCTTGTTCTTGGCCCAGGTCAGATTCTTGCCAAGCAGCCCTAAAGGCTCTCTGCCTCTCCCCGTTTTTTATTTCATTAACAAGACTGAGCTTGTCTTAGGAAGTTCTGACAAGAATGCCTTCCTTACTAGTCATGGAATATGCATTATCAAAAGCACTGCACTTTTGTCTTTGGCTGGTGAGGCTCTGTGTAGAATCTTACTCATTGTAGGGAATATTGTTAATACTTTTTTTAATTGGGGGAGGATACAGTCCATTTTTGGTATTGGACCTGAGATCTACAACAAAGCACACTGAGCAAGCCATCAAAGGGAAGGCAGTAAGCAGCACTCCTCCCGGGTATCTGGTCAGCTCCTGCCTCTGGGTTCCTGCTCTGTTTCAGTTCCTGCTTTGACTTCCCTCAGTGATGTACTGTTATCTGGAAGTGTAAGAAGAATATAGTTTCCATCTTTGATTATGATATTCTTTTTTTAATTAATTTTTTCTTGGAAATTTTATTTACATTTCAGATGTTATTCCATTTTCTCATTTACACCCCCACCCAGAAACCCCATATCCCATCCTCCTTACTTCTGCTTCTATGATGATGTGCCCCCAGCAACCCATCCACTCCCACCTTCCTGTGTTTATGGTATTTCTACATAGCAATAGTAATTAAAAATAAGACACATCCCTTACCCTCCTTTTTCTGTTCCATGCTTTGTTTCCCACAAGTTTTCTTCCCTCTCCTAGTTTCCCTTATACACACCCACTAAAATTGTGATTATATTTATATAATTATACCTAAAAATTCAAGACTTAAGAATGAGACGGTTCATGTAATAGTTTTGTTTCTAAGTCATTTGTCCATCCCCTGCTTCTTCCTCATGTGTTACATATCACTCTAAACTCTCCTTATCTGCTCTTAAATGTAGAGAACCAGAAACATCACAGCATACTAAATAAGTATGCTTTTGTGTTGATAGTCTGTACCTTTCAGGCTTTTATATCTTACTTATGAGTAAATTTAATATTTATAAAGGTGAAATCCATGGCCCCATATAAACAATATGCTAACTAATGGTAATGTATTCCTTAAAAACAAATTGACCAACTGGGTTTTGAGTCCATGGATACAGTAGGACATGACATTGTAGAACACATACAATTTTTTATGTTTTGTGTATATCTTTCTACAGGTATAATATCCCTGGTGGATTATCCTTTTTTATTAGTTACTATTCTATTGGTGTGATAAACACCACGAGCAAAGCAACTTATTAAGAAGAGTTCATTTGGAATTTCAGAGGGTCAGGCTGTAAAAAAGCAGAAAGAAGGAAGCAGGTGGAAGACTTGATAGCTGAAGCAGAAACTCAGGGCTCACATCTCAAACTGCATGCATGTATGTATGTACGTACATATGTATATATGCATGTATGTATGTATGCATATGCATGTATGTATGTGTACCATGTATGTTCTTAACTGGAATTATAAATGGGTGAGAATTATCAGGTGAATGCTTGGAATGAGTCAAATCTGAATCTTTTATAAGAGAAGCAAGTCTTCTTAACTACTGAGTTGCATCTCCACCAACAAACCTTTCTTTTTAAAGTATTTCTCCTTTTTCATTTACTCCATTCCTTCTCTCCTCTCTACCTATCTCTTAACTCTCTGATTCAATACTCCTTCTTGTCTTTTCTATCCTCTTCTTTCTTTCTTACCTTTCCCCTTCACTTCACTTTTTCTCTTTCCTTTCTTCTTTTCCACTTCCTCTGTTTATTATGTTGTTGTTTCACAGGATTTATTGTTTCCTCAGGATTAAATCAAAGGTAGTTGTACTATTATTTTCGTAAAACTCATCTGTTGGATCTGGAGAGATGGCTCCATGGTTAAGAGCATTGACTGCAATTCCAAAGGTCCTGGGTTCAATTCCCACAGTCTATGTCTATGGCAAACAACCATCTGATAGAGGATCTGATCCCCTCTTCTGGTGTGTCTGAGGACAGCTACAATGTATTCATATATGTATGCATATGTATATAGTATATACATATTTGTACACATGCACACAAACATATATACTATGTTATATATATATGTTACATATATGTTACACATGTGATATATATATATATATATATATATATGAAATAAATAAAACAAACCTCACCTGTTGATTTTTAATGGAAGTCTGTCATGAGAGCATCTAGACACTTGTAGTTTGAGAGCTTTAAGTTGGTCCTTGAGCTTCTATGTTGACTTCCTTCCCAGTGATTACTTCCTGTCTTTGATAGTACTTTTGGCTGTTGATTTGTCATGAGTACTGCCATACACCTGTGTTCAGGCAATTTGCTTCCTTATTTGATGACTACTTTGCATAGATCTCTAAAGGGCGGCCCAGCTACAAGGATTTATAATCCAGGCATTTGCAGTGAGATTTGAAATGCATCAGACCAGTATGGGCATCAAGATGGAGTCACAGACTCACATGTTCATATTCCTATTGCTCTGGTTGTCTGGTAAGAGATTAAAAGTATTATATCTTAAAAGGAGTTCATTTGTAGAGAAATTGCAATTTCCTATAGGAAGTCAATAGTAAGCAGACAATGCCAATAGAAAGGACATTTTAGATTATAGCATTTGTATCATGAATTCTTTGTGTGTCCATATGTATACTTATTATTTATTTCTGATTGCAGGTGCTGATGGAGACATTGTGATGACCCAGTCTCCCAAATCCATGTCTACCTCAGTAGGAGAAAGGGTCAGCCTGACCTGCAAGACCAGTCAGAATGTGGGTAGTGCTGTATCCTGGTACCAACAAAAACCAGGGCAGTCGCCTAAAACTCTGATCTATGGAGCATCCAACCGGCACACTGGGGTTCCTGATCGCTTCACAGGCAGTGGATCTGGGACAGATTTCAGTCTCACCATCAGCAGTGTGCAAGTTGAAGACCCAGCCATTTATTACTGTCAGCAGTATAGCAGCTTTCCTCCCACAGTGCTTCAGCCTCCTACACAAACCTCCTCTGAGGATGTAACCAGATGTCTGTACCACACACTCCCAGATCGACACACTTCCCCATTTGCCTGCAGCTGCTATGCCTAACTGTTGCAAAATTTGGTAGAAAGTTAATGAACAGATACTTCAACTTGGAAGATCCTTATGGAAGAACAAAGTAAAGACATTTGTGTCTTTTTTTGCATTTTTCATACTTAGATTCTGTGTATTGTTACTCCTTTTAAGTAGGACTGAAGCATCCACCCTTGGTCTTTCTTCTTCATGAGCTTCATGTGGTCTGTGAGTTGAATCTTGGCCATAGCAAATATGGAGACAAAGTTTGGGACAGAAACTGAAGGAGGGGCTGTCTGGAGACCATTCCACCTGGGTATTCATCCCATGTACAGTCACCAATGGTAGATACTTTTGTGGATGTCAGGAAGTGCATGCTGTTAAGAGCCTGATATAGCTGTCTCCTTAAAGGTCTGCCAGAGTCTGACACATTCAGAGGTAGATGCTTGCACCTAACCATTGATCTGATCAAGGGTTCCCAATAGAGAGTTAGAGAGAAGACTGAAGGAGCTGAAAGAGTTTGTGTCCCCATGAAGAGAACAACAATACCAACAACCAGAGCTCCCCAGGGTCTAAACCACCAGCCTGGGAGCACATAGGGAGGGACCTATGACTCCATCTGTATATGTAGGGGAGGATGTCCTTGTTGGGCATAGGTGGGAGAGGAGATCCTTGGTCCCATGAAGGCTGAACACCAGGTGGGGGGAATTTAAGGGTGGGGAGATGGGAGTGGTGGGGTAGGTGGGGGCACAACCTAGTAGAAGCATGAGGAGGGGGGACGGAATAGGGCATTCCTGGGTGGTGGGAAAAATGGTGTAAGTGGATAAAATCTGAAATGTAAATATAATATACAATAAAAAAAGAAAAAATATATTTATTATCCTGTATTCTAGAGTGAAAATCTCCAATATGAACATCCATTGCCTAAATCAAGAGCCTGTTAGGCTATATTTCCCCTGGAAGATGCAGAGGACTATTTGGGTTTTGCTTAGCTCAGCTCTGAGAAGTCTCCCTCACTTTTGGATTCCTGGCAATATTCCTCCATTTCTTCTGGTTAAGATTCTTATTTACACATATCATGTTGACTTTCAAAACAATATAAAATTATATCATGTATTTTGACAATCTTCATGCCTCTTGTTTCCTTTTTCTGTCACCACCTTTCCCTCCAACTACAACACTTCTTTTACCTAGTCATCCACCTATTACCATGTGATATACATATGTGCCCACTTACATGCACACACACATACACACACACGCTCAGGGTTTTATGAATCTATAAAAATATAGGATACAAAAATCAGAGAAAACATGAGGTTTGACTTCTTAAACAACATATTTTATCTATGCTTCCTATTCCTAGGCCACATCTGCCTCTGTTGTCTTCTCATCTACTTTACCAATGTGGAGACTGTGATAATTCATTCTACTCTTCACTACATTAGTGTTCAATATGATTTTGTACCATTAGAATCAAGTTTTGTTTTCCATTTTATAATAATTAAACGTGTTTAATATTTGTTGAGGGAAATACTTTGTACTTCAATAAAAACAATATGTTAACTAATGTTAAACATGTATTAATTGAAAATTTGTTGAAACTTTATTTTGTTCTTGTTATTTGTTTTTGAGAGAACATATCATGTCCTATTAAACTGCTAAGTGGATTTCAATCTCAAAAAGTTATACCTACCTCTTCTTAGGCACTGGGATCAATGGTAGGGGCCATCATAGTCAGCCTTGAGCACCATTTAGAAAGCCAGAGATAGAACAGGGTTCCAAATAGTTGTTTGAGAACTCCAAAAATTTCTCCCCAAAAGAATGATTTCATTTTCTGTCTTCTCATGGTGGATTGTTCCCATTCTGTTGCTACTGTGCATGATGGTTTTATCCCTTCTGTTTCCACTCAAAAACCATGGGGTCTTTCACAATGTAGTCCATTCTAAATTACCCCCTAGGTCTCACAAAGGACACAATATAAGTAATTAAAAAGTGCCTTGAAAAACTGTTACTATTGATTAAGGAGGATAAAGGGCTATCAAATGAGGTTTTTAATATTGTCTGTCTCTTTTTCTGGAATATGATGAGAAAATAAAAATTACTGTAGTAGCTTGCAAAGACAATTACCACAGAAATATTACAGTCATGGGTCCAGGAGGAGGCTAAAAGCCAATGTGTTCCAGGTCATATTCACACTACACTTATAATTGGGCTGTGTAGTTCAAAAGACCATTGTTCTAAATTTAGGTTTAAAGATGTTCAGAATGGTCTTTAGTGTTTTTTCTTTTCTTTTATTGGATATTTTATTTATTTACATTTCAAATATTATAACCTCTTCAGGTTTTTCCTCCCCAAAATCCCTATCCTATTCCCCCTTCACTGCATCTATGAAGGTGTTCCCTGCCCCACCCACCCACTCCTGCCTTCCCACCTTGGTATTTTCCTATACTGGGGCATTGACCATTTTCTGCCACATAAGATGTTGGAGCCATGGATCCCTTCATGTGTACCCTTTGGTTGATTGTCCAGTCCCCAGGAGCTCTGGAGTGTGTGGCAGATTGACAATATTGCTTTCTCCACAATCACCCTCAACTCCTTTGGTCCCTTATCCAACTCCTCCATTAGAGATGCTGCACTCAGTCCAATGGTTGGCTGCGAGCATTGGCCTCTGTATTTGTTAGGCTCTGGCAGAGCCTCTCAGGAGACAACCATATCAGACTCCTGTCAGCATGCACTTCCCAGCATCAACAATAGCTTCTGGGTTTGGAGACTTTATATGGTATGGATCCCCATGTGGGGCTAGCGGAGGAGTTCTCCATTGGGTAATTGTGCCACATTTTCTGTATCTATTCTTCTGTTGAAGGACATCTGGGTTATTTCTAGCTTCTGGCTATTAAAAATAAGGCTGCTCTAATTGTATAATTGTCCTTGTAATATGTTGGAGCATCTTTTGAGTATATGTCAAATAGCTGTATAGCTGGATTTTCAGGCAGAACTATTTCCACTTTTCTCAGGAATTGTTAGATTGTTTTCCAAAGTGGTTTTACAAGTTTGCAGTTCCGCAATGTTGGAGTGTTCTTCTTTCTCAAAGCATGTTTTCTTTCTTTTTTCCCGAGGTTGCCTGTCTCCATTCTTTCTGCTGGCCTTTGGGTCTTTAGTACTTTTTCCTCAACCAATAACAGATCAGGTTCCCCTCTTCCCTCCCTTCCCTTCAACTTTTCCTCTCTAGTCCTTCCCTCCCTCCCCAATTGTTTTTTTATTTATTTTTATTGGATATTATATTTACATTTCAGGTTTTATCCCCTAACCCCCCTTACCCTTACAACCCAGAAACCTCCTATCCCATCCCCACTCCTCATGCTTCTATGAGGATGTGACCCCACCTACTCACCACACCTACCCACCCTCAAATCCCCCCCCACTTGATGTTAATCCTTCATGGGACCAAGAATTTCCTCTCCCACCTATGCCCAAAAAGGCCATCCTCCCCTTCATGTACAGATGGAGTCATGGGTCCTTCCCTGTATGCTCCCAGGTGGCTGGTTTAGATCTTGGGGAGCTCTGGTTGGTTGGTATTGTTGCTCTCCTCATGGGTCCACAAACCCTTTCTGCTCATTCAGTCTTCTCTCTGACTTTTTCATTGGGGAACCCTTGATCAGATCAGTGGTCAGCTGTGACCATTGGCCTCTGAATATGTCAGCCTTTGGCAGACCTTTAAGGAGACAGCCATATCAGGCTATTGTCAGCATGTACTTCCTGACATCCACATCAGTGTCTACCTTTGGTGACTGTACCTGGGATGGATACCCAGGTGGAATGGTCTACAGATGGCCCCTCCTTCAGTTTCTGTTCCAAACTTTGTTTCCATATTTGCTCCCTTGAGTATTTTTTACTCCTTCTAAGTAGGACCAAAGCATCCACACTTGGTATTTCTTCTTCATGAGCTTCATGTGGTCTGTGAGTTGAGTCTTGGCTATTCCAAGCTTTTGGATTAACATCTGCTTATCAGTGAGTAAATACCATGTGTGTTCTTTTGTGATTGAGTTACCTCACTTAGGATGATAGTTTCTAGTTCCATCCATTTACCTAAGAATTTCTCAAATTCATTATTTTTAATAGCTGAGTAGTACTCCATTGTGTAAATGTACCACATTTTCTGTATCAATTCCTCCACAGAAGAACATCTGGGTTCTTTCCAGCTTCTGGCTATTATAAATAAGGCTGCTATGAACATAGTGGAGCATATGTCCTTATTATATGTTGGAGCATCTTCTGGGTATATGCCCAGCAATGGTATAGTTGGATCCTCAGGTAATACTATGTCCAATTTTCTGAGGAACCACCAGACTGATTTCCAGAGTGGTTGTACCAGCTTGCAATCCCAGCAACAATGGAAGAGTATTCCTCTTTCTCCTCATCCTAGCCAACATCTACTATCACCTAAGTTTTTGATCTTAGCCATTCTGACTGGTGTGAGGTGATATCTCAGGGTTGTTTTGATTTGCATTTCTCTGATGATTAAGGGTGTTGAACATTTCTTTAGGTGCTTTTTGGACATTTGAGTTTCCTGAGTTCAGAGTTTTTTGTTTAGCTCTGTACCCCATTTTTAATAGGGTTATTTGATTGTCTGGAGTCTAATTTCTTGAGTTCTTTATATATATTGGATATTAGCCCACTATCAGATGTAGGATTAGTAAAGACCTTTTCCCAATCTGTTGGTTGCCATTTTGTCCTATTGACAGTGCTTTTTGTCTTACAGAAGATTTGCAATTTTATGAGGTCCCATTTGTCAATTCTTGGTTTTAGATCATAAGCCATTGGTGTTCTGTTAGGAACTTTTCCCCTGTGCCCAAGTATTTGAGGTTCTTCCCCACCTTCTGTTCTATTAGTTTCAGTGTATCTGGTTTTATGTGAAGGCCCTTTATCCACTTGGACTTGAGCTTTGTACAAGGAGATAAGAATGGATCAATTTGCATTTTTTCTACATGCTGAGCTCCAATTGAACCTGCACCATTTGTTGATAAGGCTGTTTATTTCCCACTCAATGGTTTTAGCTCCTTTGTCAAAGATCAAGTGATCATAGGTGTGTGGGTTCATTTTTTGGGTCTTCACTTCTATTCCACTGGTCATCTTTCGTATCTCTGTACCAATACCATGCAGTTTTTAAATCACAATTTCTCTGTAGTACAGCTTGAGTTCAGGGATGGTGATTTCCCCAGAAGTTCTTTTATTGTTGAGAATAGTTTTTGATATCTTTATTTTGTTATTTCAAATGAATTTGCAAATTGTTCTTTGTATCTCTATGAAGAATTGAGTTGAAATTTGTACGGTGATTTTATTGAATCTGTAAACTGCTTTCAGCAAGATGGCCATTTTTACTGTATTAATCATGCGGATCCATGAGAAGGGTAGATATTTTCATCATCTGAGATCTTCTTCAATTTCTTTCCTCAGAGACCCGAAGTTTTTGTCTTCCAGATGTTTCACTTGCTAGGTTAGATTCACACCAGATATTTTGTGTTATTTGTGACTATTGTGAAGGGTGTCGTTTCCCTAATTTCCTTCTCAGCCTGTTTATTCTTTGAGTAGAGAAAGGCTTCTGATTTGATAGTTGTGTCAATGTTTTCCATGGTATCTTCTGCACATGAGATTCTCTCTTCTATCTCTTGTATTCTGCTGGTGATTCTTGTGTCTGTGACTCCTGATCTCTTTTTAAAGTTTTCTATCTCCAGGGTATTTTCCCTTTGGGATTTCTTTGTTGTTTATACTTCCAGTTTTAGATCCTGGATAGTGTTTTTCTATTCTTTCACTTGTTTGGTTGTGTTTTATTGTAATTCTTTAAGGGATTTTTTTTGTGTTTTTTCTTTTAGGTCTTTTACCTGTTTACCTGTGTTTATGTCCTTCTTAAAGTTCTATATCATCATTATGAAAAGTGATTTTAAATCTGAATCTTGCTCTTTCAGTGTGCTGGGGCATCCAGGACTTGCTATGGTGGGTGAATTGAGTTCTGATGATGCCAAGTAACCTTGGTTTTTGTTGCTTACATTCTTGCCCTTGCCTTTTGCCATTTGGTTATCTCTAGTGCTACCTGCACTCCCTACCTCAGACTGGAGCCTGTCTGTCCTGTTATCTTTGTTGTTTCAGAATTCTTCAAGTCCAGCTGTATCTGTGATCTTGTGATCCTGAGATCCTGAGATCCTGGGTGTCAGAGTTCCTGAGAATCAGGCTGCCTCTGCGATCCTGTAATCCTATGATCCTGGTGGTATTAGAGCTTCTAGGAGTTGAGTTTCCTCTATGATCTTGGGTATGTTAGAGCTCCTGGGAGTCCAGCTTCCTCTGTGTGTTGTGGGATTGGTTGCAGAGGTAGCACCCAAGGTCTGCTCAGGGCACTTGTTTAGATTGAATGGAATCCATGCCAATGGGTCAGTATATGGAGTCTTTATGGGAGCAGACCAGCTAGGAGTCAACTGCTCTAGGTGAATTGGATCCTCAATTGCTGTGAGTGAAGAATATTCTCTGGGATGCATCAGAATATGGTGTGTTCCTGGAAGCAGATTAGCTAGGAATCTGCCCCAGCAGAAAGGACCAGGTAGACCGGGCAGAAGGGGTGTGGTATTTAGGAGGGTGGAGTTTTGGTAGGTGATAGATCCCTAGTGCACTGCAGGTCTCCCAGCTGCAGCTCTTGGATTTTGGGTTGTGGAGAAATTTTTTTTACCAACTGCTTTGAGTGCAGAAGTTCCTTTGGTATGGGTCAGAATATGGTGTCTTCCCAGGAGCAAACTAGCTGGAAACTCATTTCATTTACAGCAGAGCAATGACCATGCACTCCTTACATGGAACCTCTGACCACATGTTCTGTTGAATATGATGATTTCACAGGGCCAGCCACAAAAACACTTGGGATATACTGGCAATATAATAGGGAATTCTTTTCTAAACCTCACTGCCATAGGGTGACATAAGAGCAGGTGTCCCTATGAACTGCAACTCAGCTTTTCTGAGCTGATTTGAATATTAAAACATTAGCCCTGTGCAGAGTCCTCAGACTATCTTTAAAGGCAACATTCCACTGTCCATGAATCAGCCTCTAGTCCAGCTCTCAGAGATGGGGACAGCTGCTTTCTTGCTGTTGGTACTGCTGCTCTGGATTCCAGATGAAAGGGTCCCGTATTCAGAGCAACCACTGTGGACATCACAATTTTCTATGCCCTTTTGTTCTGATCATTAAAATTATGGCATTTAAATGGTGTCAAGTTTCTCTTTTATATTATGACTTCCTAGTGTGTAGGCCATAACTGCTGTTACAGATTCCACCTATGTGATGCTTTTATACTGTAAGGGGGTGCTTTCAGTTTATCTGTAACAAAAGGTGTGCTTATTATTTCAGGTTCTAATGGGAATATCATGGTGACCTAGTTTCCAGCTTTTTTTGCCTGTATTTCTAGGGCAGAGAGCCACCATCTTCAGCATGGCTAGCTAAAGTGTCACTATATTTACTTTTATTCATATAAACTGGTATCAACAGAAACCAGGACAGCAATCTAAACTTCTCATCTATTTAGCATTCAACCTAGCATCTGGGGTTCTAGCTAGGTTCAGTGGCACTGAGCTGGGGCAGACTTCATTCACCCTAACCAGCCGGCCTTTGGGTGGCTGCTGCTGCTGCAATTTATTACTGTCAACACAGTAGAGAGTTTCCTTCCACTATGATCCAGAGCTAAACAAAAATCTGTCCAGCAGCTTACTGAGCCTTAATCTCTGAGCTATGTGTTTTCTTAGGCATCTAATTCATGTGATTTTATAAGTCTTGTTTCCTAAAATGGTGAAGCTGTGAAACCATGATTTCTTAAAATGATATGTGTGTTTGTCTCACCATCTATGCTTTGTAAGTTTTCAATTTGTTTTTTTTATTAAAATCCTTGTTTTGCAGTCACAAGTGGGCATTCCATAATATCACATTTCTACTTTTATTTGCTTGAGGGTTCCATAATTCCTTTTTACTGAATCACACAGAGAAGCTTGAAGATGCTTTACTGCTTAGCTTCTGATCTCATCTCTGTGTCCATCATGAAAGCTTGTTGGCAGTCTTAGACTCATTAGCACTTCTTTTCTCCCAACAAAATATGCACATGTTCCATAATGTGGCCACATTCTCTTCTTGCTTTCTTTACTGTTTGCTGTCTTCTCTTGTGGGGGAGGTGGAGTCCCACTCTATATCCCAAGCTGATCTGGGAATCATTATCTAGTTCCCAGCGATCTTGAATTTCCAGGTTAGCTGTTTCTTCCCCTTACTTCATGATTACATAACACCGTAACCAGCTCCTCTTCATTTTCTATTTTTTTCCACCATTGCATATACATGAACTCTAGAGGCCAAAGACTGTACAGCCATGATCATGTGAGGCTTATTTCCTGACACACTGCACTTCTTAATGAGCTTTCTTTGGGTAACTGTATGTTCTCTATATAGAGTGGGAAAGCTAAACAGATCCTGAGCAACTTTGCCAGATACACATCTCTGAGTTTTTCAAGCTTACAGTACTGGCTCAGGATATTGAATCTGTATTGTATTAGTTTCCTTTTGCTATACAATAAGTTAATACAAATGTAGTGAAAAAAGGTGTTCCAGTTACAACACCTTTAGTCTTGGTGGAGTTTTTCTGGGTTCAATCCTCAGAGTCTTAAAGGCTACATTCAAGGCTGCATTCTCATCCAGACATGCAAAGAATCTCCTTTTAAGGCCAGTGAGGATGTTCCACAACTTCATTTTTTAAAATTTTAAATATGGTTTCACTAAGCCTCCCACCGTGTCTTTTACTTTGTAAATGTCCTGAATCAACCACTCATGTTCCAGGATTAAAAGCCTCATACACCCTATTAAATTTTTTCCACAGTTACCGATGGGTAGTGCAGTAAAGAAATCATGAGTGGTATAGAAGATTTCAAGAATATTATTTATCAGTCTGGCCAGGAGAATTTGACTGAACTCTGTTCCCAAACACAACAGAAGAAAAATTGTATTCAAATTCACAGTGAGTCTATTCTGAAAGAAATTCATATAGTGAGTCCTAGAACAAAATTTGATGCATATATGTGATTTCTCTTTTTACTATGGCTGAACAATATTCCTTGCACATGTGTACTATTTTTATTATCCATTCTACTGTTAATAGCCAGTAGGTTCATTTAAATTCATATTATTGTAAATAGTGCATCAATAAACATGGGCATGTGTGTATATGTATTTAATTGTGACTTAGAGTTGTTTAGGAATATACATCGTATAGCTTAATTACATGATAGTTGCATGATTTCTTGAAAACATCCCATAGTTTAGCCCTTGGTTTCTGTACCAGGTTGCAGTTCTTCAACAACACATACAGTTTGCTCTTTCTGTGTAGTAATCCCATCATTTATACTCATTTTCACAATTTTATTTTTATTAATCATTTAGGTGAAGTGATTTTTATGTTTTTACATTGTTTTCTATCTCATTGCCAAAAAACGTGAGAAATCTACAAGTCATAGAAAATCCTCTAGAGTCACTATCAGTCTTCAGAAGAACACAGGTTATTGATACCTTGAGCTGTGTTTTTTTTTCCTTTATAATTTCCATTCATTTAGAAGAGTTTGGATAATGTTGGTTTTTCTTTGTATTGTCACACTGAGGATGGAGTAGCTGACAGCACATTAAAGTTTTGCTTAAATGAAGCTGTATTTACCATGGGACATAGAACTCAGTTGTAACTTGTTGATCTACATTTTTCCCTTGACACAAGTTCAGACAACCTTCTATGATGTTCCAAAGACAAGTAACACATGATGGCAGTTAGACCATCCAAGTAGGGAAGTTTTTGTTTTGATGATATCACTGTATGAGGAGATTGTGTACATCTTACATCATAAAAATGATCCATCCTCAGCCTTTATTCTGCTCATTTGAAGCATGAAATATGTATGTTCCTGACCTACATCGACTGTCAAGAACCCCAGAGTATAGTTTCAAAATCTTGTAAGTCTGTAACTCTGACCACTGTTTCACCTGTGTACAATCCTCTCAAGTAGGTTAAGAGGGTCTGATTTGACCTATAGTAAATAGAGGTCAGGTATCTACTGATGATAATTAGAGATAATGCAGTCTGAATCATCTCAATTTCTTCAAAGGATACTGAGAGTATGAGAGACAAATGTGAGATCATATGAAATTATTAGTCATTTAAATATTTAATAATTTTCTGGCATTTCTTACTAACTACTGGATGGTTTTGCACTGTACAACCAAAGTATCTAATTTCAAATATAACTCAAGAATTTCTTGCAGTAAAAGGCTCTCTTAAATTTCTTCACAGAATTTCACTCGTTATATGTGAAAATCACCATTAGAGCACAGTTCTCTATTTTTTTTCTAGACTATGTCTCTCATGTCTTGCAGGATGAATCAGGCTCATCACCCATATCACCTAAAGACACAAGGGCATCAGCATATTCCTAGAGTCCAGCCAGTTCTGCCTTCCTTCCTCACCTCTGACCTCACCTAAGGTCCAGAGCATTAACCCCCAGGCTACAGAGAAAAACCTCATTCTGAGAACTCAGATGGTGGAGCCAAAGCAGAACTGATTTGATCTCCTCTAATCCTTGATGAAAGGTCTTGATGGAGATCTACATGTAAATTACCTGGTGGGTAAAGAGATATGGAAAGAGACAAGTGTAGGGTTGACAGCCTAGGAGGTTAGCCACTAAAAGTTTATGCTACCCACAACAGTGGAAAATAGGCAACTCTGAAGTTCTGGATCTGTTTGAAGGACACGCTGCATAAAACTCTCAATGCTAATTCAGTACTAGAGATTTGGGGCATCAAACTATGCATACCAGGCAATGTTTGGAATGGGAAAACAACTCTACTTTGCCTCTTCTAGCTAGCAAAAATAATGGAAATGCTGACATTTACAAAATCTTCAGAGTATCTGTTTTTATACAATACATTGCACCTTTTCAAGATCTACTATCAGATGAAAAAAAAAGAATAATAGAAATAAGTGTTATAAGTAGCCAGTTTTTTAATATAGTGAATTCATATTAAAAACCTATTTTATTAAAACTTTATGGGTGTATCTTCTGATATAGTAGAAGATACAATCTGACAGAAAAATTGTCCATCCTCTGCCTCTTACAAACTTTAATATATTGAGCATTAAATGTGAGGATATTTTGTAGATTCATCTTTTTGGACTGGTTTCCATATCTGTATTTAGATTAGTGTATCTTTCTGTATTGGTTTTTATCTGTTGCAAACAGAATATGACAGTATAAGGACAAATTATTTAGAATTATTTAGTGTATAGTTAGTAGTTATGTTGGTTGGAGAAGAATTTAGATTTTCCTCCAAAATCTATGAATTCACTACCCCTTGATAGTTGGCTAGGTTTCTAGTGTCAGGCATGATTTTTCTCTTGTTGAGTAAGTTTTAAGTTCAATTAGAAAACTTGGTTACCAACAAGGTACCTACTGCCCACCTTGGTATATAGTACAATAGTAGTCCTGTGTTTCATTGGTGCCATAGCTAACTAGAACTGTTGATTGGTTTCCTCCTTTTGAAGGTGGCATTGCACCTCTAGGTATTATGAAAGCTAATCCTCAGGGAGTAGGTGTCAAGTCAGTTCCATCTCAGGGTCCTCTGCGTTCTGTGTCTAAAGTACATGATTTTTGAAGTACACTATCACCTGTGAAATATTTATTGCAACCACAGTCATGCGATATATATTATGTATACAAAATAAACATTAGGTGATATTAAATTATGGGGAAATTTGTTTTAAAATACTTTTGGTATTATACAATTTTACTATTTACTAAAGATGAAAGATAATCTGCATATTAGTAATATGAGTATCCTTGCTTATTTTTATAAAAGGTTTTAATGTCTAATACTTGATTTCAAACTATGTAATACAGAATCAATATAATTCAGAGTGAGTAGATAGTATAATATAATGACCATCAGCACCTGTATTTAAGCCTTATAAAACTATACAATCCAGTGATACATGAAATTTGTGCATATGCTAAGGAGTAATTGTAGGTGACTAAACTATTCTTTTGTTATTAGAGCAGAAATATATGAATGTATATGTATGTGATGCATAACACATAATAGTCATAATAACATACATTAGTTCAGAGCTCATTTCAGTGTGACAAGTGTATTGACATGCATTGTACAGAGTGTGCATGCTGTTTGTTCAGAAGCAAGGCTACAGTGAAGTCCCATAATGCAACACAGGTAAATAATGCCAGGTACATCTCAAATCCATTGTACATCTACTTTTAAATTATATTCTATAGATGTGCATTCAGAACATTTTATTTTTGGCAATTTTTGGCTGTTGGCCTACAGGCTCAGATACAATACCCCACAGATTTAGGACTTGAGTTGTAGGATAGGCATTTTTCTAAGAAAGTTAATTTTGTTAGTGTTGGCCTTCAGCATTACATTGCAATATGTGTCCCAGAGGAATCCTTGCTTTTTTATTTTTTCCTCCATTTTCTACTTTTGGTAGCACCTTTTTGGTCTTTAGCATTTGAAAGTTTACTGTCAAGTTTCTATTATTGTCAAATTTCTATTTATGATGACATTAAAATCCTATAATCCTATGGTTGAATGAGGATGCACATAAATCCATGGAGTGAACTTTTTCAGTGTTTTGCCTCTCTGAATGAACCTCAGCTTAGAAACTGCAGTTCAAGAATTTGCAGTTCTTTCCATTGCTATCAGGTTGTGAATGGCTTTAGGCGTAAAATTTTGGAGCAGTGTTATTTAAAGTTGGTCCAAAATTTATTACTTTTTCTTTCTGTTGTTTTTTATCTCTCATGTTTCTTAATTGCCTTTCTTCTCCTTACCCAACCACAAGCCATGCCTGCCAGAAGACCAGGTAGGCTGCATACCATATACCCACCACTTTGCTTTTTCTTATCACCATTTCCATCCCCTGACTTGGGTGAACACTCCTTGCTAGACCAGAGGCCACGTTTTCTCCACAAAACTCTAGGCCGGCCAAACTCCCTCTGCCCAAAGACATTCTCCACCTTCTTCATACATCCTCACTCTGAACACTATCTCCAGTTACCTTTCTTCTCCTCTTTGCTCTGAACTAGCCTCCATCTCAGCGAGAAAGTCCTTGCTGGATCAAATGGCATTCAGGCCATCAGAATTCTTGCTCACACCCCAGACAGAGACCCTCTTCTCAACTGCAGGCCACACATTCCAGAAGATTATAGAAGGAACTGAAACTAAGTAACAAAACACCTAACCAACAAAGACTAACCCAGAAATAAGCACCTAGACCTATAATCACCACAAACCCAGATGCCTAAACACCAGTGTAAGAAAACAATCAACAACAGTCAGGGCAGTATACAATCACCAGAGCTCAGCTATCCTACTACAGCAGTCCCTTAATATTCTCACACAATCAAAGTACAAGAAAAAGTCCTTAAAATCAACTTTATGAAGATGATGTATATTCTTATTCATTTTTTAAATCCCAATCCCTGCTCTCAGTGTTGGTCCTCCCTCACAGAATCCTTTCTTTTCCCCTTCTTTTCTGAGAGTGTGGGCCCCAATGGGTATTCTCAGACCCTGGTGCATCAAATCTCTGTAATCCTAGGCACATCCTCTCCCACTGAGGCCAGGGAAGACAGCTGTGTTGGGGAATTGATTACACAGTCAGGCAACAGTTTAGGGACAGCCCCTGCTACTTTTTTTTTTGGAGATCCACATGGAAACTTAGCTGCATGTCTGCTGCATATGTGTTCTGGGGGCATTGGGTCTGTCCATGTATTCTTTGCAGTTTGTGACTCAGCATCTAAGAGCTTCCAGGGATCTAGATTGGCTGACTCTGTTGGTCTTCCTGTAGGGTTCCTATATACTTCAGGGCCTTCAATCCCTCCCCAAACTCTCCCATTAGAGTCCCCACCTCTGACAAATGTTTCGCTGTGAGTAACTGCATGTTTCAGTCAGTTGTTGCGAAGAGCCTCTCAGAGGACTGTATTGCTATGCTCCTGTCTGTAAGGAAAACAGAGTATCATTAATAGTGTCAGGGATTGGTGTTTGTCCATGGGATAAGTCTCAATTTGGGCTGGGTATTGGTTGGCCATTCCCCAGTCTTGGTACCATCTTTGCCCTGCATTTCTTTTAGAAAAGACAAAATGTTTGTTAAAGGTTTGTAAGTGGCTTGGTGTCCTTATGTTTCCACTGGGGGTCCTGGCTGACTACAGAAAGTGGCTTCTTCCAGTTCTATGTTCTCATTGTTAAGTATCTTTAATAGGTCATCTGCACTGACTGTGGGGAACTTCCCTCATCTCAAGGACTTCATCTGGGAGTTCCTAAAGATTCCCCCTACATCTGGCAGCTGCAGATTTCCATTTCAGATTTCCATTCATTCTTCTGGTCCTCTAGCCTTCTCTCATGTCTCTCCCCACACCTGATTCCCAATCTTCCCCATTCCCCTCCACATATCCTAACCCAAGCCCTTTCTTCCCTCTACATCCTATGGCCATTTTATTCCTCTTTCTAAGTGAGATTCAGGTATCCTTGCTTGGGCCATTCTTCTTGTGTAACTTCTTTGCTTCTGTCTGGGTTAATTTCTGGGTTTTTGATTTGATTCCAGTGATCAACTCATCTTTTTCTATACCAATACCATTCTATTTTTATTACTATTGCTCTGTAGTATAGTCAGGGATGGTGCTACCTCCAGAAGTTCTTTTATTGTAGAGGATAGTTTTAGCTATCCTTGGTTTTATGTTTTTGTATATGAAGTAGAGAGTTGTTCTTTCAAATCTGTAAAAATGTATTGGATTTTTGATAGAAATTGCATTGGGACTGTAGATTTCTTTTGGAAGGTTGGCATTTTTACTATGTATTTCTACTGATTCATGAACATGAGAGAGCTTTCCATCTTCTGATATCTTCTTCAATTTCTTTTCTCAAAGACTTGATGTTCTTGTCAAAATAGGTCTTTCCTTTGCTTGGTTAGAGTTGTACCAAGATATTTTGTATCATTTGTGCCTATTATGCAGGATGTAGTCTCTGTAACTTCTTTCTCAGCCTGTTTACCATTTGCATGAAAGGAAACACTGATTCCTTCCAGTTAATTTTGTATCTAGCCCCTTTGCTGAAGGTGTAGAAGGTCTCTGGCAGGAAATCTATGATCTCTTATGTATATTACTATATCATCTGCAAATAGTGATATTTCAACTTTTTCCTTTCCAATATGTATCCCCTTGAATTCCCTTAGTCATCTTATTGCTGCAGGTAGAATTTCAAATACTATATTAAAGTCACATAGAGAGAATTGTTAGCCTTGTATTGTCTCTGATTTTAATGGAATTGTTTTAAATTTCTCTCCATTTAAACTGATGTTGGCTATTAGCTTGCTGTATATTGTGTTTATTGTGTTTAGGTATATGCCTTTTTTCTCTGATCCCTCCAAGTCTTTTAACATTAAGAGGTGTCATGGTACCAGTCTCAAGGTTTCAAAAGCACATTCCAACCCTAGAGATTCTTCATGATGCCTGCAGACACAGTTGTAAAACACTGTTATGCTTTCCCAGTCCTGTGTCTGCCTGCATGCTGCAATGCTCAGTGCCACAAGGGCATGGACTAAATCTTTGAAATTATAAGGAAGCCCCAACTAAATCGTTTTCTTTAGAAAAGTTGCCATGGTTATGGTGTCTCTTTTCAGCAATAGACCCTTGAGTAAGACATCCTCTTTATACTGGTATGCATTTGTTTAGGAACATTTCTAGCACAGGAGTCCCAGAATCATATGATTGTTCCATGTTTTCCTGAGGACCCTCCACAGGGGAAGCACCAGTTTCCAGTTCCTTCAGCAGCATATACTGCTTGATCTTCCTGTACTGTCTTGCCATTATTTATAGTCATTATCTTTATTTCCTTTTTATTCATTATTCAGGAGAAATTATTTCTTATGTCTTTGCTTTGGGATCTATATGATTGTAAAAAATGAGAAGAATTTGCAATCCACAAAGATCATCTAGAAGTCATCAACCATTTTCAGAAGAACACAGGTTATTGATACCCTGAAACTTTCATTACCATATAAATTTATTTAAAACAGAATTGGATAATGCTTCTTCTTCTGCTCTATATTGCCATACTGATGTTGTTCCTGAAGGAGCTATCATGACTTTGCCTGGATGAAGTTGTGTTTCTCCTGGGCAAGAACTCAACTGTAACATATTGATTAGTTTTATCCTTTATTACATGTTGAGATTATTTTCTATTATTTTCCAAAAACAAGTAACACATGGTGCTAGTTGGACTGTCTAAGTAGAAAAGTTATTATTTTAGCCCATAACAGTGTATAAGGAGATTTTGTGCCTTGTACACAGTAATAAACAACAACATAATTTTCCTCTATTCTGCTGATTCTTAGCAAGAATGTCTTGGCTCTACCTTATGCCTGATCTATACTACCTAATGACTTACTCAGTTATTGACAGAACATGCAGTTAGGAGGTTGTTTCATGTCCAGTCAAGACTCATTGCCAGTGAGCCTCTCAGGAACCTGAGGGTCCAGTTAAAATATCTTATAAATCAGTAGCTTCTGTCACTGTCCTGGATCATGAACTACCCATTTCAAGTAAGTGTTTCAATCCCTTTGTAGGAGGCTCTCATTTGACCTGCAAGAGATGGAGGTTAGGTCTATACTCATGATAGTCAGAGAAAATGACAGAGTATTGTGTGGTCATGTGTATTTTTAGGCATTTAAATATTTAAATATTTTCTGAGGTTTCATATTAACTACTGGGTGGTTTTGTTTTGCACACTCACAATATCCAACTTAAAATGCACCCCAATATTTGTATTCAATAAAAGGCCCTCTAGGATTTCCTCACTGCATTTTACCCTTTGTATGTGACAATCATCACCAGAGTACAGGTCACTTTTTGTTAAAAGTAATGAAAGTTATTTTTTAGTTTAGGCAAAATACAATCCAGAAATAAATATATTACAGTTCAGCAATATAACTTTTAAAACTTTTGAAGCTGTATTTATTATTTTGTCACTTTAAATGTGATTATAGTGTAAGTTGATTTTCAAAATACTTTTTAAAAATTTAATTAATGAATGAATTATTTTTTACTTATTTGCTTTACATTGCTCTCACTGCCCCCTCCTGGTCATTCTATCCCACAGTGCTTCCCCTTCTTCTATGGGAGCCTGTGGGCCTCACTGGTTATCCCTTCCCCCAGCCCCTGGCACTTCAATTCTCTAAGATGCTAGGCTGCATCTCTCATACAAGGCAGCCCAGCTAGTAGAACATATCCCAAGGACAGGGACAGCTTTTGGGAAAGACTCCACTCCAGTTGTTCAGGACCCACATGAAAACCAAGCTGCATATCTGCTACATATGATCAGGGAGGCCTAGGTATAGCCTGTGAGTGTTCTTTGGTTGGTAGTTCAGACCCTGAGAGCTCCAAGGGTTCAGGTTAGTTTACTCTGTTGGTTTTCCTGTGGAGTACTTATCCCCTTTGGGACCCACAGTCTTTTTCCCTATTCTTTTGTAAGAATCCCCAAGATTTATGCACTGTTTTTCTATGGATGTCTGTATCTGTCTAAGTCAGCTTCTCAGAGGACAACATGCTCCTCTTTGTAAGCATAAGAGAACACCATTACTAGTGTTAGGTATTGGTGCTTTCCCATGGGATGGGTCTTCATTAGGGCTAGTTATTGTTTGGCCATTCTGTCAGTTTCTGTTACCTCTCCTGTGCCTGTATTACTTGTAGACATGATAAATTTTGGGTTTAAAATTTTGTAGGTAATGTGTTTCAATAGAGAATCTCTGTTGACTTTTCTGCCTGGCTACAGAAGGTGGCCTCTTCAGGTTCCATATCCCCAATGTAGTAAGACAAAGCTAAAGTCACCCCAATTTTTCTCAATAATATACAGACATAAGATTGTTTTTTTAAACACAATCTTTCTAGATAGTCCTGGCCATTCTGCAATGCACTCTGAAGTGCAGCATAGAGTTTTACTCACAGAGATTCACCTGCCTTTGCCTCCTAAGTTTGAAAAGACATTTTAATTGTTAATGTTTGTGTCATGAAATCTTTAAATGTGTCTGTCTGTCTGTCTGTCGGTCTGTCTGTCTGAGGCTGATCTTTTCCCAATTGCAGGTGCCTATGGGAGCATCATAATTACCTAGTGTTTATTACACATGACTGTGTCAAAAGGACAGAGGGTTTCCATCAGCTCTACATTCAACCAGAGCCTATTTTCCAGCTATACCCAGAATAACCACCTGGCCTGGCATCCGCAGAAACCAGAGCAGCCTTCTAAACTACTGACATCCTAGCCATCCACATGGGCATCTGGTATTTCTGTTCAGTTCATTGGCAGTCGATCTGGGACAGATTTTATTCTCACCATCATCAGTGTCCATGTTGAAGACCTGGAAGATCATTGCTGTGTGCAACATTATAATTCTCTTCCTATAGTGCCTTATTCTCCAACAAAATCTCTCTTAGTATGACCAATTGACTGCCATAGTCACTTCCATTGTCTGCCTAGTAGCCAGTGTGCCTGGTACTTTGATGAACAAAGTTTTCAGACTCTAAAAAGGAATTAATAGGCACTATTAATTAATAGGCACTATTAATTAATAGGAATTAATGCCTCCAGGATTCATGGAACATAATATAGTTATGTTTTCTGTGTAAGTTGCCATTTTTCTGTAACATTTTCTCCAACAGATTCTGTCTGGAACAAAATTATACTTCTAGAATTTAGAAATTCAACATAGAACTCCATGGCCTGAAGTTAAGATGTTGGCAGCCTACAATTCCATATCAGGGCTTTAAGGATTTTAAAATCAGTTAATTGGTTGATTGTTAAAAAATCAATTAATTGATTAATTAACTAATTAATTTTATGTGCTCTAATGTTCTGCCTATATGATTGTCTTGCACCTTTTGAAAACAGTGCCCAAACAAACACACTTTAGAGTTCAACCTGTCAGCCAGTGACTGAAACAGCAGCTTTTCCATCTGTACACAGCCTGGGAATAAAACACTCCCCTCTCCGTCCTCAAATCAGTAACACTTGCCATATTCAAGTAGACTTGTGAGTCCTGGAGATAATCCAGGGGCTAAGGTATCTTTGAATTATTTTTGAGAGGCAGTTCTTTGAGTCAAGATTAAGTAATTATTTTTCAATACTTTTGAATATTTTCTTAGTATGATTTTAATGTTTACTTGACATGAAATATTCTCACTTTTATGTCTGTGTCCATTGCAGAAATAATTGTTTGGGAACAATTTAAAAATATTCATTTCATGTTAACCATTGATATTCTTCATAAAGACAATCTTTCAATTCCAATCATGACCTTATTTTTCTTTATTGAATTTCTGACATTATCTTTGAGTAAATATTACCTAGTAATAAAATTTAGTATTGTCTCAGTTATTTTGTAAAATAATAAATGTACTTAGAGTAATCATGGTAAATTTTGTCATATCAAAGTACATGCATTTGGCAGCAATGTATACTTCAAGTTGACACTGAATAAGAATTAAACTGAAGTAAAACCTGTCAGAATCCCACAGTCTTCATGGATTTGGGATATGGACAGAACACAAAGTCAGCAGCTGAGCCTCAGAGGGCACTAACATACCAACTCTGCTCCTTATCTCCTGTCTTTGCTGAAAAAGTCAATTGTATTGACATATACTCATAATACATAGTGGTGTGTTTCATAAAAGCAATTTCTTTTAAGATCATTATATATAAACCACATTTATACACTGCCTGGATGAGCTTTTATATCATTTTTCACCCAGGCTAGGATCATCTGAGTAGGGTGTACTTCAACTGAGAAAAATTGTAGATATGACTGGGCTGTGGGCAGACCTGTAGGGACTTTTCTTAATTTCCTCTTTATAGGGGAGGATCCAGTCTGTTGTTGGTGGGGACAGGCTTTGGTATTGGACATGAGTTCTACAACAAAGCACACTGAGCAAGTCATCAGAGGGAAGCCAGAAAGCAGCACTCCTTTATCGTTTCTGGCCAGCTCCCTTCTCTGAGTTCCTGCTCTGTTTCAGTTCCTGCTCTGACTTCCCTCAGTGATATACTGTTACCTGAAAGTATAAGAAGAATATATTCTTCCATCTTTGGTTATGATATTTGATCATAGTCATAGTAATCCTAACTAAGACACATTCCTTACTCTCCTTTTTCTGTTTCATGTTTTGTTTCCCACAAGTTTTTTTCCCTTTCCTAGTTTCCCTTATACACACACACCACAATAGTGTTTATATTTATATAATTATGCCTAAAAATCCAATATTTATGAATGAGATGGTTCATGTAATAGTTTTATTTCTAAGTCATTTGTTCATCCCCTGCTTCTTCCTCATGTGTCACATATCACTCTAAACTCTCCTTATCTGCTCTTAAATGTGAAGATCCAGAAACCTCACACCATACTAAATATGTATGATTTTGTGTTGATAGTCTGTACCTTCCAGGGTTTTATCTCATATTTATGACTAAATTTAATATTTATAAAAAGGAAATCCATGGATTGATGTGAGCAATATGCTAACTAATGCCAATGTATTCCTTAAAAACAAATTGACCAACTTGGTTTGGAGTCCATGGATACAGTAGGATATTACAACATTGTAGAACATTTACAGTTGTTTATGTTTTGTATATATCTTTCTACAGGCATAATATCCCCTGTTGGATTATCCTTTTTTATTAGTTACTTTTCTATTGGTGTGATAAACAACTTATTAAGAAAGCAAAGCAACTTATTAAAAAAAGGGTTCATTTGGAATTTCAGAGGGTTAGTCCATATGAAAGTAGAAAGAAGGCAGCAGGTGGAAGACTTGCTAGCTGGCACAGAAGCACAGGTATCATCTCAACTGCACGAATGTATGTATGTATGTATGTATGTATGTATGTATGTATGTATGTGCCTGTATGTATGTGTACCATGTGAACCATTTGTGTGCTTAACTAAACTCCTAAATCACTGAGAATCATGTGAATGCTTGGAATGAATCAATCTGAGTTTTTTATAAGAGAAGCAAGTTCTCTTAACTACTGTGTTGAGTCTCCACTCCAAACCTTTTTTTAAAAAAATATTTGTTTTTTCATTTTCTCCATTTCTTTTCTCCTTTCCATCTATTTCTTACTTCCCTGATTCAATATTCCTTCTACTCTTCTGCAGTCTCTTTTTTCTTTCTTTTCCTTTTTCTCCTTTTACACTTTCCCTTCTTTCTTTCATTTCTTCATTTCCACTTCCCCTGTTTATTTTACTGCTGTTGCACAGGATTTATTTTGTCCTCAGGATTAAATTTAAGGTATTTGTACTATTATTTCTGTAAAACTCATCTATTGAGTCTGGAGAGATGGCTCAGTGGTTAAGAGATGGACTGCACTTTCAGAAGTCCTAAATTCAATTCTCAGATACCATATAATGCAAACATCCATCTGTAAAAGGATCCAACGCCTTCTTCTAGTGTGTCTGATGACAGCTACAGTGTATTCATCACACACACATGTATATATATACATATTTTTGTACACATGTATACAAACATATATAAAATCCTAAAAAACAAACCAAACTGCACCTATTGATTTTTAATGGAAGTCTTTCATGAGAGCGTCTAGACAGTTGTGGTTTGAGAACTTTAAGTTGGTCCTGGAGCTTCTATGTTGACTTCCATTCCAGTGATTACTTCCTGTCTTTGGTAGTGATTTTGGCTGTTGATTTGTCCTGAGTGCTCTCACACACCTGTGTCCAGGCAAATTACTTCCTTGTTTGATGATTACATTGCACAGGTCCCTAGAGGGCAGCCCAGCTGGCAGGATTTATAAGCCAGGCCTTTGCAGTAAGATCTGAAGTGCATCAGGCCAGCATAGGCATCAAGATGGAATCACAGACTCAGGTTTTCATATTCCTATTGCTCTGGTTGTCTGGTGAGACATTTAAAAGTATTATAATATCTTAAAAGAATTCATTTGTAGAAAAATAGGTATTTTCTATAGGAAGTCAGTAGTAAGCAGACAATGCAAATAGAAAGGACATCTTAGATTATAGCATTTGTATCAAGTCTTTGTGTGTACATATATATACTCATAATCTATTTCTGATTGCAGGTGCTGATGGAGACATTGTGATGACCCAGTCTCCCAAATCCATGTCTACATCAATAGGAGAAAGGATCTCCCTGACCTGCAAGGCCAGTCAGAATGTGAATAGTTATGTAGCCTGGTACCAACAGAAACCAGGGCAGTCACCTAAGTCTCTGATCTATGGGGCATCCAACCGGTACACTGGGGTCCCTGATCGCTTCACAGGCAGTGGATCTGGGACAGATTTCACTCTCACCATTAGCAGTGTGCAGGCTGAAGACCCAGCCATTTATTACTGTCAGCAGTATAACAGCTATCCTCCCACAGTGCTTCAGCCTCCTACACAAACATCTGAGATTCTAACCAGCTGCCTGTACCACACATCCAGTGACCTACATACTTCCCCTTCTGCCTGCAGCTGCTATGCCAAACTGTTTCAAAGTTTGGTAGAAAGTTAATGAACAGGTACTTTGACTTGAAGGGCCTTATTTATTTCTCATGTTTAGATTCTGTGTATTGAAGATGACAAATTTATTATCCTATACTCTGGAGTGAAAAGCTGTACTGTGAGTCTCCATGGATTAAATCAAGAGCCTGTCAGGCTATATTTCCACTGGAGGATGCAGAAGGAAACTTGGGTTTTGCTTAGCTCAGCTCTTAGAAGTCTCCCTCACTTTAGGACTCCTGGAAATATCTGTCTACTTCTTTTGGTTAAGATTCTAATGTACACATATAATGTTGACTTTCAAAACAATATAAAATTGTATCATGCATTTTGACAATCTTCATTCCTCCTGTTTTTTTTGTCACCGCCTTTCTCTCCAACTAACACACTTCCAATCCCTAGTCTTCCACCTATTTCCAAGTTACATACACATGTGCTCACTCACATGCACACCCCCACCCCAAGGACACACACAATTTTTTATGAGTCTATAAAATATAGGAGACAAAAATCAGAGAAAAGATGAGGTTTAATTTCTTTTTTATGTTTTTTTTTAAAGTTTTTATTGGATATTATATTTACATTTCAGATTTTATCCCTTTACCACACTACTACCCACCACCCAGGAACCTCCTATCCCATCCCCCCTCCGCATGCTTCTATGAGGATGTGCCCCCACCTACCCCCCACTCACACCTCCCCACCCTCGAATTCCCTCCCACTCAGTGTCCAGCCTACATGGGACCAAGGATCTCCTCTCCCACCTATGCCTGACAAGGCTATCCTCCCATACATGTACAGATAGAGTCACGTGTCTCTCCCTATGTGCTCCCAGGCTGCTATTTTAGTCCTGGGGGAGCTCTGGTTGGTTGGTATTGTTACTCTTCTCATGGGGCCACAAACCCTTTCTGCTCCTTCAGTCTTCTCTCTAACTTCTCCATTGGGCAACCCTTGATCAGATCAATGGTTAGGAGTGAACGTCTGCCTCTGAATGTGTCAGACTCTGGCAGACCTGTAAGGAGACAGCTATATCAGGCTCTTGTCAGCATGAACTTCCTGCCATCAACATCAGTGTCTCCCTTTGATGACTGTACATGGAATGGATACCAAGGTAGAATGGTCTCCAGATGGCCCTTCCTTCAGTTTCTGTCCCACAGTTTGTCTCCATATTTGCTCCCTTGAGTATTTTTGTTACTCCTTCTAAGTAGGATCAAGGCATCCACACTTGGTCTTCCTTCTTCATGAGCTTCATGTAGTCTGTGAGTTGAGTCTTGGCTTATTCCAAGCCTTTGGGCTAATATCCACTTATCAATGAGTAAATACTATGTGTGATCTTTAGTGATTTGGTTACCTCACTCAGGATGATATTTTATAGTTCCATCTATTTACCTAAGAATTCCTTTAATTCATAATTAATTTTTCCTTTTTTATCATTATAAAATCATAATTTTTACTTTTTAACACAGGGGATACAAACAGAAAAATGCAGGATGTGGGGAGGGGGATGACACAGGAGCATAGATGTTCAGGTGGAGTACAGATATCTTTCAAAACAGGGTATCAGCTAGGTAAAGGTTCAGGGGACAGGTCTCTATGACTCTGCCTATGATTCACTTGTCCTTATATAAGTTGGTACTATCTGCCAAGGCTGCCTATTTACAAGGTCTATGACTACTCAGGTTGGTAAATTTCCACAAAAGTTGCCTGTTTACAATAGTTTATGCCCATCTGTTTCAGTGTTTTTCCACAGAGACCCAAGACTTTGTCTTAGCAGGCATGTATGTTGATTTTATTGCTATTTATTGATTTCTATTGCTGATTTTAGGCTTATGACTGATTTTAGGCCATCAGTGTATAAGCAGGGATGCCCCTGACATTTCCTCCCTTCTCCAATGAACATATGCCTCCATGCCCCCTCTCTTTCTCTCTCTTTCTCTCTCTCATCAGCTAGCTTCTCCTCTCCTTCATCTTCTTCTCTCCTTACTCCATCTCTTCCTCTCGGTATTCCTTCCCACTCAGCTCCTCCTACATACCACCTTTCCTGTTAAAAGAAAACTTTTCTCTCAAAATACAATTAGCGCAAAATTATTCCTTTTTTCTTTTTTTATTGGATATTTTACTTATTTACTTTTCAGATGTCATCTCCTTTCTTCATTTTCCCTCCCTAGAAACCCCTATTCCAACCCCCTCCTCCTTTTTGCTTTTATAATATGTTAATTACATGTATGTATTAAGGTCAGTTCTGGGTTGAAGGTCTAGCAATACAATAGATACAAATAATCAAGGAACAAGCAAGACAATAAACACAAATAGTCAAAAACAAGGAAGGTATTAAACCCAATTACATGAATAATCCTGTAATCACTGTTACTAAGGACTTATCAGGATGATCAAAATATTTGAGCCTACTTCCCTGTTCTAGCCCAAAGTCATTTTCATGTCTGAAGCCTACTTCCTTGTTCTAGCCTAAAATTTAGATTTCTGTCTGAAATTACTTCTTGGTTCTAGCCTAAGATTTAGATTTTTACCTGAAATTACTTTTTTGTAGCCTAATATCAGATTCCTGACTGAAGCCTACTTCCTTGACCTTGGCCAATGTCATATTTCTGCCAAGCAGCTCATTTCCTTATCCTTGGCCCAAGTCAGATTCTTGCCAAACAGCCTCAAAGGCTCTTCATCTCCACTCCCCTAACTTTTTAAAAATTTCATTAACAAGAGTGAGCCTTTCTTAGGTCTTTCTGACAAAAATGGCTTCCTTACCCATCATGGAATATGCATTATCCAAAGCAATGTACTTATTATGTCTTTGGTTGGTAAGGCTCTGTGCAGAATTTTACTCATCCTTGGCTTGCCAGCCTGTTAATTTGATAACTATGTCTGGGGGTCTATTTTCAGGTTCAAGTCATGTATTTTGGCAGCCAACATGTTGATGTCGTTAAAGACAAGCTTTAACACAATGGACAGGAATAAAAGTATTCCCAGGACAAAAAGGGCTAACATGAACACGCTATATATGTCATTCTTGAAGCTTGACCAAAATAGAAATATTGACCTCAGGCCATTAGTAATTTTATATGCAGTATCTACTGTATCAATGCTCAGCAGAGAAGCTTTCTTGAAATTTATAAACTCACTATGTATTGTTAAAACATCCAGAGAGGTGTTAGAATTATGCCAAGTATACTGCAAGTGTCTCTAAACTTCTTCCTAATTATAATGACTACACTGTAAATTTTATTTTTTTTCCTTTTTTATTAGATATTTTATTTACACTTCAGATGCCATCCCCTTTCCCCATTCCCCCTTTTCCTTTTTGCATTTATACATTTTTAAAAAATGTTAATCATTGGCTTTATAAGTTTGGCATTGTTCAATCAGAGGTGTAACCCACTACCCAAACTAGATATAACAACTATCTTTGACTGGTGGAGATACATGAACATCTGCCTCCCTGTCTCCCCCCTCTTTCTCTCTTTCATCACCTAGCTTCTCCTCTCCTTTTTCTCCTCCTCTTCTTACTCCTTCTCTTCCTCTCAGTATTCCTCCCACCTTATCTCCTCCTACATATCACCTTTCCTGTTAAAATGAAACTTTTCTCTCAAAATACAATTAGAGCATAATTATGCCAATTTGTACCAGTGAGGTACAAGATAGTCTTAATACCCAGTCCATCCTTTTGTTGACTAACCAGCACCTCTGTCATTCTTCCTAACTAAAACATTTAGTTCTGAACCTGGCTTTAGGATGAATGTCAGCTGACGACCATCCACTCAAATCTTTTCTCTCAAGGTAAATAGCTATAAGTTTTCAACCCCGTCAGAAATCCAGAATGACTGAGTTAACTATAATTGTGGGAAGCACAAAGCATAGCTTCTAAAACTTAGCCAATTTATAGAGACCTCTGAACACCTGGACACTTGCTCTACTTCAAAACATTGGAGCATCTGTTCTTCTGCCTTCTGGCCCAGGATCATCTGACAGACCTTAGTGCTGCAGAATTACTAAGGGATGATTACTCTGTCTAGGCAGATAAAATCAGTCGACTATTCTGCAAGTGTGTCCTTTTCTGGACAGTAATTTGTCTGTAGAAGGAAAGAGGCAATTCTTGCCTAGTGGCTGTCTCACCACAACTGGAGTAACTCCAAGGATGCTCAATTTCTTTTTAGAATTCAATATAGGAAGCTGTCAGGAGCAGACAGGTCTCTAATGAAAATGAACATTAATACAGAAATGTTTGTCATGTCAATTCTAAGGATTTCTGATGTTTTGAAAACCAACTATCCATGTAAGGTAATCAGGACTGTTGCCTGTTAACTCCACTCAGCCATTTCTAAATAAAACATAGAGAATGCCTCCCACACTAGAAAAGCAGGATTCAGAATTAAAATCACTTCTCATGATGATGATAGAGGACTTTAAGAAGGACATAAATAACACTCTCAAAGAATTTAAGGAGAACGCAGGTAGACAGATAGAAGCCCTTAAAGAGGAAACACAAAAATCCTTTAAAGAATTGCAAGAAAACAGAACCAAACAGGAGAAGGAATTAAGCAAAATCATCCAAGATCTAAAAATGGAAGTAGAAACAATAAAGAAATCACAAAGGGAGACTACTCTGGAGATAGAAAACCTAAGAAAAGGATCAGGAGTCATAGACACAAGTATCTCCAACAGAATACAAGAGTTAGAAGAAAGAATCTCATGTGCAGAAGATACCATGGAAAACATTGACACAACTGTCAAAGAAAATGCAAAATACAAAAGCTACTAAGCCAAAACATACAGGAAATCCAAGACACAATGAGAAGGCCAAACCTAAAGATAATAAGTATAAATGAGGGGGAAGACTCACAACTTAAAGGACCAGTAAATATCTTCAACAAAATTATAGAGGAAAACTTTCCTAACCTACAGAAAGAAATGTCCATAAATATACAAGAAGCTTACAGAACTCCAAATAGTTTAGACCAGAAAAGAAATACCTACCACCACATAATAATCAAAACATCAAATGTACAAAACAAAGAAAAAAATACTAAAAGTACTGAGGGAAAAGTGTATAGTAACATATAAAGGCAGACCTATAAGAATTGCACCAGACTTCTCACCAGAGACTATAAAAGCCAGAAGATCCTGGACTGATATCATACAGACCCTAAGAGAACACAAATGCCAGCCCAAACTACTATACCCAGCAAAACTCTCAATCAATATTGATGGAGAAACCAACATATTCTATGACAAAACAAAATTTACACAACATCTTACCACAAATCCAGCACTTCAAAGGATAATTGGTGGAAAACTCCAACACAAGGAAGGAAACTACAACCTAGAAAAAGCAAGAAAGTAATCTTCCAACAACCCTAAAAGAAGATAGCTACACAAATATAACTCCACTGCCAATAACAAAAATAACAGGAAACAACATTCATTTCTCCTTAATAGCTCTTAATAGACTCAATTCTCCAATGAAAAGCCATAGACTATCAGACTGTATACATAAACATGACCGAGCATTTTGCTGCATACAGGAAATGCACCTGTGTGAAAAATACAGACATTACCTCAGAGTAAAAGGATGGAAAACACTCTTCCAAGCAAATGGTCCCAAGAAACAAGCTGGAGTAGCGATTCTAATATAAAATAAAATCGTTTTTCAAGCAAAAGTAATCAAAAAAGATAAGGAAGAACACTTCATAATCATCAAAGAAAAAAATGTACCAAGAGAAACTCGCAATTCTGAACACCTATGCCCCAAATGCAAGAGCACCCATATATATAAAAGAAACTTTACTAAAGCTTAAAGCATGCATTGTACCTCACAGAATAATAGTGGGAGATTTCACAACCACACTTTCAGCAATAGACAGATCATGGAAACAGAAACTTAAATGAGATAAAATGAAACAAACAGAAGTTATGAACCAACTGGATTTAACTGATATCTACAGAACATTTCATCCTAAAGCAAAAGAATATACCTTTTTCTCAGCACCTCATGGAACCTTCCCCAAAATAGACCATATAATTGGTCACAAAACAGGCCTCAACAGACACAAAAAGATTGAAATAATCCCTTGTATCCTATCAGATCATCATGGACTAAGGCTTGTCTTTAATATGGACAAAAACAATGGAAAGCCCACATACACCTGGAAACTGAACAATACTCTACTCAATGATGACTTGGTCAAGGAAGAAATAAAGTAATTAAAGACTTTTTAGAATTTAATGAAAAGGAGGATACATTATACCAAAACTTTTGGGACTCCACGAAAACAGTACTAACAGGAAAACTCATAGCTCTAAGGGCCCACAAAAAGAAACTGGAAAGACCATACACTAACAACTTGACAGAACACCTGAAACATCTAGAACAAAAATATGCTAATATACCCAAGAGGAGTAGACAGCAGGAAATAATCAAACTCAGGGCTGAAATCAACCAAGTAGAAACAGAAAGAACTATACAAAATATCAACAAAACCAGGAGCTGGTTCTTTGAGAAAATCAACAAGATAGATAAACCCTTGGCCAGACTAAACAAAGGGTACAGAGACAGTATCCAAATTAATAAAATCAGAATTGAAAAGGGAGACATAACAACAGAAACTGACAAAATTAAAAAAAATCATAAGATCCTACTACAAAGGACTATACTCAACTAAATTGGATAATCAGGGATGAAATGGACAATTTTCTCGACAGATACCAGGTACCAAAATTAAATCAGGAGCAGATAAACCATCTAAACAGTTCTATAAACCCTAAAGAAATAGAAGAAGTCATTAAAAGTCTCCTGACCAAAAGAAGTCCGGGGCCAGATGGTTTTAGTGCAGAATTCTATCAGACCATCAAGGAAGATCTAATACCAATTCTCTTCAAGCTAGTCCATTGAATAGAAACAGAAGGAACAAAACCCAATACATTCTATGAAGCTACCATTACACTCATACCTAAACCACAGAAAGACCCAACAAAGAAAGAGAACTACAGACCAATCTTTCTTATGAATATTGATGCAAAAATACTCAATAAAATTTTTGCAAACTGAATCCAACAACACATCAAAACAATTATCCATCATGATCAAGTAGGCTTTATCCCAGGATGCAGGAATGGTTCAATATTCAGAAATCCATCAATGTAATCCACTACATAAATAAACTCAAAGAAAAAAACACATAGTCATCTCACTAGACTCTGAGAAAGCATATGACAAAATTCAACATCCCTTCATATTAAAAGTCTTGGAAAGATCAGGAATTCAAGGCACATATCTAAACATAGTAAAAGCAATATACAGAAAGCCAGCAGCCAACATCAAGCTAATTGGAGAGAAACTTGAAGCAATTCCACTAAGGTCAGGGACTAGACAAGGCTGCCCACTCTCACCTTACCTATTTAATATTGTACTGGAAGTCGTAGCTAGAGCAATTAGACAACAAAAGGAAGTCAAAGGGATACAAATAGGAAAGAAAGAAGTCAAAATTTCACTATTTGCAGATGATATGTAGTATACTTATGTGACCCTAAAACTTCAACCAGAGAATTCCTAAACCCGATAAACAACTTTAGTAAAGTGGCTGGATATAAAATCAACTCAAACAAATCAGTAGCCTTTCTCTACTCAAAGGATAAACAGGCTAAGAAAGAAATTAGGGAAATGACACCCTTCACAATAGCCACATATAAAATAAAATATCTTGGAGTGAATCTAACCAAGCAAGTGATAGATCTGTATGACAAGAACTTCAAGTCTCTGAAGAAAGAAATAGAAGAAGATCTCAGAAGATGGAAAGATCTCCCATGCTCCTGGATTGGCAGGATTAACTTAGTAAAAATGACCATCTTGCCAAAAGCAATCTACAGATTCAATGCAATCCCCATCAAAAATCCAAATCAATTCTTCATACAGATAGAAAGAGCAATTTGCACATTTATTTGGAATAACAAAAAACCTAGGATAGCAAGAACTATTCTCAACAATAAAAGAACTTCTGGGGAAATCACCATCCCTGACCTCAAACTGTACTACAGAGAAGTAGTGATAAAAACTGCATGGTATTGGTACAGAGACAGACAGGATGATCAATGGAATAGAATTGAAGACCCAGAAATGAACCCGCACACCTATGGTCACTTGATCTTTGACAAGGGAGCTAAAACCATCCAGTGGAAAAAGGTCAGCATTTTCAGCAAATGGTGCTGGCTCAACTGGAGGTCAGCATGTAGAAGAATGCAAATCAATTCATTCATATCTCCTTGTACAAAGCTCAAATCTAAGTGGATAAAGGACCTTCACATAATGCCAGATACACTGAAACTAATAGAAGAGAAGTTGGGGAAGACCCTTGAATACATAGGCACAAGGGAAAAGTTCCTGAACAGAACACCAATGGCTTATGCTCTAAGAACAAGAATCAACAAACACGACCTCATCAAGTTGCAAAGCTTCTGTAAGGCAAAGCATACTGTCAATCAGACAAAACGGCAACCAACAGAGAAAAGATCATTACCAATCCTAGATCCGACAGAGGACTAATATTGAACATATACAAAGAACTCAAGAAATTAGATGCCAGACAATAAAATAACCCCATTAAAAATGGGGTACAGAGCTAAACAAAGAATTCTCAACTGAGGAAACTCAAATGGCTGAGAAGCACCTTAAGAAATGGTCAACATCCTTAGTCATGAGGGAAATGCAAATCAAAACAACACTGAGATACCACCTCACTCCAGTCAGAATGGCTAAGATCAAAAATTTAGGTAATAGCAGATGCTGGTGAGGATGTAGAGAAAGAAGAACATGCCTCCATTGTTGGTGGGGTTGCAAGCTGGTACAACCACTCTGGAAGTCAGTCTGGCGGTTCCTCAGAAAATTGGCATAGCACTATCTGAGGACCCAGCTATACCAATACTGGGCATATACCCAGAAAATGCTCCTACATATAACAAAGACATATGCTCCACTATGTTCATAGCAGCCTAATTCATAATAGCCAGAAGCTGGAAAGAACCCAGATGCCCTTCAACAGAGGAATGAATACAAAAATTGTGCTATATTTACACAATGGAATATTATTCAGCTATTAAAAATAGTGAATTCAAGAAATTCTTAAGTAAATAGATGAAACTAGAAAATATCATCCTGAATGAGGTAACCCAATCACAAAAGAACACACATGGTATTTACTCACTGATAAGCAGATATTAGCCCAAAAGTTTGAAACAAATTGATTCAACTAACAGACCACATGAAGCTCATGAAAAATGAAGAACAGTTCTGGATGACTAGGTCTTACTCAGTAGGAGTAACAAAATAACCAAGGGAGCAAATATGGAGACAAAGTGTGGGACAGAAACTGAAGGTGAGGTTGTATAGAGACCATTCCACCTGGATATTCATCCCATGTATAGTCACCAAAAATAGACGATGATAAGGATGACAGGAAGTGAATGCTGACAGCAGCCTGATAAGGCTGTCTCCTTAGAGGTCCCTCAGAGTCTGACATACACAGAAGCAGATACTCACAGCTAACCATTAATCTGATCAAGGGTTCCCAATGGAGAAGTTAGAGAGAAGACTGAAGGAGCTGGAAGGGTTGGTGGCCCCATGAGGAGAGCAACAATACCAACCAGCCAGAGCTCCCCAGGTTCTAAACTACCAGCCTAGGAGCACATATGGAGGGACACATGACTCCAGCTGTATATGTAGGGGAGAATGGCCTTGTTGGTCATAGGTGGGAGAGGAGATCTTTGGTCCCATGAAGGCTGAACACTGAGTGGGGGGGATCTGAGGGTGGGGAGGTGGGAGTGGAAGGTAGGTGGGTTCACATCCTCATAAAAGCAGGAGGAGGGTGGATGGGATAAGGGGTTCCTGGGTGTTGGGGGGAATGGGGTAAGAGGTTAAAATTTGAAATGTAAACATTATATTCAATAAAAGAGGGGGAAAAGCTGTTAGAACCAACATCTTTAATATAATGTCAGCCCTATAAAAATTATCTTGATACTAAAATTTGCTTTGAGAATTGTATATTGCAAAATACACAGCCTTGGTGTATCCACTCATCAAGCAAGCTGAGCTGATCTACTCAAACCTCTGATGTCCTGGAATTCCATCTGGATGCAGTGAAGACTCAGCATCAGAGGCTTATCAATTCACTCTCCCTCCCCACTCCTCTTCTAATATCTCAACACCCATAATCAGCTTGAAGAAGTTAATGAACAGTCAGCACCCCTACTCCCTGGGCTTGGGGACTAAGGTGGTAAATATTGGACTGTCTTTCTAGGGAAAAGTAGTGGTTTGTGTGAATAGGGAGGATTATCTAGGATTTATTACATAGCCATAACTTATTGGTAGAAATCTGTATAATTATTATCAAGATGAAATTACAATTTCTTAAATGGCACAAAATTTACTTTGATTTCAAATTTAAGGTTTTCATTGGTACAAACTTCTTATTGATATAAAAGTGACATGAATATTGATACTCTCATAGGCATTGTACCTGTATAACACATTTAGGAATACAAGTCTTAGACCCAGTTTTTCTTTAACTTTTTTTTAACTGATTTGAGATGGTTAGCCTGTGAGTAAAGGGACTATAGCAAATTCATGGCTTGGAGTTTATTGTTAGGGTGTTTTCTATGTTTTATTTAGAAATAGCTGAGTGGAGTTAACAGACAACAGTCCAGATTACCTTACATGGATAGTTGGTTTTCAAAATGTCAGAAGTCCACAGAATTGACGTTACAAATATTTCTGTATGCAATGTTCATTTTGATTAGAGACCTGGCCGCTCTTGATTCCAAGAAGAAATTGACCATCTTTGGAGTTACTCCAGTTGTAGTGAGACAGCCACTAGGCAAGAATTGCCTCTTTCCATCTACAGACAAATTACTGTCCAGAAAAGGACACACTTGCAGAAGAGTCAACTGATTATATCTGCCTAGACAGAGTAATCAGCCCTTAATAATCCTGCATCACTAAGGTCTGTCAGATGATCCTGGGCCAGAAGGCTGAAAATCTCCAAGGTTTTGTAGTATCTGATGCTCCAAGGTTTTGTAGTATAGGTAGTGTCCAGGTGTTCAGAGGTCTCTATAAATTGGCTAAGTTTTAGAAGCTATGCTTTGTGCTTCCCATAATTTTAGTTAACTCAGCCATTCTGGATTTCTGATGGGGTTAAAAACTTATAGTCTCATGGCCAATTCTGGGTATTTACCTTGAGAGAAAAGATTTGAATGGATGGTTTTCAGCTGACATTCATTCTAAAGCCAAGGAAAAAGCCAGGTTCAGAACTAAGTGTTTTAGTTAGGATAGATGACAGAGGTTCTGGTTAGTCAACAAAATGATGGACTGGGTATTAGGACTATCTTGCACCTCACTGGTACAAATTGGCATAATTATGGTCCAATTGTATTTTGAGAGAAAAGTTTCATTTTAACAGCAAGGGTGATATGTAGGAGGAGCTAAGGTGAGAGGAGTACCAAGAGGAAGAGAAGGAGTAAGGAGAGGAGGAGAAGAAGGAGAAGCTAGATGATGAGAGAGAAAAAGAGGGGGGAACATGGAGGCAGATGTTCATGTGTCTCCACAAGTCAAAGATAGTTGATATATTTAGGTTGGGTATTGGGTTACACTTCTGATTGAGCATTACCAATCTTATAAAGCCTTTGATTAACATTTTTTAAAAGTGTATAAAAGCAAAAAGAAAAAGGGTGCATGTGATAGGGGTTCTCTGAGGGGGGATGGGGAAAGAGGATGGCATCTGAAATGTAAATAAAATATCCAATAATTTTTTTAAATTAACAACAACAACAAAAAAGAAATCAACAAAGAATTTTCGCTGAGGAATATCGAATGTCTGAGAAGCACCTAAAGAAATGTTCAACATCCTTAGTCATCAGGAAAATGCAAATCAAAACAACCCTGAGATTCTACCTCACATCTGTCAGAATGGCTAAGATTAAAAACTCAGATGACAGCAGATGCTGGTGAGGATGTGGAGAAAGAGGAAGACTCCTCCATTGTTGGTGGGATTGTAAGCTTGTACAATCACTCTGGAAATCAGTCTGGTGGTTCTTCAGAAATTTGAACATAGTGTTACCTGTGGATCCTGTGATACCTTTCCTGGGCATATACCCAAAAGGTTCCTCAAGGTATAAAAAGAACACATGCTCCACTATGTTCATAGCAGCCTTATTTATAATAGCCAGAAGCTTGAAAGAACCCAGATGTCCTTCCACAGAGGAATGGATACAGAAAATGTGCTATATTTACACAATGGAGTACTACTCAGCTTTTAAAAAGGATGAATTCATGCAATTCTTAGGCAAATGAAACTAGAAAATATCATCCTGCTTTAGGTAACCCAACCACAAAAGAACACACATGGTATGCACTCACTGAAAAAATCTCATAATACCCAAGACATAACTCCCAGACCACAAGAAGCCCAAGAATATGAAAGACCAAAAATGTGGGCGCTTCGGTTCTTTTTTTTTTTTTTTTTCTTTTTTTAAAAATATTTTATTTCCATTTCAGAGGTGGATACTCACAGCTAACCATCAAACTGATCACAGGGTCCCCAGTGGAAAAGTTAGAGTGAAGACTGAAGGATCTGAAGGGACTTGTGGCCCCATAGGGAGAGTGACAATACCAACCAACCAGAACTCCCAGGGTCTAAACTGCTAGCCTTGGAAAACAAATAGAGGGACCCATGTCTTCTTCTGTATATGTAAAGGAGGATGGACTTCTCAAGTATCAGTGGGAGAGGAGGGCTTTGTTTTTTTAAGGCTAGATGCCCCAGTGAGGAGGAATTTGAGGGTGGGGAGGTAGGAATTGATGGATGGGTACACCCTCATAGAAATAGGAGGTGAGAGGATTGGTTAAGAATTTTCTGTGTGGGGAAACTGGGAGAGGGAATAACATCTGAAATGTAGAAAAATAAAGTGTCCAATAATAAAAAAGACAAAACAAAAGAGAAAAACAAACAAACAAACAAACAAACAAACATCCAGATAATGGACGTGGTATTACAGTCGAATTTTTGACACATTTTTGGAAGCAATTTAACATTAGCCATATTACTGGGATTCCTTATAATTGTCAAGGATAAGAGACCGTGAAATGGGGCCCATGGAACTTTAAAACAATATCTTCATAAAATAAAAAAGGGGGAGATATATCCCCATACATCACAACTTTATTTAAATCACATTCTTTTTATTTTTTATTTTAAATTAAAAAAATTTGGATGCTAAGGAACTTTCTGCTGAATGTCCATGGCACTCTACAACTAGGCATACTTATGCATAGGTGAAAGGGAAAGATCCACTTACTGGCATAAGGCATGATCCCAATCAGGTATTAAATATGGGAAAGAGGACATGTTTGTGGTTTTTTCTGCAGGATGCTGAAGGAGCATGGTGGCTGCCAAAGTGACAGGTGAGACATGCTGATGCCAGGACAAAGAATTATGCTGACCCGTGAGCTTGCTGAGTGCCCTTACAATGGTGACTAGGAAGCTGTATTGACATATGTTTCTGACCTACCATTGCTTACCTAGACCCCTGATGGTACCTTGCCTCAAGTTTTTAGACCTTATGGAACAAAGAATCAAAAAGAGAAGTTATAATGACTCTTGTACTTTTCTAAAATGTGACCAGTTATTCAGACTCAACCATGGACTAGTCTAGAAATCAATCCAATATTGGAAATAACAGTCTTCATTTGGAAGTCTGGTTCTGGACATTTTTGAGACATATTCAGAGGTTAGCTGCAGTTCTCTATGATGTTATGTTAGCAAGGGATAAATTTGGTGCAGGATCTGGATTTGAAAGAGGTGTTAGCACAAGTTAAGGATCTTTTAATTGTCAAGTTTGAATTACTTTTGTTTCTTTTACAGTGTTTAATGTAAGTTGCATTGGTTGTGCACCTTCTAATTGTGTTTTGAAATCCAGCATGTCTATCAACCAGCTTTTGTTTCAGTGCCCTGAGAATCATAAAGCCTCATTATTCTAAAAATAGCTTGCAAGTACTGGAAGAAATGAGTCAGGCTTTTAGCCTAAGCAAGAGGGTAGTGGGCTTGGTTATTTGTGGTATAAACCTTTGATTACATTATTTGCTAGGACCACTGCTTCTGCAATTGCTTTGACACAAGAAGTTAAGACAGCTACTTTTGTTAATAATTCATCAAAAATGTTACTAATGTGTTGAATATACAAGGGGACTTAGATAGGCATTTGGAAAAACTGACTGATCTTTATCCTACTCAAATTATTGGAAGGATGTTCAGAATCTAAGAGTAAGGAGTCATCTCGAGTGTCATGCCAAATACCATTGGATTCATGTTAGTTCTAAAATTTACAGTGGTAGTTTAAAGACACTTGAAGTGTATGTGTCATAATTCTAACACATCTCTGCATGTTTTAACTTGACGTAGTGAGCTTATGAATTTCAATAATGGTGCTCTGTTTAGTGTTGTTGCAGTAGATACTGTTTATAAAATTACCCATGGCCTAAGTCAGTATTTCTATTTTGGTCAAGCTTCAAGGATGGCATATATAGCTTGATCATGTTAGCCCTTTTTGTCCTGGAAATACTTTTATTCCTGTCCATCATGTTAAAGCTTTAACAACATCAACATGTTGGCAGCAAAAGTACATGGCCTGAACCTGAAAATGAATCCCCAGATAGAGTTATTAAACTAACAGGCTGGCAAGTCAAAGATGGGTAAGATTCTTCACAGAGCCTTACTAACCTTAGACAGAAGTGCATTGCTTTTGATAATGCATATTTCATGACAGGTAAGGAAGGCATACTTGGCAGAATGATCTAAGACAGGCTCAGTCTTGTTAATGAAATAAAAAAGTGGGCAGAGGTGGAGAGTCTTTGGGGCTGCTTGGCAAGAATCTGATATGGGCCAAGGTCAAGGAAGTGGGCTGTTTAGAAGATATATGACATTTGCCATGGACAAGGAAGTAGGCTTCAAGCAGAAATGTGACATTAGGCTAGAACAAAGAAGCAATATCAGGCAGGAATCTAAATCTTAGGTCAGAACAAAGAAATTATTTCAGGAAGGATCTAAATATTAGGCTAGAACAAAGAAGTAATTTTAGGCAAGAATCTAAATTTAAGGCTAGAACAAGGAAGCCTGACAAAAACAGAGGCAGTTTCTCACAGCCAACCATTGGACTGAGCACGGGGTCCTCAATGGAGGAGTTAGAGAAAGGACTGAAGGAGCTGAAGAGGTTTCAGAAATGAAAATGACTTTGGGCTAAAACAGGGAAGTTAGCTTAGATATTTTGGTCTTCCTGATAAGCTCTTAGAAACAGTGATTAAGCTCTTAGAAACAGTGATTAAGGGAGTGTTTATGGAATTTTGTATATTGCCTTGCTTGTTCTTTGACTATTTGTGTTTATTGTCTTGCTTCCTTGATTTTTTGCATCTATTGTATTGCTAGTCTTTCAACCTACAACTGACCTGAATATTTGCATGTAATTAAAATGGTATAAAAGCAAAAAGGAGGAGGTAGGATGAGATAGGGTTTCTAGGGAGGGGAAATGTGGAAAGGGGAGGACATCTGAAATGTAAATAAATAAAATATCCATTAAAAAACTTAGGTGACAGCAGATGCTGGTGAGGATGTGGAGAAAGAGAAATACTCCTCCATTTTTGGTGGCATTGCAAGCTTTTATAACCACCCTGAAAATTAGTGTAGCAGTTCCTCTGAAAATTGGACATAATATTACCCGAGGACCCATCTATAGCACTTCTGGGTACATACCCAAAAGATGCTCCAATATATAACAAGGACACATGCTCCTCTATATTTATAGTAGGCTTATTTATAATAGCCCGAAGCTGGCAAAAACCCAAATGTTCTTCACAGAAGAATGGTTACAGAAAATAGTGTACATTTATAATATTGAGTACTACTCAGCTATTAAAACCAATGACTTCATGTAATTCTTAAACAAACAGAAGGAACTAGAAAATATCATCCTGAGTCAAGGAACCCAGCCACAAATGACCTCACATGGTACTTACTCACTGATAAGTAGATATTAGGCTAAAAAGTTTGAATAATCACAGTACAACTCACTATCCATATGAAGCTCAAGAAGAAGGAAAACCAAAGTGTGAATTCTTCAGTCATTTTTAGAAAGGGGAACAAAGTAGTCATGGGCAGGTAGAGAGTGTGAGGGACTTTGAAGGAAAAGTGGAGGAAGAGGGGAAAAGGATAGGCAAGCTCTGGTATGGGTGGAGACTTGGATGATATACAGAGGGTCAGGAAATTGTAGCATTGGGGAATAGGGAACTGGGGCAGTCACCAGAAATCTTAGAAGCCAGGAAAGCAAGAGCTTCCCAGGACCTAATGGTGAAGATGTTAGCTGAAATACCCAACCAAGGGGAGGAAGAACCCATAGAAACCATATCCAGAGGTTAGGCAAAGCCCCCGTTTGGGAGATGGGGCAACCCACTCATCTCCTATTTTTTGACCCAGAATTTCTCCTGTTTAAAGGAAATATTGGGACAAATTGTGAAACAGAGACTGAAGGAAAGGCCATTCAGGGACTATTCCCACCTGGGGATTCATCCCATAAAAGTACACCAAACAGAGACACTATTGCAGATGCCAGGAAGTGATTGCTCATAGGATCCTGATATAGCTGGCTCCTGATAGACTCTGTCAGAGCCTGACAAAAACAGAGGCAGTTTCTCACAGCCAACCATTGGACTGAGCACGGGGTCCTCAATGGAGGAGGTAGAGAAAGGACTGAAGGAGCTGAAGAGGTTTGCAACCCATAGGAAGAACATCAATATGAACCAACCAGACCCCCCAGAGCTCTCAGGAACTAAACCACTAACCAAAGAGTACACATGGAGGGACCCAAGGCTCCAGCTGCATATATAGCAGAGGATGGCCTTGTAGGGCATCAGTGTGAGGAGTAGCCCTTTATCTGTTGGGGTTTGATGCCCCAGCATAAGAAATGTCAGTGCAGGGAGGATGAAGTGAGTTAGGGTGTGTAGGAGCACTTTAATTGAAGCAGTGGCAGTGGGATTGGATAGGGAGGTTCTAGAGGAAAAACCTGGAAAGAAGATAACATTTGAAATGTAAGTAAATAAAATATCCCATGAAAGAAAAAAGACCCATAAAAAAGAAAATTAACTAACCCTGAACTGTAACAAATATTGTGATCAAAATTCTTTTATACTCTCTTGTGTATCCTATGATATTTGTAACAGAATATGTTCCTCAAGCAATGTCACTATTAAACACAACCTGAAGGATCCCCATGTACAAATTCAAGCAGGATACTGTCATACCAGTGGAAAGCTTGCAACATTTAGGCCAGCAGATGCTCCAGGGAGACCACTTTCTCTAGCAGCAAGCCAAACACAGCTGTCTCCTCAGTGCTGGTTGGACTGATGCATTGGGTAGCCAAATAATATTGTTGGGATGACCTGGATGTCCTGTCTCCTAGTCAGTAAGCTTTCATAAATAAACATCTCACTTTTAGCCTGCAAAAAAAGAAAGAAAAAGAAAAGTATTGTTCTTCAAAATACACTGTTATTTTTTAGTTATTTATTTCTGTTATGTATATGACATTTCTGTTATGTTTATGTAAAGACACTGTAGTTGTCTTTAGACACACAAGAGAAGGAATTGGATCCCATTACAGATGATTTTGAGCCACCATATGGTTGTGGAGAATTGAACTCAGGACCTCTGGAAGAGAACTCAAAGTGCTCTTATCTACAGAGCCATCTCTCTAGCCATATATTGTTTTTAGGAGATACAAAAGTTAGTTTGGGGCTGGAGAGATATCTCAGTGGTTATGAGGCCTTCCTGCTCTTAAGAGCACATGAGTTCAGATTCTAGCACCCATATGGCAAATGATAACCTCTTGTAAGTCTAGTTTCAGCAGATCAAATGCCTTTTTCTGGAACCTAAGGACAACAGGCACATGTGTGGGGCACAGATTTTTATACAGACCTATCATACCATAAAATATAAATAAGAACATTTTTAAAAAGCTTAAGTCAGAAAAATCACAGTGCTACTGTAACTCATTTGTTTGATTTTGTATTGGATATTTTATTTATTAAAATTTCAGATGTTATCCTGTTTTCTCATTTCCCCCCAGAAACCCCTAATCCTGTCCCCCTCCTACTGCTTCTATGATGGTGTGCCTACACCCATCCACACACACCCAACTCCTTGCCCTCAAATTCCCCCCAAATGTGGCATCCAGCCACATAGAAACCAAGGCCCTCCTCTCCCACTGATAGTTGAGAAGTCCATCCTCCTCTACATATACAGCTGGACTCATGGGACACTCCATGCCTGTTACCAGGCTGGCAGTTTATATACTGAGCGCTCTGGTTGGTTGGTATTGTCACTCTCCCCATGGGGCTGCAAGTCCCTTCAGCTTTTTCAGTCTTCTATCTAACTTCTCCATTGGGACCCCATGATCAGTTCAATAGTTAGCTCTGTATATGTCAGAATCTGGCAGAGCCTATTAAGAGACATATCAGGCTCCTGTCAGTATGCGCTTTCTGGCATCCACAACAGGGTCTGCCCTTAGTGACTGCACATGGGATGGATACCTAGGTGGGGCAGTTTTGAGACAGCTCCTCCTCCATTTTCTGGTCCACACTTTGTCTCCATATTTGCTCCCATGACTATTTTGTTACTCCTAAGAAGGACTGAAGCACCCATACTTTAGTCTTCTTTTGTTTTAAGCTTCATGTGGTCTTTGAGTTGTATTGTGGGTATTCTGAGCTTGTGGGTAATATCCACTTATCAGTGAGTGCAGATCATGTGTGTTCTTTTGTGATTGTGTTACCTAACATGAGGTGATATTTTCTAGTTCCATTCATTTGGCTAAGAATTTCATGAATTCATTGTTTTTAATAGCTGAGTAATACTTCATTGTGTAAGTGTACCATATTTCCGAATCCATTTCTCTGTTGAAGAACATCTGGGTTTTTCGAGCTACAGGCTATTATAAATAAGGCTGTTATGAATATAATGGTGTATGTGTCCTTGTTATATGTTAGAGCATCCTGTAGGTATATGCCCAGGAGTTGTATGGTATAGCTGTGTCCTCAGATAATGCTATGTCCAATTGTCTGAGGAACCTTCAGACTGATTTCTAGAGTAGTTGTACCAGCTTGGAATCCCACCACATTGGTGTCCTGTTCAGGAATTTTTCTCCTATGCCCATGTGTTTGAGGCTCTTCCCCACTTTCTCTTCTATTAGTTTCAGTGTGTCTCATTTTATATGGAGGTCCTTGATCCACTTGGATTTGAGTTTTCTACCAGGAGATAAGAATGCTTTTGTTTTTGAATGAAATGTTCTATCAATATCTGCTAAATCCATTTGTTTTATAACTTCTCTTAGTTTTACTTTGTTGATTTCAGCCTTGAGTTTGATTATTTCCTACAGTCTACTCCTCATGAGTGTATTTGCTTCTTTGTGTTTTAGAGCCTTCAGGTGTGCTATCAAGTTGATAGTGTATGCTCTCTCCAGTTTCTTTTTGTAGACACTTAGAGCTATGAGTTTTCCTCTTAGAACTGTTTTCATTGTGTCCCATAAGTTTGTTATGAAGTGCCTTTATTTTTATTAAGTTCTAAAAAGTCTTTAATTTCTTTCTTTATTTCCTCCCTTACCAAGTCATTGAGTATAGTTTTGTTCAGTGTCCATGTGTTTGTGGGCTTTCCATTGTTTTTGTTATTATTGAAGACCACCCTTAGTCTTTGGTGATCTGAAAGAATGCAAGGGATTATTTTAACATTTTTGTATCTGTTGAGGTCTGCTTTGTGACGATTTGGGGTCTATTTTGGAGAAATTACTATGAGGTGCTGAGAAAGAGGTATATTTTTTTGTTTTAGGATGAAATGATCTATAGATATCTGTTAAATTTATTTAGTTCATAACTCCTGTTAATTCACTGTGTCTCTGTTTAGTTTCTGTTTCCAGGATCTGTCCATTGCTTAGAGTGTGTTGTTGAAATCCTCACTATTATTGTGTGAAGTGTAATGTGTGCTTTGAGCTTTAGTGAAGTTTCTTTTATGAATGTGGGTGCCCTTGCATTTGGGTCATAAATGTTCAGAATTGAGAGTTCATCTTGGTAGATTTTTCCTTTGACAAGTATAAAGTGTTCTTCCTTATCTTTTTTTGATAACTTTTGGTTGAAAGTCGATTTTATTCAGTATTAGAATGGCTACTCCAGCTTGTTTCTTGGGACCATTTGCTTAAAAATCGTTTTCCATTCTTTTACTCTGAGGTAGTGTCTGTCTTTGTTCCTGAGGTGTGTTTCTTGTATGTAGGAAAATTCTGGGTTCTGTTTACATATCCAGTCTGTTAGTCTACATATGGTATTTAGGAAATCGATTTCATTGATGTTAAGAGATATTAAGAAATAGTGATTGTTGAATCTTGTTATTTTTGTTATTAAAGGTGGAATTATGTTTTTGTAGCTATCTTCTTTTGGGTTTGTTGGAAGTTTACTTTCTTGGTTTTTCTAGGTTGTAGTTTCCCTCCTTGGGTTGTAGTTTTCCATCTATGATCCTTTGTAGGGCTGGGTTTGTGGGAAAATATTGTTTAAATTTGGTTTTGTCATGGAATATCTTGGTTTCTTCATCTATAGTGATTGAGAGTTTTGCTGGGTATAGTAGTCTGGGATGGCATTTGTGTTCTCTTAGGGTCTGTATTATATCAGTCTTTTGGCTTTTATAGTCTCTGGTGAGAAGTCTGGTGTAATTCTTATAGGTCTGCCTTTATATCTTACTTAACCTTTTTTCTTACTGCTTTTAATATTCTTTCTTTGTTTTGTTCATTTGATGCTTTGATTATTATATGACAGGAGGTATTTCTTTTCTGATCTAGTCTATTTGGTGTTCTATAAGCTTCTTGTATGCTCATGGGCATCTCTTTAGGTTAGGGAAGTTTTTGTTTATAATTTTGTTGAAGATATTTACTGGCCCTTTAAGTTGGAAATCTTCACTCTCATCTATACCTATTTGTAGCTGCCCATGGCCACAAGTCAACTGGGTTCACCTGAAAAGGTGGCTGGGAATGAAAGGGGATAGAGGACAAGAAGAGATGAAGCCAAGACAAAGTTTTCTGATCAAGGCTCAAACTTTAATGTTCAGCTCTCAATTTAAAGGGGAAGGCCCAAACCACAACCCCTCCTGGTTTCAGCTGGAGATGGGTGGGATAATCCATGTTCTAGGTCATTGTCAGAGATGTCTCAAGGCAAGCCCAGGGGCAGTTCTGCTTCTGTGTTCTGTGCAGCCAAGGTGGGTAACTCCACCTAGATCCTATCACTTGGTTTGTTGTGGTAAACAAGGTCTCTCAGGCCTGCTCAAGGCTGGGGGAGAAGGGCACAGTTACCCCATTTTATTTTATAAAAATGAGCAGTGCCAGCAGCTGGATGGGGTACACGATTTTATCCTATCTGGGGTACAGAGTGGCCGGGCTTGCTGAGAGAGATATTGTGTGAAGGCAACCTATCTGCTTGAGACACAAGGTTCAAAAGTTAACAGTAACATGATTATCCAAGCCATGTAGGAAATAAGGTTGAAAGTGGAAATGTTTTAGTATCTAATCCAACTGCTGGTTGACAGGGAACAGATACAAGGTCTATGACTACTCAGGCTGGTATATTTCAACAAAAGCTGTCTGTTTGCAATAGTTTATAGCTCTCTGTTTCAGTGTTTTTTCATAGATACCCGAGACTTTGTATTAGCAGGCAAGTAAGTCAGGCCTATTACTGATTTTAGGCTTATAGCTGATTTTAGGCCTTAAGTATATAAGCATGGCTGTCCCTGACATGTCCTCTCTTCTCCAAGTATAGAAGGACTGTGGCAATTCTAATCTTGTCAAGGCAGGGATAAATGCCTGACCTCCAGTTATTAAAGGGGACCTTGTAATGGCTCCAGTCCTCCTGTCGTTGTCCAGTAAGGCATGAGGGCCATACCTGTCCTGATGTCTTTTTCCTGGAGAGGGGATACTTTTGACATCAACCACTATGCAGTCAGGCTTGTTCCTCAGGGAACCCAGAAACATATTTTTAACTTTTATTTATATTCCCTTGCAGTGCTTAGCCTCACAGCCTTAGCAAGAATTCAGATCGCCAGACAGAGGTGGTTCTGGGTGGCCCCTCTCTGCTTGGTCTAGGGGCAGAAGTCCCTTCTTTTAGGTTGGGTGGAGATAAGACTTGTGAATACCCTGGATAGAGTAACAACCTCATTTAGAGTCTTGTGGTCCTCCATGGCTAACATATGATAATGTATTTTACTAGATTTTGTTATCAGATTCTTCATCATCAGAATCATAACTATTAGGCTTAAGATCTGTGTCCACTTGATAGAGCAATCTTTCAGGCAGCCATCGGGCTCCATTTCTTTTTCTGAAAAAATACAAACCGAGCCATGACCCCAAATTAAAACAGGGTCAGGAGCATTCCAAAAATTAGTTAGGGGGTCTCTCCATCTGACTCTGGCAAATGAACAGGAAGTGACTGGACGCCAGTGTCGATCTGCTGCAGACTGACCTTTAACATCAGTTTGCAGAAAATTTAAGACAAATAACAGAAAAGCAAGAGGTGCTTTTGGTAACCTTGGAGGGTATAATTCCCCACTTTTAGTTTTAATAAGCCAGTTTTTTAGAGTGTGATGTGCATGTTCAACAATTCCTTGTCCCATTGGGTTATAAGGAATTCCAGTTTTATGTTTAATACCAAATTCTTTACAAAAGGTTGTAAAGTTGTTACCAGTATAAGCTGGCCCATTGTCTGTTTTGAGAACTTTAGGTAATCCAATAGAATTAAAAGCTTGTAAGCAATGATTAATTACATTTCTGGATGCTTCTCCTGTATGTAGAGAAGCAAAAATGAATCCTGAGCAAGTGTCAATACAGACATGTATATATTTCAATTTTCCAAATTCTGCATAATGGGTTACATCCATTTGCCAAATATGATTGGGCATAAGGCCTCTTGGATTAACACCTAAATGGGGAGCCTAAGATAAACTAAGACAGTTAGAACACTGTTTTACAATCATTCTAGCTTGCTCCTTAGTAATCTTATGTCGGAGCCTTAAAGTGTGACTAGAGAGATGAAACTTTTCATGATCTCGCTTAGCCAGAGCAACAGGATCTGAAATTAAGGCTTCTCCTATTAAAGCTTTGTCAATACAATCATTGCCTGCAGCTAAAGGTCCAGGAAGACCAGAATGAGCTCTTATATGGCCAATATAAAAGGGATTTTTTTCTGGTAAGAATGAGGTTTTGTAGTTGTGAGAACAAGGATCCGGCTGGAGTGTTGAACTGCAATACACCACAAGTTTCTAACAAAGGTACAGACTGAGCCACATATAGGCTATCAGTAAAGAGGTTAAAAGCATCATTTACAGACTGAAAAACATTTAGAACTGCTGTCAGTTCTGCTAGTTGAGCAGAGAGTCCAGGCGTCTCTATGACTACCTGTTGATTATTTAAAAGATACTCTGCTCGTCCTTTAGAGGACCCATCAATAAAGATCAAAAGAGCATTATGTAAAGGCTGCAAAGAAGTCATGTTAGGAAATATAACCTCATGTATATTTAAAAACTATATCAATTTATCTGGGGGATAATGATTGTCTATAATGCCATCAAATCTTATTTGAGCAAGCAACCAATCTGTACTTTGTTGCTTTAACCAAGTATTTTGATCTGCATTAAAAGGCTGAATAATGATGCCTGGTTCTTTGCCAAAATAAATCAATGCCTGTTTTCTTCCAAGTACAATCATATGGGCTACCACCTCATAATATGGTAGGATGTTACATTTAGGGGGTATCTTTAAATGTATCCACATGAGGGGAGCCTTTTGCCACAACAATCCTGTAGGTGTATAAGTTGTATTAAAAATTAACAAATGTAAAGGTGAGGAATAATCTATATAAGTAACAAATTGTTCCTCAATGGCTCTTTCTACTTGTAAGGCCAACAATCCTTCTGGGTTTAAGGACCGAGGGGAGGTAGGATCAGCACTTCCCTTAAGGATATCAAATAAAGGTTTCAACTCCCCTGTAGTAAGCTTTGAATAGGGATGAAGCCAATTGATATCACCTAACAGCTTTTGAAAATCATTTAAAGTTTTTAGACAGTCCCTGCGGATGATTATCTTCTGGGGACAAATGGCTTGATCTGTAAGCCTAAAGCCTAAATAATTATAAGGCTCCTGATTTTGTACCTTTTCAGGAGCTATTTGTAATCCTTTTTCAGCTAATGCCTGTTGTAAATCTCTATAATATAAGAGCAAGTCCTGAGGATCTTTCCCTCCTAAAAGCATATCATATGTGTAATGACAGATGTACATCATTGGCCATTGCCATCTTACAGGCTCAATGGCTTGTGCTACAATTTTTGACATAATGTAGGGTTATTAGCCATGCCCTGAGGAAGAACTATCCATTGATACCTTTTCATTGGCTCTTTAAAATTAACAGAAGGAACACTGAAAGCAAATCTTTTGCAATCCAGAGGATGCAAGGGAATAGTGAAAAAACAATCTTTCAAATCTACTATTATTTTATAATATCCTTTAGGAATGGCTACTGGAGATGGAAGCCCAGATTGTAGAGCCCCCATAGGTACCATGGTTTCATTAACCTTTCTTAGATCTTGCAACAATCGCCATATTCCAGATTTTTTCTTGATAACAAATATTGGAGTGTTCCAAGGTAACTGAGATTCTACTATATGCCTTGCCTCTAATTGCTCCTGCACAAGCAATGAAGTGGCTTCTATTTTTTTCTTTAGACAAAGACCATTGATCAACCCACACTGGGACATTATTAAGCTTTTGAATTTTATCAGCATGGGCTGCAGGCAAGACAGTGGTCATCATGGAAAATACCCTAAGCCTCTAGGGTTAGCATGAGGCTCAGCAGCTTCAAAAGTTTTAATACCTTGCCCTTCTCTTCCTAGTCCTTGGCCAGGCAAAAATCCTCGTCTTACCCTTTGTTTAATCACTACTTCATTAGGGCTGCACATCATAAGACCCATCTGTGACAAAAGATCTCTTCCCCACAGGGTAACAGGCAAATTCAGCATGGCATAGGGCTTAATTTGTCCTGAATTGCCTTCTTCATCTCTCCAGGTTAGGAGTTTTGAATTCTGTTTCGGGTTATTGGCATAATCAATCCCCTGAAGATGAGTAAGAGTATCAGACAAAGGCCAAGCTGAAGGCCAATCGTGTTCCCTAACAATTGTTATGTCAGCTCCAGCCCCTCAAAACCTTTTCCTTCAATTATTAACTTAAGATTAGGTCTCTTGCTAGTAATAGATTGAACCCAATACACATCAGAGGAATCAATGCCATCTTGTCCTCTCTCATTCTTAACAAATTTAGAAGGGAGTGGATGCAAAGGAACAAAAACAAGTTGAGCAATTCTCTTATCAGCAGGCACAGTTATCAAGCCCTGGGAGGAAGCAGCCATGATCTTAATCTCTCCCTCATAATCACTATCTATAACACCTGGATAAAATTGCAATCCTTTTACAATACTGCTGCTCCAGCCTAAAAGTAATCCTCATGTCCCTGGAGGCAAGGGCCCAAAAACTCCTGTAGGCAGCGTCTGAACTCCCATTTCTGGTGTCAGTACGACATGGGTAGTAGAACTGAGGTCTAATCCTGCACTTCCTGGGGTTGCTCTAGTAAGTTCTGAAATAGATTTCCCTGACTTGGCAACAGCTTCATGGCCCCATAAGCTGTTGGCTGTGGATTCTTGGGGGCCTAGGGCTGGCCCAGCCACTCGTTTCCTGACAAGGGATGGCCCTAATTATCTGTTTTAGCTTTATATTCCTTAACCCAATGATAACCCTTTGTGCACTGAGGACAAATTCCTGGCACACAACCTGATTGATTGTTCACACCCTTTCTTTTGGGACAGTCACTTTTAAAATGACCTGGATCTTCACATTTATAACATCTCTTATCTTTACAGTTCTGTGCAAGCATTGCATGTATAGTGGTCCCTTGAAAAGCAGCAGCCATGGCCAGACCCTGGTTGTAAGAGGGCCCAATTTCAGCACAAAGACAAACATATCCATGTAAATCTGTCTTTGCTTTGTAAGGCCTGATAGCCGCGCTGCAAGCTGCATTAGCATTCTCATAGGCCAACTGTGTAACAAAAGGAATTCCTGGCTGAGGATCTCCAAAAATTCTACCAGCTGCCTTTAGCAGCCTGTCCACGAATTTTTGAAATAATTCATCAGGACCCTGTTTGATACTGGATAGATTTCCACTAAGATCCCCTTTAGTAGGTAATTCGTTCCAAACACTTCGGCAGCCATAGCAACTTGCGCGTACATGCCTGCAGGCAGCTCGGCCTGATTAGCATTACCTTCATATTGACCTTCTCCTAGAAGCATGTTAAGATCCCAATCTGCATTGCCTGCCTGGGCATTCATCCTGGCAGTTTTCTTACTAGCATCACGCCATTCTGAGCTCCAAAGCAAGTAGTCTCCTCCTGACAAGGTAGCCTTACATAAAGTTTTCCAATCTTGGGGTGTTAAATTTGCTTCTACCACAGTATCCAACAAAGTCTGTGTAAAAGTGGCAGAAGGCCCATATTGTGACACAGCAATTTTCAATTCTTTCTTTCAATTTGAACTCCAACACCTGATATTGCCTAGTTCTTCTGTTATGCTCATCAATTAAATTAACCACAGGAAAAGCTAACACGTCAGATGTATCCTGTCCATCCATGTGGGCATGAATCACAGCTCTTTCTAAAGGCGATTGACACATCTCGGAATCATCGATCCTTTTTGCACCTGACAGACACTTTAACTCCTGTAGCTCATTAGTCAATTTCTGCAGCTTAATTTCCATCTCTAATTTATATACCTTCATGTCCATCTGGGCAGCTTCTGCTGCATCAAGGACCATAGGTGGAGCAGAAGGTGCATAGGGAGGAGGTCATTCCTCGTGGTATTTTGAACCCCCTTTTTTCTAATCAGCTCCTTTCTCTAGCTCTGATTTATTATCAGTCTCTGATCTCTTTTATCTGAGCTGGAGATGGTGTACTACGTCTACATTTACCTGATTTAGGGTTGAGAGTGCCCCTTTTTGTATAAGGGCTCTTTGATGAGCATTCTTGGAACTCTTCAAGCTGCGCCTGGTCAGTAGCTAATGCCTGTGAGGTCTCTTTATCTATTTTATTATCAATAGCATCTTTTACCAGTTTCCAAAGGCAGAGGGTGTTATAATCTGCCCTGGTGGTTCTCAAAACCTCTCCGACCGTCTCCCAGGTCTTTTTGTTCAGAGTTGCTTCTCGAAGGAGCCATGGGCAGCATGAATCTACTTCTGCCAAGAAATCTTCCAACACACTATCTAAAAATCCAGCTCCTCCCATCTGAAGCAACTCTCGCAGGCTGCGGGCAAATGCCTGTTTAGAATTCTCCTGACCCATAATTCACTGTCACCTCCTATTCAAAATTAGGCATTGGGTCAATACCTATTTGACCTAGACCGTATCCCCTAAAACACACTTCCTGCAAACACAGTCTCCAAAAATTAACTAGCGCTAGTATTGAAAGACCCCCAAAAGGGGACCCTCACCCAAGTCCGGACCTGCACAAACCCAAGGACACACGAGAAACCATCTTGATGCAATTGCAGAGGAGGGTTAATGACGAGGGCCCTCGGGCCAGAACATATCTCACGTAGGAGATAGAGGTTCCGACCTAGAACCCAGGAAACTTGGGATATTTATGGGTAGGGGTTGGGGAGAGCAGGAAAATTTGGCGCGGTTACATATGATTGGTTGCACTTTCGCGCAGCTACACATGATTGGATATTTCAAACATCAGCAACTTGCAGAACTGGCAGAACTTGCAGAACCTCGGACCTCCCAGAAAGGGAGGGAGAGAGAAGTAAACACCAGATAGCCTATTACTCACTTGGCTTGTTTGGACTTGTCTGGGCATGCCCTTGCATGCCTTTATTTTTGGTCACCCTGCCCCTGCAGGGACTTAATATTTTATTATGACTAAATTTAACAAATTGTTGGTGGTCTTTGCTGACCATGAATGTTTCAATGCTGCTTTCAAATTTTATTTTCACAGTATCAATACTGTTTTCTACTTACCAAGTGCACGGGATACTCTCCTTCTTGGTTCATTTTTTTTTGTGGAGCTCCACCTAAGACAGTGTTCCTCAGTTCGTCCCCGTTTTCAAGTCCCATGTTGTGCATGCCAATCTGTAGCCACCTGCTGCCACAAGTCAACTGGGTTCACCTGAAAAGGCGGCTGGGAATGAAAGGGGACAGAGGACAAGAAGAGATGAAGCCAAGACAAAGTTCTCTGATCAAGGCTCAAAGCTTTAATGTTCAGCTCTCAATTTAAAGGGGAAGGCCCAAACCACAACCCCTCCTGGTTTCAGCTGGAGATGGGTGGGATAATGCATAATCCATTCTAGGTCACAGTCAGAGATGTCTCAAGACAAGTCCAGGGGCAGTTCTGATTGTGTGTTCTGTGCAGCCAAGGTGGGTAACTCCTAGATCCTATCACTTGGTCTGTTGTGGTAAACAAGGTCTCTCAGGCCTGCTCAAGGCTAGGGGCGGGCACAGCTATTATCCTTAGGTTTGGTCTTCTCATTGTGTACTGGATTTCCTGGATGTTTTGGGGTAGGAGCTTTTTGCATTTTCATTTTTAGAGAGCTGTGTTAATGTTTTCCATGATTATCTTCTACACATGAGATTCTCTCTTCTATCGCTTGTATTCTGTTGGTGATGCTTGCGACTTCTGATTTCTTTCCTAGGTTTTATATTTCCAGGGTAGTCTCCCTTTCAATTTTCTTTATTTGTTCTACTTCCAATTTCAGATCCTTGATGGTTTTATTTAATTCCTTCACTTGTTAAGTTGTGTTTTCTTGCAATTCTTTAAGGGATTTTTGTGTTTCCTCTTTAAGGGCTTCTACCTATTTACATGTGTTCTCCTGTATTTCTTTAAGAGAGTTGTTTATGTTCTTCTTAAATCCTCTGTTATTATGAGAAGTGATTTTAATTCTGAATCCTGCTTTTTCAGTGTGATGGGGTATCCAGAGTTTGCTATTGTGGGAGCACTGTGTTCTGATGATGTCAGGTAAAATTGATTTTTGTTGCTTATGTTCTTATGCTCTTGTGCTTGCCTTTTGCCATCTTGTTATCTCTAGTTCTACCTGTACTCACTCTCTGTGACTGGAACCTCTCTTTCCAGTTATCTTGCTTGTGTCAGAACTTCTCAGAGTCCAGCTGTCTCTGTGATCATGTGATTCTATGATCCTGAGCTCCTGTGTGGAAGAGCTCCTGTGACTCAGACTGTCTCTGGAATCCTGAAATCCTGCTGCTCTGAGTGCAGTTGTTCCTCCACTGCTCCCAGTGCAGTGATTTCTCTGAGTACACTGTTTCCTCTAGGATGGCTCAGGATATTGTGCCTTCATGAGAGCAGACCAGCTAGGTGTCTGCCTTAGCCAAAAGGACCAGGTGAGGGGCAGAAGGAAAGTTGTATTCTGGAGGGTCAGAGTTTGGGTGGATGATGAGTACTGAGTACCCCAGGGTACCAACTGTAGCCCTGGGGCATAGGGTTTGGAAGAGGGTTCTTAACCACGTGTCTAGGATGGCTCCAGATATGGTGTCTTCAGGAGATCAGCTTTATTTACATTTCAAATGTTATTTTCCCTTCAGGTCTCCACTCCAGAACCCCCTATTCAATTCCCCCTCCCTATCCCTCTATGAAGGTGCTCCTCCACCAACCCACCCTCTCCTGCCTTCCTGCCCTGACATTCCCCTACACTGGGGCATTGAACCCCCACAGGACAAAGGGTCGCTTCTCCCACTGATGTTCAACTAGTCCATCCTCTGTCACCATATGATGCTGGAGCCATGCGTTCCTCCATGTGTACTCTTTGGTTGGTGTTCTAGTCCCCAGGAGCTCTGGGGAACTGGCTGATTGAAACTATTGCTACCCCCACAGGGTTGCAAACCCCCTATGCTCCTTCAGTCATTTCTCTAACTCCTCCAACAGGGACCCTACGCTCAGTCCAATAGGTTGGCTGTGAGTATCTGCCTCTGTATTTGCCATGCTCTGGCAAAGCCTCTCAGGAGACAGCCATATCAGGCTCTCTTTAACAAGCACTTTCCAGAATCTGCAATAGTGCCCAGTTTTGGTGAGTGTTTATGGGATAGGTCCTCAGGTGGGGCTACTAGATTTTTTTAAAAAATGAGTTTTATTTAGTCCCTGAAAAGTCAGTTTTGCTTCAAAGCAATGATATCTGCATTTCTCTTAATTTAGCTTTATAACTTGGTATTTAGCTTAATCTTTCAAATAACTAATATAATGAAACTATTACCATTTCACTTAATGGAATATAAATTCATCAGTTTTAGATTTTAAACATATATCCTAATTTCTTTCTTTCTTTTTAAATTAACAATTTTATTCATTTGCATTTCAAATGATATCCCCCTTCCCTGTTACCCCTTCACAAACCCCCTATCCCATCTTCGCTCTTTCCCTTCTTTTTTGCCTTCACCCACTCATCCTCTCCAGCCTCACAGGCTCTAGCATCCTCCTACACTGAGGCATCAAACCTGTTGTAGAGACAAGATCAAGGGTTTCCTCTCCCATTGATGTGAGATAAGGCCATCCTCTGCTACACATGTATATAAAGCCATGGCTTCCCCTACTCAAAGGATAAACAGGCTGAAATGAAATTAGGAAAATGACATGCTTATAATATTTAAAAAATAATATAAAATACCTTGTTGTAACTCTATCCAAGCCAGTGAAAGATCTGTATGAATGGAACTTCAAGTCTCTGAAGAAAGAAATCAAAAAGATCTCAAAAGATGGAAAGCTCTTTCATGCTCATGGATTGACAGGATTAATATAGTAAAAATGGCCATCTTGCCTAAAGAAATCTACAGATTGAATGCAATCCCCATCAAAATTCCAACTCATTGAGTTAGAAAGAGCAGTTTGCAAATTCATTTGGAATAACAACATAACAACAACAAAAAAACCCAGGATAATGAAAACTATTCTCAATAATAAAAGACCTTCTGGGGCAATCATTATTCTTGACCTCAAGGTATATTACAGAGCAATCATAATAATAACTGCACAGTACTGTCCACTCTACTGTATATTGTAGCTGTCTTCAGACAAACAAGAGAAGGCATTGGATCCCATTACAGATAGGTTTGCACCACCATATGGTTGCTGGGACTTGAACTCAGGGCCTCTGGATGAGAAGTCATTGTTCTTAACTGCTGAGCTATCTCTCTAGCCCTATATTGTTTTTATAAGATACAATAATTAGTTTGGGGCTAGAGAGGTGTCTCAGTGGTTATGCTTCATACTCTTGAGAGGATGTGGGATCAGATTCTAGCATCTATATGGTAAATGAGAAAGTCCTTAAAGTCTAGGTCCTTCAGATCAATATGTTTTTCTGGAACCTAAGTGCAACAGGCACTTGTGTGGTGTACAGATTTAGGTATAGACCAAACATAGTATAAAATATAAATGAGGACATTTCTTTTTAAAAGTTTAATTCAGAAAGACCACAGTGCTTCTGCAACTCATTTTATTACAGCAGAGCAATGACCATGAACTCTACACATGGAACCTCTGAATAACAGAACATGATGATTTCATAGGGACAGCCACAAAATGACTTGGGATACACTGGCAATACCCTAGGGAATTCTTTGCTAAACCTAACTGCCATAGGGTGACATAAGAGCAGGTGTCCTTATGAACCACAACCCAGCTTTTCTGAGCTGATTTGCATATTGAGACATTAGCCACAGTACAGAGTCCTCAGACTATCTTTAAAGGCAGCATGCCACTGCCCAGAAAGCAGCCTCTAGTTCAGCTCTCAGAGATGGGAACAGTTGAAATCATCATGTTCTGTTATTCAGAGGTCCCATGTGTGACAGTTGCTTTCTTGCTGTTGGGATTGCTGCACTGGATTCCAGAAGAGAGGGTCTCATGTTCAGAGCAACCAGTGTGGACATCACTATTTTCCATGACTTTTTTTCCTATCATTGGAATTATTGCATTTAAGTGGTATCAAGTTTCTCTTTTCTATTATGGCTTCCCAGTGTGTAGCTTGTAACTACTGTTACAGATTTCACCTATATGATGCTTTTACACTTGGAGAGCTCCTTCAGTATATCTATGACAGGAAGGTGTGCTTATCATTTTAGTTTTCAGTGGGCATATTGTGCTGACCCAGTCTCCAGCTTTCTTTTTTGCCTGTGTTTCTTGGGCAGAGAGCCACCTTTTCCTGCACGGCCGGCTAGAGTGTCCCTCTATATACTTTTAATCATATAAACTGATTTCAACAAAAACCAGGACAGCTACCCAAACTTCTCATCTATGGTACATCCAACATAGCATCTGAGGTCTCTGACAGAGTCAGTGGCAATAAGCTGTGAATGACTTCACCCTCATCATCCATCCTATGGAGACTCATGATGCTGCATCCTATCACTGTCAGCACAGTGTGGACTTTCCTCCCACAGTGCTCCAGGGCCAAACAAAAATCTGTCTAGCAGCTCACTGAGCCTTAATCTGTGAGCTGTATCTTTTCCAAAGCATCACAACCATGTGAGTTTTTAAGTCTTGTTCCTAAAATGGCTGATACTGTGGAACAGTAATTTATTAAAATTGTATGTGTGTTTGTCTCATAATGTATACTTTGTATTTTTCAATTTGTTTTTTATTAAAATCCTCCTTTTTGTCTTGCAATCACAAGTGGACATTCTCACTGTAATGTCACATTTCCACTTTTATTTGCTTGAGGTTCTCATAATCTCTTTTTACTGGATCACACAAAGAAGCCTCCTGAATCTGCTTTATTGCTTAGCTTTTGATCTCATCTCGATGTCCAACATGGGTGCTCATTCGTGATTTTAGATTCATTAGCTCTTCTTTTCTACCCACCAAATACTCATATTTTTCTCTACAGTATCTTCCACAATGTGGCCAATTTTTCTTCTTGTCTTCTTTCACTTTATGTTGTCTTTTCTCGTGGGAGAAATCGAGTCTCATTCTATATCCCAAGCTGATCTTGGAATCACTATCTAGTTTCCAGTGACCCTGAATTTGTAGCTTACCTATCCCTTTCCCTTCATTTTGCTTATCTGAAGCATGAAATATGTATGTTTCCTGACCTACTTCGACTGAGCCTGTCAAGAATCCCAGAGTCTAGTTTCAAAATCTTATAAATCTGTTACTGTGACCACTGTTTCCCTCCTGTACAACACTGTCAAGTAGGTTAGGAGGGTTTGATTTGAACTATAGTAAATTGAGGTGAGGTCTCTACTGATGATAGTCAGAGACAATGCAGTTGGAATCATCTCAATTTCTTTAAAGGATACTGAGAGTATGAGAGACAAACGCGAGATCATATAAAATTGTTAGCCACATAAATATTTAATAATTTTCTGACATTTCTTACTAACTACTGGGTGGTTTTGCATTGCAAAACCAAAGTATCTAATTTTAAATATAACTCCAGAATTTCTTGCAGTGAAAGGCTTCCTTAAATTGCCTCACAGGATTTCACTGGTTGTATGTGACAATCATCATTAGAGCACAGTTGTCTATTTCTTTGTAGACCCTTTCTCTCATGTTTTGCAGGATGAATCATGCTCATTACTCATATCACCTAAAGACACAAGTGCATCAACATATTCCTAGAACCCAGCCAGTTCTGCCTTCCTTCTTCACCTCTGACCTCACTTAAGTTCCAGAGCATTAACACCCCAGGCTATGCAGAAGAAACCTCATCTCAAGAACTAAGACAGTAGAGCCGATAGCAGAACTGATTTGATTTATTTTAATACTTGATGAAAGGTCTTGATAAAGATTTACATGTAAGTTGCCTGGTGGGTAAAGTGATATGGAAAAACTCAAGTGTAGAGTGGCCAGCCTATGAGGTTAACCAGTAAGAGATCATGCTACCTACAACAGTGGAAAATAGTCAACTCTGAAGGACATGCTGCATAAAACTCTCAATGCTAACATAGTTTAGAGTTCTGGGGAATGGAACTATGTAATTTTTAAAAAAAATACTTTTGATATTATACAATTTTACTATTTATTAAAGATGGAAGATAATCTGCATATTAATGATATTAGTGTTCTTGCTTTTAGTTTGTTTGTTTTTGTTGTTTTGTTTTTCAAGACAGGATTTCTCTTTATAGCCCTGGCTGTCCTGGAATTCACTCTGTAGACCAGGCTGGCTGTGAACTCAGAAATCTGCCTGACTCTGCCTCCGAAGTGCTGGGATTAAAGGAGTGCACCACTACTGCCCAGCTGCTTAGTTTTCAAAAGACGTTAATGTCTAAACTTGATTTCATACTATGTAGTACAGAATCAATATATTTTAGAGTTGGTAGATAGTGTAATTTAATGACCATCAGCACCTGTATTAAAGCATTATAGCACTATACAATCCAGTGATACATAACATTGGTACATGTGCTGAGGAGTAATGGTAGTTGACTAAATTTTTCTTTTTTTATTAAAGCAGAAATATATGTGTGTACAATATATGTATGTGATACATAACACATAATAGTCTACTACAAATGTTGAGGGCTCAATTGCATGTGACAAGGTGTGTTGACACCCATAGTACAACGTGTTCATGCTGTGTGTTCAGAAGCAAGGCTACAGTGCAGTCCCATAATGCAACACAAGTAAACAATACCAGGTATATCTCAAATTCATTGTACATCTGCTTTTCAAATACTTTTGTTCATATGCATCCATAACATTTTATTGTTGGCCTACAGGCTCAGGTACATGAACCCAGAGATTTAGCACTTGAGTTGTAGGTCAGGCATTTTTCTAAGAAAGACAATTTTGTTAGTGTTGGCCTTCAGCATTACATTGCAACATGTGTCCCAGAGGAATTCCTGCTTTTTTATTCTTTCATCCATTTTCTGCTTTTGGTAGTATCTTTTCTGTTGCTAGCATTTGAAAAGTCACTGTCAAGTTTCTATTAGTGTCAAATTTCTATTTAGGATGACATTAAAATCCTTATAATCCTATGGTTGAATGAGGATGCACATAAATCTATGGAGTCAACTCTTGAACTCCTTTGGCTCTCTGAATGAAGCTCAGCTTAGAAACTGCAGTTCAAGAATTTGCAGTTCTTTCCATTGCCAGCAGGATATGAATGGCTTTAGGAATGGAATTTTAGAGCACTGTTATTTAAAATTGGTTCAAAATTTATTACTTTTTTTTCTGATTTTTGTTTTCTTTTAATCCCTCATGTTTCTTCATCCCCTTTCTTCTTACCCAACCACAAGCCACTACTTCCAGAAGACCAGGTAGATTGCCTACAATATCCCAAACCCTTTGCTCTTCTCATGACCATTTCTCATCTTCTAACTTGGGTGTGCACTCCTTGCTAGCTTAGAGGCCACATTGTCTCCACAAAACTCCAGGCAGGCCAAACTCCCTGTGCCCAAAGACATTCTCTACCCTCTTCACACATCATCACTCAGAACACTGTGTCTAGATACCTCTTTCTTTCTTTTTGCCCTGAAGCAGCATCCATGTCAATTGTCCCTGCTGGATCAGATGCCATCCAGGCAACCGGAATTTCTTCTCACAACTCAAATAGAGACCCTCTTCTTAACTACAGGCCACACATTCCAGAAGATCAGAGAAGGAACAGAAACCAAGTAACAAAACACCTACCCAACAAAGACAAACCTAGAAATAAGAACCTCGACCTATAATCACCACAAACCCAGATGCCTAAACACCAGTGTAAGGATACAATCAATAACAGCCAGGGCAGTATATCATCACCAGAGCTCAGCGATCCTACTACAGCAGTCCCTTAATATTCTCACACAATCAAAGTACAAGAAAAAGTCCCTAAAATCAACTTTATGAAGATGATATAGATTTTTATTTATTTATTTATTTAATCCCAAACTCTGCTCTCAGTGTTGATCCTCCCTTACAGAATCTTTTCTCCTCCCCTTCTTTTCTGAGAGTGTGGGACCCACTGGGCATTCTCAGACCCTGGTGCATCAAGTCTCTGCAAGTCTAGGCACATCCTTTCCCACTGAGGCCAGGCAAGACAGCTGTGTTGGGAGACAGACTTCATAGTCTGTCTACATCTTTAGGGAAAGTCCCTGCTTCAGTTGTTGGAAAACACACATGGAAACAGAGCTGAATGTCTGCTGCATTTGTGCTCTGGGGGCCTCTGTCCTGCCCATGTATGCTCTTTGGTTCATGGCTCAGATCTAAGAACTCCCAAGGATACAGGTTTGTTGACTCTGTTGGTCTTTCTGTAGGATTCCCATACAAGTCAGTGACTTCAATCCCTCCACAACCCCTTCCATGTGAGTTTCCACCTCTGACCAGTGTTTATCTGTTGTGCGTATCTGTGTGTTTCAGTCAACTGTTGAGTGGCCCTATCAGAGGACAGTTTTGCTAGGCTCCTGTCTGTAAGCATGACTGAATATCAGTGTCAGGAATAGGTATTTGCCCATAGAATAAGTCTCAATTTGGGCCCTCTATTGGTTGGCCATTCTTCAGTCTTGGCTTCATCTTTGCCCTGCATTTATTTTAGAGAGTACAGAATTTTAGTTAAAGTTCTGTAGGTAGGTTGGTGTCTTTGTACCTCCATTGGGGGTCCTGTCTGGCTACAGATAATAACTGTCTGGTTCCATGTCCTCACTGTTAGGTATCTGCATTGATTGTGGGGAGCTTTCCCCATCCCAACTCCTCTGGGAGTTTCTAAAGGTTCCCCCTACCCCTGGCAGCTGCAGATTTCCATGTATTCTTCTGGCCTTCTGGCCCTTTCTCATGTCCATGCGTGATTCCGAATATCTGCCATTCCCCTCCCCATACCTTATCCCAACCCCTTTCCTCCTACCTCCTATGACCAGTTGTATTTTTTCTTCTAAATGAGATTCAGGTATCCTTGTTTGGGCCTTCCTTCTTGATTAACTTCTTCAGGACTGTAGGGTGTATCATGGATAACCTACATGACTAATATCCACTTATTAGGGAGTGCATATGAGACATGTCTTTTTGGGTCTAGAATACTTCACTTAGGATGATATTTTCTAGTTCCATATATTTGCCTGAAATTTTCATGATGTCTTTGTTTTTTAATTTTTAATTTTTATTGGATATTTTATTTATTTACAATACAGATGTCATCCCCTTTCCCCATTTCCCCTCTCTAGAACCACCTATCCCATCCCCCTCCTCCTTTTTGCTTCTATACTATTGTGATTATATGCATGTATTAATGTCAGTTTTAGGTTGAGTGTCTAGCAATAGAATAGATGCAAATAGTCAAGGAACAAGCAACACAATAAACACAAATAGTCAAAAAAAGCAAGGCATTAAACCCAATTAAGTGAACATTCCCATAATCACTGTTTTTAAGGGCTTATCAGGATGACCAAAGTATCTGAGCTTACTTCCCTGTCCTAGCACAAGGTCATTTTCATGTCTGTAGCCTACTTCCTTGTTTTTGCCTAATATTTATATTTCTACCTGAAATTACTTCTTTCTTCTAGCCTAATATTTATATTTCTACCTGAAATTACTTCTTTCTTCTAGCCTAATATCAGAGTCCTGCCTGAAGCCAACTTATTGTCCTTGGCCAATGTCATATTCCTAACAAGCAGCCTATTTCCTTGTTCTTGGCCCATGTCAGATTCTTGCCGAGCAGCTCCAAAGGCTCTCTGCCTCTCCCCCCTTTTTTATTTCATTAACAAGACTGAGCCTGTCTTAGGAAGTTCTGACAAGAATGCCTTCCTTACTAGTCACAGAATATGCATTATCAAAAGCACTGCACTTATGTTTTTGGTTGGTGAGGCTCTGTGCAGAATCTTACTCATTGTAGGGAATATTGTTAATTCTTTTTTTAAATTGGGGGAGGATACAGTCCATTGTTGGTATTGGAACTGAGATCATCAACAAAGCACACTGAGTAAGCTATCAAAGGGAAGGCAGTAAGCAGCACTCCTCCATGGTTTTTGGTCAGCTCCTGCCTCTGGGTTCCTGCTCTTTTTCAGTTCCTGCTCTGACTTCCCTCAGTGATGTACTGTTATCTGGAAGTGTAAGAAGAATATAGTTTTCCATCTTTGGTTATGATATTCTTTTTCAATGATTTTTTTCTTGGAAATTTTATTTACATATAAGATGTTATTCCCTTTTCTCATTACTCCCCCCACCCAGCAACCCCCTATCCCATATGCCCTACTTCTGCTTCTATGATGATGTGCTCCCATCTACTCATCCACTTCCACCTCCCTGTGTTTATGATATTTCATCATACCAATAGTAAATTTAATAAGTAAATTTAAATAAGACACATTCCTTACCCTCCTCTTTCTGTTCCATGCTTTGTTTCCCACAAGTTTTCTTCCCTCTCCTAGTTTCCCTTATACACACCCAGTACAATTGTGTTTATATTTATATAATTATACCTAAAAATCCAAGATTTATGAATGAAATGGTTCATGTAATAGTTTTGTTTCTAAGTCATTTGTCCATCCCCTGCTTCTTCCTCATGGGTCACATATCACTCTAAACTCTCCTTATCTGCTCTTAAAATTAGAGACCCAGAAACCTCACACCATACTAAATAAGTATGATTTTGTGTTCATAGTCTGTACCTTCCAGGGTTTTATCTCATATTTATGACTAAATTTAATATTTATAAAGGGGAAATCCATGGCCCCATGTGTACAATATGCTAACTAATGCCAATGTATTTCTTAAAAACAAGTTGACCAACTGGGTTTTGAGTCCATGGATACAGTAGTATATGACATTGTAGAATACATACAATTTTGATGTTTTGTGTATATTTTTCTACAAGTATAATATCTTTTTTATTAGTTACTTTCTATTGGTATGATAAACAAAATGAGCAAAGCAACTTATTAAGAGTTCATTTGGAATTTCAGAGGATCAAGCTGTAAGAAAGCAGAAAGAAGGCAGCAGGTGGAAGATTTGACAGCTGGAGCAGAAACTCAGGGCTCACATCTTAAACTGCATGTATGTATGTATATATGTATGTATGTATGTATATGCATTTATGTATGTGTACCATGTTTGTGCTTAACTGGAATTATAAATGGCTGAGAATCATCATGTGAATGATTGGAATGAGTAAAATCTGAGTCTTTTTATAAGAGAAGCAAGTGCTCTTAACTACTGAGTTGAATCTTCACCAACAAACCTTTCTTTATGAACTATTTCTCATTTTTCATTTTCTCCATTTCTTCTCTCCTCTCTACCTATCTCACATCTCTCCAATTCAATATTCCTTCTTCTCTTTTCCATCCTCTTCTTTTTTCTTTCCTCTCCCCTTCTCTTCCTTTTTCTCTTTCCTTTCTTCTTTTCCACTTCCTTTGTTTATTATGTTGTTGTTGCACAGGATTTATTGTTTCCCCATGATTAAATCTAAGGTAGTTGTATTATTATTTTTGTAAAAATCATCTGTTGGGTCTGGAGAGATGGCTCAGTGGTTAAGAGCACTGATTATAATTTCAGAGGTCCCCGAGTTCAATTCCCATAGACTATATAATGGCAAACAACCATCTGATAGCAGATCTGATGCCCTCTTCTGGTGTGTCTGAAGATTGCTACAGTGTATTCATTTTATATATATACATACACACATATATATATGTATATATATGTATATACATATATATACATACATGTGCATATATTTATAGTATATATACATACTTGTACACACACACACACACACACACACACACACACACACACACACACATATATATATATATATATATATATATATATATATATATATATATATATATATATTTATAATAAAAACCTAAAATAAAACAAACTTCACCTGTTGATTTTTAATGGAAGTCTGTCATGATAGCATCTAGACACTTGTGGTTTGAGAGATTTAAGTTGGTCCTCGAGCTTCTATGTTGACTTCCTTCCCAGTGATTACTTCCTGTTTTTGATAGTACTTTTGGTTGTTGACTTTTCATGAGTACTCTAACACCCCTGTGTTCAGGCAATTTTGTTCCTTATTTGATGACTACTTTGCATAGATCTCCAAATGGCAGCCCAGCTGCCAGAATTTATAAACCAGGCCTTTGCAGTGAAATCTGAAATGCATCAGAGCAGCATGGGCATTAAGATGGAGTCACAGACCCCAATCTTCATATTCCTATTGCTCTGGTTGTCTGGTAAGACATTAAAAGTATTATATCTTAAAAAGAATTCATTTTCAGAGAAATAGCTATTTCCTATAGGAAATCAATAGTAAGCAGACAATGCCAATATAAAGGACATTTTAGATCATAGCATTTGTATCATGAAGTCTTTGTGTGTGCATATGTATGCTCATCTATTTCTGATTGCAGGTGCTGATGGAGACATTGTGATGACCCAGTATCCCAAAACCATGTCCACATCAGTAGGAGAAAGGGTCAGCCTGACTTGCCAGGCCAGTCAGAATGTGGGTAGTGATATAACCTGGTACCAACAGAAACCAGGGCATTCACCTAAACCTCTGATCTATGGGGCATCCAACCGGTACACTGGGGTCCCTGATCGCTTTACAAGCAGTGGATCTGGAACGGATTTCACTCTCACCATCAGCAGAGTGCAGGCTGAAGACACAGCCATTTATTACTGTAAGCAGTATAGCAGCTATCCTCCCACAGTGCTTCAGCTTCTTACACAAACCTCCTCTGAGATTTTAACCAGCTGCCTGTACCACACACCCCCAGACCTATACACTTCCTTTCTGCCTGAGGATGCTATGCCTAACTGTTGCAAAGTTTGGTAGAAAGTTAATGAACAGATACTTTGACTTGGAAGATCCTTATGGAAAAATGAAATAAAGACATTTGTGGGGTTTTTTTTTGTATTTCTCATACTTAGATTGTGTGTATTGTTACTCCTTCTAAGTAGGACTGAGGCATCCACATTTGGTCTTCCTTCTTCATGGGCTATATTCCCATGGGAGAATGCAGAGGAGAACTTGGCTTTTGCTTAGCTCAGCTCTGAGAAGTCTCCCTCACTTTTGAACTCCTGGCAATATTCCTTTGCTTCTTCTGGTTAAGGTTCTTATTTACACATATCATGTTGAGTTTCAAAACAATATAAAATTATATCATGTATTTTGACAATCTTCATGCCTCTTGTTTCTTCTTCACCACCTTTCCCTCCACCTACAACACTTCTTTTCCCTAGTTTTTTACCTATTTCCATGTGACATAAACGTGTGCCCACTTACATGCACACACACATTCACATGGATCCGCACAGGGTTTTGTGAATCTATAAAAATATAAAATACAAAAATCAGAGAACACATGAGGTTTAACTTCTTAAACAACATATCATAACTATGCTTCCTATTCCTAGGCCACATCTGCCTCTGTTGTCTTCTAATCTACTTTCCCAATGTGGAGACTGTGATAACTCATTCTACTCTTCACTACATTAGTGTTCAATATGATTTTGTACCATTAGAATCAACTTTTGTTTTCTATTTTATAAAAATTAAAAGTGTTTGATATTTGTTGAGGGAAATACTTTGTACTTCAATAAAAACAATATATTAACTAATCTTAAACATGTATTAATTGAAAATTTGTTGAAAACTTATTTTGTTCTTGTTTTTTATTTTTGAGAGAAGGTATCATGTCCTATTAAACTGTTACGTGGATTTCTACCTCAAAAAATTACATGTACCTCTTCCTAAGCACTGTCGCCATCACACTCAGTCTTGAGCAACATTTAGAAAGCCAGAGATAGAACAGTGGTACGAATATTTGTTTGAGAATTCCAAATAACCCTAATTTCTCCCCAAAAGAATGATTTTGTTTTCTGCTTTCTCATGATTGTTTGTTTCCATTCTGCTTCTACTGTGGGTGATGGATTTGTCCCCACTGTCTCCCCTCAAAGACCATGAGCTCTTTCACAACGTAGTCCATTCTAGATCTCACAAAGGACATAATATAAGTAATTAATATGTGCTTTGAAAAATTGTTACTATTGATTAAGGAGAATAAATGTCTATCAAATGAGGCTTTTAATATTGTTTGTCTCTTTTTCTGGAATATGATGAAAAAATAAAAATTACTGTAGTAGCTTGCAAAGACAACTACCATATATATATTACAGTCATGGGTCCAGGGGGAGGCTAAAAGCCAATTTGTTGCAGGTCATATTCACACTACACTTCTAATTGGGCTGTGTAGTTCAAAAGGCCATTGTTCTAAATTTAGGTTTAAAGATGTTCAGAATGTTCTTTAGTGTTTTTTCTTTTCTTTTATTGGATATTTTCTTCATTTACATTTCAAATGTTATAACCTCTCCAGGTTTCCCCTACCAAAACCCCTATCCTATTTCCCCTCCCCTGCCTCTATGAGGGTGCTCCCTGACCCACCCACCCACTCCTGCCTTCCCACCTTGGTATTTTCCTATACTGGGGCATCAACCATTTTCTGCCACATAAGATGTTGGAGCCATTGGTCCCTCCATGTGTACCCTTTGGTTGGTTGTCCAGTCCCCAGGGGCTCTTGAGTGTGTGGTGGATTGAAAATATTGCTTCCCCCACAACCACCCTCAACTACTTCAGTCCCTTATCTGACTCCTCCTTCAGAGATGCTGCACTCAGTCCAATGGTTGACTGCGAGCATTGGCCTCTGTATTCGTTAGGCGTTGGCAGAACCTCTCAGGAGACAACCACATCAGGCTCCTGTCAGCATGCACTTCCTAGCATCTACAATAGCTTCTGGGTTTGGCCATGTTATATGGTATGGATCCCCATGTGGGACTAGCTGAGTAGTACTCCATTGTATAATTGTGCCACATTTTCTGTATCCATTCTTCTGTTGAAGGACATCTGGATTATTTCTAGTTTCTAGCTAATAAAAATAAGGCTGCTATAATTGTATAACTGTCCTTGGAATATGTTGGAGCATCCTTTGGGTATATGTCGAATAGCTGTATAGCTGGATCTTGAGGCAGAACTATTACCGATTTTCTCAGGAACTACCAGATTGTTTTCCAAAGTGGTTTCACCAGTTTGCAGTCCCACAATGGTGGAGTGTTCCTCTTTCTTCACATCCTCACCAGCATCTGTTGTCACCTGAGTGGCAGATCTTAGCCATTCTGACTGGTGTGAGGTGGAATCTCAGGGTTGTTTTGATTTTCATTTCCCTGATGACTAATAATATTGAACATTTCTTCAGTTGACATGAATCTCATGCTTCAGATATGCAGAGAAATAAGTGTAATATACTGAGAGTACAGGGTCTCTTCCACACTCAGCCCTCAGCAAATCCCCTACTATACATCACACACCAGTGACACACACCTACTTTACACACAGACTCTTCACAGCATGAGCTATGATGATGGAACTAGATAATGGTGGCGAACTCTGAATGTCATCATGAAAGCAAGAAAGGCAATTTCAACTCTTCCTGAAGAACAAAGTCTTTTCTCAAGTGATATCTTTTAAAATGTATTTATTTATTGATTTATTATTATGTCAATAATAAATATTGATATGTTATTATTATTATTTTGTTCCTGAAAAGTATTAACTCTAGGACTCAAGAACCCTAGAAATTCTCATTGGCCCTGTTTTCAACCAAAATCTAATGTGGTTTTAATATCATTTGTCATGGCTTCTCAGAATGTGACTATACTCAAGTGTGTTTAGCTTATCCGCTCCAAACTATGTACTCTTGTATGATGCAGCCAAGTTTCTGTGACCATGCTCCTGGATGTCCTGTCTCATTGACAGTAAGCTGTTGTAAATAAACATCTCATTTTAGCTTTCAAAAAAAGGAAAGAAAAAGTAAAGTATTGCAATGCAAAATTCATTGTTAATTTCGAGTTATTTATTTGTTATATGTATATGGGTATACTGTACTTGTCTTCAGACACACCACAGAGGGTGTTGGATCACATTACTGATGGTTTTGAACCACCATATGGTTGTGGAGAATTGAACTCAGGACATCTGGAAGAGAAGTCAGTGCTCTTAACTGCTTAGCCAACTCTGCAGCCCTATATTTTTTTATGAGATACAAAAATTTGTCTCAGTAGTTATGAGGCCTTTCTACTCTTAAGGGGACATGGGTTCAGATTCTAGCATCCATATGGCAATTGACAACCTCTTGTAAGTCTAATTCCAAAACCCTTTTTCTGGCACCTAAGGGCAACAGGCAAATGTGTGGGGCAGAGACTTAGATGCAAACCTATCATACTATAAAATATAAATAAGGACATTTCTTTTTTAAAAGTTAAAGTCAGAAAGATTACAGTGCTCCTGCAACTCTTTTCTTCTTTTATTGGATATTTTATTTATTTACATTTCAGGTGTTATACAATTCCTGGATCTCCCCTCCCCCAATAAACCCCTTATCCCAACACCCCTCCTGCTGCTTCTATGAAAGTATGCCCCAGACCCATCCACACCCTCCTTCTCCATGCCCTCAAATTCCTTCAGAATGGGGCATCCAGCATTCACGGGACCAAGGACCTCCTCTACCACCAATGGCTGACAAGTCCATCCTCCACTACAAATAAAGCTGGAGCCATAGGTTTCTCCATGAGTGTTCCAAGGCTAGACGTTTAGATCCGGGGAGCTCTGGTTGGTAGGTATTGTTGTTCTCCCATGGGGCCATAAGCCCCTTCAGCTCCTTCAGTCTTTTCTCTAACTATTTCCACTGTGGATGCCATGATCAGCTCAATGGTTAGCTGTGAGCATCTGCCTCTGTGTATGTCAGACACTATCAGAGCCTCTCAGGAGACAGGTATATCAGGCTCCTATAGCATGCACTTCCTGGCATTCACAACAGTGTCTGCACTTGGTGACTGCATATGGGATGGATCCCCAGGTGGGGCAATCACCAGGCAGCCCCTCCTTTAGACTCTGCTCCATACTTTGTCTCGATATTTGCTCCTGTAAGTATTCTGTTACTAAGAAAGACTGAAGCACCCATACATTGGTATTCCTTCTTCTTGAGCTTCATGTGGTCCATGAATTGTATCCAAGCTTTTGGGCTAACATCCACTTATCAGTGAGCACATACCATGTGTGTTGTGATTTGATTACCTCACTCACGATGATATTTTCTAGGTCCATCCATTTGCCTAAAAATTTCATGAATTCATGGTTTTTAATAGCTGACTAGAATTCCACTGTGTATATATAACATATTTTTTGTATCCCTTCCTCTGTTGAAGGGCACTTGGATTCTTTAAAGCTTCTGGCTATTATAAATACAGCTGCTATGAACATAGTGAAGCATCTTTCCTTGTTATGTGTTGGAGCATCTTTTGGGTATATGCTGAGGTATGGAAAAACATGGCCATCAGTTAATACTATGTCCACTTATCTCAGGAGCTGCACCACCGATTTCCAGAGTGGTTTTACCAGCTTACAATTCCACCAACAATGGAGGAGTGTTCCTCTTCTCCAAATCCTCACCAGTTTCTTCTATCCCCTGAGTTTTTTATCTTAGCCATTCTGACCAGTGTAAGGTGGAATCTCAGGGTTATTTTGATTTGTATTTCCTTGATGACTAAGAATGCTGAACATTTATTTAGATGCTTCTCAGCCATTTGAATTTCCTCAGTTGAGAATTCTTTGTTTAGCTCTGTACCCCATTTTTAATAGGGCTTTTGTGGTCTGGAGCCTAATTTCTTGAGTTCTTTGTATATATTAGATATTAGCCCTCTATCAGATGTAGGATTGGGAAAGATCTTTTCCCAATCTGTTGGTTGTCATTTTGTCCTTTTGACAGTATTTTTTGCCTTACAGAAGCCTTGCAATTTTATTTGGTCCCAATTGCCAATTCTTGATCTTAGTGCATAAGCCATTGGTGTTCTGTTCAGGAACTTTTCTCCTGTGCTCAAGTATTAGAGGTTTTTCCCCACCTTCTGTTCTATTAGTTTCAGTGTTTCTGGTTTTATGTGAAAGTCTTTTATCCACTTAGACTTGAGTTTTGTACAAGGAGATAAGAATGGATTGATGTGCATTCTTCTACATGCTGACCTCCAGTTGAACAAGCACCATTTTTTTAAAAAATGTAGTCTTTTTTTCCCACTGAATGGTTTTAGCTCCTTTGTCAAAGATCAAGTGACCAGAGGCATTTTGATTCATTTCTGGGCCTTCAATTCTATTCTATTCATCTACCTGTTTGTCTCTGTACCAATACCATGCAGCTTTTAAAAAAAAAATTGTGATTGCTCTGTAATATGCCTGAGGTCAAGAATGGTGATTGTCCCAGAAGTTCTTTTATTGTTGAGAATAGTTTTTGCTATCCTGTGCTTTTATATTTCAAAAGAATTTCTCTTTTTAACTCTGTGAAGAATTGAGTTGGGATTTTAATGGAGATTGCATTGAATCTGTAGATTGCTTTTGGCAAGATGGCCATTTTTTGCTTTATTAATCCTACCAATCCAAGAGCATGGGAGACCTTTCCATCTTCTGAGATCTTCTGATTTCTTTCTTCAGAGACTTGAAGTTCTTGTCACACAGAACTTCCACTTGTTTGGTTAGATTCACACCAACGTATCTTATATTATTTGTGATATTTTGACTTTTTCCTTAGCTGTTTGTATCCCTTTCACTTCGTTTTGTGGTCTAATTGCTCTGGCTAGGACTTCCAGCACTATATTGAATAGGTAGAAAGAGAGTGTGCAGCATTGTCTAGTTCCTGATTTTAGAGGGATTGCTTCAAGTTTCTTTCCATTTAGTTTGACGTTGGCTACTGGTTTGCTGTATATTGGTTTTACTATGTTTAGGTGTGGGCCTTGAATTTCTAAACTTTCCAAGTCCATGAAACAGTGTTGAATTTTGTCAAATGTTTTCTCAGCATCTAGTGAGATAATAATGTGTTTTTTTTTCTTTGAGTTTGTTTATATAGTCAATTATGTTGATGGATTTCTAAATATTGAACAACCCCTGCATTCCTGGAAGAAAGCCTACTTTTTCATATGGATGATTGTTTTGATGTGTTCTTGGATTTGGTTGGTGAGAATTTTATTGAGTATTTTTGCACTGATATTCATGAAGGAGATTGTTTTAAAGTTCTATTTCTTTGTTGTGTGTTTGTGTGGTTTAGTTAAGAGTGTAATTGTGGATTCATAGAATGAATTGGGTAGTGTTCCTTCTGTTTCAATTTTGTGGAATAGTTTGAAGAGAATTGGTAATAGGTCTTCTTTGAAGGTGTGATTGAATTCTTCACTAAAACCATGTGGTCCTTACCATTTTTTGTTTGAGAGAATTTTAATGACTGCTGCTATTTCTTTAGGGGTTATGTGACTGTTTATATGGTTTATCTGATCTTTATTTAACTTTAGTACTTGGTATCTGTCTAGAAAAATGGCCATTTCATCCACATTTTTTCAGTTTTATTGAGTATATGCTTTTCTATTAGGATCTGATGATTTTTTGAATTTTCTCAGTTTCTGGTGTTATATCTCCCTTTTCATTCCTGATTTTGTTAATTTGGATACAGTCTCTATGCTCTCTGGTTAGTCTGGCTAAGGGTTTATCTATATTGCTGATTTTCTCAAAGAACCAGCTCCTGGTTTTGTTGATTCTTTGTATGGTTCTTTTTGTTTCTACTTGGTTGATTCTAGCCCTGAGTTTGATTATTTCCTGCCATCTACTCCTCTTGGGTATGTTTGATTCATTTTGTTCTAAAGCTTTTCAGTGTGCTGTCAAGCTGCTAGTGTATGCTCTCTCCAGTTTCTTTTTGTAGGTATGTAGCTATTAATTTTCCTTTTAGAACTGATTTCATTGTGTCCCATAAGTTTTGATATGGTGTGGCTTTATTTTCATTAAATTCTAAAAAGTCTTTCATTTCTTTACTTTGTCTTTGACCAAGTTATCATTGAGTAGAGTATTGTTATGTTTCCACATGTACGTGGGCTTTCTGTTGTTCTTGTTGTTATTGAAAACCAGCCTTTTTGTGGTGGTCTGATAGGATGCAAGGGATTATTTCAATCTTCTTGAATTGTTGAGGCCTGTTTTCTGTCCCATTTTATGGTCTATTTTGGAGAAGGTACCATAAGTTGCTGAAAAGAAGGTATATTCTTTTGTTTCAGGATGAAATATTCTGTAGATAGATGTTAAAACTATTTGGTCCATTCCTTCTGTTAGTTTTACTGTCTCCATTGATGTTAGGTGAATTAAAGAAAAGTGACTTTTTCCTGTTATTTTTCTTGTCAAAGGTGGAATTATGTTTGTGTGGATATCTTCTTTTAGGTTTGTTGAAAAGAAGATTACATTTTTTTTCTAGGGTGTACTTGCCCTTCTTGTGTTGGAATTTTCCATCTACTATCCGCTGTAGCACTGGACTTATGGAAATATATTGTGTAAATTTGGTTTTGTCATGGAATATCTTGATTTCTTTATCTATAACAATTGAGAATTTTGCTGTGTATCGTAGCCTGTGCTGGCATTTGTGTTCTCTTAGGGTCTGCATGACATCTGCCTAGGATCTTCTAGCTTTCATAGTCTCTGGTAAGAAGTCTGGAATAATTTTGCAAGGTCTGCCTTTATATGTTACTTGACCTTTTTCTCTTACTGCTTTTTAATAGTTTTTATTTGTTTTGTGCATTTGGTGGTTTGAATATTATGTGAGGGTAGGAATTTCTTCTACGGTCCATTCTGTTTGGAGTTCTGAAGGCTTCTTGTGTGTTTATGGGCATCTTGTTCTTTAGGTTAGGGAAGCTTTCTTTTATAATTTTGTTGAAGATATTTACTTGCCTTTTAAGTTGGAAATCTTCACTCTCTTCTATACTTATTATCCTTAGGATTGGTCTTCCTATTCCCTGCTGTTCCTTCGTTCTTGGGTCCTGATGACTCTGGGCTGGTCCCTCTTGGGCCAGGAATTTGAGTAGAAGTGGTGGTGTTACATGTGCTCACAGGTGTGCCAGCACTCCTGGGAAACCAGTTCTCTCTCAGTGGTATTTGGGTATGGAGTGTTGTGGCACAGGATTAGCTCTGAGCGCAGACTGAAATCAGGTTACTCTCCTAGGATGCTCTTCCATTCCTGTGTCCTGAGGTCTCCCACAGTGTTTCTCAGAGCAGAAGTTGTGGTTATACCTGTGCTCACAGGTGCACCAGCACTCCTGGGAGATCAGCTCTCTCTCAGTGGTATTTGGGTATAAAGCACTGTGGCACAACATCAGCTCTTGTCACTATAGAAACACCCTCCCCCTTTTCTTTTCAACCCCCTTTCCCTTAACTAAGGAAAAAAGAGAGGAAAAGTGAAGGAACAAGAAAAGAAATCCCTGAATCTAACTTCTTTGTTTCATTTTCCCACCCAACACCATAATTAACTGAAGATCATCTCCTGAAATGACACCATATCTATAACTGATAAAATGACCAAAACTATCACCTGAAACTGGAATGAAAGTCTTGCTGTAATTGCTCCCTGTTGATTTGGGGGTATAGATTTTCTTTTGCTGGGCCCAAGAAAATTAGAAAAATGGTTAAATCAAAAGAGAGCTTGCTGTCATCATTTGTTGTCTAGTCTCTATATGTTGACTATGTGAAGTTTTTAGTAGATTAGGCTGAAAGGCTGGATGAACAGAGGTCTTCTGGGATTAGCAGTCCTTTCTGAAGATGTTCCAGAAGCAAGTTTCTGGAAAAAGTATCTAAACAGCAGGTATCAGCATATCAGCATCCCTGAGGGTGAATGCTGTCAGTGTTGCTCTCCTGGTCTTCCATTCTGCAATATATAAACCATACAAGCAATACATACATAGTTCTGTAAGAACATTTGTATGGAATGTGCAGACACTGATGTGGATGCCAGGAGGAAGTACATGCTGCCAGGAAATTGATACAGCTGTGTCCTTAGAGGTCTCCCAGAGCCTGACATATACAGGGACAGATGCTCACAGCTAACCATAGAACTGATCATGGGTTCCCAATGGAGAAGTTAGAGAGAAGACTGAAGGATTTGAAAGGGCCTGTGACCCCATTGGGTGAGCAGCAATACCAACCAACCAGAGCTCCCAGGGTCCAAACCACCAGCCTGGGAGCACATAGGGAGGGACCCATGGCTCCAGCTGTATGTGTAAGGGAGTATGGCCTTGTCAGGCATAGGTGGGAGAGGAGATCCTTGGTCCAATGAAGGTCCAATGAAGTTCAAGGGTGTAGAGGTGGGAGTGGATGGGTAGGTAGTGGGGCACATCCTCATAGTAGCAGGAGGTTGGGGTATAGGATAGGGAGTTTCTGGGTGGGGAGGAAATGGGTAAAGGGGTAACATCTGAAATATAAATTAAATACTTAATATAAAAGAACATTGTATGGAATATGCAGGGTGTAAAGATCAAAAAAGATGATGTTCTGCTCTTTATTGCAACAGACATCTGTATTTCCTATAAGCTAGTTTGGATTATATGTCAGAATGTAATATCATTTTTATCTATGCCATTTTGAAGAGTTGTATAAAACATTTTGAGAATTTTGTAGTCAACAAGATTTATCGGCTATGTAAAATACATTATTTTTTTGTCTCAGCCTGTCTCAGAGCTGCTCTTAAGTAGCAGGTTCAGCACATAAGATTGACAAGATCAATAGGATCTTTGAAGCCTATTGTTTATACAAAGATAAATACAAAGATAAATACAAAGATAAATACAAAGAACTTTGTATTGTTATACAAAGATGTTATCTTTGTAGCCAAAATATTTAGGGGCTTTTGCCTGGCCAAATATTATTTTCAATAATTTGTATGAAACATATAGCTTTTCTGTTTTTGTTGGAATAAATGTAAAAATCTCCTCCACCTAATGTTTCTCCTATTTACATTTTAGAGTTAGTGAGACAAATTGTTTTTTTGTCTCATTAACTTTTTAAAAATTTAAAGACAACAAACCATATTTTAAAGCATTAATAGGAACTGTCATATTACCATTCTATTTTATGAGCATTTCCTTCAAAGCCCTGCTAAGTTTCATAGTGGCTTGATCTGCTATACTGTGAGCTATATTTGGAATAGACTTCATCTCATAATGCGCATGAATTTTAATGAACATTATGTCTGAACATCATCAATTTTTGTCTGTAAATACATCTACAAATAGCCTTTGTCTTAATAAATGTGTAGTCTCAGAATCATCACCCCTCAGAACTCAATGCAGAAATCCTTTTGAACTCCAAACATGTATTAATTGTATGATATATCAACATGTGTACATACATCAATTCTCTAAACTCTATAAAATGAATCACAAAATCCATTATATGGCATTGCTTTAAGTCAGCAACAATAAGCACAACCTGGATTATTAATTCAATATATTATATCTCTATGGGCTGCAATTCTAATTTCTTAAGCCCCTGTGGATCTTTCAGTGTGGAGCTATGTTTTTTTTTTTATATCATTGTAAGTTCCAGATTGAATTCCTCTGAGGGTTTCTTATTTTGATTTAAAGAGTGTTTCCACCTCGGTTTTATGGCCTGTAAGCCAGTATTTAATTTCTCAGCATTTTCTTTCTCCAAGTCTCTCTCATTCTGATTTTTCCCAAAGAGGACATATAGAACTGTAATCATTGGGGAAAACAGCCGTTTGTATGCTGATAAATGAAGTATGATTATATTGAATCCAGATTAAGTGTGTCATTGTGCTTCCTCCAATCCCAAATATAGAAAACATTTTACTCTTGAATTTTAAAATGTTTCCCTAAAGACTTTCTTTTCTTTTTTTCTTTTTTTTTCTTATAAAAGAAAAAAAATTAATTAGGGCTGGCTTACACTTTCAGATGTTAAGTTTATTATCATCATGGCAGGAAGCATGGCAGCCTGCAGACATATATGGTGTTGGAGTCAGGGCTGAGAGTTCTACATCTTGATCCAAAGGCAGTCAGAAGGAGACTATCCTCTGTAAGTAGCCAGGAGGATAATGGAATTTCATACTGGTTAAAGCTTAAGCATAGGAGACCTCAAAGCCTATCACCTCAGTGACAGACTCCCTCAAATGAGCCCATAGTTACAGGGCATACCTTTGAATAGTGCATTCCCTGTGGGGCAAGCTTTCAAACACACAAGTCTGTGGGGGCCAAATCTATTCAAACCACTATACTCATGGTCCTTCATCAATAGTAAACTTAAGTAAGACAGACAACTAGTTGGTAAATCTTCAAAAGCCTTAAATGTTGACTTTCAACATCTGCAGCCTATCACTCTGTAGGAATCTATTCCCAGTGACATTTGATTTGACTACCTCTTAGCATGTTTCTTAAGAGTTGCTAAATTTTTCTGCATGATGTAGACACATCATGACTGTGCATGTCTCATTTATTTATCCAATTAATTTAAAATGTGATTTGTGGTAGATAATTTCTTGTACAGTAATTTCTCCTGAAAAGAATCATTTTGTTTTCTGTCTTCTCAGGATGGTTTGTTCTCATTGTGCTGCTACTGCACATGATGGTTTTGTCCCCAGTATCTCCCCTCAAAAAACATGGGCTCTTTCACAATGCAGTCCATTCTAGATTATCTCCTAGGCCTCACAAAGGAGATAATATAAGTAATAATAAGTGCCTTGAAAAATGTTGCTATTGATTAAGGAGGATAAAAGGCTATCAATTGAGGCTTTTAATATTGTCTGTCTCTTTTTTTGGAATATGATGAGAAAATAAAAATTAATATAGTAGCCTGCAAAGATGATTACCACAGAGTTATTACAATCATATGTCCAAGAGGAGGCTAAAAGCTAATTTGTTCCAGGTCATATTCACACTACACATCTTTTTTTTCTTTTGAAAATTTTTTATTAGATATTTCTTTATTTACATTTCAAATGTTATCCCCTTTTCTGGTTTCCCCTTCAACCTTCCTTATACCATGCCCCTGCTTCTATGAGGGTATTCCCCCACCTACTCACTCACTCCCACTTTCCAGTTTTGACATTCCTCTACACTGGGGCATCTAACCTTCAGAAGACAAAGGGTCTCTATTCCCATTGATGTCCTACAATGTCATTTTTGCTACAGTTGGAGCCATGGGTCCTTTGAATATGGGATGGATGCCCAGGTGGTGCAGTCTCTGGATGGCTTTTGCTTCAGTCTCTGCTCCACAGTTTGTCTCTGCATCTCCTCCCATTGGTATTTTGTATCCATCTTTTGGTCTTCATTCTTCTTGAGCTTCATGTGGTCTGTGAATTGTATCTTGGGAATTCTGAGCTTTTGGGTTAATATCCTCTTATCTGTGAGTGCACACCATGTGTGTTCTTTGGTGGTTGGATTACTTCAATCAGGATGTTATTTTCTGGTTCCATCCATTTGCCTGTGAATTTCATGAAGTCATTATTTATAATTGCTGCTTAGTACTCCTTGTGTAAATGTACCACATTTTCTGTATCCATTCCTTTGTTGAAGGACATCTGGGTTTTTTCCAGCTTCTGGCAATTATAAATAAGACCTCTATGAACATAGTGGGGAATGTGTCCTTGTTATATGTTGGAGCATATTTTGAGTATATGCCCAAAAGTGATATAGCTGGGTCCTCAGGTAATACTATGGCTAATTTTCTGAGGAAAGGCTAGACTGATTTCCAGAGTGGTTGTACCACCTTGCAATCCCACCAACAATGAAGGAATCTTCCTCTTTCTCCACATCCTCATCAGGATCTGCTATCACCTGAGATTTTGTTCTTAGCCATTCTGACTGATGTGACATAGAATATCATGGTTGTTTTGATTTGCATTTCCCTGATGGCTAAGGATGTTGAACATTTCTTTAGGCGCTTCTCAGCCATTCAGTATTCCTCAGTTGAGAATTCTTTGTTTAGCTCGGTAACCCAGTTTTATAGGGTTAATTGGTTTTCTGTAGTCTAACTTCTTAAGTTCTTTGTATATATTGGATGTTATCCTTATATCTGATGTAGGATTGGCAAAGATCTTTTCCCAATCTGTTTGTTGCTGTTTTGTCCTATTGATGGTATCCTTTGCCTTACAGGAGCTTTGCAATTTTATGAGGTCCCATTTACCATTTTTAATGGAATATCACTGCAGTTTTAAACACCACTGAAGAGAAGGCCTGATGTCCAGCAATATATTTCCAGCACAGAATTAACCAATGTGTATATTTGTTGATTTTTTTTGGCTTATACTACTTTGTTTTGACATTTATTACATTACTGGTATTTGTTTATATATTATGGTTTCTGATTTTGTGTTTTATATTTTTTGTGTGTTTCTCTTGCTTTTTGTTTCTGTAATTTAACACACACACACACACAAACTTACTGTTCTTTTTTTCTAAGAAGAAAGAGAAAGAAGTCATTGAAATGGATGGTTGGGAACGTGAGAAGAGTGTGAGGAAAACTGAAGAAGAAAATTCATAATCAGGAAATAGTGTACAAAAATTTATCTTCATTCAAAAGTAATAAACATTAAATTCATATTCATGGGATATTTATGCATAACACATAAATGTATTTTATATAATATGTATGTATTTATAGAATATGTATAACCAAGTATTGTTTTGAAGACTTTAATTTTTAAGGCTTTTTTGATTGTACATACAAAATGTAAATTTTTACCTTCCAAATCTCTATGCTCCCCACTTACATATTGTGAGAAGCCTTATGTTTAATTGAGGAATATTTAGATTCATCAGACCCCTGTCTCCATGTGTCCATCTAATTGATCAGCAGTAAATGACATGAGATCACAGTCTGAGCTCACTGCAACTGTCATAAATTGAAATATAAAGTTTAGCAAATATCAAGAGTACATGACAATTTTTTAGACACTGATGGGGATTGTTGCTCATCTGGTATATTCTTCAGTGTGGGATTGGGAGCTATTATTGTTCGTTGATTACTTAATTTTACATCCCAATTCCAGACCCTTATTTTCCCAGAGTCCACCTACCCAGTTTCTTCCTCCATATACCCATCCCTTTCTCCTCTGAGAAAGGGGAGGTACCTACCACATTCTGGGAACCAATACACTATAACACATCAAGTCACTGCAGGACTAGGCATAAACTCTTCCCTGAGGCAAGATATGGCAGCCCAGTTAGGGGAACAGGGTCCACAGTCAGGCAACAATGTCAGGGAGAGTTTTTGCTTCAGTTGGGGAACTTATGAATACTAAGCTACACATCTGCTACATATGTGTTGGACAAGGTTGAGAAGGTGCTAGGTTTAGCACATGAATGCTGTTTGATTGGCTGTTTGGTCTCTGGGATCCTCACAAGGTCCCAGGTTAGTTGGCTTTGTTGGTCTTCTTATGGAGTCCCAATACCCTCTGGGTTCCTCTATCCTTTCTCTAACCTTTTAACAAGACTCCTTGAACTTTGTCTAATGTTTGTCTGTTGTTCTCCTTTTCTGTATTTTTCAGATGCTGGGTGGAGCCTGTTAGAGGAGAGTTATGCTAGGTTCTCCTCTACCCCTTATTACTCTGCCCATCCTCTTCCTGGGTCCTCCAGCATGACAGCAGATGTGAGGTCTGACCTTTCTCTGTTGTGCTTCATCATAAGGTCCACACAGTCACCAGCAATGATGGAGGCCTGCAACCATCAGTGATACCAGGTGAGACTTGTAACCCTAATTCCCTGCCTGTTGGCCCCTCTAGGAAAACCCAGAAGCAAGTTCCCCCTATCTCCTCTACACTTCATGTTTTGGGCTACAGCTGTGCCTGTTTCCTGAGGCCTGCTGCCACTTAGGACACCAGGTAAGAACCCCATTCCCCAATCTCCTGATTGTTCTGTCCTCCAGCAAGCCCAGTAGCTGTGAAGTCTGCCATGTCCTCTGTGCTCTATCTTCTCTCTACACCTCTACCAGCAATCCCTGAGGTCTACAACCATTAGGGACTACCAGCTTTGCCTGCATCCCAAAATGCTTGCTGCCACCTGGGACATCCAGAGACCTGCAGTTATCAGTGACTACCAGCCTGTATCCTTAAAATTCTGCTGCTGCTTAGGACAAACAGCTCTACCTGCAATTCCAGTGGCCTGCTGCCATCAAGAGACTCCCAGCTTTACCTGTATCCCTGGAGGCCTGTTGCCCTGAGGGACTACCAGGCCTGTGGACACCAGAGATTGGGAGCTTTCTTTTTTATTGGTTATTTTATTTATTTACATTTAAATGTTATCCACCTTCCATGTTTCCCCTCCACAACCGCCCTATTCCATCCCCCTTCCCCTTCTATGAAGATAGGTTCCCACCCACCTATTCCTGCCTCAATGTCCTAGCATTCTCCTACGATGAGGCATAGAGCCTTCTTAAGATCAAGGGCTTCCCCTCTCATTGATAGCAGATAAGGACATCCTCCGCTACACAAGCAGCTGGAGCCATGGGTCCCTCCATGTGTACTCTTTGGTTGGTGGTTTAGTTTGGGGGGCTCTGAGGAATCTGGTTGGTTGATATTGTTGTTCTGCCTGCCTAAGAGATTGCAAATTTTTTCAACTCCTTCAGTCCTTCCCCTAACTCCTCCATTGGTGTCAACTGGGAGCTCTCTTAATTCACAAATCATCTCTGTATTATGTTGGTATGTTAGTGGCTTATCAGTGAGATCTGAACATGCTTATCACAAATCATTGAATGTTTTATACCTGAAAAGTTATAAAAATATATATTTAATGCAAAACAGAAGAAAATGCATATTGATAAAATGCATACTTAATTTCTATAATATTCTGGCTTAATGTTGGCACATTAATATCAGATGAATAATTTATTTGTATATCAAATACCATGAGCTGTCTTGTAACCAGTTGACTAATGATGTACATTTTGAAAGCTTGTCTCTGTATATAGATTAGACTTGCCTAGAACTGGTCATGTACGATAGGCTGGTCATAAGCTCATGATTCTCCTGCTTCTGTGTTTCTAATTCTGGGATACAGATGTGAATCTCACTCTTTGTTATGATATTTTGTTTAATTTTCTGTTTCTTGTACTTTACACATAATACTAGATTTACAATTCAGTCTTTCTGCCCCTCTCCTGGATATGAGGCCTGATGCAGACCCCCACCTGATCTGCTCCTGTGTGGATACCAGATCCCTCCCAAGACATTCTAGAGGGTCCACTGAACCCAGAACATTAGGCAAGAACACCCACATACTGCCCTATGCCTATAACTGGGTACAGGGAGCACTCAGTTCCCAGCCAGCACCCAAACCCCACCCCTACCCCTGCAGAATACAACTCTCCTTCTACCCCTCTTTCAGATCTGAGGCTTGATGGAGACCTCCACCTGGTCTTCTCCTGTGTGGACACCAGATCCCTCCCAAAACATCCTAGAAGGTCTACTGAACACAGAATAGTATGTAAGAACACCCACACACTGCCCTATGCCCATAGCTGGATGCAGGGAGTGCCCAGATCCCAGCAGACACTCAAATCCTGCCCCTGCAGAATACCACTTCACTCCCACCACTCTCCTGGATCTGAGGCTTGGCATAGAACCCCACCTGGTATGCTCCTGTGTAGACACCGGATCCTGAGACATCCTAGAGTGTCCACTGAACCCAGAGCAGCAGAGGAACAACTGAACTCAGAGCACCAGACAACATATCCCAAGATACCCTAGATCACTCAGGGAAGTGGGCACCTTATCCTGAGACACTGTAGAGGAGACGCTGCACTCAGTGCAGCAGACACCTTATCCTGAGACATCCTAGAGGAGACACTGCACCCAGAACAGCAGACACCTAGCTGGTCTGCTACCTTGAAGTTACCATATCCTGAGACATCCTAGAGGAACCACTGTACTCAGAACAGCTGGAGCTGAGGATTAAAAGATCACAGAGACATTCGAACCCTGAGGAGATCAGACACAAGCAAGATAACTGGTGAGGCAGGCTCTAGTCAGAGACAGTGAGTACAGGTAGCACTAGAGTTAACCAGATGGCAAAAGGAAATCACAAGAACATAAGCAACAGAATCCAAAGTTACATGGCATCATCAGAACCAAGTTCCCCCAACATAGCAAGCCCAGAATACCCCATCACACCGGAAAAGCAGGATTCAGAATTAAAATCACTTCTCATGATGATGATAGAGGACTTTAAGAAGAACATAAATAACACTCACAAAGAATTTAAGGAGAACACAGGTAGACAGGTAGAAGCCTTTAAAGAGGAAACACAAAAATCCTTTAAAGAATTGCAAGAATCAAACAGGTGAAGGAATTAAATAAAAACCATCCAAGATCTAAAAATGGAAGTAAAAACAATAAAGAAATCACAAAGGGAGACTACCCTGGAGATAGAAAACCTAGGAAAATAATCAGGAGTCATAGACACAAGTATCACCAACAGAATACAAGAGATAGAAGAGAGAATCTCATATGCAGAAGATACCATGGAAAACATTGACACAACTGTCAAAGAAAATGCAAAATACAAAAAGCTACTAACCCAAAACATCCAGGAAATCCAAGACACAATGAGAAGGCCAAACCTAAAGATAATAGGTAGAGATGAGGAGGGAATACGCCCAAATTAAAGGACCAGTAAACATCATCAACAAAACTATAGATGAAAACTTTCATAACCTACAGAAAGAGATGTCCATAAATATACAAGAAGCCTACAGAACTCCAAATAGTTTAGACCAGAAAAGAAATACCTCCTACTGCATAATAGTCAAAACATCAAATGTACAAAACAAAGAAAAAATACTAAAAGCAGTAAGGGAAAAAGGTAAAGTAACATATAAAGGCAGACCTATAAGAATTACACCACACTTCTCACTAGAGACTATAAAAGCCAGAAGATCCTGGACTGATATAATACAGTCCCTAAGAGAACACAAATTCCAGACCAGACTACTATACCAGCAAAAATATTAATCAATATTGATAGAGAAACAAAAATATTCCATGACCAAACCAAATTTACACAATATCTTACTACAAATCCAGCACATCAAAGGATAATTGGTGGAAAACTCCAAGACAAGGAGGGAAACTACAACCTAGAAAAAGCAAGAAAGTAATCTTCCAACAACCCTAAAAGAAGGTAGCTATACAAACATGACTCCACTGCCAATAACAGAAATAACAGGAAGCAACATTCATTTTTTCTTAATATCTCTTAGTATCAATGTACTCAATTCTCTAATAAAAAGACATAGACTATCAGACTGGATACATAGACATGACCCAGCATTTTGCTGCATACAGGAAATGCACCTCTGTGAGAAAGACAGACACTACCTCAGAGTAAAAGGTTGAAAAACAAACTTCCAAGCAAATGGTCCTAAGAAACAAGCTGGAGTAGTGATACTAATATCAAATAAAATCAATTTTCAACCAAAAGTAATCAAAAAGATAAGGAAGGACACTTCATGTTCATCAAAGGAAAAATGTACCAAGAGGAATTCTCAATTCTGAACATCTATGCTTCAAATGCAAGGGCACTCACATACATAAAAGAAACTTTCCTAAAGCTTAAAGCATACATTTCACCTCACACAATAATAGTGAGGAATTTTAACATCACACTCTCAGCAATGGACAGATCATGGAAACAAAAACTAAACCAAGACACAATGAAAGTAATGAAAGTTATGAACCAATTGGACTTAACCTACATTTATAGAATATTTCATCCTAAAACAAAAGAATATACTTTCTCAGCACCTCATGGTACCTTCTCTAAAATAGACCATATAATTTCTCACAAAAGAGGCCTCAACAGATATAAAAAGATTGAAATAATCCCTTGTAACCTATCAGATCATCATGGACTAAGAGTTATCTTTAATAATGACAAAAGCAATGAAAAGCCCACATATACATGGAAACTGAACAATGCTCTACTCAATGATGACTTAGTCAAGGAAGAAATAAAGAAAAAAATTAAAGACTTTATAGAATTATTGAAAATGAGGACACATAATATCAAAATTTGTTGAACTCCATGAAAGCACTAATAAGAGGGAAACTCATAGCTCTACATGCCCTAAAAAAATAACTGGAGAGAGCATACACTAACAACTTGACAGCACACCTGAAAGCGTTACAACAAAAAGAAGCTAATATACCCAAGATGAATAGATGGCAGGATATAATCAAACACAGGGCTGAAATCAACAAAGTTGAAACAGAAAGAACTATACAAAATATCAACAAAAGCAGAAGCTGGTCCTTGGAGAAAATCAAAAAGATATACAAACCCTTAGCCAGACTCACCAAAGGGCACAGACAGTACTCAAATTAATAAAATCAAAACTGAAAAGGGAGACATAATAACAGAAACTGAGGAAATTAAAAAAATTGTATAGGCCTACTACAAAGGCCTATACTCAACAAAATTGGAAAATCTGGATGAAATGGACAATTTTCTAGACAGATAAAAAGTATCAAAATTAAAACAAGAGCAGATAAACCATCTAAACAGTCCCATAACCCCTAAAGAAATAGAAGCAGTCATTAAACATTTTCCCACCAAAAAAAAAAGTCCGAGACCAGATGGTTTTAGTGCAGAATTCTATCAGACATTTAAGGAAGACCTAATAGCAATTCTCTTCAAACTATTCCACACAATAGAAACAGCAGGAACACTATCCAATTTGTTCTATGAAGCTACAATTACACTCATACCTAAACCTCAAAAAGACCCAAAAAAGAATGAGAAATACAGACCAATTTCTCTTGTGAATATCGATGGAAAACTACTCAATAAAATTCTTGAAAACAGAACCCAAGGACACATCAAAGCAATCAATCATCATGATAAAGTAGGCTTTATCCCAGGAATGCACGGATGGTTCAATATTTGGAAATTCATCAATGTAATCCACTACATAAATAAACTCAAAGATAAAAACCACATGATCATCTCCCTAGATGCTGAGAAAGCATTTGATAAAATTCAACATAACTTCATGTTAAAAGACTTGGAAAGATCGGGAATTCAAGGCCCATACCTAAACATAGTAAAAGCAATATATAGCAAGCCAGTAGCTAACATCAAACTAAATGAAGAGAAACTGGAAGCAATCTTACTAAGATCAGGGACTAGACAAGGCTGCCCACTCTCACTATACCTATTCAATATAGTACTGGAAGTCCTAGCCAGAGCAATTAGACAACAAAAGGAAGTCAAAGGGATACAAATAGGAAAGGAAAAATAAAAATTTCACTATTTGCAGATGATATGATAGTATACTTAAGTGACCCTAAAATTTCCACCAGAGAAGTCCTAAACCTGATAAACAACTTCAGCAAAGTGGCTGGATATAAAATCAACTCAAATAAATCTGTAGCCTTCCTGTATTTAAAGGATCAACTTATTTAAATTCTTAGAAAGAAATTAGGGAAATGACACCATTCACAGTAGTTACAAACAATATAAAATACCTTGGAGTGAATCCAACCAAGCAAGTAAAAAATGTATATGACAAGAACTTCAAGTCTCTGAAGAAAGAATTCAAAGAATATCTCAGAAGATGGAAAGATCTGCCATGCTCCAGGATTGGCAGGATTAATTTACTAAAAATAGCCATCTTGCCAAAAGCAATGTATAGATTCAATGCAATCTCCATCAAATTTCCAAATCAATTCTTCATAGAGATAGAAAGAGCAATTTGCAAATTTATTTGGAATAACAAAAAACCCAGGATAAAGAAAAGTATTCTCCACAATAAAGGAACTTCTGGGGGAATCACTGTCCCTGACCTCAAAATGTATTACAGGCAATAGTAATAAAAACTGCATAGTATTGGTATAGAAAGATCATTGGAACAGAATTGAAGATTCAGAAATGAACCCACATACCTATGATCACTTGATCTTTGACAAAGGAGGCAAAACCATCCAGTGGAAAAAAGACAGCATTTTCAGCAAATGGTGCTGGTTCAACTGGAGGTCAAGTTGTAGAAGAATGCAAATCAATCCATTCTTATCTTTTTGTAGAAAGCTCAAATCCAAGTGGATAAAAGACCTTCACTTAAAACCAGATACACTGAAACTAATAGAAGAGAAGGTGGGGAAGACACTCGAATACCTAGGCACAGGGGAAAAGTTCCTGAACAGAACACCAATGGCTTATGCTCTAAGATCAAGAATTGACAAATGGGACCTCATCAAATTGCAAAGCTTCTGTAAGGCAAAGGACATTGTCAATAAGACAAAAGGGCAACCAACAGATTGGGAAAAGATCTTTACCAATCCTACATCCAATAGTGGGCTAATATCCAAGATATACAAAGAACTCAAGAAATTATACTCCAGACAATCAAATAACCCTATTAAAATGGGGTACAGAGCCAAACAAATAATACTCAATGGGGGAAACTCGAATGGCCAAGAAGTACCTTAAGAAATGCTCCACATCCTTAGTTATTAGGGAAATGCAAATCAAAACAACCCTGAGATACCACCTCACACCTGTCAGAATGGCTAAGATCAAAAACTCAGGTGATAATAGATGCTGGGGAGGATGTGAAGAAAGAGGAACATTCCTCAATTGTTGGTGGGATTGAAAGCTGGTACAACCTCTTTGGAAATTAGTCTGGCGATTCCTCAGAGAACTGGACGTAGCATTACCTGACAATCCAGCTATACCACTCCTGGGCATATACCCAGATGATGTTCCAACATATAACAAGGACATATGCTCCACTATGTTCATAGCAGCCTTATTTATAATAGTCGGAAGCTGAAAAGAACCCAGATATCTCTCAACAGAGGAATGGATACAAAAAATGTGGTACATTTACAATTGAGTATTACTCAGCTATTAAAAATAATAAATTCGAGAAATTCTTATGTAAATGGATGGAACTAGAAATTATCATCCTGAGTGAGTTAACCCAATTACAAAAGAACACACATGATATTTACTCACTGATAGTGGATATTAGCCCAAAAGCTTGGAATAGTGAAAACTCAACTCACAAACCACATGAAGCTCATAAAGAAGGAAGACCAAGTGGGGATGACTCAATCCTACTTAGAAGGAGTAAGAAAAATACTCAATTGAGCAAGTATAAAAACAAAACATGGGACAGAAACTGAAGGAGGGGCCATCTGGAGACCAGTTCACCTGGGTATCCATCCTATGTGTGGCCACCTAAGCTAGGCACTGATGTGGATGGCTGGAAGTACATGCTGACAAGAACCTGATATAGCTGTTTTCTTAGAGGTCTGCCAGAGACTGACTCATTCAGAGGACGAAGCTCACAGCTAACCTCTGATCTGATCAAGAGTTTCCCAATGGAGAAGTTAGAGAGAAGACTGAAGGAGCAGAAAGGGTTTGTGACCCCATGAGGAGAGCAAATATACCAACCAACCAGAGCTCCCCAGGGTCTAAACCACCAGCCTGGGAGCACATAGGGATGGGGTGGGTAGGTGGGAGTGAGGGGGCAAGTGTGAGCACATCCTCATAGAAGCAGGAAGAGGGGGATGGTACAGGGGGTTTCTGAGCAGATGGGGGTATGAGGTAAGGGGATAACATCTGAAATGTAAATAATACATCCAATAAAATAGAAGTAAAAAGAAAATAAATATTAAACACATATAAGAAAACAGGAGAGCATCCCAAAATCCTCGTTTATTTAGCATCCAAACTAATATCTGGGGTTTTGGCTAGGTTCAGTGGCAATGAGTTGGGACAAACTTCATCCCAAGCAGCTGGCCTGTGGAGGTTGATGCTGTTGCAACCTTTTACTGTCAGTACAGTAGGTAGTTTTCTTCCACTGTGGTCCAGAGATAAACAAAAATTTTCCTGGCCCACACTGCCCCACTCTTGGGGGACTAAGTGCTCAGGTCCAAGGATTCAGTCAACAGGGTCTAGCAAGAGAAAGAGTGGGGATGGAGGGGCAAGAGACAGGAAGAACGGAGACAAGACTGAGTCTGATCAAGTCCCATTTACTAAAAGGAATTCATGTGTGTATATATAAGCACAAGCAGTGGAATTCAGCTGAAGGCACTTTACCACTTGTACCATGTGTGTGTGTGTGGATGTATATGTATACAATGATGACTTAGATTTTTTCAGGAATGTACCTAGTACAGGCTTAGCTGAGTCACATGATAGTTGCATGATTTCTTGAAAACATCCCATACAGTAGCCCTTAGTTTCTGTATCAGGGTACAGTTCTTCCACAGCACATACTGTTTGCTCTTTCTGTATAGTCATCTCATCATTTCTACTCATTTTCATAATTTTATTTTTTATTAATTATTTAGGTGAGGTGATTTTTATGTTTTTTACTTTTTTCCTATCTCATTGCCAAAAATGTGAGAATTTTGCAAGCAATACAACATCATCTAGAAGTCACTATCAATAGAAGAACACAGGTTATTGATACCTTGAGACTTTTTTTTAACTTTGTGATTTCTATTCATTGAGAAGAGTTTGAATAATGTTTTCTTTCCTCTCTGTTTTGTCACACAGAGGATGGAGTAGCTGACAGTACATTAAGATTTTGCTTAAATGAAGCTGTATTTACCATGGGGGTATAGAACTCAGTTGTAACTTCTTGAGCTATTAATTTTCCCTTCAGACAAATTTAGGCAACTTTCTATTATGTTCTAAAGACAAGTAACACATGGTGGCAGTTAGACCATGCAAGTAGGGAAGTTTTTATTTTAGATTATACCACTGTATGAGGAGATTGTGTACCGTTTACACCATAATAAATGACCACATCCTCACCCTTCATTCTGTTCATTTGAAGCATGAAATATGCCTGTCTTACTTTGACTGAGCTTGTAACTAACCCAAGAGTCTAGTTTCAAAATCTTATAAGTCTGTTACTGTGACCACTGTTTCCCTCCTGTACAACACCCTCAAGTAGGTTAGGAGGGTCTGTTTGACCTATAGTAAATGGAGGTCAGGTCTCTACTGATGATACTCAGAGATAATGCAGTCTGAATCATCTCAGTTTCTTCAAAGGATACTGAAATACCTGGAGGTGTTGCATTGTTTATGCACAATATCTACTTTTAAATATAACCCAAAAATTTTCTGCAATAAAATGCTCCCTAAGATTTTTTTCACAGGATTTCACTCATTGTATGTGACAATCATCATTAGAGCACAATTCTCTATTTCTTTGTAGACCATTTCTCTCATATCTTGCAATATGAATCCTGCTCTTTACCAGTATGAGCAGAAGACACAATGGAAGCAGCATGTCCCTAGACCCCAGTCAGTACTGCCTTCTTTCCTCATGTCTGACCTCACCTAAGTTCCAGAGCATTAACACCCCAGACTATGAAGAAGAAACCTCATTCTGAGAACTCAGACAGTAGAGCCAAAATCAGAACTGATTTGATTTCTTCTAATCCTTGATGAAAGATCTTGATGAAGACCTACATGTAAATTTCCTGGTGGGTAAAGTGATATGGAAAGAGGCAAGTGTGGGATGGACAGATTACAAGTTAGCCACTAAAAGTTTGTGCTACCCACAACAGTGGAAAATAAACAACTCTAAATTTCTGGATCTGTTTGAAGAACATGCTGTATAAAACTCCCAATGCTAATACAGTTTAGAGATCTGGGGCATGGAACTATGTGTACCAGGCAATGTGTGGAATTAGAAAAGCCACTCTACATTGCCCCTTTTAGCTAACACAAGTAGTAGAAAAGCTGACATTTACATAAACTGAGTTTCTGCTATTTATACTACACATTGCACCATCTTCAAGATCTCTTGCTATCAGGTGAAATAAAAGAATAACTGAAATAAGAATTATAAGTAGCCATTTTATGAACATAATGAATTCATATTAAAAAAAATGTTGGTAAAACTTTATGGGTATAGCTCCTGACATATGAGAATATACAATCTGACAGAAAAATTCTTCCATCCTCTGCCTCTTACAAACTTTAATATTCTTGAGCTTACATGTGGAAATGTTTTGTAGATAAATCTTTTTGGACTAGGCTCCACATATCTATATTTAGATTAGTTTATCTTTTTGCATTGGTTTCTATCTGTTGCAAACAGAGGATGACAGATATGTGGTATAAGGGCAAAATATTTAGAATTATTTAGTGTATGGTTAGTAGTTATGTTGGTTGGAGAAGATTTAGATTTTCCTCCAAAAACCATGAATTCACTACCCCTGGATAGTTGATTAGGTTTCTAGTATCAGGCATGATTTTCCTCTTGTTGAGTAAGTCTTAAGTCCATTAGAAAGCTTGGTTACCATCAAGGTATACATGCCACTACTGCTGACTTTGGCATACAGTACAATATTAGTCCTATATTTCATAGGTGTCATAGCTAACTAGAACTGCTTCTCTTTTTTTGAAGCTGGCATGGCACCTTCATGTGTTATGAAAGCTATTCCTCAGGGAGTATGTGTTCATGTCATTTTCAGCTCAGGGTCCCCTGAGTTCTGTGTCTGAAGTACATGATGTCTGAAGCACACTGTCACCTGTGAAATATTTACTGAAACCTCCATCATGCAATATATAAATTATGTATATAAGACAAACATTAGGTGATAATAAATTACGGAAATTAAAAAAATACTTTTGATATAATCGAATTTCACTATTAAAGATGAAAGATATTCTGCATATTAATGATATGAGTGTCCTTGATTATTTTTACAAAAGGTGTTAACATTTAATACTTGATTTCATACTATGTAATACAGAATCAATATATTTCAGATTTGGTAGATAATGTAATTTAATAAGCATCAGCACCTGTATTCAAGCATTATAACACTATACAACCCAGTTTTACATGAAATTGGCACATGTGCTGAGGAATAATGGTAGGCAACTAAATTGTTCTGTTTTTATTAGTGCAGAAATATATGTATGTACAATACAGGTATGTGATGCATAACACATAATTGTCTAACACCTGAGTTGAGGATTCAATTGCAGTGTGACAAGGTGTGTTGACATGTATAGTACAAAGTGTGCATACTGTGTGTTAAGAAGCAAGGCTACAGTGAAGTCTCATAATGCAACAGATAAATAATGCCAGGTACATCTCAAATTCATTCTACATCTGCTTTTCAAATATGTTTTGTTCATATGTGTTCAGAAAATTTTATTATTGGCAAAGTTTGGCTGTTGGCCTACAGGATCAGATACATGACCACAGAGATTTTGTTAGTGTTGGCCTTCAGCCTTACATTACAACATGCATTCCAGAGGAATTCTTGCTATCTTATTCTCTGCCTTCATTTTCTGCTTTTGGTTGCAACTTTTTGGTCTCTAGCATTTGAAAAGTTACTGTCAAGTTTCTATTAGTATCAAATTCACATTTATGATGACATTAAAATCCTATAATCCTATGGTTGAATGAGGATGCAAATAAATCTATGGAGTGAACTCTTTGACTCTTTTGGCTCTCTGAATGAAGCTCAGCTTAGGAACTGCAGTTCAAGAATTTGTAGTTCTTTCCATTGCCATCAGGATATGAATGGCTTTAGGCATAGAATTTTGGAGCAGTGTTATTTAAAATTGGTCCAAAATTTATTACTTTTTCTTTCTGATTTTTGTTTTTTTAATCCCTCATGTTTCTTCATCCCCTTTCTTCTTACCCAACCACAAGCCATGCCTGCCAGAAGACCAGGTAGGTGGCCTGTTGGGAGTCAACTCCTAGCAGAAAGCAGCTATCATATTTGTAGCCATTTCAGGCCATAGACTCTGACAAGAGACTTGTTTTTCAGCAGCTCAAAAACAGCTGAGTGCACTCTAATAAACATTTTATTTTTCTCACATATCCTGTTTTGTTGTATAGTGCCCACAGCTGCAAGGCATGTGGCAAAGTGCCTTCAGCTGCATTCCCCTGCTTGTGCCTATAAATACCCAGGATATTCTTTCAATAAAGGGGACTTGATCAGACTCTTTATCTATTCTTCATGTCTCTTGCCCCTCCATTCCCACTCTCTTTCTAGACCCTGTTGACTAACCTGAAAGGACTGGGTCAGTAGCCCATGATATCCATACCTCTTTGTACTTTCTCATGACCATTTCTCATCCTCTAACTTGGGTGGACACTTCTTGTTAGATTACAGGCCACATTGTCTCCACAAAACTCTAGGCCGGCCAAACTCCATCTACCCAAAGACATTCTCCACCTTCTTCATACATCCTCATTCTGATCACTATCTCTGGTTACCTCTTCCTTCCTCTTTGCCCTGAAGCAGCATCCATGTCAAATGTCCCTGCTGGTCAGATGGCACCCAGGCCACCAGAATTCCTGCTCACAGCTCAGACAGAGACCCTCTTCTCAACTACAGGCCACACATTTCAGAAGACCAGAGAGGGAACAGAAACCAAGTAGCAAAACACCTACCCAACAAAGGCAAACTCAGAAATAAGCACCTAGACCTATAATCACCACAAACCTAGATGCCTAAATACCAGTTTCCAAGAAAAAAAATCAGCCAGGGCAGTATATCATCACCAGAGCTCAGATATTCTACTACAGCAGTCCCTTAATATTCTGACACAATTGAAGTACAAGAAAAGGTCTTTAAAATCAACATTTTGAAGATGATATAGATTCTTATTTATTTATTTACATCCCAAATGCTGCTCTCAGTGTTTGTCCTCCCTCATAGCATCCTTTCTCCTCCTCTTCTTTTGTGAGAGTGTGGGGCACACATGGGTATTCCCTGACCCTGGTGCATCAAGTCTCTGTAGAACATGGCATATTCTCTCCCACTGAGGCCAGGCAAGACAGCAGTGTTGGGAAATGGATTCCACAGTCAACCTACAGCTTTAAAGACAGCCCCTGCTTAAGTTGTTGGAAAACCCACATGGAAACTGAGCTGCATGTCTGCAGCATATGTGCTCTGGGAGCCTCAGTCCTGCTCGTGTATGCTATTTGGTTCATGGCTCAGCATCTAAGAGCTCCCAGAGATCCAGGTTTGTTGACTCTGTTGGTCTTCCTGTAGGATTCCCATACGTGTCAGTGCCTTCAATCTCTCCACAAACCCTTACATAAGAGTCCCCACCTCTGACCAATGTTGTTTGGCTGTGGTGAGTATCTGCCTGTTTCAGTCAGCTGTTGGGTAGGGCCTCTCAGAGGACAGGTATGCTAGACTCCTTTCTGTAAGCACAACAGAATATTATTAATAGTGTCAGGGATTGGTGCTTGCCCATGGATAAGCCTCAATTTTGATGTTTGTTGGCCATTCCGTAGTCTTGGCTCCATCTTTGCCTCTGCATTTCTTTTAGAGAGGACAGAATTTTGGTCATATGGAGAGAATGGTTAGCCTTATATTGTCCCTGATTTTAGTGGAATTGTTTTAAATTTCTCTCCATTTAATCTGATGTTGGCTATTTGCTTGCTGTATATTGTGTTTATTGTGTTTATGTATATGCTTTTTATCCCTGATCTTTCCAAGTCTTTTACCATTAAGGGGTACCAGCCTCAAGGGTTCAAAAGCACATTCCAAGCCCAGAGTCTCTCTCTTCCTTATGCCTGCAGATACAGTTGTAAAACATTGTGCTGCTTTCCTAGTACTGTGTCTGCCTGCATGCTGCAATGCTCAGTGCCACGAGGACTATGGACTAAATCTTTGAAATTATAAGGAAGCCCAAGTAAATACTCTACTTAGCCAAGTTGCAATGGTTATGGTGTCTCTTTACAGCAATAGACCCCTGAGTAGGACATCCTCTTTACATTGGTATGCATTTGTTCAGGAACGTTTCTAGCATAGGAGTCCCAGAATCACATAATAGTTACATGTTTTCTTGAGGACCCTCCACAGTGTCAGCACCAGTTTCCAGTTCCTTCAGCATCATATACTACTTGCTCATACTGTACAGCCTTGACATTATTTATAGTCATTATTATCATTTCCTTTTTATTAGTTATTCAGGAGAAATAATTTTTTATGTATTTGCTTTGATTTCTATATGATTGTAAAAAATGAGAAGAATCTGCAGTCCACAAAACATCATCTAGAAGTCATCAAACATTTTCAGAAGAACACATTTTATTGATACCTTGGAACTTTAATAACCATGTGTATCTATTTAAAAGAGAATTGTATGTTTCTTCTTCTGCTCTGTATTTCCACACTGATGTTGTTCCTGAAGGAACCATGAAGGCTTTGCCTGGATGAAGTTGTGTTTCTCATGAGACAGAACTCAGCTGTAACTTGTTGATTTATTTTCATCCTTTATTACATGTTGAGATAATTTTTATTGTTTTCTAAAAACAAGTAACACATGATGGCAATTTGAGTATCTAAGTAGAAAAGTTATTATTTTAGCTCATAACAATATATAAAGAGATTTTGTGTCTTTTACACAGTAATAAAGAACAACATCATTCCCCCCTCCCCCATTCTGCTGATTTTTATCAGGAATGTCTTGGCTCCCCTTATGCATGATCTACACTGCCTAATGACTTACTCAATTATTGAGAGAACATGCAATTCAGAAGTTGTTTCATGTCCAGCCAAGAACCACTGCCAGTGAGCCAGTCAGGAAAGAACCTAGGGTCCAGTTTGAAAATTTAATAAATCAGTAGCTGCTGCCACAGTCCTGTATCATGTACCACCCATTTCAAGTAAGTGTTTCAATCACTTTGTAGGAGGCTCTGATTTGACCTGCAAGAGATGAAGGTTATGTCTGTACTGATGACAGCCAGAGAGAATGACATAGTAGTGTGAGGCCATGTGTATTTTTTAGGTATTTAAATATTTAAATATTTTTGAGCAGTTTTTTTCAGGATCATTGAGAGTGGCTGCCCGGAGTACACGAAGGCAATTCGAATCTCAGAGCACTTTTTAGAGTGACTCCCAGAGGCTTGGCTCTGGAATTTCTCAGGAGCACCCAAAAGGACGACTTTGGAGGTCCAGAGAAGAGGCCTCTACTCAGTAGGACACCATGGTCCACCCAACCGGGAGATGCTCCTAGGGGAGGACCAGAGCGGCAAGGCTCTGATGTAGGGGTATCAGGACAGGTATTTTAGCAATCACTATTCCTGAAGGACTCAAGGAGTCAACTCAGGACGCAAAGAATTAGGGTTAAAAACAAAGCATGGGACAAACATTTTCTAAGCAGTCACCATTCGTGACAGGACTCAAGGAATCACTTAAGGTTAGAGGAACTAAGGTTAAGAAAAAGGATTTAATATGATTTTTGGATTTTGTAGCAGAAATTTCTCCATGGTTTCCCCAGGAAGGGACTATTGATGAGAGGATATGGAGATGAGTTCGAGATTGCTTTAAAGATTATTATGAAGCATTTTGGGTCTCGCAAAATGCCAGTTACAGCCTTTAACTATTGGTCTCTTATTAATGATATTCTTAGAACTACCCCAGAATGGCCAGACCTTCAGCATTTGATTTCTGAAGGAGAGCGTTCTCTTAAAGAGTCTGCCTCCAATTCCCCTTCAGCTAACCTAGCCACCCGCATGCCTACACAGACTCTGTCCCCTTTAAGAGAAAAACCCTTTTCGGCTGGCTCCGCCTTTAGTGGCTGAAAGTGTCTAGGATAGGTCTGCCTTCACTTCACTTCAGTCATTATTGATTAGGAGACGCTGCTAAAATTTTACCTGCAGGAAAGCCTCCTTCGAAACCCTCCCGAAATAAATTTAAGAGAGGCCCCTATTCCTCTTTGCATGCCTTTGAAGATGTTGGCCGCCTGCTGCTGTAAGGCTCGGGAAGCCCCCAAAGGGGACCCCACTCGAGTCACAGGATGGCACACACCCAAAGGACACACGGAAGACCAACTTGCTCAAGAACATGAGGTAGTTTAATGGCGGAACGTTCTGGGCCGACACGTGTCTCAATGTGGGAGACAGGGGCATCGACCTCGTGGCTCCAGGGTTTAGGGTTTATATAAGCTCGGGGTGGGGAAAAGGAGAAACTTTCGCTCGGGTGCACACGATTGGTTGTTTTCCAATTTTTGAACATCTGGCTAAACCAGTCCATGGGGGCGGGGAGCAGTTCCTGCAGGCAGATGTTTATCTCTTATCTTCATTCCTGGGATGCCTTGGTAGCCCATTGTCCTGTAACTCTGCATTCTTTGTTTACGGATTAACTGGCCTCTGGTTGGCAAACCAGAGGGGCAACTTTAGCTACTCAGGCTAGGGAAAAAGAATCTATAATTCATGGGACCCATAAAATTTTCTTTTATTTTCCCTCTCCCCCTCCTGAATAATTTTAACCTTAAAATATCTAGCCTAGGCTCTAAAAATCATTTTCTACCTTATCAGGATCTTCATGTGGTTGGCACTGTAGTCTCAACACCATTAATTGGACAGCATCAACTCTATTTTTGTCGATGGTCATAACTCTATTTATCACACATGGGCCAAAAATCAAAATTAAGCAAATTATCATCACCGGTCCAGCTAAGGCAGAAAACAAGGTAGTCATCCAGGGAGATCGTGAGAACCAGGACTCGAACCAGCCCTGTTGGGCATCTCGATCTTTTTGTCTCTTATCTAGTCTTTCTCTAAGCCTCTGCATCGAGTCTCTGACTATTCCAGTATGGTCAGCATAAAAGCAACACTCTTCTTTAAGGGCTGCACACAGTCCACTATCTTTTAAAAACAACAAATCGAGCCCTCGTCTGTTTTGGAGCACTACTTCTGATAGCGATGATAAAGATTTTTCTAAGTTGGAAACAGATTTTTCTAGTATTTTTAGGTCTTCATCAATAGCAGTACTGAGAGCATTAAGGCCTTGCTGGCCGGTGGCCAGTGCGGCAGCTCCTGTTCCTATGCCAGCAGTAATGCCTGCACCCAGTAAGATGGCTAAAGTGAGGGAAACTGGCTCTCTCTTGTATATCTTTGGCCTAATATCGAATTTATCTTCGAAACTACCCACAGCATGATAATAAATTCTGGGTACCAGCTGCACAAGCACACAAAAGTCTGTAGTTGGTTCGAATACACTTGTATACACACAAGGGGTGAGTCCTGTACTGCAAGCCCACCATCGGTTGGGCCCTGGTACCAAATAATAGGTGATAGATGTTTTAGGACGAGAGACTGTCTGATTACACAGATGTCTGTGGGAGGCAGGTGGGGTACCTAGGCAGAGTCCTGAACCTGACCCCGATACTTCAGTTAGAGTTAGTTTTCTCTCAGTTCCCCAAGTGCAGGAGTGATGGGAAGTGGTGTTATTAAAGGCACCTTTCATGGCGATTCCCTCATAGTATGGGGGTGTTATTGCTAAACATAGCCAGCAAGATTCAGTAGAGTCTGGGCTTGTATTATTTAGAGCGTGGAAGGCTCCGACGACCAAATTAAATAGTCTCTGTCCTGTCGAAGGATCGGGTGGTGTGGTCAAGATCTTGGGGCCTTGTGAGGGGGTAAAATAATAAGGACCAGCAGTCACTGGTGCAGGTTGCATTGGTGTTTGAGTAAGGGACTTTGGAGGGGGCCCCTGAGCAAGAAGGACTTTGTTAGGTCCCATAGGTGTTGGAGAGGGGGTTTCTAGGGTCAACTTAATTTTAAAAATTAACCCAGGGTCTTTTCCAGCAGCATCTATATGCAATCCCCAGTTGTTTCCCTTAAGCCAACTCCGATGGTCTCGTTTCCCTGCATTAGTGAATCTTATAACTATGGGGTTGCAGTAGCTGTTTTTACAGGCTCCATTGGGACTATTTTCAAACCCTCACCCATTCTCAGGATATTTGGAACTATCTCTCTCTCCTTGGTTGGACTTATCATAGCTGCTGTTCCTCTTTACCGTAATCAAGTCCCATGTGGAAGTAGGATTCCAGTAGGCCTCACCGGTAGTTTCACATCCCCATGTAGCGCAATAAAAATCAGAGGTCCCCCCACACTTGTGTCGGAGCTTCCGATTGTGGCCCTGACCAGGGCAAACATAAAATCCTGAGGACCGGAGATTAGCCCGGTAGAATTGTCCTGAGCACCCAAGTGTGCCTCCTATCCCATTAGGAAGACACTGTCTTTCAGCGGGTGGTTTAGTTAGGTCTGTGTGGTCTGGAAGATCCCAGGTAAGCAATCCGGCTGCTAACTTACAAATATCAGGCGTAAGATCTGGCCACCAAGTCCATGGAGGATGTATAGCAGTAATTGACCACACAGCGTTTTCTTCTTCATTAATCACCTCCCAGGTTTGTCGCATCGGGGCATGGGGGTTGCTGTCCTGACTCAGGGTTGCATTTACGACATAAATGCAACTTAAGAGGATTATTAGTCTTTTCCAAAATCCACTCATCTGGACTAGTTTCAGGAGGGGCCCTTTTGACATGTGAAGCATGAACCCAGGTGGGGATCCCTTCCACCTTAATGGCAGTTGGAGTTGTCAACAGTACCAGGTAGGGTCCTTTCCAGCACGGCTCGAGATTTCCAGCCCGGTGTCTCCGTACCAGGACAGTGTCTCCAATCTCAAACTGATGGGGAACTGCAGGGTCTCCGGTGGTGTAAGTGTCTTTCAGCTGTTCCCAAATATCTCTCCTGATCGTCTCAAGGGCCTTTAAACGGGCTAAAAGGTGGGTGGAAGGTATAAAATTATTGTCATCAGGGCATGTCACACTATCTAGGGTTTCAAACAGAGGTGGAGGTGCACCAAACAGTATCTCAAAGGGTGTTAGTCCCAAAGGTCCGGGTGTGTTCTGGACCTGGAACAGGGCTAGGGAGAGAAGGGCTGTCCAGTCAATCCCGCCGGACTCAATCAATAATTTCGTAAGGGTCTCTTTAATAGTTCTATTCATTCTTTCTACCTGTCCTGAGCTCTGGGGTCGGTAAGCACAATGTAACTTCCAATTTATCCCCAGTTGTCTGGCCAGTCCCTGACTTACCTGGGCGACGAAGGCAGGCCCATTGTCTGACCCAATTACCTTAGGTACTCCAAATCGGGGAAGGATGTCTTCCAGTATCTTCTTGGCCACTACATTTGCTGTTTCTTTCTTAGTGGGAAATGCTTCAACCCACCCTGAGAAAACATCTATGAAAACTAGAAGATATTTGTTGCCGTATCGGGCAGGTTTGACTTCTGTGAAATCGACCTCCCAGTAAGTTCCAGGTCGATCTCCCTGTAGGCGCTTTCCCCCACTATGCCTGCTGGATCCGGCATTAGTGAGGGCACACGCCCTGCAGTTTCTTACCAGATCTTTGGCTGTCTTTTGGAGCCTAGGAATGTGGTAAGGGGATTTGTTGGATAGTTCTATCATTTTTTTTTGGCCCCCAGGTGGGTGAGACGGTGCATACTGGTCAGGTATTCTAGCCCCTCTTCTTCTGTGAGGACTCTCTTTTCCAGGGCCCTCTCATCCTGGCGGGACCCCACTTTGGCTATAAGAGTCATTGGTCCGTGTGCTGCCTCTTTAGCCATCTGATCTGCCATCTGGTTTCCCTTTTCAATATGGCCAGTCCCCTTCTGGTGTCCTGGGCAGTGGATGATTGCCACCTTTCATGGCAAATGGATAGCCTCTAGTAAATCAAGAATCTCCTTTTTATTTTTAATGTCTCTGCCAGCAGACGTCAGCAACCCACGCTGTCTGTAAATTGCTCCATGAACATGGGCTGTTGCAAAAGCGTATCGGCTATCAGTATAAATGTTTACAGACTTCCCTTCTGCCAGTTTTAGGGCTTGGATCAGAGCAATAAGTTCTGCTTTTTGCGCCGAAGTTCCTTCCGGCAGGCTGCTAGCCCAAATGACAGTTCTTCCATCTACTACCGCTGCCCCAGCCCTTCGCTTACCTTCTTTCACGAAGCTACTTCCGTCGGTGAACCAGGTCTCCGCCCCAGGCCACGGCTGGTCGGTCAAATCTGACCGGGTCCCTGCTTCTTCAGCCAGTATCTCCTCACACTGATGTACTGGGGTCTCATCGGCTTCAGGTAGCAGGGTAGCGGGGTTGAGGACGGCAGGTGGAGCAAAAGTCACTCGCTCTGTTAGTAACAAGCTCTGGTAATGGGTGATTCTAGCTTTGGTTATCCAGCAGTCTGGCGGTTGTCTGATGATGTTTTCGAGGGCATGGGGGGTCACTACTGTCACTTTCTGGCCCAGAGTTAGCTTATCAGCATCTTTTATCAGTGTGGCTGTTGCAGCTATCGCTCACAGGCAAGAGGGCCATCCGCTAGCCACAGGATCTAGTTTTTTTGACAGATAAGCCACCGGACGCTTCCAAGGTCCTAGAGCTTGGGTGAGGACCCCTCTGGCAACCCCCTTTCTCTCATCAATATATAGGGTAAAAGGCTTGCTTAAATCTGGCAGTGCTAGGGCAGGGGCCTGTAGCAGTGTCTTTTTAAGAGTTTTGAAAGCCACCTAGTGTTCTTTTGTCCAGATGAACTTCCCTTTTTCTTTTGTCAAGGGATATAATGGGGCTGCCAAAGTGGCGAATCCTGGAATCCAAAGCCTACAAAATCCCGTGGTCCCCAGGAATTCCCTTACCTGGCGAGGGGTGGTTGGGGTTGGGATTTGTGTGACTGTCCGTTTTCTGGCTTCTGTGAGCCACCGCTGTCCATTTTTTAGGGTATATCCCAAGTATGTCACCTCAGTTCGACATAGCTGTGCTTTCTTAGGAGAGACCCGATACCCCAACTCACCTAACTCAGCCAGGATCTTCTGAGTCCCCAGTTCGCAATCTTCTCGGGTCTCTGTGGCCAGCAAAATGTCATCAATATAAATGATAAGAGTCACCTGCGGGTTATTAGCGCGGAAGGGGGCAAGGTCCCGGTGTAGAGCTTCATCGAACAGTGTTGGGGAGTTTTTGAATCCTTGGGGTAACCTTGTCCACGTGAGTTGTCTGGTTCTCCCACTCTCAGGGTCCCGCCACTCGAAAGCAAACAGGGGCTGGCTGTTTGGATGTAACCTCAGACAGAAGAAGGCATCTTTTAAATCTAAGACGGTATACCAGGTTCGAGTGGGTGGCAATGTACTGAGCAAGTTGTAGGGGTTGGGCACTGTAGGGTGGACATCTTGTACCCTCTTGTTGACTTCCCTAAGATCCTGTACCGGACAATAGTCGTTTGTCCCTGGTTTTTTTACTGGCAATAAGGGGGTGTTCCAAGGGGACCTGCAAGGGACTAAAATCCCCTGTTCTAACAGTCTCTTAATGTGGGGGCGTATGCCCTCTCTGGCTTCCTTGCTCATGGGGTACTGTCGGACCCAAATGGGGGTGGCTCCAGACTTGAGCTCAATCACCACAGGGGGGGCCTGTCTAGCCATTCCCGTGCCCCCTGTCTCAGCCCACGCCTGAGGAAATTGAAGTAACCATTCCTGAAGCTCCTCGGGGGGCTTCTCTCTCTCGGTATAGCCGGTATTCTTCTTCTAGCTGAAGGGACAATATTAACGTTTGGGGTGTCTCAGTTCCCCATGACAGTTCCGGTCCAGAGGGGGCAAATTTTATCTGGGCCTTTAATTTGGTTAACAAGTCTCTGCCCAGTAAGGGCGTAGGGCACTCTGGTATTACTAAAAATGAGTAGGATACCTGGTTTCTTCCAAGATCCACTGTACGAGAAGTAGTCCACGGATACGGTTTTTGTCCTATAGCCCCAATCACCAGCGTCTTTTTATCTTGTATCTTTCCCAGAGGTTTTTTAAGCACAGAATATTCTGCTCCCGTGTCCACCAAGAAATCTATAGGGGTCCCCTCTATTTTCAGAGTTACCCTAGGTTCGGAGAGGGGAACCGAACCCCAACTTCCCTAATCTTCATTATCTAAGGACAGCACTTTGGTCTCTTTCTTTTTAGGACACTCTCGGGCCCAATGGCCCTTCTCTTTGCAGTATGCACACTGATCTCTCTCTAGTAACAGCTGGTCTCTTTTGGGTCTCCTTGGCCCCTGCCTTCTGCCGTCACCCAGGTTCCCTGTCTGTCTAGCCCTACCAGTTCCCTGACGCCTTCCTTCTCCTACCACTGCGGCCAGTATCCTAGTTAGGTTCTCTTCTTGTCTCTTTTCCCTTCTATCTTCATCCTCAGCCCTTTCTTTCTTTTCTCTCTCCTGTTTCTCTTCCTCTGTCTCTCTCTTATGATACACTTTCTCAGCCTCCTTCACCACATCTCTGATAGTATAATCTTGCAATCCCTCAATACGCTGTAACCTCTTTCTAATGTCCGGGGCGGACTGCCCAATGAAAGCCATGATTACAGAAGCTCGCTGCCCCTCTGACATAGGGTCAAAAGGAGTGTACCTATGGTAAGCCTCCATGAGCCTCTCTAGGAACACAGAGGGGGGTTCAGTCGCTCCTTGCATAACCTCTCTTACCTTTGCCAAATTGGTGGGTTTTCTCACTGCACCCGTGAGACCAGCCACGAGAGCCCGGCGGTAAATGGACAGCCGTTCCCTACCTGTTGCCATGTGGTAATCCCACGGAGGACGGGTCAAGGGAAACCCGTCGTCTATAGCAGCCTGAGTGGCGGGGCGTCCTTGATTATCTCGGATATTTTTTCGAGCCTCAAGGAGAATCCTCTCCCTTTCTTCGGTAGTGAACAGTGTCTGTAGGAGCTGCTGACAGTCATCCCACGTGGGTTGGTGGGAAAACATCAGGGACTCTATCAGGCCTGTGAGTCCTGCAGGATTTTCTGAAAAAGGGGGATGGTTAACTTTCCAATTATAGAGATCAGAGGAGGAAAAAGGCCAATACTGCAGGAGCTGCAGCTCGTTCTCGCTAGTTGGGGGCGGCCCAACGGCCCTAAGGGGCAGCGCCACGGTGGAGTCAGGTCCTACAGGAGTGGCTCCACGTCGGCTCCTAGTACCTGCTGAGGGCCCCCCTGTGGCCCCGGAGGCTGGGGCCAGTTCGGGGGCTGAGGGCAGGGGTGCAGGTTGGGGAGCTGAGGGGTAAGGTGGGGGCAGGGGAGTGGGCCATTCAGGGGGTTCTTCTATATCAGGGTATATCTTTGAGACGGACACCGGCGGGGTGCTGGGCTCGCCTTCTTCATTCTGACGTGGTTTCGGTCTTCCTTCTGTGGAGCCCTCTCGCACAGCCAAGACCCGGGAGCTTGGTTGGCGAGGTGGGAGGAAAGGCTCGACCCACGGGGGTGGATAACAAGCCAAGTTTTCCCACACGGTGATGTATGGTTGATGATCTGGATGCGACCCTGATCCTTCCTGAAAAACAACTGCCCTAAGGGCTCTAATGGTGGGTAAATCAAAAGTCCCTCGAGGTGGCCATCCCACATTGAAAGTTGGCCACTCAGAGGTGCAAAGGGTCCGCCAAGGCCCCTTTTTTACAACTACTGACAATAAGCGTCCTCTGTCCCTAACATCCGACCAATGGTCCATAGACAAAGACAAGGGGGTTGTCACAGCCTGTCCCATCTCGTCCACCAGAAAACACAAAATCCGGATAGGAACACAAGACCCTAGCACAAAAACAGGATAAGAACACAAAACCGTATCCCCAAAACAGGATAAGAACACAAGACCCTAGCACAAAAACAAATAAGAACGCAAAACCCTATCACAAAAACAGGATAAGAACACAAGACCCTAGCACAAAAACAAATAAGAACACAAAACCCTATCACAAAAACAGGATAAGAACACAAGACCCTAGCACAAAAACAAATAAGAACGCAAAACCCTATCACAAAAACAGGATAAGAACACAAACCCCTATCACCGCCAAACACACTCGCCCACGTTTAGTCTTATATAGTCAGCCAAATGCAAGTTCCGATGGGGCAGGTCCTATTACCTTCCCCTGTAGGAGGAGTGCTTCGTCTCCTTCATTCAAAAAAATGGGCAGTCAGGCTATCCTGACTCCCTACCACTTGGGACATCTCCCAGATTTTTCAGCCTCAGACCATTGGACCTCACGGTCTCACAATGGCAGCTGTCAGAACCTAAACCAGAGCCAGAATCCACACCCAAACACTGCACTCAAATACACCTCACTCACAGACACACAGACACACAGACACACAGGCTTAAACCCACCTCCAAGAGGTCTTCAGAGGTCCTAGGTGATCACACAAACCCCGGACGAGCTTTCCAGCCCATGCACCAGGATGTAAGGCTCGGGAAGCCCCCAAAGGGGACCCCACTCGAGTCACAGGATGGCACACACCCAAAGGACACACGGAAGACCAACTTGCTCAAGAACATGAGGTAGTTTAATGGCGGAACGTTCTGGGCCGACACGTGTCTCAATGTGGGAGACAGGGGCATCGACCTCGTGGCTCCAGGGTTTAGGGTTTATATAAGCTCGGGGTGGGGAAAAGGAGAAACTTTCGCTCGGGTGCACACGGTTGTTTATTTTCCAATTTTTGAACATCTGGCTAAACCAGTCCATGGGGGTGGGGAGCAGTTCCTGCAGGCAGATGTTTATCTCTTATCTTCATTCCTGGGATGCCTTGGTAGCCCATTGTCCTGTAACTCTGCATTCTTTGTTTACGGATTAACTGGCCTCTGGTTGGCAAACCAGAGGGGCAACTTTAGCTACTCAGGCTAGGGAAAAAGAATCTATAATTCATGGGACCCATAAAATTTTCTTTTACTGCCTGCAGATGAAACAAACCCCTCGGGACAGGCGGCTTGTTCTGTATTGGATCACAGTGATCCACTCAAAGCAGCTACAATTGCCTTGGCCTCAGCTCCACCGCTGACCGATGTCACCACACTCCTGCCCTTTGTTCCGCCGCCTTGTTATACAAACTTGGATGTGGTCTTTGACCCGCCTGCTATGTCTGATGCACACCGCCAGCTGACTACTGATGTGGTATGGTAGAAACTAGGAAGGAGCAGGTCCACTTAGTTAGATCGTTCCATCAGCTAGAGGCAAAACTTCTTAGCCTTACGCCTCTTTCTCTGGCAGCTGGAAAAGAGGCTACAGCTTCTGTGAGTGGCAGCGCGGAGAGCTCTGAACCTTCCTCTCAAAAAAATCTCCTCTAAATCTAAGAAAAAGACTGTTGGCTTTCACTAAGAAGTGGAACCATAATTTCTAGAGATTCCCCCGTCATCATGGACGGATTTGGAGTAGGGACAGGAAGCGGGGCAGGGAGGAAGCTATAAATGATGAACTACAGCCTGATTCACAGGAAGCAAGGAATCCCCCTCCCCCTGTGTCATCCTCAGTCGAGCTGGAGGAGGTACTGCCCCACTATTCCTATAAACCGCTGGATTTCAAAATTTTAGAGAAAATTAAGGCAGCGGTAACAGCTTATGGCCCCATAGCCCCGTTTACATTGACACTCTTGGAATCCATCACTGAGGGATGGCTCACGCCGCTAGAATTTTCCCAGCTCTCTAGGGCTGCACTTTCTGGAGGAGACTTTGTACTTTGGAAATCAGAGGTGGCAGATACAGCAAAGAAAATTGAAATTAGGAATTCTACGCACCAAGACACTAAATCTTGGACTGCAAAAAAGATTTTAGGTGACCCACCCTATAACACCTTGGAGGCCCAAATGCGATTCTCACCCAGGCTTCTGGCTCAAGTCCGACAGGCTTGCTTAGCAGCTTGGAAAAAGCTGCCTCCAAGATCCGGCTGTTCTCTGCTCTCACTAAGGTAATACAGGGAGCGGATGAGTCCAATAATTCCTTCATTAGCTGCCTTACAGAGAAAGCTGAGCGCCTGTTCGGGGTGCAGGAGCCTGAAAATCCCTTTATCAAAGAGCTTGCTTTTGAAAATGCCAACCCTGCTTGTCAAGATATTCTTAAACATCACCTGTCTAAGTCATTGGTGGAATATGTCTGCCTCTGCGCAGGGGCTGCGACAAGCCACGCTATAGGCCTGGCGATTGGCGCCGCCCTTCAGAAGGTAGGCTTAGGAGGCTCCCAAATAATTTGTCATAATTGTAAGCAGCCTGGTCATTTTTGGCGAGAATGTCCCCACACTCTCCTGTTTCAGGAACCTCCCATTGGGGCCAGAACAACAAGCACCCGGCATGGGTGATCCAGACCTCATTGTGTCCCCGCTGCCGCAGGGGTCTGCATTGGGCCAGTAAGTGCAAATCAGTAGACATCCAGGAGTGCCCCTTACCTACACGGTTTCCGGGAAATGGCCTGAGGGGGCAGCCCCCTGCCACCGCCTCCAGAACAAGACCGGGGGCTTTAGGGTTTGTTCCTCAACAGATTTCACACCACACACTCAGCCCATTATCCAACAAACAGCCCCCCAGCTGTCCGTTGCCCAACTCTGGAGAGCTACCAAAAGCAGCCCAGGGTTGGACTTCTGTGCCACCTCCACAACAGTACTGATGCCAGAGGAAAGCATTCAGGCCATGCTTACTGGCGTATATGGCCCTTTACCCCCAAATACCTTTGGCATAGTCCTGGGAAGAGCTTCATGTTCCTTAAAGGAACTCCAGATTACACCTGGGGTTATAGACCCCGACCACCATGGGGAGATTCAGATTCTTGCTAGTAATACACAAGGCCCTTTGTTCATACCTGCACAAAATACCATAGCCCAGCTGTTGCTTTTTCCCAAGGTTTCTACTAACAACCCCTACCTTAAAGATGCCAGGACTCCTGGTGAGACAGGAATAGCAGAGGCCTTTTGGGTCCATGTTCCATGAGCCTCCACTTCGCCCACGAAAAAGACACGGAGGCAGTGATCGGGTAATACTACAGTGAAGCTTTACTCTTGTATAAGCAGAAGCGGAAAAGACGGAAAGACAGGAAGAGGTGCTGCTATATGTACCCTAGAGTGGCGTGTTCACTTCTGATTGGCTGTTCACTCATTACCCATAATACGCCCCGGGATGGGCAGTGACTTTTGGCGTGCTTTTGCCTTTTTGCACCTGCACAGTCCATTGTTTACTAGTGGGAGGACAAGATGCCCGCACCATCTTGGAATGGCGCTAACCACAGTTTCCTACATCTCCCCCTGTTTAAATTATTAATATGGAACAGCCTTTTGCCTATCAAGCGGGGCACCAACTCAGATTCGAACTCAAGCCCGATCAAGCAAACTCCATTTTGGGGGAATAAGCGATCAACAGCTTACAGCCCGAAGATTCTACCTTACCCTACCAGGTGCAATGGAAACAAGTCCTCTGGGTGCAAGGGCTAAGGGGATGTAAAGAGGAATTGACACCCGTTTCTGTGCAATGGAGTATAGTTTCCAGGAGTGCAAGGGCTGTCAACCTAATATTCAGGTACCACAGCTATTCAGGCAAGGGCTGGCTGGACTTAGACCTCTCATCGACCCAGTGCAATGGGCTGATCCCTTGGGGTGCATCGACTGAGGGTCTCAGTCATCGGCTACTTTCTCAGCCTAGATAGCCAAATTTCAGGGGGAGATCCTAGCTCCAAGGCTGCGAGTGCTTGGGCAATAGCGGCCTTGTCACGTTTTTGCTGGGCTCTGAGCTTACAGACCAACCATCATGAACACCAATCCACAACATAAGGCTGCACCAAACAGGCCTATCCCCACCCTTAAGAAAGAAGGAAATAGGCAGAGGTAAGCCAAGAAGTAAAATCGCCAGGGGTAACGGGGTCCACTCGTGTTCCGTCAAGGCTCAAGGTCCAGATCTGCAATTGCTGCTGCACCTGGTCCAACTCCCCAGTCCAACTCCCTTTTAAATAAGCAGAAAGATTATGGCTTTGAATAAATGTATCATTCACAAATCTCAGAGGTGTAATACCTAGATGTGGGGTTGCTGACACGCAGCTCATTTGAACCACATCTGTGAGCTGCTCCACATGGGCTTGGAGCAAATCAACTCTCTGATTGACCAACAGGATGCCTGATATGCATCCACTTTCTGTAGAATGGTCAAAGCCTCAGAGGTCTTTTCTGAAATTTGATTAACAACAGTAGCTGCTGTAACTTTATTAACCATGCCTGTGCCGGCTGTCACAGCTGCAGAGATGGTAATAGCAGTGATAATGGCTGCAGTTATGCCAAAGTCTCTTTTATGTCTCAATAATGATGTAGTAGGGAGAGTTTCAGGATCAGCTTCTACTGGGATGGGCACAAAGGTAGGCACGTGCACAACCAAGACTAGGTCTAGTGATCCATTCCAGCATTGTGCCAAAAAGCATGTAACATTCTTACAATCCAAGATATCAGAATTATTTTGAAAGTTGGAGAACATAAAGAAAAATGGGGGGTCCACACACACCGACACCGGTTGTGCAGATGCATTCCTAAACACCTTATTAATTTTAATGTTATTCAAATGGGTAGAGATATTATATCGAGTAGTTGAAACATTTTGCACTTCATGGAATATACCATTCAACAAAACAAAGGCAGATACACCCTTTTTTAACATTCTAAACAGTGGCTACAACACATAATTTAATTGTGTTGAAGCAGGGTAAATTCAAGAAAATACACATATGATTTAATTACATATACTGTCTTCTCAATAGATGAGGCATCTGTAAATATAGTAAATATAGCAAACATCTTTTCTATGGTCTGCATGCATAGTAAATTTTAGGAAATATAAAAGCATGTATAGAGAAAAACTGTAACATATGATTATCAAATTTGTCTAAAATGTTTGCCATGTAATGAGCCAAATATCACTATTTTTTAATGACCAATTTAATTGCTATTTGGAATAAAGGAATAAACCTTTTATCCAAAATGTTTTTAGGATTTTATCATATAATCTTGTATAAATCCACATTAATGGTTTCTTTTATCAAAGGGCTGCTGTGGACATATGAGTAGTAACAACACAAACAGCCAACAATTTATCATAGTCCATATAATTTATCTGTTGATAACTAACAGCTTACTTTATTTTCAGCAAAGCTATCTATCTTTTATTAGTTAATTGTCAAGGGAAATTAGGACTTGCATCCCTTTGAAAACATCAAACAGAGGTTTAAATCCTCCTATGGTAAGCTTAAGATGAGGTTTTAGCCAATTAATATCTCTAAACAACTTTTAAAAATCACTAAGAGCAAATCAAGATTAAAAGTAAACCATTTTCTTTTTGTATGTACACTCACAAGTCAGAAGATGGCGTTAGATCCCCACCACAAATGGTTGTGAGCCACCATGTGGTTGCTGGGAATTCAGCCTTTATATTTTAAATTAAGTCTAGCCTTTAATGGCTGAGCCATCTATCTAGCCCCAACTTGTCTCAAATATTGAAAAGACACTTCCTTTGAATCCTTTCTGGAGCAACAAGTAGTCCAAAAAAAAATTTTTTTTTAAAGCTCGTTATATTGGAGCAAAGGCTTGTGGAAAAAACTTCTTTAGAGAAATCCACTAATAAAGTATCACACAATGAATAATATACACTAAAAGATTTAACCTCTTAATTTTTTGTATTAAAGCAACAACAATATTTATATATATAAAATGTAAAATGATTAACCATTTTCTGAAGCAATTGTTTTTTTAACAAATATCGCTTCATGGGCTCTTAAAAATTATGACTAAATTTACAACTGTAAATCTCTCACCTTTACCAGAAATGTAAAGGAATGGTATAAAAACATCTTTTATATAAGCATTTACTGAAATGGCAGCTGGAGTAGGCAAGTTAGGCTGTATAAATCTTAAATTTGAACTTTATTTTGGATTAATTTAATAACCAATCTTTTTTGTCCAATGAGAATATAGGATAAAAGCCAACCATATTCTCTAATAATTGTTACATACATTAGAGGAATCCAAAGCATCTCATTTTTAATAACTTTGAATATAAAGGAATTAAAACAATTTGAATCATATTTTATCAGCAGGTACAGTTATATTCATGGAGGGAAGTAGACATAATTTTAATTTCTCCAGCATAATCATAACTTTTAGCCCACAGACTGTTGTAAAGTCTTTGGGTCTTAGATTTATCCCTCTTCTCACAAGAAACAATGAAGACAAGGGACGAATTCCGGTAAGCACATTTCTAGGACCTGGTCTGAAGACCCAGAACAAAAGGAGCTTTTAGCACCTGGGCTTCTGCAGCCCAGTCTGCATTGTCTTAATTCAAATGTAAATGTGCTTAACCTCCGGCCTGTTCTCTGAGGCTTGGTTAGGCTGGACTGTGCAATTTTGACTTTAACTTTAAACCTTAAATTTAAACTGTAAACTTTAAAAGACACGTGTTGTATCTTTTCTCTATAAACATAGGCAAATCAAAAATTTTCAAACTCTCGGTTGAACTACCAACTGTAGCCAATGGAATATTGGCAGTTTAACTATGTTTTTAAGCCTCTTTTGTAATATTAGAGTATAACGATATTTTTGAGAAACAAAACCAATCTTTACCAATGTAAGCAATCTAATTTTTCTAAAATCAACACCAAGTAGATTACCTTTATGCTGTAAAGTTTTGCTGCCACAAAACAAAGTGTAAAATTTAATGAAAAATTTGTAGTATTTATAACTCAGGTTGTTGGCGGGTGCACCGCCGTGAGGACAGGGCAACCAAGTAACACTCAATAGCTGTAAACAAAGGCAGCACTGCAGAATTTGAATGTACTGGCATGGGAACAGGCCAAGATCTAACTATGGCTCATAGTGGTATACTTATCCCCAAATCGAACGTCAGTATCAGGAGACTCAAAACCTTCATCTTGCAATCTAGCTTCATTCTTCACAATCTGCACCAGCCGCATAGAGACCCAAATTGAATTGTCTTCACCTGTGGAATAAAAAAAAAAAAAAAAAAAAAAAAAAAACTCCCCTTCCCGGGCCACAACAGGCTCTCAGCCAATCTTGTAACCTCTTGTTCCTATGAGAAACAATGGCTGCACAGCATTCAGCTGTGGCATTTTCAAAGATCATCTGTTCTATCACTGGCATTGTTTGCTCTGGTTCCCCAAAGATTCTGTCATAAAGGAGGGTCCATTTGTCCTCCACTCTCTCTCCACCAACTGGTGGAGGGTCCTTAAGCTTAATGAGTTCTGCAGTAGCCCTTGTTCCTTTTGAGTACTCTTTCCTATGACCAGACTTTTTTGCCTGCTTCTCCTTTCCAGGTTCTTTGGCCTGATCTTTTTCTCCAGGCTCTTTGGCCTGATGCCTGCTAACACGCTCTGGTTCTGATAGCCTAGAGCGGACCTCTCTTGCAACCTCTTGACTTGCCCTAATAGCTGTGCTGCCAGCTGAATCCTCACAACACAAATAAGCTAAAAGCAAAAACACAAGCAAGAGGCCAACTACTGCAGTGGAGGCAATGGGTGAATATCTGCTCGCAACAAAGGCTTCCAACCCAGGCATACCTTCCAGAGACGTACCTCGATCCTGTAGTCTTTTAACCCGCCCCAAAACTTGGGTGGTCTTCTGCGGTGCCTTGAAATTCCCGGGTATTCGGCGCCAGATGTTCCGAGCCCCTCCGTTTACCCTCCACCCGCGAAAAAGGACACGTGAGGCAGTGATCGGGTAATACTACAGTGAGGCTTTACTCTTGTATAAGCAGAAGCGGAAAAGACGGAAAGACAGGAAGAGGCTTGCTATATGTACCCTAGAGTGGCGTGTTCACTTCTGATTGGCTGTTCACTCATTACCCATAATACGCCCCGGGATGGGCAGTGACTTTTGGCATGCTTTTGCTTTTTTGCACCTGCACAGTCCGTTGTTTACTAGTGGGAGGGCGTGTTCACTGCTGATTGGCTGTTCACTCATTACCCATAATACGCCCCGGGATGGACAGTGACTTTTGGCGTGCTTTTGCTTTTTTGCACCTGCACAGTCCGTTGTTTACTAGTGGGAGGACAAGATGCCCGCGCCATCTTGGAATGATGCTAACCGCGGCTTCCTACAGGCCCAAAAGATTACTTTCTCTCACCCCATGTTTACTTTGACTCTAAATGGAAAAACATTTCAAGGGCACTTAGATTCAGGTGCTGATGTCATGGTTATCTCTGACAGGTTTTGGCCAGCTGCCTGGCCACTGACCAATTCAGTTACCCACTTACAGGGAATTGGACATTCTAAAAACCCTCAGGTCAGCACTCAAACGCTTAACTGGGTAGATCAAGAAGAAAATTCAGGCACTGTAGTTCCCTACGTGATCCCATGTTTGCCAGTCAATCTCTGGGGGAGACATATTCTCTCCCAAATGATTGTTTTCATGTGCAGTCCGAATGATGTGGTGACAAGACAAATTCTGGCTAGGGGATATCTGCCAGGACAAGGATTAGGAAAACAAACACAAGGCATAAAAGAACCTCTGGTTGTGACAAAGAGACCTGACTGTCGAGGTTTGGGATTCCAGCCTCAGCCTTTTCTCTAATGGCCACCGTCATGCCTGCTCCCCAGACTCATGCAGAAAAAATTTCTTGGGACGATACTACTCCCAACTGGGTTGATCAGTGGTCACTAACTCAGGAGAAGTTGGTTACTGCCAGGCAGTTGGTGCAGGAACAGCTGGCAGCTGGATATATTGAGCCATCTTCGTCCCCTTGGAATACTCCAATTTTTGTTATTAAGAAAAAGTATGGCGAGTGGAGACTCTTATAAGATCTCCATGCAGTTAACAGAGTCATGATTACCATGAGAGCTCTGCAGCCTGGTCTTCCATCTCCTGCTGCCATCCCAGCAGATCTTTTTAAAATTGTTGTTGATTTAAAAGATTGCTTTTTCACCATACCCTTTCATCCAGATGATTGTCATCATTTTGCATTCAGCATCCCTCAGGTTAATTTCCAGGGACCCATCGACCGATTTCACTGTTGAGTACTCCCTCAGGCCATGGCAAATAGCCCTACCCTAGCCCAGAAGTATGTGGCCCATGTAATCCAACCTGTCAGAAATGGCTGGCCACAAATATACATTCTTCACTACATGGATGACATTTTATTGGCTGCTCCAATAGACAGCAAGCTCTATCATGTTTTCAGCAACTTCAGAATGCATTGAGTTCATGAGGACTTAAGATTGCTCCTGAAAAAATTCAGATGAAGGATCTTTATTCTTATCTGGGGTATGAGCTCGAGATGGGACGAGTTCTTAGCCCAAAGATTGAGTTTCAGCTTTCTTCCCTTAAGACTTTACATGATTTTCAACAGTTGCTTGGGAATCATCAATTTGTTTGTCCCTATTTAAAGATTCCTCCTGAGGCTCTAGTTCCCCTTAATGAACTTCTTTCAGGAGACTCCCATCCTTTGTCTCCTCAAACCCTTACACCTCAAGCCATTTCAGCCCTACAACAAATAAGTCAGGCTATATCTCCCCAAACCACATTTCAAATTCATTATGCTATCCCACTTTATTATATTGTTTGTGCTACAACACATACCCCAGTGGGGGTCTCCTGGCAACAGTCCCAGACTCCTACAAGAAAAAGATGTCCTTTGTTATGGGTATATCTCCCCTCAAGTCCAAGCAAGGTTTTGGCAACTTATTATTCTTTGTCTGCCACCTTAATCGTTAAAGGAAGAAAGATGTCCAGACAATATTTTGGTAAGGATCCTGATGTTATTATTGTTCCTTACACATCAGATCAAGTTGAATGGCTTCTTCAATCTAGTGATGACTGGGCTATAGCCTGCACTTCCTTTGCAGGCACCATAGACAATTTTTATCCAAATGACCTCCTTATACAATTTGTGAAGATGCATTTCTTGACTTTTCCCAAAGTCACCTCCAAGACTCCACTCCTTGAGGGCACTTTGGTATTTAGAGATGGTTCATCAACAGGCAAAGATGCCTATGTTTTGCAAAATCAGCTTATTTCAGTACAGTCCCCTTATACCTCTGCCCAGCTGGTGGAGTTGTTTGCAGTCCTTCAGGTTTTTAAAATTTTACCAATGATTCCATTTAATTTGTATACTGATAGTGCCTATGTGGCCCAGTCTATTCCTGTCCTAGAAACAGTACCATATATTAAGCCTGTTTCTACTGCTTCCAAATTATTTGTAGAAATTCAATCCTTAATCATTAAGAGGTCAGTACCATTTCTTGTACCCATTCACTTGAGAGCCCATTCTGGCTTGGGTGGTCCTCTGTCATTTGGAAACGCCCTAGCTGATGGGGCCACTCATGCAGCATTCCCCACCCCACTTGATTCCATAGATTTGGCAAAACAGGCTCATGCTTTACATCATTTAAATGCCTCCACCTTATGCCAGATGTTTAAGATTTCTAGAGAACAAGCAAGAGAAATTGTTAAGTCCTGTGTTGGATGTGCCACTCTACTACCAGTTCTCCATTTGGGAGTTAATCCTAGAGGACTCATCCCTAATGAATGATGGCAGATGGATGTTATTCATTTTTTTTCTTTTGGAAAGTTAAAATATGTGCATGTTACAGGTGATACTTATAGTGGCTTTATACATGTGTCTCCCCTTACTGGAGAAGCATGATGTGATAACACATACCTTACAGTGCATGGCTGTCATGGGAAAGCCACAGATTATTAAGACTGACAATGGCCCCAGTTATACAGGAACAAAGTTTCAACAGTTTTGTTCCCAGTTTAATATCAAACATGTTACAGGAATTCCCTATAATCCTCAAGGCCAAGGCATGGTAGAAACCATCAGACCTTAAAATATAGACTTCAATACCTGACTGAAGTTATAGATGCTCACTCTCCCTTGACGCCTTGTAATAGGCTCAATCGTGCTCTCTTTGTTCTCAACTTCTTGACACTGGACAATGAAGGCAGGTCAGCAGCTGACCGTTTGTGGCATCCCAAATCACAGGATTCTCATGCACTAGTGTGTTGGAAGGATCCCCTTACTGGACAATAGAAAGGACCAGATCCTGTCCTTATTTGGGAATGAGATTCTGCCTGCATATATGACAAAGAGAATGCTGGCCCAAGATGGTTACTGGAGAGGCTTATAAAAACTGTTAACTCACCTGTGTCCAGAATGGAGCCATGGTCTCCTCCTGAGACAGATCTCATTCCTTTTTCAGATGCTGCCCCAGGCAAGGATGTTCATGGTCCTGTGGTTGACTGGAATGACCATCAACGCTTGGCCACCTCTGCCTAAGGCCCCTAATAGACACATCCCTTGGAACTACACTTGGATAGTCATCTCAGAAAGGGATGATGTTGTCTGGGCCACTTCCAAAATTTCCACCAGCCTTTGGTGGCCGACACACCTTACTCCTGAACTTTGTAAACTGCCCCAGGGAGCAATGTCCCCTTGGGGTCTTCAACATTAGCTGGATTTATACAGTGCCCCAGAGGATAATGTGCCCAATACTCAGATTATTGTCCCTCAACATGTTTGAGTTTTGGTTCTTCAGCCAGTAGACCCTGTCAGCCGAACCTTACTTCAAAATATAGATTTTTATGTTTGCCCAGGGCTCCATCGTGGCCACTCTGTCCATCATAAGTGAGGTGACAAAGATGACTTTTATTGTGCCAGTTGGAGTTGTGAGACCTTGGTGACAGTTTATTGGAGTCCTGCCTCCTCCTGGGATTATATTATTGTCTCACAAAACTTTTAATGCCCCCAAAGCCTTATAGGTGCCAATTCTCTCTGTAAAGGTTCCAACACTGTCACCTTGGGTTGGTGCCTCCCCTTGGCCATTACATTTACAGAACATGACAAGTCCCAGGATGGGACACATGGATTCTCATGGGGTATCTGACTTTATCAATCAGGCACAGATGCTGGTCTTATCTTTATGATTAAGCGCCTCAAAAAACCAGTTCATGTAAATTCTCCAGTCCCTATTGGCCCCAACCTGGTTTTGGTTCCACAGGTGCAGCCACCTAAAAAACCTGACCCTCCATCTACTACAAAAACTGCTCATCTATTTACTTCAGTAACTTCTTATTCTCCCAAAGCTGATTCTCCCAAAGTTGATACTCCCATCTTTGCTCAGACAGAGAATCTTATTACCCTGGTAAATCAGACCTTCCTGGCACTTAGCAATACTTTCCCCGATCTTGTTAATGATTGTTGGCCATGTTACCACTCTCAACCACCTTTCTATGAAGGGATCACCATCCCTCATAGTTTCACACCTACAAATAACTCCAATCATTGCCGCTGGCAACCTGGAGAGTGGAATGGTTTGTCCCTCTCTCAAGTCTCAAGATTGGGCCTCTGTGTGACTCTTATTACACCCCCCCCCACAATATGCTCACGTTTGTAATGTTACCCTTGAACCTGATATTAACAGCCTTTAGTTCCACCAAATGATACTTGGTGGATTTGCCTTGATGGCCTCACCCCCTGCCTCTCAGTCAGTGCCTTTTTCACTGAGAATTCTGATTTTTACATTCTTGTACAGTTGGTCCCTTGATTGGTTTATTACCCTTCAGAAGAGTTTTTTCATTTATGGGATAAGTTCACTGATTCTTCTTCAATGATTCACCAGTGAAGTGAGAACCTAACTGCCATGACCATCACAGGCCTCCTAAGCCTTAGTGCTGTGGGCATAGGGACTGGTGTTTCCTCATATGTTCTCTTCAAATCTAGGTATCAAGAACTCAGTGTCACTATTTACAGAGATGTTCAACATCTTCAATGGGGCATCAACGACCTTGTGGACTCCCTGTCTTCTTTGGCTGAAGTTGTCATCCAGAATAGTAGAGGACTTGATTTACTCCTTTTACAACAAGGAGGACTATGTGCACCTCTTAAAGAAGAATGCTGCTTTTACATAGACAAGACAGGGATGGTTAAAGAGAGCATGAGAAAGTTTAGAGAAAGCCTTAAAAAGAGACAGAGCAAGAGAGAGAAAGATGAGAGCTGGTATGAGAATTGGTTTTCAACTTCTCCATGGTTGTCAACCCTACTTCCTACAATTTTGGGACCATTAATTGGGTTACTTCTGCTTATTTCTTTTGGTCCCTGGGCCTTAAATAGGCTTAATGATTTTGTGAAACAACAGAGAGATGATTTGATAGCAAAACCTCTTCAGGTACATTATCATAAGTTAGCTATGGAAAATGATGAGGCTCAAGATGAGGTTGTTACTCTATCCAGGATGTTCCCAAAACAAAAACACATCTCTGCTCAACCTAAAAGAGGGGACTCCTGCCCCTAGACAAGCAGAGAGGGGCCACCCAGAACCCCCTCTAACTGGCAATCTAAATTCTTGCTTAGGCTGCGAGGCTAAGCACTCTAAGGGAATATACAAATTAAAAAATATCTTTCTGGGTTCCCTGAGGGACAAGCCTGACTGGATAGGGGTTGATGTCAAAAATATCCCCTCTCCAGGGAAAAGGCATGAGGATGGTTATGGCTCTCACACCTCACTGAACAATGACAGGAGGACCGGAGCCATTACGAGATCCCCTTTAATCACTGGAGGTCAGGCTTCTATCCCTGCCTTTGCAAAATTATAATCACCACAGTCCTTCTATACTTAGAGAAGGCAGGTGATGTTAGGGGCATCTCTGCTTGTACATTGAAGGCCTAGAATCAGCCATAGGCTTAAAGCCAGCCTGCTAGCATAGAGTCTTGGGTATCTGTGTAAAAACCTTGAGACAGATAGCTAGAAGCTATTGTAAACAAGCAGCTTTGGTGGACATTTGCCAGGCTATAGCCATAGACCTTGTAGATAAGTAATCTTGATGGATTATTATTATTATTATTATTATTATTATTATTATTAGTATTAGTATTATATTTTATTATTATTATTTATCATCCCAAACTTAGACAGGGACAAGTGAATTATAGTTGGAGTTGGAGTGACCTATCCCTGAAGCTACACCCAGCTGATACTATGTTCTGCAAGATATCTGTATTCCCCCTAAAAACACTTATGCTCCTGCATCATCCCCTTCCCCCACATCCTGCCTTTTTGTATATATAACCCCTGTGTGAAAAAGTAAAGTTTGTGAATTGATCAGCCTATAGACAGATCGCCTTTCTTTGCGTCAGCCTGTTTTTCCCTCACTTTCTCTTTCAGGTGATCTTCCCAGACCCCTGTTTAATGCCCTGCTGGACAGGACAATTGTTGGTGGGGACAAGCTTTGGTATTGGACCTGAGTTCTACACCAAAGCAAACTGAGCAATCCATCGAAGGGAAGCCAGCAAGCAGCACTCCTCTATAGTTTCTGGTCAGATACTGCCTCTGTGTTCCTGCTTTGTTTCAGTTTATGGTCAGACTTCCCTCAGTGATGTACTGGTATCTATTCTTCTACTTTTTGTAATGATATTTCATCATAGCGATAGCAATCCTAACTGAGACACCTCCCTTACCTTCCTCTTTCTGTTCTATGTTTTGTTTCCCACAAGTTCTCTTTCCTATCCTAGTTTCCCTTATACACACACTACAATTGTGTTTATATTTATATAACTATGCCTAAAAATCCAATATTTATGAATGAGATGGTTCATGTAATAGTTTTTTTTTCTAAGCCATTTGTCCATCCCCTTCTTCTTTCTCATGGGTCACGTATAATTCTGAACTCTCTTTATCTGCTCTCAAATGTGGAGACTCAGAAACCTCACACCATACTAAGTAAGTATGATTTTGTGTTGATATTCTGTACCTTCCAGTGTTTAATCTAATATTTATGAGTAAATTTAATATTTTTGAGTGGAAATCTATGGCCCCATGTAAATGATATGTTAACTAATGCCAAGGTATTCTTTAAAAACAAATTGACCAAATGGGTTTGGAGTCCATGGATGTAGTAGGACATGATAACATTGTAGAACATGTAAAATTGTTTATGTTTTGTGTATATTTTTCTACAGGTATAATATTCCCTGGGGGATTATTCTTTTTTATCAGTTACTTTTCTATTGGTGGGAAAAACACCACGAGCAAAGCATCAGAGGGTTAGACTGTTTGAAAGTAGAAAGAAGGCAGCAGGTGTAAGACTTGGTAGCTGGAGCAGACCTCAGGGCTCAAATTTCAAACTGCATAAATGCATGTATGTATGTATGTATGTATGTATGTATGTATGTTTGTATATACATGTACCATGTGTGTGATTAACTGGTATTATAAATGGCTGAGAATCATCATGGTAATGCTTGCAATGAGTCAAATCTGAGTCTTTTATAAGAGAAGAAATTGTTCTTAACTACTGAGGTGAGTCTACACCACAAACCTTTATTTAAAAATATTTTCCTTCTCTCATCTCCACATATGTTTTACCTCCCTGATTCAATATTTCTTCTTCTCTTCTCCATCATTCTCTTTTTTCCTTTCTCTCCCCTCCTCTTCTCCTTTCCCTTTGTTCTTTCCTTTCTTCTTTTCCACTTCTTTTATTTATTTCCTTGTTGTTACACAAAGTTTATTGTTTACCCAAGATTGAATAAAAGGTAGTTGTACTATAATTTCTGCAAAACTCATTTGTTGGGGCTGGAGAAATATCTCAGTTGTTAAGAGCACTGACTGCCCTTCCAGAGGTGCTAAGTACAATTCCCAGAGACCACAGGGTGGCAGGCAACCATCTTTAATAGGATCTGATGTCCTCTTCTGGTGTGTCTGAAGATAGATACAGTGTATTCATGATATATATGTGTGTATATATATATATATATATATATATATATATATATATATATATATACACATATATACATATCTGTAAACATAGATATGTACAAAATCATATATACACACATATTTTTGTACACACACATATATATGTAATTGAATAAAATCCTAAAAAAGAACCATAATTTGCCTGTTGATTTTTAATGGAAGAATGTCATGAGAGCATCTAGACACTTGTGGTTTGAGAGCTTTAAGTTGGTACTTGAGCTTCTATGTTGACTTCCTTCCCAGTGATAACTTCTGTCTTTGATAGTACTTTTGGCTGTTTATTTGTCCTGAATAGTTTCACATGCCTGTGGTCAGGCAATTTACTTCCTTGTTTGATGACTACTTTGCATAGATCTCTAGAGAGCAGCCCAGCTGCCAGGATTTATAAACCAGGCTGTTGCAGTGAGACTTGAAATGGATCAGACCAGTATTGGCATCAAGATGGAGTCACAGACCCAGGTCTTCATATTCCTATTGCTCTGGTTGTCTGGTGAGTCATTTAAAAGTATTCTAATACCTGAAAATATTTCATTTGTACAGAAATTGCTATTTCCTATAGGAAGTCAATAGTAAGCAGACAATGCTAATAGAAAGGACATTTTAGATTATAACATTTGTATCATGAAGTCTTTCTGTGTATATATGTATTCTTATTATCTATTTCTGATTTCAGGTGCTGATGGAGACATTGTGATGACCCAGTCTCCCAAATCCATGCTTGCACCAGTAGGAGAAACTGTGAGCCTGAACTGCAAGGCCAGTCAGAATGTGGGTAGTTATGTATCCTGGTACCAACAGAAACCAGGGCAGTCGCCTAAACCTCTGATCTACAGGGCATCCAACAGGCACACTGGGGTCCCTGATCGATTCACAGGCAGTGGATCTGGGACAGATTTCACTTTCACCATCAGGAGTTTTCAGGCTGGAGACCAGGCAGATTATTACTGTCTGCAGAGTTATAATAGTCCTCCCACAGTGCTTCAGCCTCCTACACAAACCTCCTCTGAGATTCTAACCAGCTGCCTGTACCACACATCTGCAGACCGACACACTTTCCCTTCTGCCTGCAGCTGCTATGCCTAACTGTTGCAAAGTTTGGTAGAAAGTTAATGAACAGATACTATGACTTGGAAGGTCCTTATGGCCAAAAAAGTAAAGACATTTGTGTCTTTTTGAAAATATCTCATTCTTAGATTTTATGTATTGAATATGACAAATTTATTATCTTATATTCTGGAATGAAAATCTCCAATGTGAGTCTCTATGGGCTAAACCAAGAGCCTGTCAAACTATATTCTCACTGGAGGAAGCAGAAGGGAAATTGGGTTTTGCTTAGCTCAGCTCTGAGAAGTCTCCCTCACTTTTGGACTCCTGGCAATATCTGTCCACTTCTTCTTCTTCTTCTTATGTGTGAAAATTCTTATGTACACATATAATGTTGACTTTCAAAACAATATAAAATTATATCATGTATTTTGACAATCTTCATGCCTCTTGTTTTTTATCACCATCTTTCCCTCCAACTAACACACTTCCAATCTCTAGTCTTCCACCTATTTCCATGTGATATACATATGTGCCCACTCACATGCACACAAACACACACACACACACACATGCACACACAGATGCACACTGTTTTATGAGTATATAAAAATATATGATACAAAAATCAGAGAAAACACCAGATTTGAGTACTTAAACTACATATCTGTTCTATGCTTCCTATTCCTAGGCTACATCTGCCTCTGCTGTCTTCTCATCTACTTTCCCAATGTGGAGACTGTGATAACTCATTCTACCCTACACCACATTAAAAGTAAGTATGATTTTGTATTATGAGAATCAAGTTTGTTTTTCTGTCTTATAATAATTAACAGTGTTTGGTATTTGTTGAGGGAATTACTTTATACTTCAATAAAAACACTATGTTAACTAATCTCAAATTTGTATTAATTAAAAATTATTTGTAAAATTATTTTTTCTCGTTATTTGTTTTTGAGAGAAGGAATCCTCTCCAGTAAAACTGGGAAGTTGATTTTGATCTCACAAATTTCTACTTACCACTTCCTAAGCACTGTGATCAATGGTAGGGGCCATCACACTCAGCCTTGAGCACCATTTAGAAACCCAGAGATAGAACAGGGTTATAAATAATTGTTTGAAACTTCCAAATATCTCTAATTTCTTCCCAAAAGAATTATTTCATTTTCTGTCTTCTCATGATGGTTTGTTCTCATTGTGCTGCTACTGCACATGATGGTTTTGTCTCTATTGTCTCTTCTCAAAGAACATGGATTTTTTCTTTTATTTTTTTAAATGAAAAACCCTATCCTATACCCCCTCTTTCATTATGCTTTTATATCATTTTGATTACATGCATGTAATAAGGTCAGTTTTAGGTTGAGGTCTAGCAATACAATAGATTCAAATATTTGAGGAACAAGCAATACAATAAACACAAATAGTCAAAAAAAAGCAAGTCATTAAACCCAGTTACATGAACACTCCCATGATCACTGTTTCTAAAGTCTCATTAGGATGACCAAAGTATATGAGCCTACCTCCTTATCCTAGCCCAAGGTCATTTTCATGTTTAAAGCCCACTTCCTTGTTCTAGTCTAAAATTTAGAATCCTGTCTGAAATTACTTCTTTGTTCTGTTCTACGATTTAGACTGCTACCTGAAATTACTTCTTTGTCCTAGTCCAATGCCAGATTCCTGCTTGAAGCCTACTTCCTTGTCCTTGGCCAATGTCATATTCCTGTCAAGCCACATGGGCTCTGTCACAATGCAGTGCATTCTAGATTATCTCTGAGGTCACACAAAGGGCATAACTAATTAATAAGTCTCTTCAAAAATTGTTACTATTAATTAAGGAGGATAAATGGCTATCAAATGAGGCTTCTAAAGTTGTCTGTCCCTTTTTCTGAAATATGATGAGAAAATAAATATTACTGTAGTAGCTTGCAAAGACAATTACCATAGAGTTATTACACTCATGGTTCCAGGAGGAGGCTAAAAACCAGTATGTTCTAGCTCATATTCACACTATACTTATAATTGTGCTGTGTAGTTCAAAAGGCCACTGTTCTAAATTTAGGTTTAAAGATGTTCAGAATGGTCTTTAGTGTTTTCTTTTCTTTTGTTGGATATTTTCTTCATTTACATTTCAAATGTAAATTTCCTGTCTAGGTTTTGTCTCCAGATATCTACTATCTCATTCCCCCTCCCCCTGCCTCTATGAGGGTGCTTCCCCATGTACCCACCCACCCTGCCTTCCCACCTTGGCATTCCCCTACACTGGGCTATTGAAACCACACAGGACAAAGGGTCACTACTCTCACTGATGTCCAACAGGACCATTTTCTGCCACATATGATGCCAGAACTATGTATAATCTTTGGATGGTGGTTTAGTCCCTGTGACCCCTGGGTGGTACAGTTAGCTGATATTGTTCTTTTTATAGGGTTGCCATCCTCTTCAGATCCTTTAGTCCCTTTTCTAGTTCTTCCACTGAGATCAATCAGCTCAGTTCAATAGTTGGCTGTATTTGCATCTCTTTGGCCATGTTCTGTTAGAACCTCTTTTAAAACAGCCATAGCAGGCTAGTGTCAGCAAGCACTTATTGGCATCAGCAATGATGCAGGGGATTGGTGTCTGCAGTTAGGATAGATCCTTAGGTTGAAAGGTCTCAGTTTGGCCTTTCCTTCAATCTCTGTTCCATTTTTTTTAACCTCTGTTTTTCCTTCAGAAAGGAATATTTCTGGGTTAAAATTTTTGAGATGTGTGGGTGAATCCATCCCTCAAATGGGGGTCATGAAAATCTGCTGGAGATGGTTTATATAGGTTGTATCTGCCTTTGTTGATTATTTTGGTTAAAGTCATCATCGCTGGGTCTTGGGAAATTCTCATTTCCCTTGAGTCTGGATGGAATGTTCTAGTGGCTATGTCCAGTTCCCCACCCCCCAGTGCTGCATGTTTTTAATCAATTTTCTGAGCTTCTGTACTTCTCTCCTTTCCCCTCCAATCCGTGATCTTTCCCATCTTTATTCCTTCTCCATCCTCTCACTCTCTCAGGTTCCTCCTTCCCTGTACCTACTGTGATTATTTTGTTTTCTTTTTTATGTTGAATTAAAACATCTACATTCTGGATTTTCTTCTTCTTAAACTCCATATGGTTGTGGCTTCTATGTTGGTTATTCTGAGATTTTGGGCTAATATCCACTTATCAGTGGGTACATATGATGTATATTCATTTCTGTCTGGCTTACCTCTCTCAGACTAATATTTTGTAGTTCCACTCATTTGCCTGTGAATTTCATAAAGTCATAGATTTAATAGCTGAGTGGTACTCCATAGTGTAATATATAAGAATAGTGTGCCACATATTCTGTATCCATTCCTCTGTTGAAGGACATCTGGGTCATTTCTAGCATCAGGTTATTAAAAATAAGGTTGCTTTAATTGTAGGGTAGCACATGTCCTTGTTATATGTTGCATCATCATTTGAGTATTTGTTCAATAGTGGTCTAGTTGGGTGTTCAGGTAGAACAATTTCCAGTTTTCTGATGATCTGTCAGGTTGATTTCCAAGTTGGTTTTACTAGTGTGCAATCCCACCAGGAATGGTGGCGTGTCCCTCTCTCTCCACATCCTCACCAGCATCTGCTGTCACCTGAATTTTTTATCTTAGCAATTCTGACTGATGTATGGTAGAATCTCAGGGGTGTTTTGATTTTCATTCCCCTGATGATATTCCTCAGCTGAGAATTTTTTGTTTAGCACTGTACCCCATTTTTAATAGGGGTAATAGGTTCTCTGGAGTATAACTTCTTGAGTTCTTTGTATAATTTGAACATTAACTCTCTATAGAACATAGGACTGGTAAAGATCTTTTCCCAGTGTACCTTTCCCCTCCCACCATGAGCAAGCCTGGAAAGACCTTGGTTGCCACAGCAAGGTCAAGTGACGGGATCTAGGTGGAGTTACCCACCTTGGCTGCCTGGAACACAGCAGAACTGCCTCTGGGCTTGCCTTGAGACATCTCCAGCTGTGACCTGGAATGGACTATGGATTATCCCACCCATCTGAAACCAGGAGGGGTTGTGGGTTGGGTCTTCCCCTTTAAATTGAGAACTGAACATTAAAGCTTGGGGCCTTGATCAGAGAACTTTGTCTTGGCCTCATCTCTTCTCGCCCTCCTTCCCCTTTCATTCCCAGCCCCCCTTTCAGGTGAATCCAGTTGACTTGTGGCCACTGCAGCTACAGATTGGTGCGCCATCATGGGACTTGTAAAAGGGGGACCAGCTGAGGAAACACTGTCTTAGGTGGGGACCCATGGAAAATGGGAATAAAAGAAGGTATCCCACGCACTTAGGAAGTAGCAAACAGTATTGAAGCTAGCGCTAGGTAAGTGTGGGAGGCCATGTTTGCAGGAAGTGCGTTGTAAGGGATAAGGTCTAGGTCAAATAGGTGTTGACCCGATGCCTACTTTGCCTAGGGGTGACAGTGAATTCGGGATATGAGACCGGCAGATGCCTGCAGCCTTCAAGAGCTGCCTCAGATGAGAAAGAGCAGGGTTAGAAGAAATTGGAAAACTAAAAAAGCAGCCACAGCTACATCTCCTAAAGAAAGGGATAAAGTGTTAGATCTTAAACTTCAGAGAGAGAACGGGTTTTGAAAAGCAGTTGTTCTCTCTCTGGGCTATGCCAGCAAAAAGAATGGAAAGGCTGTTTCAGAGCTCTCCTAGGAACAAGAGAAAATTCAGGAGACGTTTTAGACTAAGAGAAACTAAAAGAAATCCTTAGTTCTGCTTTCTTTGTTTATTGTCTTGTCCTTGGTGCACCAATGTCCACGTGTCTCATTGTGTTTTCTGTCCACGTGTCTCGTTGTATGAATGATTGGTCGTCTATGTTTTATGTTCTATGTTTAATGTTTAAAAGATCGTTAAAATTGATTCAACATTAGGTCTAGTTTAACTTGGTTTTCAAAGGCAGTTTTAATATGCAGAGCAGCAGCTGATAAGTTTGCTTAACACCTGTAGCTAAAAGTCAAGCTGAGCTGGAAAGGCTGCTTTTAAAGGGACAGGCAGGTTTCTTGGATTAAATAAGAAAGTTAAGAGTTGTTTGTCCTGGAAGAATCTCTGTGACAAGGTGCTTTTATTTTAGAATTGTGGCTAGAAAAAGCGAGAAACTTTGTTTGGTTTAAATGTATAAGATGTGTTGTTACTTCATTTTTGTTTGTAATTGGTTTTAAGGTACAAATATGTTCATGTCTTGGTTATAAATTATTATCCTATAAATTATTGGGTTTGGTTAAAGATTTACAACTTTGGTAACAAAAAGTTGGCTTAAAACTGGTAACACAGGGTTAGTCATTCAAGAATCAGATATATAAAAGATATCAAAGCAATGTCTATTTAGTGAGATATTAAAGGCTGCACTATCGTGCATTCATATATAAGAACTGGCAGCCAAACTTTGTAACGTAAAAGTAATCCACTTGGTGTTGATTTTAGAGAAAATAGATTGCTTACGTTGTTAAAAATTGCTTTTGTTTCCAAAAATTATGGTTATATACTAATATTGCAAAGGAAACTTAAAAATGTGGTTAACTGCCAACATTCCTTCGGCTGCAGCTGACAGGCAGTTCAATCGTAAGCTTGAAAATTTTTTACCCACTTATGTTTATAGAAAGGCTAGAGCAGGTAGAGTTAAAAGAGTTAAAAAACAATTGTGGCACAATATGGGTCTAATGACCCCTTCACACAAGCTTTATTGGATACTGTGGTAGAAGCAAATTTATTGCCCAAATATTGGAAAACTATATGTAAGGCTACTTTGTTAGGAGGAGATTACTTGCTTTGCAGCTCAAAATGGCGTGATACCAGTAAGAAAACCGCCATGATGATTGCCCAGGCAGGCAATGCAGATTGGGATCTTAACATGCTTCTAAGAGAAGGTTAATATGAAGGTAATGCTAATCAGGTTAAACTGCCTGCAGGAGTGTATACATAGATTGCAATGGTTGCCTGTTGTGCTTGAAATCAATTACCTACTAAAGGGAATCTTAGTGGAAATTTATTCAGTATTAAACAGGGTTCTGAGGAACCATTCCAGAAATTCGTGGACAGGCTGCTGAAAGCAGCTGGTAGAATTTTTGGAGATCCTCAAACAGGAATTCCTTTTGTTACTCATTTGGCTTATGAGAATGCTAGTGCAGCCTGTTGCACAAGGCAAAGACAGACTTTATAAGGATACATTCCTCTTTGCGCTAAAATTGGGCCCTCTTACCATCAGGGTCTGTCCATGGCTGCTGCCTTACAGGGGACCACTGTACAAGCAATGCTTGCACAGAACCGTAAAGTTAAAAGATGTTTTTAAATGTGGAGATTCAAGTCATTTTTAAAATGACTGTCTCAAAAACAGGCACTAGCAAATAATCCGGTCACATGACACATTTGTCCTTGGTGCAGGAAAGATAATCTCTGGGCCAGGCCTCAGGATATAGGCCAAGATTAAAAACATTTACATTTGAATTAAGTTGATATACAATGGGTGCAGCAGAAGTTTGTGTGACAAATACTCTTTTTGCCTAGGTCATCCTGACCAGCCCCTTGAAGGGTGTTTTCTGGAATTTGTTTATTGCCTTGTTTGTTCCTTGGAAGGGTCAGCTTCAGGGCCAAGAGTTGTAATGATTATGCTGGAGAAATTTAAATAATGGCTGCTCCGCCCATGGCATTGTAACTACCTGCTGGAAAAAGAATTGTTCAACTTGTTTTCCTTTGCATCTAGTTCCTTCCAAATTGTTTAGAAAGAGAAAGGACAAGATGGCTTTGGTTCCTCTAATATATATTGGGTTCAGTCTATCACTAGCAAGAGACTTAATCTTAAGTTCTGTAACAATTAGAAGGTTGCCTTCAGCTTGGCATTCATCTGATACTCTCAGCCAAAAAAGATTGGTTATTGAATTAATCCAAAACAAAGTTTAAACTTAAGATTTATAAAACTAATGGGGCATTACAGCCTGACTTGCCTACTCCAGCTGCCATTTCAGTAAATACGTATATAATTATTATAGATCTAGAAGATTGTTTTTATACCATTCCTTTACATTTCTGGTAAAGGTGTTAGGTTTGCATTCAGTAAGTTTGCTCTTAATTGAGAATCCATGGTCCTCATCATTGGAAAGGTTTGCTTTTAATTTCATTTGCATTTAATGGGTTTCAAAAGTTGTTTAGAGATATTATTTGGCTAAAACCTCATCTTAAGCTTACCATACAAGGATTTGAACCTCTGCTTAATATTCTCTAGGGAGATACAAGTCCTAATTCCTCTTGACAATTAACTAAAGGAAAAATAGCTTTGCGGAAAGTAGAGTAAGCTGTTAGTTATCAACAGATAAATTATATAGACTATGAAAAAGTGTTGGCTGTTTGTGTTATTATTACTCATATGCCCACAGCAGCCCTTTGGCAAAAGAAACCATTAATGTAGATTCATCCTTCTTCATCTACAAGTAAAGTTTGTGTTAATAAAACATTGTAAGATAGAATCCTAAAAACATTTTCAATAAAATGTTTATTCCTTATTCCAAATAGTAATTAAATTGGTTATTAAAAAATGATATTTGGCCTATTATATGGCAAACATTTTAAGCAAATTTGGTGATCCCTATCCAAAAGATAAGTTGTTACAGGTTTTCTCTGCATGCTTTTATATTTCCTGAAGTTTACTATGCATGCAGCTCATAGAAAAGACATTTGCTGTGTTTACAGATGCCTCATCTATTGAGAAGGCAGTATATGTAATTAGATCACATATTTAGATCACATGTTTATTTTCTTGAGTTTTCTCTACTTGAGCACAAATAATTAAATTATGTGTTGTAGCCACTGTTTAAAATACTAGAAAATCAAGCTTTCAATTTATATACGTATAGCCAGTATATGGCTCATAGTTTATAATTGCTTAAAATTGTTCCTTTTTTAGATATTGCTAATTCTCAAATTTTATAGTTATTTATAAAAATACAGCTTAATTTTTAAAACATGTACTGTCTCTTAACTTTTTAAGACATTTAAAAGCTCATTGGATTGCCTGAACCCCAGGGCAATGCCAGAGCAGATTTGTATACTAGGCAGATTATAGGCCTTGAAAATAATTGGCCATACTATCCTATTCTTTACAGCATCAAAATAGTAATAGCTTGAAACAATAATTTGGCATTTCTAAAAAGTGTGCAAGTTAAATTGCAAAAACTTGTTTTCAGTATTCTCAATTTTTTCATATTGGTGTTAAACCTTGAGGACTTATGTAATCAATTTTTGCAAATAGATGTTACTCGTTTTGATTTTTAAAAATTAAAATATGTACATGTGACTTGACACTTTTTAGACTTTTTAGTTGCAACTACTTTAACAAGAGAAGCAACTAAAAATATAATTAGTTATTGCCTATATTATTTTCCTGTGCTTGGTGTTTCATACCAGACTAAGACAGGTAATGGAACTGGCTATTACAGTTATTTGACTACAGTCAAACATTTGAGATGTTTTGTTGACAATTTAATATTGAAATTCCTTAGTATCCTCAAAAAAAATTGTGAAAGAGAGATTATAAAACTTTAATATCTTTATAACTCTCTGAGTGTGGGAAAAACAGCTATTGGTGCTTCTTCCCTGATTTTACAAAAACTCTAAAAAGTTGGCTTTTTAAACTAAAAAGGGGGGGAGAATTATACCCTCCAAGGCCACCAAAAGCACATCTTGCTTTTGTGTTATTTGTCTTAAATTTTCTGCAAACTGATGTCAAAGTTCAGTCTGCAGCAGATTGCCACTGGCATGCAGTCACGTCCAGGTCATTTGCCAGGGTCAAATGGAGAGACCCCCTAACTAATTCTTGGGATGGTCCTGACCCTGTTTTAATTTGGGGTCATGGATCAGTCTGTATTTCTTAAGAAAAAGAAAATGGAGCCCGATGGCTGTCTGAAAGATTGGTCTGTCAAGTGGACACAGATCTTGAGCCTAATAATTATGATTCTGATAATGAAGAATCTGATAACAAATCTAGTCAGAGTGTGTTAGCCATGGAAGACCATGAGACTCTAGGCTGTTACTCTATCCAGGGTGTTCCCAAGTCTCATCTCCACCCAACCTAAAAGAGGGGGCTTCCGCCCCTAGACCAAGCAGAGAGGGGCCACCCAGAATCCCCTCTGTCTGGCAATCTGAATTCTTGCTAAGGCTGTGAGGCTAAGCACTGCAAGGGAATATAAATAAAAGTTAAAAATATGTTTCTGGATTCCCTGACGGACAAGCCTGACTGCATAGGGGTTGATGTCAAAAGTATCCCCTCTCCAGGAAAAAGACATCAGGATGGGTATGGCCCTCAGGCCTTACTGGACAATGACAGGAGGACTGGAGCCATTACAAGGTCCCCTTTAATTACTGGATGTCAGGCCTCTATCCCCGCCTTGGTAAGATTATAATTGCCACGGTCCTTCTATACTTGGAGAAGAGAGGAGACATGAGGGACAGCCCTGCTTAACACTGAAGGCCTAAAATCAGCTATAAGCCTAAAATTCAGCAATAGGCCTGGCTTACTTGCCTGCTCAAAGTCTTAGGTCTCCATAGAAAAACACTGAAACAGAGGGCTATAAAGTATTGTAAACAGACAGCTTTTGTTGAAATCTACCAGCCTGAGTAGTCATAGACTTTGTATCTGATCCCTGTCAACCAGCAGTTGGATTAGATACTAAAACAGTTCCATTTTCAACCTTATTTCCTACTGGGCTTGGATAATCATATTGCTGTTAACTTTTGAACCTTGTGTCTCAAGCAGATAAGTTGCCTTCACACAAAGATCTCTCCCAACAACCCCGGCTACTCGGTATCCCAGATGGGATGAAGACGTGTACCCCACACAGCTGCTTCTACTGGACCTGTTCCTCCTGACCTATCCTCAGATGGGCTCCATAAACCCTGGACAGCAAGACACAGCCAACTCTCCTACATCCCCCATACCCATTCTTCTAGGTTCCCCCTAGAGACACGTCGCCCCCAATGTCAGCAGGAAGTAGCCAGATATCATGACGACGACCCTATTCCTGTTTCACCTCTCTCTTTTCTTTTTAAGTTAACCAAATCGGGGGAAACTGTACCTTCCCCCCCCACCCCCACCATGAGCAAACCTGGAGAGACCTTGGTTGCCACAGCAAGGTCAAGTGACAGGATCTAGGTGGAGTTACCCACCTTGGCTGCCCTGAACACAGCAGAACTGGCCCTGGGTTTGCCTTGAGACATCTCCGGCCGTGACCTGGAATGGACTATGGATTATCCCACCCATCTGAAACCAGGAAGGGTTGTGGATTGGGTCTTCCCCTTTAAATTGAGAGCTGAACATTAAAGCTTGGGGCCTTGATCAGAGAACTTTGTCTTGGCCTCATCTCTTCTCGCCCTCCTTCCCCTTTCATTCCCAGCCCCCCTTTCAGGTGAATCCAGTTGACTTGTGGCCACGGGCGGCTACATCCCAGTATGTGTGTTGCTCTTTGTCCTATTGACCCCATCATTTCTTCTGGATTACCTGGGTTCCCTACAACCTGGGGGATCTCTGTTACCCTGGTTATTGGGGCATAGTTTGGGGCCTCAGCTGAGATCCAAAAAGCCAAGCTTTCTATGGGTGTGAGTTGGTAAAGAATGTGGAGAGAGAGAGTCCAGTTTTTGTTCCTGGGTTGCACAAGCAAACTAGAAAGAACCAGGAATTTGTTTTCTTATATTTAATTAAATGTCTGTCTGTGATGTTTTTATAGTTAGCTTCCCTTCTCTTTTATTGTTCTTTAAACTCATTATTTTATTAGTTTAGCCTCTTGGGACTCTTTAGTTTGTACCTTGTGCTGTGTTACTACTGCACCAGCTGTTTAGCTATCTCAGGTCTCCTGGCTTGGCCTTTTTCCAGCCTCTCTAACCTTATGTGCTTCTGAGAAGCTTTAGACCTTCATTTCCATGTATCTGCCAGATGTCTCTGGCCAATGTGCACTGCCTTCATGGACTAAGGCTGGTTTTTAATAACAACAAAAACAACAGAAATCCCAGAACAGAAATACATGGAAGCTGATCAACTCTCTACTCAATGATAATTTGGTTAGGGAAGAAATAAAGAAAGAAATGAAAGACTTTTTAGTATATAGTGAAACTACTCCACAAAATAGAAATGGAAGGATCACTACCCAATCTATTTTATGAAGCCACAATTAGGCTTACACCTATACCACACAAAGACTCAATGAAGAAAGAAAACTTCAGACCAATGTCCCTTATGAATATTGATGCAAAAATACTCAATAAAATTCTCTCAAACTGAATCCAAGAACACATCAAAATGATCATCCATCATAATCAATGGTCTTCATCCCAGGGATGGTTTAATAAAAGGAAATCCATCAAAGTAATCAATTATATAACCCAACCCAATGAAAAATCCACATGATCATCTCATTAGATACTGAAAAAGCACTTGACCAAATTCAATATCCCTTCATTGTAAACATTAGGAAAAGATCAAGAATTCAAGGCCCATACCTAAACACAGTAAAAGCAATATACAGCAAATCAGTAGGTAACATCAAATTCAATGGAGAGAAACGTAAAGCAATCTGACTAAAATCAGGGACTAGATTAGGGTGCCCACTCTCTCCCCACATATGCAATATAGTACTCATAGTTTTAATAGAGCAATTAGGCAACAGAAGAAGGTCAAAGGTATAAAATTGGAAAGGAAGAAGTTATAGTACCCCTATTTGCAGATGATATGATAGTATCCTTGAGTGACCCCCAAACTTCCACTGGAGAACACTTAAACCTGATAAACAACTTCAGCAAGGTGGCTGGCTATAAAATTAATTCAACAAAATCAGTAGCTTTTCTCTACTGAAAGGTACACAGGCTGAATAGGAAGTTAGGGAAATGACACCCTTAATAATAGTCACAAATAATATAAAATACCTTAGTACTCTAAGTAAGAAAGGGAAAGTTCTGTATGACAAGAATTTCAAGTCTCTAAAAAATGAAATCAAAGATGATTTGAGAAGATGGAAAGATTTCCCATGGATTGGCAGGATTAATATAGTAAAAATGACTATCTTGCCAAATGCTATCTACAGATTCAGTGCAATCTCCATGAAAATTTTCACTCAATTCTTCATATAGTTACAAAGAGCAATTCTCAAATTCATTTGGAATAACAAAATCCCAGGATAGAGGAAACTATTCTCAACAATAAAAGAACTTTTGGGATAATCAACATCACTGACATCAATGTGTATTACAGAGAAATAATAATAAAATCTACATGTTATTACTTCCCTTGTACAGTTAGAGGTTGAGATGAGATCTCTCAGCTTCCTGCTCAGTTCTCCTACCATTGTACCTTCCCTGACATTGTGAACATGTAGCCCCCTAGAACTGAAAGCCAAAATGAGTTGCTTTTGATCATGGCATTTTATCACAGACCAGTAAAGTAACTATTACAGGAAACATTTTATTAAATATATTCACAGACAAACATACAACAGTCATTAAAAACAAACAAACAAACAAACCTTAAGTCAAGCCTATGGAAATAGCTGTTGGGGGTTGGTCTGGTGCTGCTATGTATTATTTGCTATTCAAATGCTAAATTTTGGCTCCCCAAGATCTGGTTACCCCCAACAAGTAGATTTTCATATACAACAAGTGATGTTGTGTAAACCTTGCTCCCCAGTTTATAGCTATTGGTTAAAATAAAATAGCAACAGCCAATTACTGGGGAGAATAGAAGAGGTGAAATTACAATTGCTATGCGGGGAGTCACAGGTAGGTACTATGATGAGGAGGGAGAGTGGAGGAGAGTGAAGGGGAATGAAGAAGGAAGAAGATGGAGAGAACAGGAGGTCTCCATTATATGTGATGGGCCAGCAGCACGTGCTTGAATGAAATTCCCATGAAGGATAGACTTCTGGAGCAAAGGCAACCTGGGCAAGATTCAAACAGCAAGTGTTTGGGGAGCATAGCTGGAGGTTAATAGTCTATTGAATAAAAAAAAATATAGACTAGGGGTTTTCTTAGGATTTTACTGCTGTGAACAGACACCATGACCAACCAAGGCAACTCTTTTTTAAAAGTTTTTTTTATTAATCATTCCATTTGTTTACATATCAAATTATATCACACTTCTTTTTTCCCCCTCCACCAATCCACCAACCCATGATATCCCACTTCCTGATTACCCTTCTGCCACTCCCACCCCACATCTGCCCTCCTCCTCCCTTTTGTTGTATGAACATGCTCCACTACCTACCCACACTCTCCCTTTCCACCAATCCAGCATCACCTTACTCTGGGGCATCAACCCTCCCTGAGACCAAGGGCCTCTTCTCTTGTTGCCAAGGCAACTCTTATAAGAACAACATTTAATTGGGTCTGGCTCATAAGATCAGAGGTTTAGTCCATTATCATCAAGGTGAGAGCATGGCAGTGCCCAGGCAGGCATAGCATAGGAGTATCTGAGAGTTCAACATCTTGTTCTAAAGACAAGGAGGAGAACACTAGCATCCTCAGGCACCTATGAGGAGTCTTTAATCCCATGCCCACAGTGACACACATTCTTTAACAAGGCCACACCTACTCCAAGAAGGCCACACCTCCAAATAGTGGCTCACTCCCTGGGCCAAGCATATTTAAACCACCACAGGGGTAATCCTTAGTAATTGTGCAAGAGCTGATTAAATAATCCATGGACTCTACTTCGGTTTTTGGAGGGCTGACTAGGACATGTTACCAACTAATAGAGATTATCACAGTCCATTTATATTTGTTGCACCTTATGTTGGGCATAGAACCCAAACTAACCTGAAAGAAATTACTGGGTAGAGGCACTAACACTCCCCCTAAAACAATACAGCTTCCTGCTCTGTAATTTTAATACAAAGAGCATAAAAAATGCAGTGGTAAAAAATGTCTTCTAACAACTATACATGGCAAATAGCCAGAAAGACACGGGGACTATGGAGGGTCCATGTTTTATTAATTTCCTTTATCACCTTCAGACAGTTGGTTTTAAGGTTTTGTGTGTGTGTGTGCTTCAGCTATGTTGGAATATTAATGGCTTGTGGTCAGATATCTGCATTCTAATATTGTCCTGGATGCTCTTAATTACAGTCTTATGCTAGTATCCAGGCATCTGGGTTTTGGCTGCTCATTTCTGGGTTTTTCTTTCTTAGATATATTTTTAAAATGCTCCTTGATTTCTATTTCTTCTCTGGATTTTTCAGAGAACTTGTTGCCTGTTTGCTGATGTTGGAAGTAGGGGTGAGAGGTCAGGGGGAGATGTAGTCTGTTGTACTGATAGGAGCAGCCCTGAGAATTGGGTCTGGGGTGGGGGGGACAGAGAGAGTGGAGTATGTCCACAGGAAGCCTACCTGCTTATTTGGTCAGCATGACCTCTTGTTGAGGAGGGGTTTTCTGTCCAATTTGGAGGCTGTTCCAGAGCCAAAAGGGTTGGAGGGGAGAGAGAGGGTAATGGTTTATGGGATACACAGGAGGTATGGACTGAAAGTAGGGAGGTAGGGAGGGAGGTAGGGAGGGAGGGAGGGAGGGAGGGAGGGAGGGAGGGAGGGAGGGAGGTAGGTAGAGAGGTGTGGAGGCAGGGAGGTAGGGCTACAGATCATGTTCTGTTGCAGTGCTAGGTGTGACTGATAATTGGGCCTGGGGGAACAGGGAGTGTAGAAGGTCTGAAGGCTGCCTACCTGAGAAATGGTTTGTGGTTGAGCAGGGAGTATTCATCTGAACTGGGGACTGGGACATATTGATGAGTAAGGGGTGGGAGGCCAGGGGTATTATCTGTGGGATCCACAGTAAGTGTGAACAGTTGGGATGGGAGGCTGTACCTTCTGTCCTGTTGCAGAGGTAGTGGTGACCTTGAGAATTGTGTCGGTGGTGCAGGGGAAGGATAGTGAAAAATGTTCATGGACAGCCTGCCTGGATTTCTGGCAGGATGGCCTGTTGGTTTTCTCACTTTCATACAAGTGTTCATTTTTTCTATTTTTCTTTTCATAAATTCTGTAATTCTTATTATGTTTTAGTCACATAATTATTCTTTTGTGTGTATGTACATGTGCATGTGTGTGTAGGTACATGGCATGTTTGTGGAGCTCAGAGGACAACATTGAGTTGTCAGAGACCTATGGTTACTGCCAAAGTATGTTTGTCATTATTGCACCCTTATGGTTATCATGCATGCTGGCCATTGCTCTGGTTCATAGGCATTTTAACAGAAACTGATTATTTATTACCTTCCTCATTTGGAAGCTTGTATGGAACCTTCTGGTATAATGAAAGCTAGTTCTCGGCCGGGCAGTTGTGGCGCAAGCCTTTAATCCCAGCACTTGAGAGGCAGAAGCAGGTGGATTTCTGAGTTCGAGGCCAGCCTGGTCTACAGAGTGAGTTCCAAGACAGCCAGGGCTACACAGAAAAACCCTGTCTCGAAAAAACCAAAAAAATATAATAAAAGCTCGTTCTCAAAGAAGGTACATATTCATTTTCAGGTCATATCTAACTTGAGTCATCTAGGTCCATGAACAAAATGCAATAGCTGACTTACCTTCTTCTACCTCTGGGTGGCAACCAAGGGCAACAATAGCTTATGATATAAATAGAACATTTCATGCCTGTTTTTTTTTTTTTTTTTTTTTTTTTTTTTACTTGTGTAGGGATCTTGATCATTCTCAGTATAAGTGGGAAAATTTCATATATATATGCCATACACACACACACACACACACACACACACACACACACACACAGAGAGAGAGAGAGAGAGAGAGAGAGAGAGAGAGAGAGAGAGAGAGAGAGAGAGGTTTTATAGATAGATACTTAAACATGTTTTCTTAAGACTTTTCCAGACACCCTTTCAGTTATTTTACCCCCTGTTCTCCTTCTATATTTCTAACTCCACACTCAGTTAAAGCACCTATTTCCCCTTTGGCTTGCTTTTATTCTCCTACCTATTGTTTCCTTTCTTTAGAGATTTAATTATTTATGTATTTGAGTGCTATGTTTGCATGTATGCCTGCATGACAGAAGAGGGCAAAGTATCCCATTATAGATGGATGTAAGCTGCTATGTGTTTGCTGGGAATTGAACTTAGGACCCCTGGAAGAGCAGCTTGTGCTCTTAGTGCATTTAACTACTAAGCCATATCTCCAGGCCCCCCTTACCTTCATAGTTTCTTCTTTTACTCTGGATTATATACTTGGGTGTGGATTTCTGATGAGAGACCATATGTGCTATTTGTGTTTCTGTGTGTGGATTACTTCACTCAGTCTAACCTTTACTAGTTTCTTCAATTACCCTCAAATGTCCTTTTTCTTTCTAACTAAATAATATTTCATAGTGTATTTAGGCAACATTATCCATTTGTCTGCTGCAGGACATTTAGGTTGTTTTCAATGAATATGGCTGAGCAAGTATCAGTGGAGCAGAAGGTTGATAAAATCCTTTGGGCATATGAAAGGAATGGAATAGTTATGTCATATGACAGATTTGTTTTATATTTTCATTTGGTTTTCCACACTGATTTCCAGAGTGACTAGACTACTTTGCAACCCCCAACCAATGGATGAGGGTTCACTTTTCTATGTATTTTCTCCAGCATTTGAGGTCAGTTATTTCATTGATTTTTGCCATTCTGACTGCTGCAAGATGTAATCTCAAAGTTGTTTTGATTTATATTTCTCTAATTGCTAGGTATAAAGTTTAAAGATATTTCTTACCCATTTTTATCTCTACTTTGGAGAACTCTGTTCAGATAAACATGCCAATATTTGAATGAGTTATTTGGGCTTGTTTGTTGTATTTTTACTCTTTTTTTGAGCACTTTGTTCTGGATGTTAATCCTCTGTTAGGCATTTACCTGGCAAAGACTCTCTCCTTGTCTGTGGGTTTCTTCTTAGACTGATTAATGTTATTTTTAGCAATCTCAGAACTTTTTAGTTTTATGATGTTTCACTTGTTAATAGTTGATTTAAGTTTTTGGGAAACTGAATTTCTATTTAGAAGTCTTTTCTACACCTGTTCCATAAATTTGCTTTTTCCTAAGATTTTCAGTTTTTGAATTTTAAGTCTTTGATTCATTTGAAGTAAGTTTTGTGGAAGATCATAGATATGGGTTTAATTTTATTCTTTAATAACCTGCTTGCGTTCCTGTTCTGACTTCCTTTGGTGATAAACAGCAATGTGGATGTATAAGCTGAATAAATCCATTTTCTTCTCCCACTCCCTAAAAAACTTGGCATTCACAATACAGAATTCATCTATCATAAAACTGTTGTACTTGTTAACATGTTTATTGAATCTAAACAGCATCTATGGAGGCATTTATGCTAAGATATCACTAAAGGATAAGTAGCTGAGAAAAATATTGTTTCTTTTACTCTCTCTCTCTCTCTCTCTCTCTCTCTCTCTCTCTCTCTCTCTCTCTCTCTCAGGCAAAAATTGTCAAAATCTAGAGCTATAATTGTGGGTCCAGATGGTTGAAAATCAGTTTATGTTATGTGCTTCATTTCTTTAGAGATCTTGCCTAAAAATTTGTTCACTTCAAAAAGAAGTCATCTTGTAAAATAACAAAATATTTAAATAAGCTGCATTGCAATTTACAAAATTACATGCAATTAACATGTCAATTATTATAGTCTATATTGTATTTCAATGTATTATTACTTATTTTTGAGATTATAATATAATTACTTTTTTTTCTTTCTTCTTCATCTAAACCCTGACATATATAATTCTTTCATATTTTTCAATTTAAGGAACTCTTTTTAAATTAATTTTTTATCTATCTATCTATCTATCTATCTATCTATCTATCTATTTTTTTATTTATCTATATTCTTAAATGCAACCTGCTCAATCTGTTGCTTGTTCGTATGCTCTCAGCACTGACCATTTGTTATTGGATAATCAAGTGGTGTGCTTTTCCTTGGAGAAGACTCTCCAAATGAAGCATTCCTTAGTTGACTTAGTTGTTGTATATGGTTAACGCCTTGTGTTCTTTCTCCCATTTACTTTAGCGTGTCTATTGTTTTTGACTTGGTTAAGCATGTGTTTAGGCCATCATGTTATGGAGACTTTATAAATGTAGCTTCTGACTACAGTAAAAAACACAGGCTCATAACAAACTTCTGATTCTCTGGCTCTTAAATATTTATGACCACTCTTGGCTTTAGGCGAGGAAGTTGTTTTGTAGATGTATCCAATGGAGCTGGACTTGACAACATTGTATTTTGATTGGTTGTGTTTTACTAGTATGGTTTCTATCTTTTGCCAAGACTATAATAGTTTTAAAACTTTTATGATGGTTGGTGTGTTTGTTTATGAGTATATTGCAGAATGTCTGAATAAAATTTCTGCTAATTTCTTATTTCCTTAGATAAGTTTTTAAGTTAATAGTTTCAGATTTAATGTTTTCCAAACCAATCTAACATTAGTTCTTAATCTTTCAGATACTTGATCTTGTGAAAAGACAAACTAGGTTCTTCAGTACTAATGTATAGTGACAAGAAAAGAAAAAGTGGTCGCTGGGTGAGTAGATTTTCTCCTCCCTGAAGATGTCTCAGTGAGACAACTGCCCTGTCTTCAGAGTATCTTGTTGGCTCAGCATTGGATTTTGGACTGTCATATGGGGTGACCCTGCTTATTCACAATGATCTTCATTCCTTGTTCATGTCTCAGCTTCTGATGACATTTGCAGATTTGATTTGATGGACACTTAGTGGTGTCACTTCCCCTTGAAACCAATGGAAACCATATCCTTTCTCTACTGTATGAAATCAAATAGCTTTCTCTTTTTCCTAAGTATGATAATGTGAAGTGCATTATTGCTTGAAAAATATGATATTATTGAGATTTCAAAATGATCCTATGCTTTTCTATTCTTTGCAGTACAGCATACATACAGTATATTTTTAATCTTACTGTTATTTTATGTTTGTTTTATTATTTTGAGAAAGAGAAGAGAAAAGAAAAAAGGAAATATATACATATATATGTATATATATATGTGTATACATATATATACATATATATGTATATATACATATATACATATATATGTATATATCTATATGAAAGAGAGAGGGAGAGAGAGAGAGAGAGAGAGAGAGAGAGAGAGAGAGAGACTGGGGAGAACATGAAGTTTGGATGAGTAAAGGATGTAGAAGTTGGGAGAGGAGAAATGCTCAAAATATATTGAATGTATTGCACAAAATTATTTTAAGGAAATGGGGTGAAGATTTAACAGGGTAGTCATGAAATCATTTAGGATTTACTTGAGATGCTCTATGAATGGTTTTGCCAACCCCAAAACCCATGAGTCAAAGCTGATGTTTTTTGAGCACTAGCCTTACTGAGCTACTTGGCATGTTGTGTCAATAGCCAATGGTTCAGGCTGTTCAAAGTATATGTAAAGGCAGTTTTTCAGTGTCTTAATATGCAGCCTCTAGACCAGCTCTTAGAGATGAATGAAGTCAGTTGTTCTCCTAATATGGGTGCTGCTATTCTGGGTACCAGGTGAGATGGTTCAGGGAATTGTGAAGAACATCTACTGAAGCTATGTCTTTATTCCACGTTTCTGGGATGGATCTTGATTATTGAAATAACTGCACTTGTAATTTGGTATTTCCTTTCCCAGGTTCCATTTTACTTTGTAATACTTCAGAATGATCCTTGTGACAGTTATAACATGAGTCACATGTCTCAGTCTGAGATGATTTCCACACATCTGCCACTGTAGTTTTGTGTCTTTACCATCACAGGTTCCACTAGGAACATTGTACTGACCCAGTCTCCAGATTCCTTGGCTGTGACTTTGGGACAAAAGGTCTTCATCTTCTGCAGGGTTAGTGAGCGTGTCAATAAATTTGGCATAAATCTTATGCACTGGTACCAACAGAAACCAGGACAGCTTCCTGAAATCCTGATTTATAATGAATTCAGTCGAGCACCTAGGATCCCTGACAGGTTCAGTGGTGATGAGGCTGAATTAAACTTCACCTTCACCATTAATCCTATGGAAGCTGATGGTGTTGCAACCTATTACTGTCAGCAAGGTCTAATATTTCCTTCCACAGCCATTGAAATCTAAGGGAAAACCTCTGAGGGTTGCTACACACTGAGGCTCAATCTCTCAGATGTCTTTACCCTGAGATACCTCGACTAGGGCTGTGTAGAAGGCTTGTTTAAAAAAAGGAGGTGAACTACAAAACGGAAACCTCTTAAGCTCACAATGGCATTTACTTCCTCTGAAAATTGCATCTTATAACTAAATAATTTCCTTAGTAACAAGATGTCCTTGTTACTATTTCTTTTATGTATTTACATATGTATTTATGCATTTATTCATTTATTCAATTATTCATTTATTCACTTTACATTAGTATCACAGCTCTTTTTTCTCCTCTAAGTCTCACCCTCATAGACTACATCCTCTCCTCTCCTGAGAGATACAAAGGGCCCCCATAGGTACCAACCTACCCTGGCACATCAAGTCGCAGTAGGACTAAGGGTGTTCTCTCCCATTGAGGCAAGACAAGGCAGCCCAGCTAGCAGAAATGCATCCAAAGGCACAGACAGACTCCATTTCAATTTTAAATGAACCGTATGAAGACCAAGACTTGCTACTATTTCTTTTAAAAGTTTTTATATTTAATAATTTTTAAATTCGGGTGGTGGTGGCGCACGCCTTTAATCCCAGCACTTGGGAGGCAGAGGCAGGTGGATTTCTGAGTTTGAGGTCAGCCTGGTCTACAGAGTGAGTTCCAGGACAGCCAGGACTACACAGAGAAACCCTGTCTCGAAAAAACAAAAAAAAATTTTTTTAAATTAAACAACGATTTAAAAATTAAAAGAAACTTTTAAAGGATCATCACATCCTACTACAAAAGCCAATACTGGACAAAATTGGAAACTCTGGATGGAATTGACAATTTTCTAGAATGATACTGAGTATCATAGTTAAATCAGTATCAGATAAACCATATAAACTCATACATCTTAAAGAAATAAAAGCAGTCATTAATAGTCTCCCAACCAAAAAAGTACAGGAACAAATGGGTTTAGTGTACAATTCTATCAGACCTTCAAAGATCTAAAATGAACACTCTTGAAACTATTCCACAAAATAGCAACAGAGGAACACTGCCAAATTCATACTATGAAGCCACAATTATGCTCACACCTAAGCTACACAAAGATCCAAAAAAGAAAAAGAACTTTAGACCAATTTCCCTTATGAATATAGATGCAAAAATACTCAATAAATTTCTTGTCAATTGAATCCAAGAACACATCAAAATGATCAACCATAATGATCAAATAGGCTTCATCTTATGGATGCAAGGATGGTTCAATACATGGAAGTCCATCATTGTAATCCTCTATATAACAACATTCATGAAAAAACCCATATGATTATTTCATTAGATGCTGAGAAAGCATTTGACAAAATTCAACATCCCTTCATGATAAAAATTTGGAAAAGCCATGAATTCAAGCAGTATACAGCAAACCAGGAGCCAAGGTCAAACTAAATGGAAAGAAGTTTGAAGCAATCCCTCTAAAATCAGGAACTAGACAAGGCTGCCCATTCTCTTGCTATCTATTCAATATAGTGCTGGAAATCCTAGCCAGAGAAATTAGACCACAAAAGAAAGTGAAAGGGATACAAACAGTTAAGGAGGAATTCAAAATATGACAAATAATATAAAATACCTTGGTGTGAATTTAACCAAGCAAGTGAAAGATCTGTATGACAAAAACTTCAAGTCTTTGAAGAAAAATATCGAAGAAGATCTCAGAAGATGGAAAGATCTCCCATGCTCATGGGTTGGCAGGATTAATATAGTAAAAATGGCCATCTTGCTTTAAGCAATGTATGGATTCAATGCAATCACCATCAAAATTCCAACTCAATTCTTCTTAGAACTAGAAAGAACAATTTGCATATTCATTTAGAATAAAAAAAAAAAAAAACCACCCAGGGTTGTGAGAACTATTCTCAACAATAAAAGAATTTCTGGGGCAATCACCATCCCTGACCTCAAGCCAATTACTACAGAGCAATAGTGATTAAAAACTTTATGGTATTGGTACAGAGACAGACAGGATGATCAATGGAATAGAATTGAAGACCTATAAATGAACGCACACACCTATGGTCACTTGATCTTTGACAAATTAGCTAAAACCATTCAGTGGAAAAAAGACAATATTTTCAAGAAATGGTGCTGGTTCAACTGGAGGTAAGCATGTAGAAAAATTAAAATTGATCCATTCTTATCTCCTTGTACAAAGCTCAAGTTCAAGTGGATAAAGGACCTTCACATAAAACCAGATACACTGAAACTAATAGAAGAGAAGTTAGGGGAAAACCTCGAATATTTGGGCACAGGGGAAAAGTTCCTGAATAGAACACAAATGGCTTATGCTCTAACATCAAGAATTGACAAATGGGACGTCATAAAATTGCAAAGCTTCTGTAAAGCAAAGGACACTGTTAATAGGATAAAACAGCAACTAATAGATTGGGAAAAGGTCTTTACCAATCCTATATCTGATAGAGGGCTAGTATCCAATATATACAAAGAACTCAAGAAATTAGAGCCCAGACAACCAAATAACCCTATCAAAAATGGGGTACAGAGCTCAACAAAGTATTCTCAACTGAGGGAACTCAAATGGTCAAGAAACACCTAATAAAATGTTCAACATCCTTAGTCATCAGGAAAACAGCCCCGAGATTCCACCTCACACCAATCAGAATGGGTAAGATAAAAAAAAAAAACTTGGGCAATAGCAGATGCTGTCAGGGATGTATAAAAAGAGGAACACTCCTTCATTGTTGGTGGGATTGTATGCTGGTGCAACCACTCTGGAAATCAGTCTGGTGGTTCCTCAGAAAATTGGACATAACATTACCTGAGGACACAGCTCTACTACTCCCAGGCATATACTCATACAATGCTCCAACATATAACAAGGACATATGTTTCACTGTGTTCATAGCAGCCTTATTTATAATAGCCACAAGCTGGAAAGAACCCAGATCTTCAACAGATATTTGGATCCAGAAAATGTGGTACATTTACACAATGGAGTATTATTCAGCAATAATAATTAAAACAATTATTCATGAAATAATTAAAAACAATGAATTCATGAAATTCTTAGGCAAATGAATGGAACTAAAAACTATCCTGAGTGAGTTAACCCAAAGAACACACTTGGTACTCACTTACTCATAATTGGATATTCACCTGAAAGCTCACAATACCCAAGATACAACTCACAGACCACATGTAGCTCATGAAGAAGGAAGACCAAAGTGTGGGTGCTTCTGTCCTTTTTAGAAGGAGTAACAAATTACTCACTGGAGTAAATATGGAGACAAAGTGTTGGACAGAAACTGAAGGAGGGCCCATTTGGAGACTGATCCACGTGGGTATCCATCCCATGTTCAGTCACCAAAGGTAGGTGCTGATGTGGATGTCAGGAAGTCCATGCTGACAGGAGCCTTATATAGCTGTCTTCTTAGAAGTCTGCCAGAGCCTGATACACAGAGGTGTGTGCTCACAGTTAACCATTGAACTGATCATGGGGTTCCCCATCCAGGAGTTAAAAGAAGACTGAAGGAGCTGAAAGGGTTTGCAGCCCCATGGGGAGAGCCACAATACCAACCAACCAGAGCTCCCAGGGTCTAAACCCCCAGCCTGGCAACACATAGGGAGGGACCTATGGATCTAGCTGTATATGTAGGGAAGGATGGCCTTGTCAGGCATAGGTGGGAGAGGAGATTTTTGGTCCTGTGAAGGCTGGATGCCCCAATGTGGGGGAATTCATGGGCAGGGAGGTAGGTGTGGGTAGGTCTGGAGAGATGGCTCAGTGGCATTGGACTGCTGCTTCTAGAGGTCCTGAGTTCAATTCCCAGAGACTATATGGTGGCCAACATCCATCTGTAATAGAGATCCAATGCCCTCTTCTGATGTGCCTTAAGATAGCTATAGTACATTTATTATATATCTATAACCATATCTATATCTATATCTATATCATCTCTATATCATCTCTATATCTATCTATTTCTATATATATATCACATTTATTTGTAAACATTTATACAAACACACACATATATGTATATATACATTTGTACACATGTATACATATGTATAACAAATAAATAAAATCTTAAAAAACAAAACTCATCTGCTGATTTTTAATGGATGTGTGTCATGAGAGCATCTAAACACTTGTGGTTCAAGAGAGTTAAGTTGTTCCTTTGAGAGCTTCTATGTTGACTTCCTCCCCAGTGATTACTTCCTGTCTTTGATAGTACTTTTGGCTCTTGATTTGTCCTGAGTACTCTCACACACCTGTGTCCAGGCAATTTATGTCCTTATTTGATGACTACTTTGCATAGATTTCTAAAGGGCAGCCCAGCTGCCAGGATTTATAAACCAGGCCTTTGCAGTGAGATCTGAAATACATCAGACCAGGATGGGCATCAAGATGGAGTCACAGATTCAGGTCTTCATATTCCTATTGCTCTGGTTGTCTGGTGAGACATTTAAAAGTATTACAATATTTTAAAATAATTCATTTGTATGCAAATAGCTATTGCCTATAGGAAGTCAATAGTAAGTAGACAATGCCACTAGAAAGGACATTTTAGATTATAATTTTTGTATCATGAAGTCTTTGTGTGTATGTATGTATACTCATTATCTATTTCTGATTGCAGGTGCTGATGGAGACATTGTGATGACCCAGTCTCCCAAATCCATGTCTACATCAGTAGGAGAAAGGGTCAGCCTGACCTGCAAGGCCAGTCAGAATGTGGGTAGTGCTGTATCCTGGTACCAACAGAAACCAGGGCAGTCACCTAAACCTCTGGTCTACAGGGCATCCAACTGGCATACTGAGGTCCCTGATGGCTTGACAGGCAGTGGATCTGGGACAGATTTCACTCTCACCATCAACAGTGTGCAGGCTGAAGACCCAGCCATTTCTTTCTGTCAGCAGTATAGCAGCTCTCCTCCCACAGTGCTTCAGCCCCCTACACAAACCTCCTCTGAGATTCTAACAAGCTGCTTGTACCACACATCTGCAGACCTATACACTCCCCCTTCTGTTGCAGCTGCTATGCCTAACTGTTGCAAATTTTGATAGAAAGTTAATGAACAGATACTTTGACTTTGAAGATGCTTATGGAAAAACGAAGTGAAGACATTCATGTCTTTTTTAAAATTTCTCATTCTTAGATTCTGTGTATTGAGCATGAGAAATTTATTATCCTATATTCTGGAATGAAAATCTCCAATATGAGTCTCCATTGGCTAAATCAAGAGCCTGTCAGGCTACATTCCCACTAGAGAATGCAGAGGAGAACTTGGCATTTGCGTAGCTCAGCTCTGAGATGTCTCCTTCACTTTTCGATTCATGGTGATTTCAGTACATATCTTCTGGTTAAGATTCTTATTTACATATATAATGTTGACTTTCAAAACAACATAAAATTATATCATGTATTTTGACAATCTTCATGCCTCTTGTTTCTTCTTTCTGTCACCACCTTTCCATCAAACTACAACACTTCTTTGCCCTAGTCTTCCACCTATTTCCATGTGACATACACCTGTGCCCATTCATATGCACACACACACACACAAACACACACATGCACACACACAAGCATGCATGCACACACATGCATACACACATGGAAGTATGCACACATGCACAGACACGTGCACACAAACATGCAAGCACACAGTTCTTTATGATTCTATAAAAATATAGGATACAAAAATCAGAGAAACCATCAGGTTTGTGGTCTTAAACAACATATCTGCTCTATGCTTTCTATTCCTAGGACACATCTGCCTCTGCTGCCTTTTCATCTACTTGCCAAATGTGGAGACTATGATAACTCATTCTACCCTACACTATATTAGTAGTAAATATGATTTTGTATTATGAGAATCAAGTTTTGTTTTATGTCTTATAATAATTAATAGTGTTTGGTATTTGTTGAGGGAACTACTTTGTACTTCAATAATAACACTATGTTAACTAATCTCAAACATGTATTAATTAAAAATTATTTGTAAAATTGTTTTGTTTTTGTTATTTGTTTTTGAGACAAGGAATCATGTCTTGTTAAACTGGGAAGTGGATTTTGATCTCACAAAATTTAACCGACCTCTTCCTAAGCAGTGTGATCAATGGTATGGGCCATCACACCCAGCCCTGAGCAGCATTTAGAAAGCCAGAGATACAACAGGTTTACAAAGAGTTGTTTGAGAACTCCAAATATCCCTAATTTCTCCCCAAATTTCTACTGCACATGATGGTTTTGTCTCCACTGTCTCCTCTCAAAGACCATGGACTCTTTCACAATGCAGTCCATTCTAGATTATCCCCCAGGACCCACAAAAGACATAATATAAGTAATTAATACGTGTCTTAAAAATTGTTACTATTTATTAAGGAGGATAAGAGGCTAGCAAATGAGGCTTCTAATGTCTGTCTCTTTTTCTGGAATATTATGAGAAAATAAAAATTACTGTAGTAGCTTGTAAAGACAATTACCATAGTGTTATTACAATCATGGGTCCAGGAGGAGGCTAAAAGCCATTGTGTTATCGATCATATTCACACTATACTTCTAATTGTGGTGTATGGTTCAAAAGTCCACTGTTTTAAATTTAGGTTTAAAGATGTTCAGAATAGTCTTCAGTGTTTTTTCTTTTGTTTCATTGGATATTTTTTATTTACATTTCAAATGTAATCCCCTCTCTAGATTTAGACTCTGGAAACCTACTATCCCATTCCCCCCTGCCTCTATGAGGGTGCTCCCCCAAGCACTCACCTACTCCTGCCTTCCCCCCTTGGCATTTCCCTACACTGGGCCATCAAATTCCCATAGGGCAAAAAGTCACTCCTCCTATTGATGTCCAATAAGAGCATTTTCTGCCACATACAATGCAGGAGCCATGTATACTTTTTGGATGGTTGTTTAGTTCCTGTGACTTCTGGGTTGTTCAATTGGCTGATATTGTTCTTCTATGGGCTTGCCATCCTCTTCAGATCCTTAAGTCCTTGCCCTAGTTCTTTTATTGAGAACCATGGGCTCAGTTTAATAGTTGGCTGTATCTGCATCTGTTTTGGCCATGTTCTGTTAAGAACCTCTTAAAAACAGCCATAGCAGGCTTTTGCAGGCAAGTACTTCTTGGCATCAGCAATAATGCAGGGGATTGGTGTCTGCAGTTGGAAGAGATCCCTAGGTGAAATAATCTCAGTTTGGCCTTTCCTTTAGTCTTTGTTTCATTTTTGACTCTGTTTTTCCTTTGGACAGGAATATTTCTGGGTTAAAAAATTTGAGATGTGTGGGTGAACTTATCACTCAACTGGGGACCATGGCAATCTGCTGGAGATGGTTTATATAGGTTGTATCTCCCCTTTGTTGATTATTTTGGCTAAAGTCATCATCATTGGGTCTTGGGAAACTCTCATTTCCCTGGAGTCTTGAACTTTCTAATGGCTACCACCAGTTCCTCATCCCCCAGTGCTTCATGTTTCTAATCAATTTCTTAACCCTCTGAACTTCTCTCTTTCTCTTCCAATAGGTGATCCTGCCCACCTTTTTTCCTTCCCCATCCTTTTTTCCTCCCAAGTCAGTGCCTCTCTCTACCTCCTGTGATTGTTTTGTTTCTCTTTCTATGTAGAATTGAAACCTCTACATTCTGGTCTTCCTTCTTCTTAACCTCCATATGGTTGTGGGTTGTATTGTGGGTATTCTGAGCTTTTGAGCTAATATCCACTTATTAGTGAATACATACTATGTGTGTTCATTTGTGTCTGGCTTACTTCACTCAGGCTAATATTTTGTAGTTCCACTCATTTGTCTGTGAATTTCATGAAGTCATAGTTTTAATAGCTGAGTAGTACTCCATAGTAGAAATGTGCCACAATTTCTGTATCCATTTCTCTGTTGAAGGACATCTGGGTTATTTCTAGCTTCCGGCTCTTAAAAATAAGGCTGCTTTAATTGTAGTGGAGCATGTGCCCTTGTTATATGTTGGATCATCTTTTAACAATATGTCCAATAATGGTCTAGTTGGGTCTTCAGGTAGAACTATTTCCAGTTTTCTGAGGATCTGCCAGATTGATTTCCAAAGTGGTTTTACCAGTGTGCAATCCCACCAGCAAGGGTGGAGTGTTCCTCTTTCTCCACATCTTCACTAGCATCTGCTGTCACCTAAATTTTTGATCTTAGCCATTCTGATTGGTGTATGGTAGAATCTCAGGATTGTTTTGATTTTCATCTCTTTGATGACTAAAGATGATATTCCTCAGTTGAGAAATTTTAGTTTAGCTCTGTACCCATTTTTATAGCGGTATTTGGTTCTCTGGAGTATAACTTCTTGAGTTCTTTGTATAATTTGAATAGTAACTCTCTATAAAGATCTTTTTACAGTATGTGGGTTGCTCTTTTGTCCTATTGACCATGTCCTTTCTCCTGGGTTCCCTGGGTCCCCTTTATTCTGGGGGGTCCTAGTTACACTGGTTATTGGGTCATAGGTTGGGGCTTCACTGAAATCCAGGAGGCTAAGCTTCCTATGGCTGTGGCTGAGGTGTGTGGAGAGCCAGAGCCCAATGTTCACTCCTGGGTTGCACAAGCAAACCACAAGGAACCAGGACATTGTTTTCTTATATTTCATTAAATGTTTCTCTCTGGGAATTTTTTTATAATTAGATTTCCTTCTCTTTTGTTGTTCTTTAAACTCATTATCTTATCAGTTTAGCCTCTTGGGACTCTTTAGTTTGTACCTTGTAGTGCACCAGCTTTTTAGGTAGCTCAGGGCTCCTGGCTTGGCTTTTTTCCAGCCTCTCTAACTTGATGTGCTTCTGATAAGCTTTAGGCCTTCATTCTCAGATATCTGCCAGAAGTCTCTGGCCAATGTTCACACAATAAGTCTGGTCTTCAATAACAACAAAAACAACAGAAAGCCCAGAAACACATGGAAGCTGATCAACTCTTTCTTCAATGACAATTTGGTCAGGGAGAAATAAAGAAAGAAATTAGAGACTTTTTAGAATTTAGTGAAACTATTACACAAAATAGAAACAGAAGCCACTTTCTGTGAAGCCACAATTAGGCTTATACCTAAACCATGCAAAGACCCAACAAAGAAAGAGAACTTCAGACCAATCTCCCTTATGAATATCGGTGCAAAAATACTCAATAAAATTCTCACAAACCAAATCCAAAAACACATGAAAATGATCATCCATCATGATCAATAGGCTTCATCCCAGGGATGGTTCAATAATAGGAAATATATCAATGTAATCTACTATACTCACCAACTCAAACAAAAAATCTACATGATTATTGTAAACATCTTGGAAAGATCAGGACTTCAAGGCACAAACCTAAACATAGTAAAAGCAATATAAAGCAAACTAGTAGGCCAACATCAAACTAAATTGACAGAAACTTGAAGCAATTCCACTAAAATCAGGGACTAGATAAGGGTGTGCACTCTCTCCCTACTTATTCAGTATAGTACTCAAAGTTGTAGTGAGATAAATTAGGCAACAAAAGGAGGTCAAAGAGATACAAATTGGAAAGAAAGAAGTTATAGTATCCTTATTTGCAGATCATATGATAGTATACTTGAGTGACCCCAAAATTTCCACCAGAGAACACCTAAATCTGATAAACAACTTCAGAAAAGTGGCTGGATATAAAATTAACTCAAACAAATCAGTAACTTTCCTGTACTGAAAGGTACACAGGCTGAGTAGGAAATTAGGGAAATGGCACCCTTCATAATAGTCACAAATAATATAAAATGCCTTGGTGCAACTCTAACCAAGCAAAGGAAAGATTTGTATGACAAGAACTTCAAGTCTCTAAAAAAGAAATCAAAGACCTCAGAAAATGGAAAGATCTCTCATGCTCCTGGATTGGCAGGATTAATATAGTAAAAATGGCTATCTTGCCAAAAGCAATCTACAGATTTAATGCAATCCTCATAAAAATTCCAACTCAAATCTTCATATAGTTAGAAAGAGCAATTGCAAATTTATTTGTAATTCAAAATTGCATGATAGTAGAAACAATTCTCAACAGTAAAATAACATCTTGGGGAATCATCATCCGTGTCTTTAAGCTGTACTACAGAGCAATAGCAATAAAATTACATGTTATTGTTACAGAGACAGGCAGTAGATAATGGGATAGGATTGAAGACCCAGAAATGAACCCACACACCTATGGTCACTTGAACTTTGACAAAGGAGCTAAAATCAACCAATGGGGGAAAACCCGGCATTTTCAACAAATGGTGCTGGTTCAAATGTCAGTCAGGATGTGGAAGGATGCAAATTGATTCATTCTTATATTCTTGTACAAAGCTCAAATACAAATGGATCAAGGACCTCAACCTAAAACCAGATATCTAATAGAGAAGAAAATTAGGAAGAGCCTCAAAAACATGGGCACAGGGAAAATTTTTCTGATCAGAACACCAATGGGTCATGCTCTAAGGTCAACAATCAAAAAGTGGATCTCAAAAAATGGAAAAGTTTCTGTAACACAAAGGGCATTGCCAATAGGCCAAAATAGCAATGAACAGTTTGGGAAAAGACCTTTACCAATCCTAAATCTTATAGAGGGCTAATATCCTATATATACAAAGGGCTCTAGAAGTCAGATTATAGAGAGCCAAACAACCCTCTTAAAAATGGGGTACAGAGCTAAACAAGAAATTCTCAACTGATGAAACTCAAATGGCCATAAAGCACCTAAAGAAAGTTTCAACATTATTAGTCATCAAGGACATGCAAATTAAAACATCCCTGAAATTATACCTCACACCATCAGAATGGCTAAATCAAAAACTCAGGTGACACTTGAAGTAATCCCACTAAAATCAGGGACAAAACAAGGCTGCCCACTCTATCCCTATCTACTCAGTAGAGTACTTGAAGTCTTAGCCCAAGCAATTAGATAACAAAAGGTGATCAAAGGGATATAAATTTGAAAAGAAAATGTCAAAATATCACTATTTGCAGATAATATGATAGTATACTTCAGTGAGCCCAAAACTTTCACCAGAGAACTCCTAACCCTGATAACTATGGCAAACTGGCTGGATATAAAATCAATTCTAACAAATCAGTAGCCTACATCTACTCAGTATGTAAATAGGTTGAGAAAGGAATTAAGGAAATGACACCCTTAACAATAGTCACAAATACTATAAAATACTTAGAGGTGACTCTAACCAAGCAAGTGAATGGTCTATATGACAAGAACTTCAAGTCTCTGAAAAAGAAAACAAAGAATAAGATCTCAGAAAATGGAAACATCTCATGCTCATAGATTGGCAGGATTAATATAGTAAAAATGGCCATCTTGCCAAAAGTAATCTACAGATTCAATACAGTCCCCATGAAAATTCCAACTCAATTCTTCATATAGTTAAAAGAGCAATTTGCAAATTTATTTAGAATAACAAAATCCCCCGATAGAGAAAACTATACTCAACAATAAAAGAACTTCTGGGGGAATCACCATTCCTAACAATAAGCTATATTACAGAGAAGTAGTGATAAAAACTGCATGGTATTGGTATAGAAGATCAACAGAATAGAACTGAAGACACAGAAATGAACCCACATATCTATTGTCACTTGATCTTTGACTAAGGAGCGAAAACCATACAGTGGAAAAAGACAGCATTTTCTACAATTGGTGCTGGTTGAAGCTGAAGTCAGCATGTAGGAAAATTCAAATCAATACATTACTATCTCCTTGTACAAAACTCAAGTCCAAGTGGATAAAGGACCTTCATATAAAACCAGATTCCCTGAAACTAATAGAAGAGAAGGTAGGGAAGAGCCTCGAACACATGGGCACAGGGGAAATTTTTCTGAAAAGGACACCAATGGCTTATGCACTAAGATCAAGAATTGACAAATGGGACCTCATAAAATTGCAAAGCTTATGTAAGGGAAGGGAAACTGTCAATTGGACAAAACTGCTACCAACACATTTCAAAAATATCTTTACGAATCATACATCTGATAGAGGGCTAATATCCAACATATACAAAAAACTCAAGAAATTAGAGTCCAGAAAATCAAATAACCCTATCAAATAATGGGGTAGAGAAATCAACAAAGAATTTCCAACTTAAGAAACTTGAATGTCTGAGAAGCACCTAAAGAAATGTTCAACATCCTTAGTCATCAGGGAAATGCAAATTAAAACAACCCTGAGATTTCACTTCACACCAGTAAGAATGGCTAAGATTAAAAACTCAGATGACAGCAGATGCTGGTAAGGATGTAGAGAAAGAGGAACACTCCTCCACTCGGTGGGATTGTAAGCTGGTACAACCACTCTGGAAATAAAACTGGTGGTTCTTCAGAAATTTGGACATAGTATTACCTGTTGATCCAGCGATACCACTCCTGGCATATACCCAAAATATGCTCTAAGATATAACAAGAACACATGCTCCACTATTTTCATAGCAGCATTATTTATAATAGCCAAAAGGTGGAAAGAACCCAGATGTGCTTCAATAGAGGAATGTATACAGACAATGTGCTACATTTACATTTGAAAGTGGAGTACTACTCAGCATTTAAAAACAATGAATTAACAAAATTCTTAGGCAAATGGAACTAGAAAATATCATCCTGCATTAGGTAACCCAACCACAAAGGAACACACATGGTATGCACTCACTGATAAAATCTTATAATACTTAAGACATAACTCACAGACCACAAGAAGGCAAAGGAAAAGAACAAGAAAAGAGTGGGTGCTTTGGTCCTTCTTCCAAGGAGTAACAAAATACTCACAGGCACAAATATGAGAAGATATGTGGGGTGGAAAAGGGAGGGACCACCCAAAACCTCCACTTTCTGGAGATCCCTCCCTGATACAATCACCATATGGAAACATTGTTGTTGATGTCCTTAATGTTGACAGGAGTCTTATGTACCTGTCTCCTGAGAGGCACTGCCCGACCTGACATATACAGAGGTGGATACTCACAGCTAACAGTCAAACTGATCACAGGGTCCCCGGTGGAAAAATTAGAGAGAAGACTGAAAGAGTTGAAGGGGCTTTTGGCTCCATTGGGAGAGTGATAATATCAACCAACCAGAGCTCCCAGGGTCTAAACAGCTAGCCTTGAAACATACATGGAGAGACCTATGTCTCCAGCTGTATATGTAGAGGAGGATGAACTTCTCAAGTATCAGTGGGAGAGGAGGACCTTGGTATCTTGAAGGCTGGATGCCCCAGTGAGGGGTTGGGGGAGGTGGGAGTAGGTGGATGGGTACACCCTCATAGAAATAGGAGGAGAGAGGATTGATTGGTTAAAGGTTTCCTGGGTGAGAAAAATAGGAAAGATAATACCATCTGAAATGTAGGAATATAAAGTATCTAATAAAAAAGACAAAACAAAATAGAAAAACAAACAAACAAAAATCCAGATAATGGAAGTAGTATTTCAGTCGTACATTTGACACTTTTTGGAAGCAATTTAACATTACCCATATTACTGGGATTCCTTATAGTTGTCAAGGACAAGAGACTGTGGAAGGGGCCCATGGAACTTTAAAACAATATCTTCATAAAATAAAAAAGGGGGAGATATATCTCCATACATCACAACTTTATTTAAACCATGTTATCTTTAATTTTTATTTTAAATTAAAAAATTTGCATGCTAAGGAACTTTCTGCTGAGTGTCTATTGCACTCTACAACTAGGTATGCTTATGCATAGGTGAGAGGGAAGAATCCACTTACTGGCATAATGCATGATCCTGATCAGGTATTAAATATGGGAAAGAGGGTATGTTTGGGTTTTTTTCTGCAAGATGCTGAAGGAGCAGGGTGGCTGCCAAACCAATAGATGATGCCAGGACAAAGCATGATGCTGACCTGTGAGCTTGCTGTGTGCCCTTATGATGGTGACTAGGAAGCTGTATTGACACATGTTTCTAACCTACCATTGCTTACCTAGCCCCCTCATGGTACATGCTGCCTTGCCTCAAGTTTTTAGACTTTGTGGAACAGAGAATCAAAAAGAGAAGTTATAATGACTCTCGTATTTTTCTTAAATGTGAGCAGTTATTCAGACTCAACCATGGACTAGTCTAGAAATCAATCCAGTATTTGAAATAACAGTCTTCATTTGGAAGTCTGGTTCTGGACATTTTCAGAGACATATAATGATGTTAGATTCAGTTCTCTATGATATTATGTTAGCAAGAGATAAAAGTGAGGCAAGATCAGGATTTCAAAGAGGTGTTAGAGTAGAGTGAAAAATTATAAAGACCATTTTATAAAATATATACAGGCTCACTATTTCCAAGAGAGCAGATCTGAATGTGGGATTTCAGGCCTTCACTGCACCGGGATACAGTCCAGGAAGAGTACGTTATCCCTGAGTCAGAGGACACTTGTTGACATTCCTCAAGCCTCAGGAAAGAGAACCAACCTGTGCATGGGGAAGGCCCAAAGCAGGAAGACACATTTCTAACCACAAAGAAAGATGCAAGTCATCTGGGTGGTTCCAGGAACTCACTAACTTTCCACTGTTTTTATATTTAGTTTTCTGGTTACCCCTTACCCCCATTGAGGTCTTCCCAGTGGTCCAGAAAGCTGTAATTTGAGTCTAACTAGATGTTCTGTTAACCTAGATAAGCTTCTGCTTGCAGGAACTGTCCCCTGCCCCAATGACTAGTACAGCCTGCAGATGTTCAAAATTTGTAAAGCAACCAATCATGTATAACCATGAGAAAATTCCTCCCTTTCCCCACCCTGTGCTATAAAAAGCCCCTCAGCTTGCTGGTCTTTTTTCAAATTCAGCTCCTGTGTAGGGAAGCAATTTGACCTTGGCCGGCCAACTCTCACTAAAAAACCTCTGCTGATTGCATCCAGGTACTATGTCTTGTGATTTTTGGATGGCCGTGACTTCCCAAGACTTGAGAAAGGGTCTCCCAAGTTTGGGGGTCTTCATCAGCACATGGGTTAAGGTTCTTTTAATTGTCAAGTTAGAACTACTTTTGTTTATTCTACAGTGTTTAATGTAAGTTGAATTTATTGTACACCTTCTAATTGTATTTTGAAATCTGGCATGTCTATCAACCAGCTTTTGTTTCAGTGCCCTAAGTATCACAAAATGTTATTCTAAAAATAGCTTGCAAGTACTGGAAGAAATGAGTCAGGCTTTTATCAGAAGCAAGACAGTAGTGGGATTGGTTATTTGTGTTAGAAACCTTTACATTAATTGCTAACACCACTGTTTCTGCAATTGCTTTGACACAAGAAGTGAAGACAGCAAATTTGTTAATCATTCACCAAAAAAATGTTACTAATGCATTGAATATACAAGAGGATTTAGATAGGCATTTGGAAGAACTGATTGATGATTTTTATCCTATTCAAATTATTGGAAAGATGTTCAGAATCTAAGGGTAAGGAGTCATCTTTAGTGTCATGCCAAGTACCATTCATGTTAGTTTTAAAATTTACAATGGTAGTCAGTATAACTAGGAAAAAGTTTAAAGACACTTGCAGTGTATTTGGCATAATTCCAACACATCATTGGATGTTTTAACTTTACATAGTGAGCTTATGAACTTCAAGAATGCTGCTCTGTTTGGTGTTGATGTGGTCTGTGAGTTATATCTTGGGTATTCTGAGCTTGTGGGTAATATCCAGTTATCAGTGAGTACATATCATTTATGTTCTTTTGAGACTGTGTTACCTAATACAAGGTGATATTTTCTAGTTCCATTCATTTGGCTAAGATTTTTTTGCATTTTGCATTTTTTTAAGTGTTGTGTCAATGTTTTCTGTGGTATTTTATGCACATGAGATTCTTCTATCTCTTGTATTTTGTTGGTCATCTATGACTCCTGATTTCTTTCCTAGGTTTTATATTTCCAGGGTAGTCTCCCTTTGAAATTTCTTTATTTTTCTACTTCCATTTTCAGATCTTGGATGGTTTTGTTTAATTTCTTCACTTGTTAAGTTGTTTTCTTGCTATTCTTTAAGGGATTTTTGTGTTTCCTCTTTAAGGGCTTCTACCTGTTTGCCTGTGTTCTCCTGTATTTCTTTAAGAGAGTTGTTTATGTTCTTAAATCCTCTCTCATCATCATGAGAAGTGATTTTAATTCTGAATCCTGCTTTTCTAGTGTAATGGGGTGTCTAGGGTTTGCTATGGTGGGAGAACTGGGTTCTCACGATGACAGGTAACATTGTTTTCTGTTGCTTATGTTCTTGTGCTTGCCTTTTGCCATCTGGTAATCTCTAGTGCTACCTGAACTCACTATCTCTGACTGGAACCTGTCTTTCCAGTTATCTTCCTTGTGTCCGAACTCCTCAGAGTCCAGCTGTCTCTGTGATCCTGTGATCCTGAGCTCTTGGGTGGAAGAGCTCCTGTGACTCAGGCTGCCTCTGGGACCCTAAAATCCCGCTGCTCTAAGTGCAGTGGTTCCTCAGGTTCTCTGAGTGAAGTGATTCCTCAGGTGCTCTGAGTGCAATGGTTCCTCCACTGCTCCCAGTGCTGTGGTTCCTCGACTTCTCTGAGTGCACTGTTTCCTCTAGGATGGCTCAGGATATTGTGCCTTCAAGATAGCAGATCCGCTATGTGTCTACCCCAGCCAAAAGGACCAGGCAAGGGGCAGAAAAAGAGTGGTATTCCAGATGGTGGAGGTTTAGCTGGGTGATGAATCCTGCATGCTCCAGGCTCCCAGTTGCAGCTCTGGGACATAGGGTTTTGGGGAGTGTTCCAGTGTTGCGACCCGAGCAAAATGTTGAGGCCCGGGCTGACCTGCATTTGGGTGGCCACTGTATCCAGGCCCAAGCTGCCACTCCAGTCCGTGGGTCGGGGTTTAGCAAGAGAGAGAGTAAGGATGGACTCGAAGAATGGAGACCAGACAGAATGTGTTTCAATCCCGTTTATTCTTCAGTCTCTCTTCTTAGTCCAAGTCCCAAGTCTAGCTGTACTCTCTAAAGAGTCTCCCTAAAGAGTATATCTAAAGAGTCTGATTCTCTCTCTCAAGTCTGTCTGATTGTCTGATCTGTCTTCTGTCTGCCTCTCACCTTTATATGTCTCACTTCTAAGCCATGTCTCTAAGTTACACCTTTAATCATTCCCTTAGGTCTTGTCTCTAAATCTAATCTCTACACTTCTAAGTCACATTCTTAAGTTACACACCTTTAATCTCACACACACAAGGTAACTAAACCAAGATTATCAGAGTGTGCTCAGCTGTTGTAGGCTATTGTAATACAAGTCTCATGTCAGGGTATATGGCTCAAGATGGCTGCAAAGCTGATAGCTGCTTTCTGCTAAAAGTTGGCCCCCAACATTCTAGATATGGTGTCTTCTGGTGATCAGCTTTGTTTACATTTCAAATGTTATTTTCCCTCCAGATCTCCACTCCAGAAACCCCTATTCCATCCCTCCCCCCGCTATGCCTCTATGAGGGTGCTCCTCCACCAAAACACCCTTTCCTGCCTTCCTGCCCTGGCATTCCCCTTCACTGAGGTATTAAACTCCCACAGAACAGAGGGTCAGTCCTCCCACTGATGTCCAACTAGAACATTCTTCGCCACCATATGATGCTGGAGCCATGGGTCCCTCTACATGAACTCTTTGGTTGGTGGTCTAGTCCCCAGGAGTCCCACGGGAATTGGCTGATTGACACTGTTGCTACCCCCAAAGGGCTGCAAACCCCTTAAGCTTCTTCAATCATTTCTCCAAATCCTCCATCAGGGACCTGTGCTCAGTCCAACAGCTGGCTCCTGAGAGGCTTTGCCAGAGCATTATAAATACATAGGTAGATGCTCTTATAGGTTGATCCCCAGGTGGGGCTAGTGGATTTTTTAAAATGAGCTTCTATTTAGTCCCTGAAAATTCAGTTTTGATTCCAAGTAATGATGTCTACAATTCTCTTAATTTAGCTTTATAACTTGGTATTTAGCTTAATCTCTCAAATAACTAATATAATGAAACTATTACCATTTCACTTTGTGTAATATAAATTCATCAGTTATGGATTTTAAATATATATCCTAATTTCTTTCTTCCTTTTAAATTAATCATGGTATTTATTTACATTTCAAATGATATCCCCCTTTCTGTTTACCCCTCCACAAATCCCTCATCCCATCTTCCATCTCCTCCCTCCCCTTTGCCTCTATGAGTCTGCTCCTCTACCCATTCATCCACTCCTACCTCACTACTCAAGCATCCAATTACACTGAGGCATCAAACCTCTACAGAACCAAAGGCATCTTCTCCCATTGATGTTAGATATGTTCATTCTTTGCTATACATGTATCTAGAGCCATGGCTCCCTCCATGTATATTCTTTAGGAGGTGGTTTAGTCCCTGGGAGCTCTGGATGGTCCAGTTAGCTGATATTGTTCTTCCTATGGGTTTGCAATCCTCTTCATATTCTTCAGTCATTCCCCCTAGTTCTTCCATTTGTGTCACTGGGCTAAGTTTATGATTGGCTTTATTTGCATCTGTTTTTTCAGGTGCTGCTAGAACCTCTTAGGGAACATCTATACCAGGGTACTGTCAGCAAGCACTTCTTGGCATCAGCAACAGTGTAGGGGATTGGTGTCTGCAGGTGGGATGTATCCCTAGGTGGGGCAGTCTCTGGTTGTCATTTCCTTCAGTCTCTGTTCAATTTTGTCTCTGTCCTTACCTTGGACATGAACATTTCTGGGTTCAAACTTTTGAGATGTGTGGGTGGAACCATCCCTCAACTGGGGCCCATGGCAATCTACTGGAGGTGGTTTATATAGGTTGTATCTCCCCTTTGTTGATTATTTTGGCTAAAGTCATCACCATTGGGTCCTGGAAGACTCTCATTTCCTGGAGTCTGGAACTTTCTAGTGGCTACCCCTTGTTTCCTATCCCCAAGTGTTGCATGTTTCTAATCAGTTTCCTGACCCTCTGTATTTTCTCCTTTCCCTTCCAATAGGTGATCCTGCCTACCTTTTTCCTTCTCCATTCCTTCTCTCTCCCAGTTCCATTCATTTCTCTACCTCCTGTGATTGCTTTGTTTTCCTTTCTATGTAGGATTGCAACATCTACATTTTGCTCTTTCTTCTTCTTCTTAAACTCGGTATAGTTAAGGGTTGTATCATGGGTATTCTCAGCTTTTGGGCAAATATCCACTTATCAGTAATTATGTACAACCTGTGTTCATTTGTGTCTGGGTTACCTCAATTAGGATAGTATTTTCTAGTTCTAGTCATTTGCCTGTGAATTTCATGAAGTCATAGTTTCAATAGCCGAGTAGTACTCTGTTGTGTAAATGTGCCACATTTTTTATCCATTCTCCTAATGAAGGACATCTGTGTTATGCTAGCTTCTGGGTATTAAAAATAGGTCTGCTATAAACATAGTGGAGCATGTGTCTATGCTATATGTTGGAGCGTTTTTTTGGGTATATGTCCACTAGTGGTATAGCTGGGTCTTCAGGTAGAACTATTTCTCAGGAATTGACAGATTGATTTCCAAAGTGGCTTTACAAGTTTGAAATCCCAACAGCAATAGTGGAGTGTTTCTCTTTCTCCACATCCTCACCAGCATCTGCTGTTGTCTGAGTTTTTGATCTTAGCCCCTCTGACTGTTATGAGGTGGAATTTCAGGGTTGTTTTGATTTGCATTTCCCTGATGACTAAGGATGTTGAACATATTTTAGGTGCTTTTTAGCCTATTGATATTCCTCAGTTGAGAATTCTTTGTTTAGCTCTTATCCCATTTTTAATAGGGGTATTTGTCTTTCTGGAGTCTAACTTCTTGAGTTTTTGAATAATTTAGATCCTCACTCTTTATAGAATGTAGGATTTATAAAGATCTTTTTCCAGCTATGGGTTGCTGTTTTTCTCCTATTGACAGTGTCCTTTTTCCTGGGTGCCCTGGGTCCCGTATGTCCTGGGGTCCCAGTTACACTAATTCTTCAGGCATGTGTTTGTTCCTGGAGGTCAAGCTTCCTATGGGTGTGGGTGAAGTGTGTAGAGAATCAGAGCCATGGATTTGCTCCTGGGTTACACAAGCAAACCAGAAGAAGCCAGGACTTTCTTTTCTTATATTTAATTAAATATTTCTCTCTGGAATTTTTTATAGTTATCTTCCCTTTTTTATTGTTCTTTAAACTCATTATCTTATCAGTTTAGCCTCTTGGGACTCTTTAGTTTGTACCTTGTGCTGTGTTAGTACTGTACCAGCTCTTTAGCTAGCTCAGGGATCGTGGCTTGGCCTTTTCCCTGCCTGTTTTACCTGATGTACTTCTGAAAAAATTTAGGCCTTCATTCCTGGCCAGTGTTCCCAGCCTTCAAAGACTAAGTCTGGTCTTCAATAGTAACAAAAACAACAGAAAGCCCACAAACACATGGAAGCTGAACAACTCTCTACTCAATGAAAATTTAGTCAAGTAAGTAATAAAGAACGAAATTAAAGACTTTTTAGAATTTAGTGAAACAGTTGCACAAAAGAGAAACAGAAGGAACTCTATGTAATTCATTCTATGAAGTAATAATTACACTTATACCAAACCACACAAAGACCCAACAAAGAAAGAGAACTCCAGACCCAATTCCCTTGTAATTTCTGATGCAAAAATACTCAATAAAATTCTCACAAACCTAATCCAAGAACTTATCAAAATGAACACTCACCATTATCAAATAGGCTTCATCACAGGAATGCAGGGATGGTTCAATATATGGAAATCAATCAATGTAATCTACTATACAAATCAATTCAAATAAAAATCCACATGATCATCTCATTAGATGCTGAAAAAACAGTTGAAAAAATTCAGTATCTATTCATGATAAATGTCTTGGAAAGATTAGGAATCCAAGTCCCATAACTAAACATAGTAAAAGCAATATACACCAAACCAGCAGCCAACATCAAAGTAAATGAAAAGAAACTTGAAGCAATCCCACTAAAATCAGGGACTAGACAAGGCTGCCCACACTCTCCCTATCTATTAGATATAGTCCTCAATGTCTTAGTGAGAGCAATTAGGCAACCAAAGGAGGTCAAAGCTTTAGAAATTGTAAAGAAAGAAGTCGATTATCACTATTTGAAGATGCTATGATAGTATAATTAAGTGACCCCAAAATTTCCACCAGAGAACTACTAAACCTGATAAACAACTTCAGCAAAGTGGCTGGATATAACATTAAACAAATCAGTATTCTTCCCCTACTCAAAAAATAAACAGGCTGAAAAAATATGAAAATGATACCCTCATAATATTTACAAATGATATAAAATACCTTGTGTAACTCTAGCCAAGTCAGTGTAAGATATGTATGACAAGAACTTTATGTCTCTGAAGAAAGAAATCAAAGAAAATCTCAGAAGATGAAATTATCTTCCATGCTCATGGATTGACAGGATTAATATAGTAAAAATGGCTGTCTTGCCACAAGCAATATACAGATTGAATGCAATCCCCATCAAAATTCCAACTCAATACTTCATTGGGTTAGAAAGAGCAGTTTGCAAATTCATTTGGAATAACAAAAAATAACCCCAAAAACAAGGGACAGGATAATGAAAACTATTCTCAACAATATAAGAACTTTTGGGAGAATAATCATCTTTGACCTCAAGGTGTATTACAGAGCAATCATGAAAAAAAGTGCATATTACTGTATACTGTAGTGTACACTATAGCTGTCTTCAGACACACAAGAGAGGGCATTGGGTCCCATTCCAGATAATTTGTGCCACCATTTAGTTGCTGGAAATTTCTCAGGGCCTCTGGAAGAGAAGTCAGTGTTCTTAACTGCTGAGCTATCGCTCCAGCTCTATATTCTTTTTATGAGATACAAAATTAGTTTGGGGCTACAGAGATGTCTCAGTGGTTATACTTCCTCCTCTTGAGAGGAGATGGGATCAGATTCTAGCATCTGTAAGGCAAATGACAAAGTCCTGTTTGTCTAGGTCCATCAGATCAATATGTTTTTCTGGAACCTAAGTGCAACAGGCACTTGTGTGGGGTAGAGACTTAGATACAGACCTAACATACTATAAAATATAAATAAGGACATTTCTTTTTAAAATTTTAATTCAGAAAGATGACAATGCTCCTGCACCTCATTTCATTTACAGCAGAGCAATGACCATGAACTCTTCCCATGGAACCTCTTAATAATAGAACATGATGATTTCACAGTGACAGCCACAAAATCACTTGGGATACACTGGCAATACCCTAGGGAATTCTTTGCCAAACCTAACTGCCATAGGGTGACATAAGAGCAGGTGTCTTTAGGAACTGCAACCCAGCTTTTCTGAGCTGATTTGCATATTGAGACATTAGCCACAGTGCAGAGTCCTCAGACAACCTTTAAAGGCAGCATGCCACTGCCCAAGAAGCAGCCTCTAGTCCAGCTCTCAGAGATGGGGACAGCTGCTTTCTTGCTGTTGGTATTGCTGTACTGGATTCCAGATGAGAGGGTCTCATGTTCAGAGCAACCACTGTGGACATCACTGTTTTCCATGCCTTGATTGTTTTGATCATTGAAATTATGGCATTTAAGTGGTGTCAAGTTTCTCTTTTATATTATGGCTTCCCAGTGTGTAGCTCATAACCACTGTTACAGATTCCACCTATATGATGCTTTTACACTCGGAGGTGGTGCTTCAGTATATCTGTGACTGAAAGATGTGCTTATCATTTCAGGTTCCAATGAGGATATTGTGCTGACCAAGTCTCCAGCTTTTTTGCCTGTGTGTCTAGGGCAGAGAGCCACCATCTCCTACACAGCCAGCTAGAGTGTTACTCTATATACTTTTAATCATATAAAGTGGTATCAACAAAAACTAGGACAGCCACCCAAACTTCTCATCTATGGTGCACCCAACATAGCATCTGTGGTCTTTGACAGAGTCAGTGACAATGAGTTGTGACTGATTTCACCCTCATCATCCATCCTGTGGAGGCTGATGCTGCTGCATCATCAGCACAGTGTTGATTTTCCTTCCACAGTGGTCCAGGGCCAAACAAAAATCCGTCTAGGAGCTCACTGGGCCTTAGTCTCTGAGCTATATCTTTTCCGAGGCATCACAGCCATGTGATTTTTTTAAGTCTTGTTCCTAAAAAAGCTGAAATGGTGAAACAGTTACTTATTAAAATGATATGTGTGTTTGTCTCATAACATATGCTTTGTATTTTTCAATTTGTTTTTTTATTAAAGTCTTCCTTTTTGTCTTGCAATCACAAGTGGACATTCTCACTCTAATGTCACATTTCCACTTTTATTTGCTTGAGGTTTTCATAATCCCATTTTACTGGATCACACAGGGAAGCCTCCTGAATCTGCTTTATTGCTGAGCTCTTTATCTCATCTCTGTGTCCAACATGGATGCTCATTTGTGATCTTAGTTTCATTCACTCTTCTTCTCTATGCACCAAACACTCACATCTTTCTCTACAGTATCTTCCACAATATGGCCAATTTTTCTTCTTGTCTTTTTTCACTTTGTGCTGTCTTTTCTCTTGGGAGAAACCGAGTCTCACTCTATATCCCAAGCTGATCTGGGAATAACAGTCTAGTTTCCAGTGATCTTGAATTTGTAGCTAACCTGCCCCCTCCCCTGCATTCTGCTCATTCGAAGTATGAAATATGTATGTTTCCTGACCTACTTTGACTGAACCTGTAAAGAACACAAGAGTCTAGTTTCAAAATCTTATAAGTCTGTTACTGTGACCACTGTTTCCCTCCTGTACAATACCCTCAAGTAGGTTAGGAGGGTCTGTTTGACCTATAGTAAATGGAGGTCAGGTCTCTACTGATGATAGTCGGAAATAATGCAGTCTGAATCATCTCAATTTCTTCAAAGGATACTGAGAATATGAGACACAAATGTGAGGTCATATAAAATTGTTAGCCACATAAATATTCAATAATTTTCTGGCATTTCTTACTAACTACCAAGTGGTTTTGCACTGTACAACCAAAGTATCTAATTTCAAATATAACCCCAGAATCTCTTGCAGTAAAAGGCTTCCTTAAATTTCCTCAATGGATTTCACTGGTTGTATGTGAAAATCATCATTACAGCACAGTTGTCTATTTCTCTGTAGACCCATTCTCTCATGTCTTGCAGGATGAATCATGCTCATCACCCATATGACCAAAAGACACAAGGGCATCAGCATATTGCTAGAGCCCAACTAGTTCTGCCTTCCTTCCTCACGTCTGACCTCACCTAAGGTCCAGATCATTAACACCTGAGGCTATGCAGAAGAAACCTCATCCTGAGAACTCAGACAGTGAAGCCAAGACCAGAACTGATTTGATTTCTTCTAATCTTTGATGAAAGGTTTTGATGGAGATCTATATGTAAATTGCCTAGTGGGTAAAGTGATATGGAAAGAGCCAAGTGTAGGGTGGACAGATTAAAAGGTTAGCCACTAAAAGTTTATGCTACCCACAACAGTGGAAAATAGGCAACTCTGAAGTTCTGGATCTGTTTGAAGGACATGCTGCATAAAACTCTCAATGCTAATTCAGTTTAGAGACCTGGGGCATGGAACTATGAAAATTTATTCTAAAATACTTTTGATATTATACAATATTACTATTTATTAAAGATGAAAGACAATCTGCATATTAATGATATGAGTGTCCTTGCTTTTTTTTTTTTTTTTTCTAAAGACAGGGTTTGTCTTTATAGCCCTGGATGTCCTGGAATTTACTCTGTAGACCAGGCTCTGCCATGAACTCAGAAATCTGCCTGCCTCTGCCTCCCAAGTGCTGGGACTAAAGCCGTGCACCACCACTGCCCAGCTGCTTGTTTGTCAAAAAGCATTAATATCTAAACTTGATTTCATACTATGTAGTACAGAATCAATATATTTCAGATTTGGTAGATAATGTAATTTAATAAGCATCAGGACTTGTATTTAAGCATTATAACACTATACAAGCCAGGGAGACATAAAATTGGCACATGTGCCGAGGAGTAAAGGTAGGCAACTGAATTATTCTGTTTTTACTAGAGCAGAAATACATGTATGTACAATACAGTTATGTGATACATAACACAAATTGTCTAACACATGAGTTGAGGGCTCAGTTGCAATGTGACAAGATGTGCTGACATTCATAGGACAAAGTGAGGCATGCTGTGTATTTAGAAACAAGGCTACAGTGAAGTTCCATAATGTAACATAGGCAAATAATGCCAGGTACATCTCACATTCATTCTACATCTGCTTTTCAAATGCTTTTTGTTTATATGCATCTAGAACATTTTCTTGTTGGCAATTTTTGGCTGTTGGACTACAGGCTCAGATACATGACCCCAGAGATTTAGCACATAAGTTGTAGGTTAGACATTTCTGTAAGAAAGCCAATTTTGTTAGTGTTGGCCTTCAGCATTACATTGCATCATGTGTCTAGAGGAATTCTTGCTTTTTTATTCTTTCCTCCACTTTCTGCTTTTGGTAGCATCTTTTCTGTTGCTAGCATTTGAAAGGTCACTGTCAAGTTTCTATTAGTGTCAAATTTACATTTATGATGTCATTAAAATCCTATAATCCTATGGTTGAATGAGGATGCACATAAATCTATGGAGTGAACTCTTCGACTCTTTTTTTAAAATGTTAATCAAAAGCTTTATAAGTTCAGTAATGCTCAATCAGAAGTGTAACCCAATACCCAACCTAGATATATAAACTATTTTTGACTGGTGCAGGCACTTGAACATCTGCCTACATGCCCACCCTCTCTTTCTCTCTCTCATCACCTAGCTTCTCCTCTCCGTTTTCTTCTCCTCTCCTTACTCCTTCTCTTTCCCTCGGTACTCCTTTACCCTTAGCTCCTCCTACATATCACCCTTCCTGTTAAAATAAAACTTTTCTCTCAAAATACAATTAGAACATAATTATGCCTATTTGTACCAGTGAGGTACAAGTTAGTCCTAATACCCAGTCCATCATTTTGTTGACTAACCAGAACCTCTGTCATCTCTCCTAACTAAAACACTTAGTTTTGAACTTGGCTTTTTCTTGGCTTTAGAATGAATGCCAGCTGAAAACCATCCACTCATATCTTTTCTCTCAAAGTAAATAGCAAGGATTTGCTATGAGAGTATATGTTTTCACGCCCGTCAGAAATCCAGAATGACTGAGTTAAATGAAATTATGAGAAGCACAAAGCATAGCTTCTAAAACTTAGCCAATTTATAGAGACCGCTGAACAGCTGGACAGCCCCTATACTACAAAACATTGGAGCATCAAATGTTCAGCCTTCTGGCCCAGAATCATCTGAAAGACCTTAGTGATGCAGAATTATTAAGGGCTGATTACTCTGTATTGGCAGATATAATCAGTCGACTATTCTGCAAGTGTGTCCTTTTCTGGACAGTAATTTGTCTGTAGATGGAAAGAGGCAATTCTTGCCTAGTGGCTGTCTCACCACAACTGGAGTAACTCCAAAGATGCTCAATTTCTTCTTAGAATCCAAGGCAAGATACTGTCAGGAGCAGACAGGTCTCTAATCAAAATGTACATTAATATAGAAATGTTTGTATCGTCAATTCTATGGACTTCTGACATTTTGAAAACCAACTATCCATGTAAGATAATCTAGACTGTTGTCTGTTAACTTTTCTCAGGTATTTCTAAATAAAATATAGAAAACACCCTAACAATAAACTCCAAGCCACGAATTTGCTATAGTCCCTTAACTCACAGGCTAACCATCTCATATCTGTTAAAAAAGTTAAAGAAGGACTGGGTCTAAGCCTTGTATTCCTAAATGTGTTATACCAGCACAATGCCCATAGGTGTATCAATATTCAACTCACTTTTATATCAATAAGACGCTCATACCAATGAAAACCTCACAGGCTAACCATCTCATATCTGTTAAAAAAGTTAAAGAAGGACTGGGTCTAAGCCTTGTATTCCTAAATGTGTTATACCAGCACAATGCCCATAGGTGTATCAATATTCAACTCACTTTTATATCAATAAGACGCTCATACCAATGAAAACCTTAAATTTGAAATCAAAGTAAATTTTCTACCATTTAAGAAATTATAACTTCATCTTGTTAATAATTATACAGATTTCAACCAATAGGTTATGACTATGCAATAAATCCTAGCTAATCCTCTCTGTTCCAACAAAACCACTACTTTTCCCTAGAAATACAGACCAATATTAACCACCTTAGTCCCCAAGCCCAGGGAATAGGAGCACTGACTCTTCATTAACTTATTCAAGCTGATTATGGGCATTGAGATATTAGAAGAGGGTTGGGGGGAAGAGTAAATTAATAAGCCTCTGACGCTGTATCTTCACTGCATCCAGATGGAATTCCAGGACAAAAGAGGTTTGAGCTGGTCTGCTCAGTTTGCTTGATGAGTAGATACACCAAGGCTGTGTATTCTGCAATATACAATTCTCAAAACAAGTTTAAGTATTAAGATAATTTTTTTCCTAGAGGGCTGACATTTTATTAAAGATGTTGGTTCTAACAACTTTTCTTTATTTCCCTTTTTTAATTGGTTATAATATTTACATTTTAAATTTTATCCCCTTATCCCATTCCCTCCACCACCCAAGATCCCCTTATCCCATCCGCCTCCTTGTGCTTCTATGAGCTTGTGATTTTCCTGTTTCTATGATGCTGTTTCCATTAACATAAACTTCCACCTAAATTTCTAAATCCTTCCATTTGTGTTATTAAATCTCTTTGTTTTGCTTTTTTTTCTTTTACATTTTTTGTTTTTGCATCTTTTTAAAAAAATGTGTATTATATTTACATTTTAGATTTTATCTCTTTCCCCCACTTCCTTCCACCACACAGAAATATCCTACCCCATCCCCTCTTCCTGCTTCTATGAGGATGTGCCCCCAACCACCCACCGTCAAATTCCCCCACACTGGGGGCATCCAGCCTTCATGGGACCAAGGACTTCTTCTCCTACCTATGCTGGACAAGGTCATCCTCCCCTACATATACTGCTGGAGTCATGGTTCCCACCCTATGTGCTCCCAAGCTGATGGTTAGACTCTGGAGGCCTCTGGTTTTTGGTATTGTTGCTTTCCTCCTGGGGTCACAAACCCTTTCTGCTCCTTGAGTCTTCTTTCTAACTTCTACACTGGGAAACCCTTGATCATATCAGTGGTTAGCTGTGAGCATCATCCTCTGAATGTTTCAGTCTCTGGCAGACCTCTAAGGAGACAGCTATATCATGTTCTCAATAGCATGCACTTCCAGCCATCTACATTAGTGTCTAGTTTAGGTGACTGTACATGGGATGGATACCCAGCTGGAATGGTCTCCAGATGGGCCCTCCTTCAGTTTCTGTCCCATGTTTTGTTTCCATACTTGCTCCCTTGAGTATTTTTGTTACACATTCTAAGTAGAACTGAGGCATCCCCTCTTAGACTTCCTTCTTCATGAGCTTCAAGTGGTCTGTGGGTTGAGTCTTCGATATTCCAAGCTTTTGGGATAACATCTGCTTAACAGTAAATAAATTCCATGTGTGTTTTTTTGTGATTGGTTAACTCACTCAGGATGATAATTTCTAGATCCATCCATTTATCTAAAAATTTCTCAAATTCATTATTTTTAATAGCTGAGTAATACTCCATTGTGGAAATGTACCACATTTTTCTATCCATTCCTCTGTTGAAGTACATATTGGTTCTTTCCAGCTTCTGGCTATTATAAATAAGACTCCTAAGAACATAGTGGAACATATATCCTTATTATATGTTCAAGCAACTTCTGGGTATATGCCCAGGAGTGGTATAGCTGGATCCTCAGGTAATGCTATGTCCAGTTTTCTGAAGAACTCCCAGACTGATTTCCAGAGTGGTTGTACCAGCTTGCAATCTCACCAACAATGGAGGAGTGTTACTCTTTCTCCGCATTCTCGACAGCATCTACTATTACCTGAGTTTTTTATCTTAGCCATTCTGACTGGTGTAAGGTGGTATCTCATGTTTGTTTGTTTTGATTTGCATTTACTGGATAACTAAGGATGTTGAGCATTATTAAGGTGCTTCTTGGCCATTCGAGTTTCCTCTGTTGAGAATTCTTTGTTTAGCTCTGTACCCCATTTTAAATAGAGTTATTGGTTGTCTGGAGTATAATTTCTTGAGTTCTTTGTATATCTTGGATATTAGCCCTCTATTGGATGTAGGATTGGTTAAGATCTTTTCCTAACCTGTTGGTTGCCATTTTGTCTTATTGACAATTTTCTTTGCCTTGCAGAAGCTTTACAATTTGATGATGTCCCATTTGTCAATTCTTGGTCTTAGAGCATAAACCATTGGTGTTCTGTTCAGGAACATTTCCCCTGTGCCTAGGTATTCGAGGGTCTTCCCCACCTTCTCTTCTAATAGTTTCAGTGTATCTGGTTTTCTGTGAAGGTCTTTTATCCACTTGGATTTGAGCTTTGTACAAGGAGATAAGAATGGATTGATTTGCATTCTTCTACATGTTGACCTACAGTTGAACCATCACCATTTGCTGAAAATGCTGTTATTTTTCCACTGGATGGTTTTAGCTCCTTTGTCAAAGAACAATTGATCATATCACCTGGAAATAGTGAATTTTTGTTTTACTTCTTCTTTTCCTATTTGTATCCCTTTGACTTTCTTTTGTTGTCTAATCAATCTAGCTAGGATTTCCAGTACTAGATTGAATAGGTAGGGTGAGAGTGGGCAGCCTTGTCTTGTCCATGATCTTAGTGGGATTGCTTCAAGTTTCTCTCCATTTAGTTTGATGTTGGCTACTGGCTTGCTGTATATTGTTTTTACTATGTTTAAGTATGGACCTTGAATTTCTGATCTTTCCAAGACTTTTAACATGAAGGGGTATTGAATTTTGTCAAATGTTTTCTCAGCACCTAGTGAGATGATCATGTGGTTTTTTCTTTGAGTTTATTTAGTGGATTACATTGATACATTTCCAAATAATGAACCATCCCTGCATTCCTGGGATAAAGCCTACTTGATCATGATTGATGATTACTTTCATGTGTTATTGGATTCTGGTTGCAAGGCCTGTTTTGTGACCAATTATATGGTCTATTTTCGAGAAGGTACCATGAGATGCTGAGAAAAAGGTATATACTTTTGTTTTAGGATGAAATGTTCTATACATGTCAGTTAAGTCCAATTGGTTCATAACTTCTGTTAGTTTCACTGTGTCTGTTTAGTTTGTTTCCTTGATCTGTCCATAGCTGAGAGTGTGGTGTTGAAATCTCCCACTATTATTGTGTGAGGTGCAATGTATGCTTTAAGCTTTAGTAAAGTTTCTTATATGTATGTGGGTGCCCTTGCATTTGGGGCATAGATATTAAGAATTGCGAGTTCCTCTTGATACATTTTTCCTTTCATGAATATGAAGTGTCCCTCTTTATATTTTTTGGTTACTTTTGGTTGAAAAACAATTTTATTTGATATTAGAATGGCTACTCAAGCTTGCTTCTTGGGACCATTTGCTTGGAAGATGGTTTTCCAAACTTTTACTCTGAGATAGTGTCTATCTTTTTCACAAAAGTGTGTTTCCTGTATGCAGCATATGTTGGGTCCTGTTTATGTATCCAGTCTCATAGTCTATGTCATTTTATTGGAGAATTGAGTCCATTGATATCAAGAGATATTAAGGAAGAATGGATGCTGTTTCCTGTTATTTTTGTTATTGGAAGTGGAGTTATGTTTTATAGCTACCTTCATTTAGGGTTGTTGGAAGATTACTTTCTTGCATTTTTTAGGTTTTAGTTTCCCTCCTTGTGTTGGAGTTTTCCACCAATTATCCTTTGAAGTGCTGAATTTTGTGGTAAGATATTGTGTAAATTTGGATTTGTAATGGAATATTTTGGTTTCTCCATCAATATTGATTGAGAGTTTTGCTGGGTATAGTAGTCTGGGCTGATATTTGTGCTCTCTTAGGGTCTGTATGTTATCAGTCCAGGATCTTCTGGCTTTTATAGTCTCTGGTGAGAAGTCTGGTGTAATTCTTATAGGTCTGCCTTTATATGTTACTTTACCTTTTTCCCTTACTGCTTTTAGTATTTTTTTGTTTTGTACATTTGATGTTTTGATTATTATGTGGCAGGAAGTATTTCTTTTCTAGTTTAAACTATTTGGAGTTCTGTAGGCTTTATTTATGTACATTTCTTTCTTTAGTTTAGAGAAATTTTTCTCTATAATTTTGTTGAGGATATTTACTGGTCCTTTAAGTTGGGAGGTTTCCCCCTCAACCATACATATTATCCTTAGGTTTGGCCTTCTCATTGTGTCTTGGATTTTCTGTATGTTTTGGATTAGTAGCTTTTTGTAGTTTGCATTTTCTTTGACAGTTGTGTCAATGTTTTCCATGGTATATTCTGCACATGAGATTCTCTCTTCTATCTCTTGTATTCTTTTGGTGATACTTGTGTCTATGACTCCTGATCATTTTTTTAGGTTTTCTAACTCCAGGGTAGTCTCCCTTTGTGATTTCTTTATTGTTTCTGCTTACATTTTTAGATCTTGGATGGTTTTGTTTCATTCCTTCTCCTGCTTGGTTGTGTTTTCTTGCAATTCCTTAAAGGATTTTTGTGTTTCCTCTTTAAGGGCTTCTATCTGTCTACCAGTGTTCTCCTTAAATTCTTTGAGAGTGTTATTTATGTCCTTCTTAAAGTCCTCTATCATCTTCACGAGAAGTGATTTTAATTCTGAATCCTGCTTTTCTGGTGTGTTGGGGTGTTCAGGGCTTGCTATGATTGGGGAACTGTGTTCTGATTATGCCATGTATCTTTGGATTCTCTTGCTTATGTTCTTGTGCTTGCCTTTCGCCATCTGGTTAACTATAGTGCTGCCTTTACTTGCTGTCTCTGACTGAAGCCTGCCTTACATGTTATCTTGCTTATATCTGATCTCCTCTGGGTCCAGAAGTCTCTGTGTTCTTCTCCAGCTGTTCTGAGTACAGTGGTACCTCTAGGATGCCTCAGGATATGTTGCCTCCAAGGTAGCAGACCAGCTAGGTGTCTGCTGTTCTGTGTGCAGTGTCTCCTCTAGGATGTCTCAGGATAAGGCATGCACTACTCTGAGTGCAGTGGTTCCTCTAGGATGTCTCAGGATATGTTGTCTGTTGCTCTGAGTTCAGTTGTTCCTTTGCCACTCTGTGTTCAGTGGTACCTCTGATGCTCTGGGTTCAGTGGACCTTCTAGGTTGTCTCAGGAGGAGTCCAGTGTCCATACATGAGCAGACTGGGCACAGGTCTGGACCAGGCTGCAGGTCTGGGAGAGAGATGAAAGGGAAGATTTTGTGTCTTATACATAGTAATAAGCAACAACATCATTTCCCCCATTCTGCTGATTTTTAGCAGGGATGTCTTGGCTCCCCCTCATGCCTGACCTACACTGCCTAATGATTTACTCAATTATTGACAGAACATGCAATTCAGAAGTTGTTTCATGTCCAGCCAAGACTCATTGCCAGTGAGCCAGTTAGGAAGGAACCTGAGGGTCCAGTTTGAAAATCTCATAAATCAGTAGCTCCTGCCACTGACCTGTATTACGTACCACCCATTTCAAGTAACTGTTTCAATCACTTTGTAGGAGGCTCTGATTTGACCTGCAAGAGATGAAGGTTATGTCTATACTGATGATAGCCAGAGAGACTGACATAGTAGTGTGAGGCCATGTGTATTTTTTAGGCATTTAAATATTTAAATATTTTTTGTGGTTTCATACTAACTACTGAGTGGTTTTTGTTTTGCATACTAAAAATATCCAACTTAAAATACACCCAATATTGGCATGCAGTAAAAGGCCCTCTAGGATTTCCTTACTGTATCTCAGACTTTGTATATGACAATCATCACCAAAACACAGGTCACTTTTGAAAAACACAATTAAAGTTATTTTTTAGTTTAGGCAAAATGCAAGCTAGAAATAAATATATTACAGTTCAGCAATATAACTTTGAAAACTTTGAACCTGTATTTATTATTTTGTCCCTTTGAGTGTGATTATTTACAGTGTAGGTTGATTTTCAAAATAGCTTTTAAAAATGTAATTAATTAATTAAATAATTTATTTTTACCTATTCACTTTACAATGCTCTCACTGCCCCCTCCTGGTCATCCTATCCCACAATCCTTCCCCATTTCCTCTGGAATTATATTGTGGGGAACTCACCGGGTATGCCCTACCCAGGCTCCTTATACTTCAATTCTCTAAGAGGCTATGCTGCATCTCCCAGATAAGGCAGCCCAGCCAGTAGAATACATCCCAGGGACAGGAACAGCCTTTGGGACAGACCCCACTCCAGTTGTTCAAGACCCACATGAAGACTAAGCTGCACATCTGCTACATATGAGCTGAGAGGCCTAGGTCTAGCCTGTGAATGTTCTTAGGTTTTTGGTTCAGACCCTGAGAGCTCCAAGGGTTCAGGATAGTTTACTCTGATGGTTTTTCTGTAGAGTTCCTATCCTCTTTGAGATCCATAGTCTTTCCTCTTATTCTTCTGTAAGAATACCCAAGTTCCATCCACTGTTTGGCTGTGTGTGTCTGTATCTGTCTGAGTCAGCCACTATGTGGAGTTTCTCAGAGGACATCATGCTCCTGTCTGTCAGTATAAGAGAATATCATTAATAGTTTTAGGTATTGGTGCTTGACCATGGAATGGGTTTCAAGTTGGTCTAGTTATTGGTGAACCATTTCCTCAGTCTCTGCTCCCTCTCCTGTGCCTGTATTACTTGTAGACAGGATAAATTTTGTGTTGAAAATTTTGTAGGTAAGATGTCTCTATTGCTCCACTGAGATTCCTGCCTGGTCTCTCCAGGTTCAATATTTCCACTGTAATGAGTCACAGCTAAAGTCACCCCCAATTTTTCTCAATGATATACAGACATAAGACATTTTTGGAAAGACAATCTTTCTAGATAGCCATGGCCATTCTGCAACTCACTCTGAAGACCAGGCTAGACTTTTACTCACAAAGATTCACCTGCATCTGTCTCCTAAGTTTAAAAAGACTTTTAAAGCATTAATGTTTGTGTCATGAAATCTTTGAATGTGAAGGTATGTATGTATGTATATATGTACATATGTATGTTTGTATGCATGTGTGTATGTATGTATGTAAGTATGTTTGTATGTATGTATGTGTGTATGTATGAATCTCATCTTTTCTTATTTGCTGGTGCCTATGGAAATATCCTGATTACCTAGTCTCCATAATCCATGGCTCTGTCATCAGAAGAGAGGGTTTCCATCAGCTCTAATTATAACCAGAGCCTGTTTGGCAGCTATATTTAGAAGAACCATCTGGCCTAGCAGAAACCAGGACAGCCTCTTAAACTGCTGACATCCTAGGCATCCACATGGGCATCTGGAGTTACTGTTCAATTCACTGACAGTTTATCTGGGACAGATTGTATTCTCACTACCATCAGTGCCCATGTTGAAGACCGGGAAGATCATTGCTGTGTGCAACACTATAACTCTCTCCCATAGTGCTTCATTCTCCAACAAAATCTCTCTTAGTATGACCAGATGACTACCATGGTCACTTCTATTCTCTGCCTGGTAGCCAGTGTGCCTGGTATTTTGATGAACAAAGTTTTCATACTCTAAAAAGGAATTAATAATCACAATGCCTCCAGGATTCATGGAACATAGTATAGTTAAGTTCTCTGCATAAATTGCTATCTTTTTCTGTAACATTTTCCCACAGAGTCTGTCTGGAACAGAATTATAGTTTTAGAATTTAGAAATCTAACATAGGACCCCATGGCCTGAAGTTAAGATGTTGGCAGCCTACAATTCCATAGCAGGGCTTTAAGGATTTTAAAAATCAGTTAATTGCTTGATTGTTAAAAATCAATTGATTGATTAATTAATTTTATGTACTCTAATGTTCTGCCTGTATATATGTCTTGCACCTTGTGCAAACAGTGCCCAAATAAACATGCTTTAGAGTTCAGCTTGTCAGCCAGTGACTGAAGCAGCATCTTTTTGCCCTGTATACAGCCTGAGAATCAAACACTCTCTTCTCTGTCCCCCAATCAGTGACACTTGCCATACTCAACTAGACTTGTGATTTCTGTAGATAATTCAGGGGCTAAGGTGTCCTTGAATTATTTTTAAGAGATAGTTCTTTGAGTCAAGATTAAGTAATTGATCTTTTAGTATTTTGAATTCTTTTCAGCATTATTTTAAAAGTAACATTACATAAATATTCTCATTTTTATGTCTGTACCATTACAGAACTAATTGGGAAAAATTTCAGAATGTTCATTTCATATTAATCATCAATATTCTTCCAATAGACAATGTTTCATTTCCAGTAATGACCTTATTTTTCTTTACTGAATTTCTGGCATTACCTTTGAGTAAATATTACCTAATTATAAAATTCATTAGTGTCTCAGTTATTTTGTAAAATAATAAACATATGTAGAGTAATCATTGTAAATTATGTCATCAAAGTACGTACATTAGGCAGCAGTGCATACTTTAAGTTGACACTGAATAAGAATGAAACTGAAGTAAAGTCACTTGTCAAATTCCCACAGTCCCCATGTATTTGGGATATAGACAGAACACAGAGAACACACAGGTAGCAGATGAGCCTCAGAGGGCACTTACATACCCACTCTGCTCCTTATCTTCTGTCCTTCATGAAAGAGCCAATTGTATCAACATATACTCAATATACTATATATAAACCACATTTTTACACCATCCAGATGAGCATTTATGTAAACTTCACTCAAGCTAGAATCATATGAGTGGGAATACCTCAACTGAAAAGAAATTATAGATATGACTTTGCTGTGAGCAGATCTTTAGGGAATTTTCCTAATTCCCTCTTTATGGGGAGGATCCAGTTTATTGTTGGTGGGGACAGGCATTGGTATTGGACCTAAGTTCTACAACAAAGCAAACTGAGCAATCCATCGAAGGGAAGCCAGTAAGCAGCATTCCTCTATGGTTTCTGGTCACCTCCTGCCTCTGGGTTCCTGCTTTGTTTCAGTTTATGCTCAGACTTTCCTCAGTGATGTACTATTATCTATTCTTCTATTTTTGGTTATGATATTTCATCATAGTGATAGCAATCCTAACCGAGACATCTCCTTTACCCTCCTCTTACTGTTCCATGTTTTGTTTCCCACAAGTTTCCTTTCCAATTCTAGTTTCCCTTATACACACACACTATAATTATGTTTATATAATTATGCCTAAAAATCCAAGATTTATGAATGAGATGGTTCAGGTAATAGTTTTTTTCTAAGACATTTGTCCATCCCTTGCTTCTGTCTCATGGGTCACATATTGAGTCTGAACTCTCCTTATCTGCTCTCAAATGTGGAGACTCAGAAACCTCACACCATACTAAGTAAGTATGATTTTATGTTGATAGTCTGTACCTTCCAGTGTTTTATCTGATATTTATGAGTAAATTTAATATTTATAGAGTGGAAATCTATGGCCCCATGTAAATGATATGCTAACTAATGCCAATGTATTCCTTAAAAACAAATTGACCAAATGGGTTTGGAGTCCATGGATGCAGTAGGACATGACAACATTGTAGGACACATAAAATTGTTTATGTTTTGTGTATATATTTCTACAGGTATAATATTCCCTGGTGGATTATTCTTTTTTATTAGTTACTTTTCTATTGGTGTGATAAACACCGTGAGCAAAGCATCAGAGGGTTAGACTGCATGAAAGTAGAAAGAATGCAGCAGGTGGAAGACTTGGTAGCTGGAGCAGGCCTCGGGGCTCAAATTTCAAACTGCATAAATGCATGCATTCATGTATGTATGTATGTATGTATGTATGTATGTATGAATGTATACATATGTATGTATTTATTTATGTTTGTATACACATGTACCATGTGTGTGCTTAACTGGTATTATAAGTGGCTGAGAATCATCATGTGAATTCTTGCAATGACTCAAGACTGAGTCTTTTATAAGAGAAGTAATTATTCTTAACTACTGAGGTGAGTCTCCACCCCAAACCTTTATTTAAAAATATTTTATTTTTTCATTTTCTCCATTACTTTTCTCCTCTCCACATATGTTTTACCTCACTGATTCAATATTTCTTCTTCTCTTCTCCATTGTTCTCTTTTTTCCTTTGTCTCCGCTCCTCTTCTCCTTCCCCTTCATTCTTTCCTTTCTTATTTTCCACTTCTTCTATTTATTTCCTTGTTGTTACACAAATTTTTTTGTTTATTCAAGATTGAATAAGAGGTAGTTGTACTATAATTTCTGCAAAACTCATCCATTGTTGCTGGAGAAATAACTCAGTGGTTAAGAGCACTGACTGCCCTTAAAGAGGTGCTAAGTACAATTCCCAGAGACCATATGGTGGCAGACAACCATCTTCAATAGGATCAGATGTCCTCTTCTGGTGTGTCTGAAGACAGATACAGTGTATTCATGATATATGTGTGTATGTGTGTGTGTGTATATATATGTATATATATACACACATATATGTATATACATATATGTGTATATATATGTATATATGTATATATTTACATATACACATATATACACATATATATTATGTATATATAAAATCATATATACAAACTTATTTTTGTACACATGTATACAAACATATATGTATATATATGTAAAATAATTTAATAAAATCCTAAAAAAGAACCAAACTTTGCCTGTTAATTTTTAATGGAAGTCTGTCATGAGAGCATCTAGACACTTGTGGTTTGAGAGCTTTAAGTTGGTCCTTGAGCTTCTGTGTTGATTTCCTTCCCAGTGATTACTTCCTGTCTTTGATAGTACTTTTCGCTGTTGATTTGTCCTGAATACTTTCGCTTGCCTGTGTTCAGGCAATTTACTTCCTTATTTGATGACTACTTTGCATAGATCTCTAGAGGGTTGCCCAGCTGCAAGGATTTATAATCCAGGCCTTTGCAGTGAGATCTGAAATGCATCAGACCAGTATTGTCATCAAGATGGAGTCACAGACTCAGGTCTTCATATTCCTATTGCTCTGGTTGTCTGGTGAGTCATTTAAAAGTATTATAACATCTGAAAATATTTAATTTGTACAGAAATTGTTGTTTTATAGGAAGTCAGTAGTAAGCAAACAATGCCAATAGAAAGGAAATTTTAGATTATAACATTTGTATCATGAAGTCTTTGTGTGTATATATGTATTCTCATTATCTATTTCTGATTGCAGGTGCTGATGGAGACATTGTGATGACCCAGTCACCCAAATCCATGCCTACATCAGTAGGAGAAAGGGTCAGCCTGACCTGCAAGGCCAGTCAGAATGCGGGTACTGCTGTATCCTGGTACCAACAGAAACCAGGGCTTTCGCCTAAACTTCTGATCTACCTGGCATCCAACAGGTACACTGGGGTCCCTGATCGATTCACAGGCAGTGGATCTGGGACAGATTTCACTTTCACCATCAGCAGTGTTCTGGCTGAAGACGAGGCAGATTATTACTGTCTGCAGGCTTATAGTACTCCTCCCACAGTGCTTCAGCCTCCTACACAAACCTCCTCTGAGATTTTTAACCAGCTGCCTGTACCACACACCCCAGACCTACACACTTCTCCTTCTGTTGCAGCTGCTTCTGTTTGCTAACTGTAGCAAAGTTTGGTAGAAACTTAATGAACAGATACTTTGAATTGGAAGGTCTTTATGGCAAAAAAATAAGTAAAGACATTTGTGTCTTTTTAAAAAAAATTCTCATGCTTAGATTCTTTGTATTGAATATGACAAATTTATTATCCTATATTCTGAAATAAAAATCTCCAATGCAAGTCTTTATGGGCTAAACCAAGAGCCTGTCAAACTATATTCTCACTGAAGGATGCAGAAGGGAACTTGGGTTTTGCTTAGTTCAGCTCTGAGAAGTCTTCCTCACTTTTGGATTCCTGGCAATATCTGTCCACTTCTTCTTCTGGTGAAAATTCTTATTTACACATATAATGTTGACTTTCAAAACAATATAAATTTATATCATGTATTTTGACACTTTTCCTGCCTTTTGTTTTTTTATAACCACCTTTCCCTCCAACAAACACACTTCGAATCCCTAGTCTTCCACCTATTTCCATGTGACATACATATGTGCCCACTCATATGTACACATACTCACACACACACACACACACACACACACACACACACACACACGCACACACGGATGCACACTGTTTTATGAGTCTCTAAAAATATACCATACAAAAATCATAGAAAACATGAGATTTGAGTACTTAAACTACATATCTGTTCTATGCTTGCTATTCTTAGGCCACATCTGCCTCTGCTGTCTTCTCATCTACCTTCCCAATGTGGAAACTGTGATAACTCATTCTACTCTACACCACATTAGAAGTAAGTATGATTTTGTATTATGAGAATCAAGTTTGTTTTTCTGTCTTATAATAATTAACAGTGTTTGATATTTGTTAATGGCAATACTTTATACTTCGATAAAACACTATGTTAACTAATCTCAAACATGTATTAATTAAAAATTATTTGTAAAATTATTTTTTCTTGTTATTTGTTTTTGAGACAAGGAATCATGTCCTGTTAACCTGGGAAGTTGATTTTGATCTCACAAATTTCCACTTACCACTTCCTAAGCACTGTGATCAATGGTAGGGGCCATCACACTCAGCCTTGAGCACAATTTAGAAACCCAGAGATAGAACAGGGTTATAAATAATTGTTTGAAACTTCCAAATACCTCTAATTTCTCCCCAAAAAGAATGATTTCATTTTCTGTTTTCTCATGATGGTTTGGTCCCATTGTGCTGCTACTGCACATGATGGTTTTGTCTCTACTGTCTCTTCCCAAAGACCATGGGCTCTTTCTTTTATTTTTTAAATAAAAAAAAACCCTATCCTGTACCCCCTCTTTCTTTATGCTTTTATATTATTTGGGTTACCTGCGTGTAATAAGGTCAGTTCTAGGTTAAGGTCTAGCAATACAATAGATTCAAATATTCGAGGAACAAGCAATACAATAAACACACAAATAGTCAAAGAAAAAGCAAGTTATTAAACCCACTTACATGAACACTCACATGATCACTGTTTCTAAAGACTTATCAGGATGATCAAAGTATCTGAGCCTACTTCCTTATCCTAGCCCAAGGTCATTTTCATGTCTGAAGCCTACTTCCTTGTTCTAGTCTAAAATTTAGAATCCTGTCTGAAATTACTTCTCTGTTCTGGCCTCATATTTAGATTTCTGCCTGAGATTACTTCTTTGATGCAGCCTACGATATAGACTCCTACCTGAAATTACTTTTTTGTTCTAGTTTAATATCAGACTCCTACTTGAAGCCTACTTTCTTGTCCTTGGCCAGTGTCATATTCCTGTAAAGCAGTATGGGCTATGTCACAATGCAGTGCATTCTAGATTATCCCTGAGGTCCCACAAAGGACAGAAGTAATAATTAAGTGTCTTCAAAAATTGTTTCTATTGATTAAGGTGGATAAATGACTATTAAATGAGGCTTCTAAAGTTGTCGGTCTCTTTTTCTTGAATATGATGAGAAAATAAAAATTACTGTAGTAGCTTTCAAAGACAATTATCACAGAGTTATTACAATCATGGGTCTAGGAGGAGGCTAAAAAAAAATTTGTTCTAGGTCATATTCACACTGTACTTCTAATTGTGGTGTGTGGTTCAAAAGGCCACTGTCCTAAATTTAGGTTTAAAGATGTTCAAAATGGTCTTTAGTGTTTTCTTTTCTTTTTTGGATATTTTCTTTATTTACATTTCAAATGTAAATTCCCTCTCTAGGTTTTGTCTCCAGAAACCTACTATCCCATTCCCCATCCCCCTGCCTCTATGAGGGTGCTCCCCTATGCACCTGCCCACCCTGCCTTCCCACCTTGGCATTCCCCTACACTGGGCCATCAAACCCCCATGGGACAAAGGGTCACTCCTCCCATTGATGTCCAACAAGATGATTTTCTGCCACATATGATACCAGAGATATGTATAATCTTTGGATGGTGGTTTAGTCCCTGTGACTCCTGGGTGGTTCAGTTAGCTGATATTGTTCTTCTTATAGGGTTGCCATCCTCTTTAGATCCTTCATTCCTTCCTCTACTTCTTCCACTGGGATCAATGGGCTCAGTTCAATAGTTGGCTGTGTCTGCATCTGTTTTGGCCATGTTCTGTTAGAACCTCTTAAAAATAACCATAGCAGGCTAGTGTCAGTAAGTACTTCTTGGCATCAGCAATAATGCAGGGGATTGGTGTCTGCAGTTGGGATAGATTCTTAGGTTGAACAGTCTCAGTTTCGCTTTTTCTTCAGTCTCTGGTCCATTTTTAACCTCTGTATTTCCTTCAGACAGGAATATTTCTGGGTTAAAAATTTTGAAATGTGTGGGTGAACTCATCCCTCAACTGAGGGCCATGGCAATCTACTGGAGGTGGTTTATATAGGTTGTATCTCCCCTTTGTTGATTATTTTGGCTAAAGTCATCACCATTGGGTCCTGGAAGACTCTCATTCCCTGGAGTCTGGAACTTTTTAGTGGCTACCCCTTGTTTCCCATCCCCAAGTGTTGCATGTTTCTAATCAGTTTCCTGACCCTCTGTATTTTCTCCTTTCCCTTCCAATAGGTGATCTTGCCTACCTTTTTCCTTCTCCATACCTTCTCTCTTCCAGTTCCACTCATCCCTCTACCTCCTGTGATTGCTTTGTTTTCCTTTCTATGTAGGATTGCAACATCTACATTTTGCTCTTCTTAAACTCGGTATAGTTAAGGGTTTTATCATGGGTATTCTTAGCTTTTGGGCAAATATCCACTTATCAGTAATTATGTACAATGTGTGTTCATTTGTGTCTGGGTTACCTCAATTAGGATAGTATTTTCTAGTTCTACTCATTTGCCTGTGAATTTCATGAAGTCATAGTTTCAATATCTGAGTAGTGCTCTGTTGTGTAAATGTGCCACGTTTTTTATCCATTCTCCTATTGAAGGACATCTGTGTTATGCTAGCTTCTGGGTATTAAAAATAAGCCTGCTATGAACATAGTGGAGCATGTATCTATGCTATATGTTGGAGCGTTTTTGGGTATATGTCCACTAGTGTTATAGCTGGGTCTTCAGGTAGAACTATTTCTTAGGAACTGCCAGATTGATTTCCAAAGTGGTTTTGCAAGTTTGAAATCCCAACAGCAATGTTGGAGTGGTTCTCTTTCTCCACATCTTCAACAGCATCTGCTGTTGCCTGAGTTTTTGAACTTAGCCACTCTGACTGTTATGAGGTGGAATCTCAGGGTTGTTTTGATTTGCATTTCTCTGATGACTAAGGACGTTGAACATATTTTTAGGTGCTTCTCATCCTGTTGATATTCCTCAGTTGAGAATTCTTTGTTTAGCTCTGTACCCCATTTTTAATAGGGGTATTTGGCTTTCTGGAGTTTACCTTCTTGAGTTCTTTGAATAATTTCCATATTAACTCTCTATAGAATGTAGGATTGACAAAGATCTTTTCCCAATTATAGGTTGCTATTTTGTCCTATTGACAGTATCCTTTTTTCTGGGTGCCCTGGGCCCCCTATGTCCTGGGGATCCCAGGTACACTAGTTCTTCGGGCATGGGTTCAGGACTCACCTGAGTTCCTGGAGGTCAAGCTTCCTATGGGTGTGGGTGAAGTGTGTGGGGAATCAGAGCCCAGGGTTTGCTCCTGGCTCACACAAGAAAACCAGAAGGAGTCAGGACTTTCTTTTCTTATATTTAATTAAATATTTCTCTGTGTGATTTTTTAATATTTAGCTTCCCTTTTCTTTTATTGTTCTTTACACTCATTTTCTTATCAGTTTAGCCTCTTGGGACTCTTTAGTTTGTACCTTGTTCTGTGTTAGTACTGCACCAGCTCTTTAGCTAGCTCAGGGCTCCTGATTTGGCCTTTGTCCAGCCTTTCTAACCTGATGTGCTTCTGAGAAACTTTAGGCCTTCATTCCTGGCCAATGTCCCCAGCCTTCACAGTCTAAGTCTTGTCTTCAATAACAACAAAAACAACAGAAAGCCCATGAACACATGGAAGCTGAACAACTCTCTACTCAATAATAATGTGGTCAGGAAAGAAATAAAGAGCAAAATTAAAGACATTTTAGAATTTAGTGAAACTGTTGCACAAAAGAGAAACAGAAGAAACTCTACCTAATTCATTCTATGAAGTCACAATTATACTTATACCTAAACCACACAAAGACCCAACAAAGAAAGAGAACTTCAGACCCAATTCCCTTATAATCACTGATGCAAAAATACTCAATAAAATTCTCACAAACCTAATCCGAGAACTTATCAAAATGAATACTCACCATGATCAAGTAGGCTTCATCGCAGGAATTTGAGGATGGTTCCATATATGGAAATCAATAAATGTAATCTACTATACAAACCTATCCAAAGAAAAATCCACATGATCATCTCGTTAGATGCTGAAAAACCATTTGAAAAAATTCAATATCTATTCATGATAAAAGTCTTGGAAAGATTAGGAATTCAAGGCCCATAAATAAACATAGTAAAAGCAATATATAGCAAACCAGTAGCCAACATCAAAGAAAATGAAGAAAAACTTGAAGCAAACCCACTAAAATCAGGGACTAGACAAGGCTGCCCACACTCTCCCTATCTATTCAATATAGTACTCAATGTCCTAGTGAGAGCAATTAGGCAACCAAAGAAGGCCAAAAAGATACAAATTAGAATCACTGCAGCTGATATGATAGTATACTTAAGTGACTCCGAAATTTCCACCGGACAACTCCTAAACCTGACAAACAACTTCAACAAAATGGCTGGATATAAAATTAAACAAATCAGTAGTCTTCCTCTACTCAAAGGATAAACAGGCTGAAAAAATAGAGAAATGACACCTTCATAATATTACAAATAATATAAAATACCTTGGTGTAACTCTATCCAAGCCAGTGAAAGATCTGTATGACAGGAACTTCAAGTCCCTGAAGAAAGAAATCAAAGAAAACCTCAGAAGATAAAAAGATCTCACATGCTCATGGATTGACAGGATTAATATAGTAAAAATGGCTGTCTTGCCAAAAACAATCAACAGATTCGATGCAATCCCCATCAAAGTTAGAACTCAATACTTCATTGGGTTAGAAAGAGCAGTTTGCAAATTCATTTGGCATAACAACAACAAAAAAACCAAGGACAGTGAAAACTATTCTCAACAATAAAAGAACTTTTGGGGGAATCATCATCCTTGACCTCAAGGTGTATTACAAAGCAATCATGATAAAAACTGCACAGTACTGTATACTGTACTGTACACTGTAGTTGTCTTCAGACACACAAGAGAGGACATTGGATCCCATTCCAGATAATTTGTGCCACCATATGGTTGCTGGGAATTGCTCAGGACCTCTGGATGACAAGTCAGTGTTCTTAATTGCTGAGCTATCTCTCTAGCCCTATATTGTTTTTATGAGATACAAAATTAGTTTGGGGCTAGAGAGATGTCTCAGTGGTTATGCTTCCTACTCTTGACAGGATATGGAATCAGATTCTAGCATCAGTATGGCAAATGATAATCTCCTGTTTGTCTAGGTCCATCAGATCAATATGTATTTTTGGAACCTAAGTGCAACAGGCACTTGTGTGGGGTACAGACTTAGATACAGACCTAACATATTATAAAATATAAATAAGGACATTTCTTTTTAAAAGTTTAATTCAGAAAGATCACAGTGCTCCTGCAACTCATTTCATTAAAGCAGAGCAATGAACATGAACTCTTCACATGGAACCTCTGAATTATAGAACATGATGATTTCACAAGGACAGCCACAAAATCACTTGGGATACACTGGCAATACCCTGGGGAATTCTTTGCCAAACCTAACTGCCATAGGGTGACATAAGAGCAGGTGTCTTTAGGAACTGCAACCCAGCTTTTCTGAGCTGATTTGCATATTGAGACATTAGCCACAGTGCAGAGTCCTCAGACTATCTTTAAAGGCAGCATGCCACTGCCCAAGAAGCAGCCTCTAGTCCAGCTCTCAGAGATGGGGACAGCTGCTTTCTTGCTGTTGTTATTGCTGTGCTGGATTCCAGATGAGAGGGTCTCATGTTCAGAGCAACCACTGTGGACATCACTGTTTTTCATACCTTTTTTGCTTTGATCATTGAAATTATGGCATTTAAGTGGTGTCAAGTTCCTCTTTTATTTTATTTTTTTTTTAATTTTTTTCCTTGCTACTATTGCACAGGTTTAGTAATTTTATTAAAAGAAAAGAATCAAACCACCATCAAAACAAAGAGGCAAATAAATGTGACGTTCAAATCATTTGAAACTTGGAAAGCTTGCTTCTTCAATATTGAAATAGTTAAAAATTTGTAAACCTTCCACAGATGGAGTCAAGAGTGCAGATCAGCTTGTTCTGCACTCTGGATCCTAGGAAACTAGCTATCCACAAGACAAAATAGATAAGCTAGGAGTTCAGAGCTGGAAGTTCAGAACAGCGTGACCAAGCTCTATGGGTACCAGGAACTAAAAAGTAACCATAAGATAGATTGAATAAGTTTTGAGCTGAGAGTTCAAGTTAGCATGCCTGTGCACCCTGGATACCAAGAACTTGGCTGATTACGTATAGGCTCTTAGAGAATAGCCTGTTCCTTGTACCCTGTCACAAACTGAATAATGGGCTGGGGCTTTTCACAGATGCTCTCCAATAGCCCTCCCTACTCCCCCTGGGTTGTGGTTCCCCCCTGAGTTGTGGTTTTGTGCTTTAAATTCTCTCTGTCTCCAATGCCCCAGGGTCAGACCCCATTGCCCCATTGTGGGCTATAGGTCTTGACCTCAGTATACTGATTAAAATATGCCTCTTGCTGATTACATCGAGTTCAGTGTCTTACAGTTAATGGGTGTCCATGAATTCCCGAGGCTTGGGTGAGGTCCTCCATTTGTGGGGGCCTTACAATACCAAACGTATTCAACATTAATATATTAACTTAATATTAATATAATATTAACTTAATATTCAAACTTAAATGCTATCATTATAACCTCCAAAATTCTGGAATAAAATTAATTTTTAAATATATATGCGTTTCCTTTATCTAATTGTACTTAACGAGAGGAAGTTGCTTTCTATGATAACAGGGCTTTTGGCAGCATTCTCATGCGCCTGTAGTAAAGACAACTCCACATGATGCCATGACTGCCTCTGAGTGCTGAAGTACAAGGATTTGACCAGAGGTCAAAATGATCATAATCTGTTCCTAAAATTTCAACCCATATGTGATTACTTCATAGAGAGTAAATGTGCTGTTAAGTCATTATCCCACTCGTCTTTTCTTTTTTGACCTTTCTGAAAGCTGAACCTTTTGGGCAACTGCGGATCACCTCCACAGACTGGCCTCTGTACCCCCATGTTACCATATCAGTACCAGGGTTTCTGGGGTGGTGGAAGTGTAGGTCACAGAGATGGTAGATACAGGTACCTCAGCCTTCAGTGATAGCTTTTACATCTGTAAACAAAAGAATCACATTATTTAGCTCAGCAACTACAAAAAACATTTGAGATTTGGGCATTTCACACCAGAATCTCTTTGTGCTTTTTAAATGAAGCTGCTTGTGAATCCTTTTGATATTTATCAGTCATTTGTAGTTCCCTTCTAATAATAAAAGACAATATTCAAAATAATTTTTAAGGTTAAATGTTCTGAAGGGAGCCAGGCAGTGGTGGTGCACACCTTTAATACCAGCACTTGGGAGATAGAAGCAGGCGGATTTCTGAGTTCGAGGCCAGCCTGGTCTACAGAGTGAGTTCCAGGACAGCCAGGACTACACAGAGAAACCCTGTCTCGAAAAACCAAAAAAAAAAAAAAAAAAAAAAAAAAAAAAAAGTCCTGAAGGGGGCTTTGTCAATATTTAGTTTTAAAAACAGTATAAATCAGTATTTTTTCCTTCAGTACTGGAATAAGTAGAAATTATTTCTGGTCCTTTTTTAAGTCAACCAATAGCCCTTCTCATTGTGCACAACACTGAAATTTACAGACATCCCTGGTTTTTTTTTTTTTTTTTTTTTTTTGATTAGGTAAACTAGTGAATCACAGTGGAGTCTCATTCAGTTAACAGTGTTGATCCGTTTGAAATAAAAACAAAAAACTGAACATCAAAAGAAAATTTAAAGCTAAAAACGAAAGAAAAAAAGACAGGAGACCCTCCCCCAAACTAAGATGGAATGCATTCTCACTGCTGTTTCTATACTTTGTCTCTGTTTGATCAGATTCCTCCTTCTCCACGTGCTAAGGGCATTGCTGGAATCCTCAGGCCCAGTCTGTGCAACACTTGAGTCGAGGCCATGTACTAAAGCTGTAAGGAAATATGGTGCATTGCCTTTTCCCCTTCGAGACTTCACATCCAGAGATATCTCATGCCTCTAACTGCCAACATCTAACCAGGCGACCCTTCCTGTGCAAAGTGATGGCCACTGCTTCTCCCACCACCTCCAGAAATGAGAGTTTTTCATTGGCTTGTCACCAATAAGCCTGCTTTTCACTATTGTCATCAGAAAAGTTGGGGCTGAAACACAGGTGGGACAGAAAGGAAAACAACAGGTCTAAAGGCACAAAGTCACATAGCTGCTCTAGTTGGAGTTTGTAAACAGAGAATAGGTTGAATTTAGGTAATCTCGATCTATGAGACTAAAAAGGCATCCACAGCAGGCTTTTATCCAGCCAGCTTCTTTGAGACTCTTCATGGGTTTTGAGGTCTACAAAGTATACACTAATATACCCATACTTCAAAAAGCAATAAGGCAAATAGTATAATCATTATCCAAATGTTACAATGGTAGTGTAGGCATACATAGTATAATTTAGTTACAAAGTGTGGTACTATTTCTGCTACATAACCATATTAACTGCTTCTTTCCTAAGTAATTATAGATCCAGCCAGGTTTCAGCTCAGCACAAAGCCATCCTGTACCACCACCTGTAGTTGGCAGTAGCTCTTAGAAAGCAGTTTTGTTCTGCTGTGGACATTATCCTTGAACTGGAAACAAGAGCACAGACCCATGTGCAGCCAGTAGATGCTGTCATACTTGTGAAGAGCTTCTTCCAACGTCTGGGTCACTTTATGAAAAAATATTATTTGTTGTTGTAAAAATGCTGCATCTGTGATTTAAAGTCTCTTACTCTAATTTGATGGAAGTGATGAATCTTGGGCAGCGTGGCGAAGGAAATAGTGTTACAGTGGTGTTGTGGCCCATGCTGCCCCATGCTCAGGGGCCAAAATACTGCTCTATCAATGTTGGAACCAACACTGCCAAAAGCCTTGGGGGCTAAGTTGTTAGAGCCCTGACTGCCCCAAGCTGCTGTGGTCCAAGGGTCGGGGTTCAGCAAGAGAGAAAGTGAGGACAGACATGAAGAATGGAGACCAGACAGAGTGTGATTCAATCTCGTTTATTCTTCAGTCTCTCGTGTTCTCTCCAAGTCCCTAGTTTCAAGTCCCTAATCCTAGTTCCAGTTGCTTCTTCCAAGCTCCCTTCCAAGTGCCCTTTCCAAGTGTCTAATCCTAGTTGCCTGTCTTGAGTCTCAAGTGCCTACTCCACATGCCTAATAACTACTAATTTCTTCTGTCTACTTCACACTTTTATTTCTCATGTCTAAGCCATACCTCTAAGTCACGCCCTTAAGTCATGCCCTTAGGTTTTGTCTCTAAATCTGATCTCTAAGCCACACCCTTAAGTCTCAGCTCTAAATCACACCTTTAAGTCTCACACACCCAATCGAATATCCTGGGTATCTAAAACAAGATGTTATCAGAGTATGCTCAGCTGTTGTAGGCTATTGTAATCAAGTCTCTTGTCAGGGTATATGGCTCAAGATGGCTGCAAGTGTGATAGCCACCTTCTGTTGGCTCTCCACAGGTCCCCCGTTTTAATTTTTTTCTGAAGCAACAAAAGCCAAAACAGGCTTATGGTGCAGTAAGTTTTATACCAGGAAACAGCAATCCCTTTCAGAATTTAGTCAAGCAACACCAGGGAGCACAGGACTAGACCTCAGTTCTGCCACCCACATAGTATTAACTCTAGAAACGGAACCTCAGGCCTTACCCATTGGAGTGTTTGGACCACTCTATCCAAATGTGTTTGGTGTGATAGTGGGAAGAAGCAGTACTACTATGCAGGGACTACAAATTTTTTCTGGAGTTAAAGACAATGATTATAAAGGTGAGATTAAGGTAATGGCACAGGCAATTCTGAATATAGTCACCATTCCTACAGGAAGGAGGATAGCTCAACTATTGTTACTTCCATTGTACCCTACTAATCACAAATATAAGAATCCTAAGAGAGGGGATCAAGGCTTTGGTTCCTCTGATGCATACTGGGTACAGCCTATAGTTAAACAAAAACCTATGCTTACACTATGGCTGGATGGAAAGGCATTTTGATGCCTGGATGACACAGGAGCTGATGTGACTATCCTAAATCAAAGTGATTGGCCTGCCACTTGGCCTCTGACGCCAACCTTAACCAATCTAAGGGGTATTGGCCAAAGTCAAAATCCACAACAAAGTTCTAAGGTGCTGACATGGAAAGATAAAGAAGGTAATACAGAGAATATCCAATCCTATGTCATCCTGGGCCCCCTATTAAACTCTGGGGCAGAGATCTGTTATCCCAGTTGGGATTGATTATGTGCAGCCCTAATGAAGTAATCACGGATCAAATGATAAACTCTGGATTTCCTCCCTGGGAAAGGATTAGGAAAAAGTGAAGAAGGGATTATTTAACTTGGATCAGGGCATAAAGGCTCATGAGTTACATCACCTTAATTCTAAAACTTTAAAAAATTATGTTTAAAATTACCAGAGAACAAGCTAGACAAATTGTTAAACAATGTCAATCATGTGTTACACTTTTACAAGTTCCTTATTTGGGCATAAATCCAAAGGAACTGATACCAAACAGTATCTGGCAAATGAATGTTACTCATTATAATTAATTTGGCAATCAAAAATATATACATGTATGTGTAGACATATACAGTGGTTTCATTTATGTGACATTACAATCTGGAGATACAAGCAAGCATGTGATCACTCATATGCTTGCTACCATTGCTGTATTGGGTGTGCCTAAACTGATAAAGCCTGACAATGGCCCAGGTTATACAAGCTCCAGTTTCCACAAATTCTGTGAAAAATTGGGAATACTACATAAAATGGATATTCCATATAGTAAACAGGGCCAAAGTATGGTAGAAAGGGTGCATCAAACCATTAAATGTCAATTTGAAAAAAAAAATATGGACTGGTACCCTACCAAGTGTCCCCCAGAAATATCCTTCATCACACATTCTTTATTTTAAATTTTTAAACTTTGGATTCTGAAGGAAAATTCACTGCAGATAGATTCTGGCATCCTGATACCAAAAAGAATTTTGCAACAGTCCTCTGGAAAGACCCATTAACTGGAACCTGGAATGGGCCAGATCTAGTGCTTATCTGGGGAAGAGGTTCTGTTTGCATATATTCCCAAACTGCAGATGCTGCACACTGGCTGCCAGAGAGACTGATTAAACAAATAGACAACAATAACAAATCCAGGGAGGAAAAACCCCCTGAGAAGCACATTTTTTCTTTGCAGGAAATATGAAGATTGCCTTCAAACTGGAACAGATCAACCAGAAAACCTGACTTGGGAAGTAGTCAATGGGAAAGGAGACATCACCACCCATACCTCTGGGGTGGCTCTATTGAACTCTTGGTTCCCCAACTTATGATTTAGTGGGGAACATTGTTTGGACCCAGGAGAAAACCCACTACCACAGTTACTATAGTTGGTTTTTGGGTTTGAGATTTAGTGAAGCAGGAACAGGGATTTCTTTACTTGTTTTGTTAAGATCCAAGCTATGATCAGTTCTGTATTTCTAGAGTTAGATTCTGCTATAACACATTTGTAAACAGAATAGAAGAGGCTTATACCTTTTACTCTTCTGATAGAGGGAGTCATGGATTGCCCTTAAAAAAAGTGTTGCTGTTAACTGACTATTCAGCCATTGTTAAGTCTCTTGTCTTTGGGGTCCATGTTGCTCAACAAACTGATGGCTTTTGTATGACAACAGATAGATTCCATTCAAATGAAACCCATACAGGTCCATTATTACAGGCTGGAAGTAGGGAATTGTAAAACCTCTGTCATCAAGACTAACAAGGATTATCCCCTAACTTACACACTAAGCCTGATAGTCAAAGATGGGTAAGAGAACACAAGACCCTTACCCCTAATAAGGGAGGCCTCACCATCCTAAGACAGGAGCTCAACCAATGGCTGTTGAGTATCCAAAGACAGAAAAAGGAGTCTGGGGTCCTTTGTTCAAATCAAAGACAGGTACAGTTTCGGTAAGTTTTTCCAACCTTCCCTTTTGAAAAAAAATTTTAAAAGGGGGACCTGTGGGGAGCCAACAGAAGGTGGCTATCACCCTTGCAGCCATCTTGAGCCATATACTTAGAGGTATGGCCTGAGGCCAGGCAAGACAGCTGTGTTGGGAAACGATTCCACAGTCAGCCTACAGCTTTAGGGACAGACCTTGCTTCAGATTTTGGAAAACCCACATGGAAACTGAGCTGCATGTCTGCTGCATTTGTGCTCTGGGGGCCTCAGTCCTGCCCATGTATGCTCTTTCATTCATGGCTCAGCATCTAAGATCTCCCAGGGATACAGGTTTGTTGACACTGTTGGTCGTCCTGTAGGATTCCCATATAAGTCAGTGCCTTCAATTTCTCCCCAACCCCTCACATAAGAGTCCCTACCTCTGACCAATGTTTGGCTGTGGTGAATATCTGTGTGTTTCAGTCAGCTGTTGGGTAGGCCCTCTAAGAGGACAGTTATGTTTTTTAGAGAGGACAGAATTTAGGTTACAGTTTTTGTAGGTGAGTTAGTGTCTTTATACCTCCACTGGGGGTCCTGCCTGGCTATAGAAGGTGACTTCATCTGGTTCCATGTCCTCACTGTTAGGAATCTTGGCTAAGGTCATCTGCACTGATTCTGGGGAGCTTTCCTTATCCCAATTCCTCTGGGAGTTTCTAGAGGTTCCCCATACCCCTGGCATCTGCAGATTTCCACTCATTCCTCTGGCCTTCTAGCCCTCTCTCATGTCCACACCGGATTTGTAATCTCCTCCATTCTTCTCCACATACCCTATCCCAACCCTTTTCCTCCCTCTACCTCCTATGACCATTTTATTCCTTCTTCTAAATGAGATTAAATTATCCTTGCTTGGGCCTTCCTTCTTGTTTAACTTCTTTGGAACTGTAGAGTGTATCATGGATAACCTATATGTCTAACATCCACTTATCAGGGAGTACATATGAGGCATATTTTTTGGGGTCTAGAATACTTCACTTAGGATGATATTTTCTAGTTTCATCTATTTGCCTGAAATTTTCATGGTGTCTTTGTTTTTTTATATTTATATTTATATTTTTATTTTTTATTGGATATTTTATTTATTTACAATACAGATGTCATCCCCTTTCCCTATTTCCCCTTCTAGAACCCCCTAATCCATCCCCCTCCTCCTTTTTGCCTTTATACCATTTTGATTGTATGCATGTATTAAGATCAGTTGTAGGTTGAGGGACTAGCAATACAATAGATGCAAATAGTCAAGGAACAAGTAACACAATAAATACAAATAGTCAAAGAAATAGCAAGGCATTAAACCCAATTATGTAAACATTCCCATAATCACTGTTTCTAAGCCCTTATCAAGATGACCAAAGTATCTGAGCCTACTTCCCTGTCCTAGCATAAGGTCATTTTTCATGTCTGTAGCCTAGTTCCTTCTTCTAGCCTAAAATTTATATTCCTGCCTGAAATTACTTTTTGTTCTAGCCTAATATTTAGATTTCTACCTGAAATTATTTCCTTCTAGCCTAATGTCAGATTCCTGCCTGAAGCCTACTTCCTTGTCCTTGTCCAATGTTATATTCGTGCCAAGAGCCCATTTCCTTGTCCTTGGCCCATGTCAGATTCTTGTCAAGCAGCCCCAAAGGCTGTCTGCCTCTTCCCATTTTTTATTTCATTTACAAGCCTGAGCCTGTCTTAGGAAGTTCTGACAAGAATGCCTTCCTTACTAGTCATGGAATATGCATTATAAAAAGCAATGCACTTATATCATTGGTTGGTGAGACTCTGTGCAGAATCTTACTCATTATAGGGAATATTGTTAATTCTCTTTTTAATTGGGGGAGTATCCAGTCCATTGTTGGTATTGGACCTGAGATCTAAAACAAAGCACACTAAGCAAGCCATCAAAGGGAAGCCAGTAAGAAGAACCCCTCCATGGTTTCTGGTCATCTCCTGCCTCTGGGTTCCTGCTCTGTTTCAATTCCTGCTCTGACTTCCCTAAGTGATGTACTGTTATCTGGAAGTGTAAGAAGAATATAGTTTTCCATCTTTAATTATGATATTTTTTTAAATTAATTTTTCTTGGATATTTTATGTACATTTCAGATGTTATCCCCTTTCCCCATTTACTCCCCCACCCAGAAACCCCCTATCTCATCCTCCCTACTTCTGCTTCTACAATGATGTGCCCCCATCAACCCATCTACTCCCACACCCCTGTGTTTATGATATTTCATAATAGCAATAGTAATTTTAAATAAGACACATCCCTTACCCTCTTCTTTCTGTTCCATGTTTTGTTTCCCACAAATTTTCTTCCCTCTCCTAGTTTCCCTTATACGCAGCCATTATAATTGTGTTTATATTTATATAATTATACCTAAAAATCCAAGATTTGTGAATGAGACGGTTCATGAAATAGTTTTGTTTCTAAGTCATTTGTCTCTCCCCTGCTTCTTCTTCATGGGTCACATATCACTCGAAACTCTCCTTATCTGCTCTTAAATTTGGAGAACCAGAAAACCTCACACCATATTAAATAAGTATGATTTTGTGTTGATAGTCTGTACCTTCCAGGCTTTTATATCTTATTTATGAGTAAATTTAATATTTATAATGGTGAAATTAGTGGACCAATATAAACAATATGCTAACTAATACCAATATATTCCTTAAAACAAATTGACCAACTTGGTTTTGAGTCCATGGATACAGTAGGATATGACAACATTGTAGAACACATACAATTTTTGATGTTTTGTGTATATCTTTCTACAGGTATAATATCCTCTGGTGGATTATCCTTTTTTGTTAGTTACTTTTCAATTGGTGTGACAAACACCACAAGCAAAGCAACTTATTAAGAAAAAGTTCATTTGGAATTTCAGAGGGTCAGGCTGTAAGAAAGAAAGAAGGCAGCAGGTGGAAAACTTGATAGCTGGAGCAGAAACTCAGGGCTCATACATCAAACTGTATGTATGTGTGTATGTATGTATGTATGTATGTATGTATGTGTGCCATGTGTGTGCTTAACTGGAATTATAAATGGCTGAGAATAATCATGTGAATGCTTGGAATGAATCAAATCTGAGTCTTTTTGATTATATCTGCCTAGACAGAGTAATCAGCCCTTAATAATTCTGCAGCACTAAGGTCTGTCAGATGATCCTGGGCCAGAAGGCAGAAGAACAGATGCTCCAACGTTTTGAAGTAGAGCAAGTGTCCAGGTGTTCAGAGGTCTCTATAAATTGGCTAAGTTTTAGAAACTATGATTTGTGCTTCCCACAATTATAGTTAACTCAGTCATTCTGGATTTCTGATGAGGTTGAAAACATATAGCTATTGACCTTAAGAGAAAAAACTTGAGTGGATGGTCGTCAACTGACATTCATCCTAAAGCCAGGTTCAGAACTACATGTTTTAGTTAGAATAGATGACAGAGGAGCTGATTAGTCAACAAAAGGATGGACTGGATATTAGGACTATCCTGTACCTCACTGGTACAAATTGGCATAATTATGTTCTAATTGTATTTTGAGAGAAAAGTTTCAATTTAACAGGAAGGGTGATGTGTAGGAGGAGCTAAGGTAGGAGGAGTACTGAGAGGAAGAAAAGGAGTAAGAAGAGGAGAAGAAGAAAGAGAGGAGAAGCTAGGTGAAAAAAGAGAGAAAGAGGGGGGAGACAGGGAGGCAGAGGTTCAAGTATCTCCACCAGTCAAAGATAGATGTTATATCTAGGTTTGTCAGTGGGTTACACCTCTGATTGAACAATTCCAAACTTATAAAGCCTATGATTAACATTATTTTTAAAAAATGTATAAATGCAAAAAGGAAAAGGGGGCATGGGATAGGGGTTTACTAAGGGGGGTGGGGGTAGGGAATGGGGAAAGGGGATGCCATCTGAAGTGTAAATAAAATATCTAATAAAAAAAGAAAAAAAAGAAATGTAATCAAGTAAAAAAAAGAAAAAAAGGAAATTAAAAAAAACAAAAAACAAAAAAAAAAGAGAAGCAAGTGCTCTTAACTACAGTGTTGCATCTCCACCAACAAACATTTCTTTTTGAATTATATCTCCTTTTTCATTTTCTCCATTCCTTCTCTCCTCTCCTTCTCTTTCTTACCTCTCCAATTCAATATTCCCTCTTCTTGTTTCCAGCCTCTTCTTTCTTTCCTTTCCCCTTCTCCTCTCCTTTCTTTTTTCTTTCTTCTTTTCTACTTCCTCTGTTTGTTGTTGTTTCACAGGTTCTATTGTTTTCTCAGGATCAAATTGAAGGTAGTTGTACTCTTGTTTTTGTAAAACTCATCCGTTTGGTCTGGAGAGATGGCTCAGTGGTTAAGAGCACTGACTGCAATCCCAGAGGTCCTGAGTTCAATTCCCAGAGACTACATAATGGCAAACAACCATTTGAAATAGGATCTAATGCCCTCTTCTGGTGTGTCTGAAGACAGCTACAGTGTATACATCTATATCTATATCTATATCTATATCTATATCTATATCTATATCTATCTATCTATATCTATCTATATCTAATCTATATCTATACCTTTATCTATATCTCTCTATATATATGTGCATATGTATATAGTATATATATATTTGTACACATGTATACAAATATATATATATAATGTGTATATATATATATATTGAAGTCCTAAAAAAAAAACAAACATCACCTGTTGATTTTTAGTGAGAGTCTGTCATGAGAGCATGTAGACACTTGTGGTTTCAGAGCTTTAAGTTGGTCCTTGAGCTTCTATATTGTCTTCCTTCCCAGTGATTACTTCCTGTCTTTGATAATACTTTTGGCTCTTGATTTGTACTGAGTACTCTCACACACCTGTGTTCAGGCAATTTACTTCCTTATTTGATGACTACTTTGCATATATCTCTAAAGGGCTGCCCAGCTGTGCATGATTTATAATCCAGGCCTTTGCAGTGAGATCTGAAATGCATCAGACCAGCATGGGCACCAAGATGGAGTAGCAGACTCAGGTCTTCATATTCCTACTGCTCTGGGTATCTGGTGAGACATTTAAAAGTATTGTAATGTCTTAAAATATTTTATTTGTACAGAAATAGGTATTTCCTATAGGAAGTCAATAGTAAGCAGACAATGCCAATAGAAATGACATTTTAGATTATATCATTTGTATCATGAAGTCTTTGTGTGTACATATGTATACTCATAATCTATTTATGATTGCAGGTGCTGATGAGGACATTGTGATGACCCAGTCTCCCAAATCCATGTCTACATCAGTAGGAGACAGGATCTCTCTGAACTGCAAGGCCAGTCAGAATGTGGGTGGTTATGTAGCATGGTACCAATAGAAACCAGGGAAGTCGCCTAAACCTGTAATCTACGATGCATCCAACCGGCACACTGGGGTCCCTGATCGCTTCACAGACAGTGGATCTGGGACAGATTTCACTCTCACCATCAGCAGTGTGCAGGCTGAAGACCCAGCCATTTCTTTCTGTCTGCAGTATAGCAGCTCTCCTCCCATAGTGTTTCAGCCTCCTACACAAACCTCCTCTGAGATTTTAACCAGCTGCTTGTACCACACACCCCCAGATTGAAACATTTCCCCTTCTGCCTTCAGCTGCTATGACTAACTGTTGCAAAGTTTGGTAGAAAGTTAATGAACAGATACTCTGACTTGGAAGATCCTTATGGAAACATGAAGGAAAGACATTTGAGTCTTTTTTATTTCTCATGCTTAGATTTTGTGTATTTAACATGACAAATTTATTATCTTATATTCTGGAATGAAAATCTCCAATGTGATCCTCCATTGGCTAAATCAAGAGCCTGTCAGGCTATGTTCCCACTGGAGGATGCAGAGGAGAACTTGGCTTTTGCTTAGCTCAGCTCTGAAAAGTCTCCCTCACTTTTGTACTCCTGGCAATATCCGTCCAAGTTAATATTCTTATTTACACATATAATGTTGACTTTCAAAACAATATAAAATTTTATCATGTATTTTGACAATCTTCATGCTTCTTGTTTCTTCTTTCTGTCACTACCTTTCCCTCCAACTACAACACTTTTTCCTAGTCTTCCACCTATTTCCATGTGACATACTCATGTGCCCTCTCACATTCACACACACACACACACACACACACACACACACACACACACACACACAGTGTTTTATGAATCTGTAAAAATACAGGATACAAAAATCAGAGAGAACATGAAGTTTGAGTTCTTAAACAATATATTTGATTTATGCTTCCTATTTCTAGGACACATCTGCCTCTGCTGTCTTTTCATGTACTTTCCCAATGTGGAGACTGTGATAACTCATTCTAGCCTACAGTACATTTGTGGTAAATATGATTTTGTATCATTAGAATCAAGTTTTGTTTTGTGTCTTATAATAGTTAAAAGTGTTGATATTTGTTGAGGGAAATACTTTGTACTTCAATAAAAAATATGGTAACTAATCTCAAACATGTATTAATTCAAAATATGTTGAAAAATTATTTTGTTCTTGTTCTTTATTTTTGAGAGAAGGAATCATGTCCTGTTAAATTAGGAAGTGGATTTTGATCTCAAAAATTTATACCTACCTCTTGCTAAACACTGTGATCAATGGTATGGGCCATCACACTCAGCCTTGAGCACCATTTAGAAACCCAGTGATAGAACAGGGTTATAAATAGTTGCTTGAGAACTCCAAATCTCAGTGATTTCTCCCCAAAAGAATGATTCTGTTTTTTGTTTTCTCATGATTGTTTGCTTCCATTCTGCTGCTACTGCAGATGATGGTTTTGTCCCCACTATCTCTCCTCAAAGACCATGAGGTCTTTTACAATGTAGTCTATTCTAGATCTCACAAAGGAGATAAGTAATAAGTGCCTTGACAAATTGTTACTATTGATTAAGGAGAATAAAGGGTTATCAAATGAGGCTTCTGATGTTGTCTGTCTCTTTTTCTGTAATATGATGATAAAATTACTGGAGTCGCTTGTAAAGACAATTACCATGGTGTTATTACAATCATGGGTTCAGCAGGAGGCTAAAAGCCAATTTGTTCCAGGTCATATTCACACTACACTTCTAATTGTGCTGTGTAGTTCAAAAGGCCACTGTTCTAAATTTAGGTTTAAAGATGTTCAGAATGTTCTTTAGTGTTTTCTTTCTTCTTTTATTGAATATTTTCTTTATTTACATTTTAAATGTTATTCCCTCTCCAGGTTTCCCCTCCCAAAACCCCTATTTCATTCTCCCTCCCCTGCCTCTAGGAGGGTGCTCCCTGCCCTACCCACCCACTTCTGCCTTCGCACCTTGGTGTTTTCCTATTCTGGGGCATCAAAAATTCTCTGCCACATAAGATGATGGAGCCATGGGTCCCTCCATATGTACACTTTGGCTGGTGGTCCAGTCTCCAGGGGCTATGGAGTGTGTGGCAGAATGGCAATATTGCTTCCTCCACAGGGCTACAACCACCCTCCACTCCTTCAGTCCTTTATCTAACTTCTCCATCAGAGATGCTGCACTCAGTCCAATGGTTGGCTGTGAGCATTGGCCTCTGTATTTGTTAGGCTCTGGTAGAGCCTTTCAGGAGACAACCATATTAGGCTCCTGTCTACATGCACTTCCCAGCATCTACAATAGCTTCTGGGTTTGGCGACTTTATGTGGATGGATCCCCAGGTGGGGCTATTGGAGTAGTACTCCATTGTGTAATTGTGCCACATTTTCTATATCCATTCTTCTTTTGAAGGAATTTGGGTTATTTCTAGCTTCTGGCTATTAAAAATAAGGTTGCTATACTTGTATAATTGTCCTTGTAACATGTTGGAGCATTTTTGGGGGGTAATATATTGAATAGCTGTATAGCAGAATCTTCAGGCAGAACTATTTCCAATTTTCTCAGGAACTGCCAGATTGATTTCCAAAGTGTTTTTTACCAGTTCACAATCCCACAATGAAGGAGTGTTCCTCTTTCTTCACATCCTTGCCAGCATCTGCTCTCACCTGAGTTTTAGATCTTAGCCATTCCAACTGGTGTGAGATGGAATCTCAGGGTTGTTTTGATTTACATTTTCCTGATGATTAAGGATGTTGAACATTTCTTTAGCTGACATGAATATCATGCTTCGGTTCTGCAGAGAAATAAATGTAGTGTACTGAGAGTACTGAGTCTCTTCCACCCTCAGTAAATGACCCTACTGTCTATCACACACCAAAACACACACCCACATTGCACACAGACTCTTCACAGCATGAGCTATGTTGATGAAACCAGATGATGGAGGTGAATTCTGAAAGTCATCATGGGAGCAATAAAGGCAATTTCAACTCTTTCTGAAGAACAAAGTCCTTTCTAAAGTGATATCTTTTAAAATTCATTTACTCATTTATTGATTTATTATTATGTCAATAATAAATATTGATATGTTATTATTATTATTATTTTGTTTTTGAAAAGTATTAACTCTAGGACTCAAGAACACTAGAAAATTCTCACTGGCCCTGCTTTCAACCAATATCTAAACATCACTACTGTGGATTTAATATTGTTTGTCATGGCTTCTCAGATTTTTGACTATAATCAAGTGTGTTTGGCTTATACTCTCCAAACTATGTGCTCTTGTTATTATGCAGCAAATTTGCTGGGGCCATGCTCCTGGATGTCCTGTCTCCTTGACAGTGAGCTTTTATAAATAAACATCTCATTTTTAGCTTTCAAAAAAGAAAGAAAAAGTACAGTATTGCAGTGCAAAATACATTGTTAATTTTGAGTTAGTTATTTGTGGTATGTATATGAGTATACTGTAGTTGTGTTTAGACACACAAGAGAAGGCATTGGATCCCATTACAGATGATTTTGAGCCACCATATGGTTGTGGAGAATTGAAATCAGGACCTCTGGAAGAGAAGTCTGTGCTTTTAACTGCTTAGCCATCTTTCCAGCCCTATATTGCTTTTATGAGATACAAAAATTGGTCTCAGTGGTCATGAGGCCTTCCTACTTTTAAGGGGACATGGGTTCAGATTCTAGCATCCATATGACAAATGACAACCTCTTGTAAGTCTAGTTCCAGTAGGTCAAATGCTCTTTTCTGTTACCTAATTGCAACAGGCAAATGTGTGGGGCACAGACCTAGATACAGACCTATTATACTATAAAATATAAATAAGGATATTTCTTTTTTAAAAGTTTAAGTCAGAAAGATTACAGTGCTCCTGCAACTGTTTCATTTCTTTCTTTTTATTGGATATTTTGTTTATTTACATTTCAGATGTTATCCCCTTCCAGGATTCTCCCTCCACCAATAAAACCCTTATTATCCCAACACCCCTCCTGCTGCTTCTATGAAAGTGTGCCCCAAACCCATCCACACCCTCCTTCTCCACACCCTCGAATTCCCTCAGAATGGGGCATCCAGCATTCATGGAACCAAGGACCTCCTCTCCCACCAATGGCTGACAAGGCCATCCTCCACCACATATAAAGCTGGAGCCATGGATGCCTCCATGACTGTTCCCAGGTTAAACGTTTAGACCCTGGGATCTCTGGTTGGTTGGCACTGTTGCTCTCCCATGGGTCCATAAGCTCCTTCAGTTCCTTCAGTCTTCTCTCTAACACTTCTAATGGGGATGCCATGATCAGTCCAATGGTTAGCTGTGAGCATCTGCCTCTGCATATGTCAGACTCTGGCAGAGACACTCAGAGACACCCAGGCAGCCCCTCTTTTAGTCTCTGCTCCACACTTTTTCTCCATATTTGCTCCTGTAATTATTCTGTTACTACTAAGAAGGACTGAAGCACCCATACATTGGTATTCCTTCTTCTTAAGCTTCATATGGTCCATAAATTGTATCTTGGGTATTCCAAGTTTTTGGGCTACTATCCACTTATTGGTGAGCACATACCATGTGTGTTTTTTTGTGATTGGATTACCTCACTCAGGATGATATTTTCTATGTCAATCCATTTGCCTAAGAATTTCATGAATTCGTTGTTTGTAATAGCTGAATAGAATTCCACTGTGTATATGTACCATATTTTTGTATCCATTCCTCTGTTGAAGGACATTTGGATTCTATCCAGCTTCTGGCTATTATAAATAAGACCTCTATGAATATAGTGGATGATGTGTCCTTGTTATGCATTGGATCATTTTTGGTTATATGTCCCGGAGTGGCACAACTTGGCCCTCAGTTAATGCTATGTCGACCTTTCTCAGGAACTGCAACACTGATTTCCAGAGTAGTTTTACATGCTTACAATCCCACCAACAATGCAGGAATGTTCCTTTTTCTCCACATCATCAACAGCTTCTTCTATCCCCTGAGTTTTTGATCTTAGCCATTCTGATTGGTGTGAGGTGGAATCTCAGGGTTGTTTTGATTTGCATTTCCCTGATCACTAAGGATGTTGAACATTTGTTCAGGTGCTTCTCAGCCATTTGAATTTCCTCAGTTGACAATTCTTTGTTAAGCTCTGTACCCCATTTTTAATAGGGTTATTTGATTGTCTGGAGCCAAATTCCTTGAGTTCTTTGTATATATTGGATATTAGCACTCTATTGGATGTAGGATTGGTAAAGATCTTTTCCCAATCTGTTGGTTGCCATTTTGTCCTTCTGACAGTGTCCTTTGCCTTACAGAAACTTTTCAATTTTATGAGGTCTCATTTGTCAATTCTTGATCTTAGTGCATAAGCCATTGGTGTTTTGTTCAGGGACTTTTCTTCTGTGCCCAAGTATTCAAGGTTCAATACCATGCAGTTTTTATTACTACTGCTCTGTAATATAGCTTGAGGTCAGGGATGGTGATTCCCCCAGAAGTTCTTTTATTGTTGAGAATATTTCTTGATATCTTGGGTTTTTGGTATTGCAAATGAATTTTCAAATTGCTCTTTCTAGCTCTATGAAGAATTGATTTGGAATTTTGATGGAGATTGCATTGAATCTGTAGACTGCTTTCAGCAAGATGACCATTTTTACTATATTAATTATGCTAATCCATGATAATCGGATATTCTCCATCTTCTGAGATCTTCTTCGATTTCTTTCTTCAAAGACTTGAAGTTCTTGTCATACAGACCTTTCACTTCTTGGTTAGATTCACACCAAGGTATTTTATAATGTTTGTGACTATTTGTTGGGGGCCGACTTTTAGCAGAAAGTGGCTATCAGCTTTGCAGCCATCTTAAGCCATATACCTTGACATGAGACTTGTATTACAATAGCCTACAACAGCTGAGCACACTCTGATAACATCTTGCTTCAGATACCCAGAACTTTCCTTGGGTGTGTGGAATCAAAGGTGTGTGAGATTAAAGGTGTGTAACTATTAAAGGTATGTGATATTAAAGGTGTGTGAGATTAAAGGTGTGTGACTTAAGAGTGTGAGTTAGAGATCAGATTTAGAGACAAGACCTAAGGGCATGATTAAAGGTGTGACTTAGAGGCATGGCTTAGAAGTGAAACATATAAAGGCAAGAGGCAGACAGACGACAGGAAAGACAGAGAAGCAGGCACTTGGAAGAGAATTTGGGAGAAGTAACTTTGAATTTGGAGGCACTAGGAACTAAGAACTCAAGACTTGGGACTTGGACTAGGAAGAGAGACTGAAGAATACACGGGATTGAATCATGTTCTATCTGGTCTCCATTCTTCGAGTCCGTCCTCACTCTCTCTCTTGCTGAACCATGACCTGCAAACCAGAGCGGCAGCTTGGATAGAGATACAGCAGCCACCCAAATGTGGGGCAGCCCGGGCCTCAACATTTTGCTTGGCCCCAACATTTTTTTTGGTGCCCGAATGTGGGATAGCGAAAACAAGAGATCCAGTGAGGGACATTACCGGATGAAGGATCTATTGATTGTTGCAGGAATCTGCTTCATCAAGAAAGGAAAGGAAAATGGGACAAAAAATTAGTCAGCCTGTATTCAAGTCTCTGTTTTGGTTTTGTTGTTTGCTGCTCACATGTGTTAATTTTCTGCTTTTGTTCTTGAATGCTGTCATTTTTGTTCAAAATAAAAGGAAACGTAAGTTAGAATCCAAATTACAACCAAAGGTTGATGACAGTTTATCAGAGCCAGATTGTGCTGACCAAGAGGAAGAGGAAGTCAAATTTTATGACGCTGAAATGCCCTCTCCCTATGTGTCTCCACCTCCAAGTGCAACCCCCAATAGAGACAATGGTTCTAGATCCCATAAGTGAGTTACATGAAAAAAATATCTGTTCTTAAACAACAAATAGAGTTAGAAAAAGAGTATCAGGACTTAATTAATCAGCTACAAAAATTAAAGACAGGGAAGATGTCTCAAGAGGTAAACTGTGAAAATCCCCCAGCTCCTTGCATTCCTCAACCAGGAGTCCAAAGACAGTCTCTATCACCTCGCTTAAGATTAGCCACAGATCATCCCAGAGAAGGGAGACACTGAGGCTTTCCCTGTATCTGAGACCAGAGGTGCTCAAGGGGTTGCTTGGAGACATCACACAGGGTTTAATTTTCAAATTATTAAGGAATTAAAAAATACAGTATCTCAATATGGTACCACTGCTCCTTTTACTCTTGCAATTTTAGAGTCTGTTGCAAAGGAGTGGCTGACTCCTAGTGATTGGAATACATTAGTGAGAGCAGTTCTTAGTGGTGGAGAGTATCTTATTTGGAAATCAGAGTATCATGAGAATTGTAAAGAGACAGCTAGGAGAAACATTCAGGCAGGCAGTGGTTAGTCTTTTGATGCATTAGTAGGAGAAGACAATTTGCTTCTAGTGATAACCAGATGCAATATGACCCAGGTTTATATGCTCAAATTCAAAATGCAGCCATGAAGGCTTGGCATAAACTTCCAGTAAAGGGAGACCCTGGTGCATCTTTAACAACAGTCAGGCAAAGGCCTGATGAATGATTTTCTGACTTTGTTCATCGATTAATGACAGCAGCAGGGAGGATTTTTGGTAATGCAGAGGCAGGTGTAGATTATGTGAAACAACTTGCATATGAAAATGCTAATCCTACCTGCCAAGCGGCCATTAGACCTTATAGGAAAAAGACAGACTTTACAGGGTATATCAGACTCTCTTCTGACAACTATTGTGAAGGGTGTCATTTTTCTAATTTCTTTCTCAGCCTGTTTACCCTTTGAGTAGATGAAGGCTACTGATTTGTTTGAGTTGATTTTATATCCAGCCATTTTGCTGAAGTTGTTTATCGGGTTTAGGACTTCTCTGGTGGAAGTTTTAGGGTCACTGATGTATCCTATCATATCACCTGTAAATAGTGAAATTTTGATTTCTTCCTTTCTTATTTGTATGTCTTTGACATCCTTTTGTTGCCTAATTGCTCTGACTAGGACTTCCAGTACTATATTAAATAGGTAAGGTGAGAAGGGGCAGCATTGTCTAGTCCCTCATCTTAGTGGAATTGATTCAAGTTTCTTTTCATTTAGTTTGATGCTGAGTACTGGCTTGCTGTATATTGCTTTTACTATGTTAGGTATGGGCCTTGAATTCCTGATCTTTCCAAGACTTTTAACATCAAAGGATGCTGAATTCTGTCAAATGCTTTCTCAGTATCTCATGAGATGATCATGTGTTTTTTTTTTCTTTGAGTTTATTTATGTAGTGGACTATATTGATAGATTTCTGTATATTGAACCATCCCTGCATTCCTGGGACAAAGCCTACTTGATCATGATGGATAATTGTTTTAATATGTTCTTGGATTTGGTTTGTGAGAATTTAATTGAGTATTTTTGCATCAATATTCATAAGAGAGACTGGTCTGTAGTTCTCTTACTTTGTTGTGTCTTTGTGAGGCTTTGGTATGAGAATAATTGTAGGTTCATAGAACGAGTTGGGTAGTGTTCTATTTGTTTCTATTCTGTGGAATAGTTTAAAGAGAATTTGTATTAGCTTCTCCTAGAATGTCTGATAGAATTCTGTGCTAAAACCATGTGGTCCTAGGTATTTTTTGGTGGGGAGACTTTTCAGAACTGCTTCTATTTCTTTAGGGGTAATGGGACAGTTTAGATGGTTTATCTGCTCCTGATTTAATTTTGATACCTGGTATCTGTCTAGAAAATTGTCCATTTCACCCAGATTTTTCAATTTTGTTGAGTATAGGCCTTTGTAATAGGATATGATGACTTTTTAAAAAATTTCCTCAGTTTCTGTTGTTTTGTCTCCCTTTTCAGTTCTGATTTTATTAATTTGAATACTGTCTCTGTGCCCTTTGGTTAGTCTACCTAAGGGTTTATCTCTCTTGTTGATTTTCTCAAAGAACCAGCTCCTGATTTTGTTGATATTTTGTATAGTTCTATCTGTTTCTACTTGGTTTAATTCAGCCCTGGGTTTGATTATTTCCTATCATCTACTCTTTTTGGGCATATTTGCTTCTTTTTGTTCTAAGGCTTTCAGGTGTGCTGTCAAGTTGTTAGTGTATGCTCTTTCCAGTTTCTTCTTGTAGGCGCTTAGAGCTATGAGTTTTCCTCTTAGTACTGCTTTCATGGAATGCCACAAGTTTTGGTATGATGTGTCCCCATTTTCATTTAATTCTAAAAGCTCTTTAATATCTTTCTTTATTTCTTCCTTGACCAAGTCATCATTGAGTAGAACACTGTTCAGTTTCCACATGTATGTGGGCTTTCCATTGTTTTTGTCATTATTAAAGACCAGCCTTAGTCCATGGTGGTCTGATAGGATACAAGGCATTATTTCAATCTTTTGGTATCTGTTGAGACCTGTTTTGTGACCAATTATATGGTTTATTTTGGAGAAGGTACCATGGGGTGCTGAGAAAAAGGTATTTGTTGCTTTAGAATGAAATGTTATATAGATATCAGTTAAATCCAATTGGTTCATAACTTCTGTTAGTTTCATTGTGTATCGGTTTAGTTTTTGTTTCCATGATCTACCGATTGCTGAGAGTGGGGTGTTGAAATCCCCCAGTATAATTGTGTTAGGTGTAATGTATGCTTTGAGCTTTAGGAAAGTTTCTTTTATGTATGTGGGTGCCCTTGCATTTGGGGCATAGATGTTCAGAATTGCGAGTTCCTCTTGGTACATTTTTCATTTGATGAATATGAAGTGTCCTTCTTTATGTTTATTTGATTACTTTTGGTTCAAAATTGATTTTATTTGATATTAGAATTGCTACTCAAGCTTGTTTCTTGGGACCATTTGCATGGAAGATTATTTTCCATCCTTTTACTCTGAGGTAGTTTCTGCCTTTTTCACAGAGGTATGTTTCCTGTATGCAGCAAAATGTTGGGTCATGTTTACATATCCAGTCTGATAGTGTATAAATTTTTATTGGAGAATTAAGTCCATTGATATTAAGAGATATTAAGGAAAATGAATGTTGCTTCCTGTTATTTTTGTTCTTAGAGGTGGAATTATGTTTGTGTAGCTATCTTCTTTTTGGATTGTTGGAAGATTACTTTCTTGCTTTCTCTAGGTAGTAGTTTCCCTCCTTGTGTTGGAGTTTTTTATCCATTATCCTTTGAAGTGCTGGATATGTGGGAAGATATTGTGTGAATTTAGTTTTATCATGGAATATCTTGGTTTCTCCATCAATAGTGATTGAGATTTTTGCTGGGTGTAGTAGTCTGGGCTGTCATTTGTGATCTCTTAAGGTCTGTATAATATCAGTCCAGGATCTGGCTTGTATAGTCTCTGGTGAGAAGTCTGGTGTAATTCTTATAGGTCTGCCTTTATATGTTACTTTACCTTTTTCCCTTACTGCTTTCAGTATTTTTCTTTGTTTTGTACATTTGAAGTTTTCATTATTATGTGATGGGAGATATTTCTTTTCTGGTCTAGAGTATTTGGAGTTCTGTGGGCTTCTTGTATATTTATGGACATCTCTTTCTGTAGGTTAGGAAAGTTTTCCTCTATAATTTTGTTGAAGATTTTACTGGTCCTTTAGGTTGAGCATCTTCACCCTCATCTATACCTATTATCCTTAGGTTTGGCATTCTAATTGTGTCCTGGATTTCCTGGATGTTTTGGGTTGGTAGCTTTTTGTATTTTGCATTTTCTTTGACAGTTGTGTCAATGTTTTCCATGGTATCTTCTGCACATGAGATTCTCTCTTCTATCTCTTGTATTCTATTGGTGATGCTTGTGTCTATGACTCCTGATCTTTTTCCTAAGTTTTCTATCTCCGGGGTAATTTCCCTTTGTGATTATGTTATTGTTTCTACTTCCATTGTTAGATCCTGGATGGTTTTGTTTAATTCTTTCACCTGTTTGGTTATGTTTTCTTGCTATTCTTTAAGGGGTTTTTGTGTTTCCTCTTTAAGGGCTTCTACCTGTCTACCTGTGTTCTCCTTAAATTCTTTGAGAGTGTTATTTATGACCTTCTTAAAGTCCTCTATCATTGTCATGAGAAGTGATTTTAATTCTGAATCCTGCTTTTCTGGTGTGATGGGATGTTCAGGGCTTGCTATAATGGGAAAACTGTGTTCTGATGATGCCCAGTAAGTTTGGTTTCTGTTGATTATGTACTTGCACTTGCTTTTTACCATCTGGTTAACTCTAGTGCTACCTGCACTCACTCTCTGTGACTGGAGCCTGCCTTTCCAATTATCTTGCTTGTTTCTGAACTTCTCAGGATCCAGATATCTCTTTGATCTTGTAATCCTGAGCTCCAGATGCTCTGAGTACAGTGACTACCCTAGGATGTCTCAGCATATGGTGTCTCCACAGTAGCAGACCAGCTAGGTGTCCACTGCTCTTAGTGCAGTGGCTCCTCTAGGATGTCTCAGGATTTTGTGTTCACTGATCTGGGTTCAGTTGCTCCTCTAGGATGTCTCTGGCTATGGTGTTTGTCACTCTGAGTTCAGTGGCCCCTCTAGGATATCTCGGGATATGGTGTTCACATGGGGGCAGAGCAGCCAGGTCTCTACTCCAGGCCCCAGGCCCAGGCAAGTGCATTCTTTCTGTTTCTACTTGGTTGATTTCAGCCCCGAATTTGATTATTTCCTGCGATATACTCCTCTTGGGTATGTTTGATTTATTTTGTTCTAAATCTTTTCAGTGTACTGTCACGATGCTAGTGTATGCTCTCCCCAGTTTCTTTTTGTAGGCACTTTGAGCTATGAATTTTTTTAGAACTGCTTTCATTGTGTCCCATAAGTTTTGATATGATGTGCCTTTATTTTCAGTAAATTCTAAAAAGTGTTTAATTTCTTTACTTTGTCCTTGATCAAGTTATCATTGAGTAGACTGTTGTTCAGTTTCCATGTGTATGTGGGCTTTCTGTTGTTTTTGTTGTTATTGAAGACCAGCCTTTTTGTGGTGATATGATAGGATGCAAGGGATTATTTCAATTTCTTGCATTGTTGAGGCCTGTTTTGTGACCAATTATATGTTCTATTTTGGAGAAGATTCCATGAGGTGCTGAAAGAAAGTATATTCTTTTGTTTTAGAATGATATGTTCTGCAGATATCTGTTAAAGCTATTTGGTCCATCACTCTTGTTAGTTTTACTGTGTCTCAGTTTAGTTTCTGTTTCTATGATCTATCCATTGATGAGAATGGGTTGTTGAAGTCCCCCACTATTACTGTGTGTGATGCAATGTGTGCTTTGAGTTTTAGTAAAGCTTCTTTTATGAATGTGGGTTTCCTGGCACTTGAAGCATAGATGTTCAGAATTGAAAATTCTTCTTGGTAGATTTTTTTTCTTTGATGGATATGAAGTGTCCTTCCTTATCTTTTTTGATAACTTTTGGTTGAAAGTTAATTTTACTTGATATTAGAATGGCTACTCCAGCTTGTTTATTGGTATAATTTTCTTGTAAATTTGTTTTACAGTCCTCTACCCTGAGGTAGTGTCTGTCTTTGCCCCCGAGGTGCATTTCCAGTATGCAGCAAAATGCTGGGTCCTGTTTACATTTCCAGTCTGTTAGTTTATGTTTTTTTTTTTTTTTTATTGTGGAATTGAGTCCATTGATGTTAGGAGAATTAAAGATGAGTGACTATTTTTTCTGTTATTTTTGTTGTTAGAGGTAGAATTATGTTGTGTGGTTATCTTCTTTTAGGTTTGTTGAAAACATTACTTCTTGTTTTTTCTAGGGTGTACTTGTTCTTGTGTGGGAATTTTCCAATTATTATCCTTTGTAGCACTGGATTTGTGGAAAGATATGTAAATTTGGTTTTTTTCATGGTTTATCTTGGTTTCTCCATCTATGGTAATTGAGAATTTTGCTGGGTATAGTAGTCTGTTCTGGTATTTGTGTTCTCTTAGGGTTTGCATGACATCTGCCCACAATCATCTAGCTTTCATAGTCTCTGGTGAGAAGTCTGGTATAATTCTGCAAGGTCTGCCTGTATATATTACTTGACCTTTGTCTCTTACTGCTTTTAATATTTTTTCTTTGTTTTGTGCATTTGTATTTTTTTGGGGGGGGAGGGGGGAGAAATTTCTTCTCTGGTCCAGTCTGTTTGGAGTTCTCAAGCATTCTTGTGTGTTTATGGGCATCTCATTCTTTAGGTTAGGAAAGATTTCTTCTATAATTTTGTTGAAGACATTTCCTGGCCTTTTAAGTTGGAAATCTTCACTCTCTTTTATACTTATTATCCTTACATTTGGTCTTCTCATTGCATCCTGAGTATCCTAGATGTTTTGGGTTAGGAGCTTTTTGCATTTTATTTGACAGCTGTGTCAATATTTTCTTTATCTTCTGCACCTGAGATTCTCTCTTCTATCACTTGTATTCTTTTGGTGATGCATGTGTCTATGACTCCTGATTTCTTTCCCAGGTTTTCTATCCCCAGAGTTGTCTTTGTGATTCCTTTTTTTGGTTTTTAAATTATTCTTTTGTATTGGATATTTTTTATTTACATTTCAAATGTTTTCTCCTTTCTAGGTTTCCCCTTCTGAAACTCCCTATTCCATCTTCCCTTCCCTTGCCTTTGTAAGGGTGCTTCCCCCGCCCCCCCACTCACTCCTGTCTTCTTTCCCTGTCATACTTCTACATTGGGGCATCGAACATCCTCAGGATCAAGGGAATCTCCTCCCACTGATGTCAAACAAGGCCATTTTCTGCCACATATGCAACTGAAGCAGTAGGTAGATTGGTAGTCCAGTCTTCAGTAGCTCTGAGGGGTCTGTCCAGTTGGCATTGTTTCTTCCTCCATGGGGCTGCAAACCCCCAAAGCTTCTTTATTCCCTTCTCTACCTCCTTCATCAGGGACCTGGATTTTGTGGATGTTTTGTGTTAGGAGCTTTTTGTATTTTGCATTTTCTGACTGTTGTGTCAACGTTTTCTATGGTATTTTCTGCACGTGAGATTCTCTCTTCAATCTCTTGTATTCTGCTGGTGATGCTTGTATTTTTGACTCCTGGTCTGTTTTCTAGGGTTTCTATCTCCTGGGTAGTCTCCTTTTAGGATTTATTTATTGTGTCTACTTCTATTTTTAGATCCTGGATGGTTTTGTTCAATTTCTTCACCTGTTTGTTGGTGGTTTTTTTGTAGTTCTTTAAGGAATTTTTGTGTTTCCTCTTCAAGGGCTTCTACCTGTTTACCTGTGTTCTCTTGTATTTCTTTAAGGGAGTTATATGTCTTTCTTAAAGTCCTCTATCATCATCATGAGATGTGACTTTACGTCAAAGTCTTGGTTTTCTACCATGTTGGGGTATCTTGGGCTTTCTGTGGTGAGAGAACTGGGTTCTGATAATGCCAAATCACTTTGATTTCTGTTGCTTATGTCCTTGCCCTTGCCTCTCACCATCTGAAAATCTCTGGTCTTGCTGTCTCTGACTGTGGTTAGTCCCTCCTGAAAGCCTGTGTGTTAGAACTTCTTGGAGACCAGTTCTTACCTGGAGAAATTTTGGTATGGAATGCTGTGGCATGGGGTCAGCCTAGGCCTGAAGGATCCTGTCCCTGGGTGTTCCTTGTTTCCTGTGTCCTGACAACTCTGGGCTTGTCCCTCTCAGGCCAGGAATTTGAGTAGTAGTGGTGGTGTGACCTGTGCATGTTTCTTAAGAGTTGCTAAATATTTCTGCATCATGTCGACACGTAATGACTGTACATGTCTCATTTTCTTATCCAAATTCACTTAAAATGTGACTTGTGGTAGATAATTTCTTGTACAGTAATTTCTCCCCAAAACAATGATTATATTTTCTGTCTTCTCATGATGGTTTGTTCTCATTGTGCTGCTACTGCATATAATGGTTTTGTCTCCACTGTCCCCCCCTCAAAGGCTCTTTCACAGTGAAGCCAATTCTAGATTATCCTCTAGGCTCCACCAAGGACATAATACAAGTAATTAATAAGTGCCTTGAAAAATTGTTACTTTTGATTAAGGAGGTTAAAAGACTATCAAATGAGGATTTTAATATTGTCTCTCTCTTTTTCTGGAATATGATGAGAAAATAAAAATTACTGAAGTAGCTTGCAAAGACAATTACCACAGAGTTACTACAATCATGGGTCCAGGAGGAGGCTAAAAGCAAATTTGTTAATTTGTTCCAGGTCATATTCACACTACACTTCTTTTTTTCTTTTTCTTTTGAAAAAATTTTATTAGATATTTCTTCATTTATATTTCAAATGTTATCCCCTTTTCTGGCTTCCCCTTCAAATGTCTCTATCCCATCCCCCTGCTTCTATGAGGGTATTCCCCTACCCACCCATTCCTGCTTTCCAGCCCTGGCATTCCTCTACATTGGGGCATCTAACCTTCAGAAGGCAAAGGGTCTCTCTTCACATTGATATCTTACAATGTCATACTTTGCTATATATGCAGCTGGAGCCATGGGTCCTTTGAATATGGGATGGATGCCCAGGTGGTGAAGTCTCTGGATGGTTTTTGCTTCAGTCTCTGCTCCACACTTTGTCTCTGTATCTCCTCCCATTGATATTTTGTATCCATATTTTGGTCTTCATTCTTCTTGAGCTTCATGTGGTCTGTGAATTGTATCTTGGGAATTCCAAGCTTTTGGGCTAATATCCCCTTATCAATGAGTGCACACCATGTGTCTTCTTTGGTGATTGGATTACCTCACTCAGGATAATATTTTCTGGTTCCATCCATTTGCCTGTGAATTTTATGAAGTCATTGTTTATAATTGCTGCTTAGTACTCCTTGTGTAAATGTACCACATTTTCTGTATCCATTCCTTTGTTGAAGGACATCTGGGTTCTTTCCAGCTTCTGGCTATTATAAATAAGACCTCTATGAACATAGTGGAGGATGTGTCCTTGCTATATGATGGAGCATATTTTGGGTATAAGCCCAAAAGTTGTATAGCTGGGTCCTCAGGTAATACTATGGCCAATTTTCTGAGGAAAGGCTAGACTGAGTTCCACAGTGGTTGTACCAGCTTGCAATCACACCAACAATGGAGGAGTCTTCCTGTTTATCCACATCCTCATCAGGATCTGCTATCACCTGGGTTTTTATCTTAGCCATTCTGACTGATGATAGGTAGAATCTCAGGGTTGTTTTGATTTGCATTTCCTTGATGGCTAAGGATGTTGGCCTTTTCCTTAGTTTTCCTCAGTTAAGAATTCTTTGTTTAGCTCTGCAACCCATTTTTATAGGGTTAATTGGTTCTCAGTAGTTTACCTTCTTAAGTTTTTTGTATATATTAGATGTTAGTCTTCTATCTGATGTAGGATTGGTACAAATCTTTTCCCAATCTGTTAGTTGCTGTTTTGTCCTATTGCTGGTATCCTTTGCCTTACAGAGTGTTTGCAATTGTATGAGGTCCCATTTACTATTTTTCCTTTTTTATTGGATAATATATTTACATTTCAAATTTTATCCCCTTACCCCATTGCCTCTACCACCCAGGAACCCCTTATCCCACCCCTCCTGCTTCTATGAGGGTGTGCCCCCACCAAGCCCCCACTCCCACATCCCCATCCTCAAATTCCCCCCACTCAGTGTTCAGCCTTCATGGGACCAAAGTTCTACTTTGCCACCTATGCCCAACAAGGACATCCTCCCCTAAATATACAGCTGGCTTCATTGGTCCCTCCATATGTGCTCCTAGGCTGGTGGTTTAGAACCCAGGGAGCTCTGGTTGGTTGGTATTGTTGCTCTCCTCATGGGGCCACAAATCCTTTCAGCTCCTTCAGTCCTCTCTCTAACTTCTCCACTGGGAACCTTTGATCAGATCAATGGTTAGCTGTGAGTTTCTGCCTCTGGGTATGTCAGACTCTGGGGGACCTGTAAGGATACAGCCATATCAGGCTCCTGTCAGCATGCACTTCCTGGCATCCATATCAGTGTCTATCTTTGGTGACTGCACATGGTTGAATACCCAGGTGGAATGGTCTCCAGACAACCCCTCCTTCAGATTCTGTGCCACACTTTGTCTCCATATTTGCTCCCTTGGGTATTTTGTTACTCCTTCTAAGTAATCACTAGGCATCAACACTTGTTCTTCCTTCTACATGAGCTTTATGTGGTCTGTTAGTTGAATCTTGACTATTTCAAGCTTTTGGGCTAATACTCACTTATTAGTGCATAACTACTCCGTGTGTTCTTTTGTGATTGTGTTGCCTCACTCAAGATGACATTTTCTAGTTCCATCTATTTACATAAGAATTTCTCAAATTCATTGTTTTTAAAAGCTTATTAATATTCCATTGTGTAAATGTACTACATTTTTTGTATCAATTTCTCTGTTAAAGGACATCTGGGTCCTTTCCAGCTTCTGCCTATTATAAATAAGGCTGTTATGAACATAGTGGAGCATAAGTGCTTGTTATATGTTGGAGCATTTTCTGGGTATATGCCCAGAAGTGGTATAGTTGGGTCCTCAGGTAGTGCTATGTCCAATTTTCTGAGGAACTGCCAGACTGATTTCCAGAGTGGTTGTACCAGCTTGCAACTCCACCAACAATGGAAGAGTGTTCCTCTTTCTCCACATCCTTGCCAGCATCTACTATCACCTGAGTTTTTGATCTTAGCCATTCTGACTGGTGTGAGATGGTATCTCAGGGTTGTTTTGATTTGCATTTCCCTGATGACTAAGGATATTGAGCATTTCTTAAGGTGCTTCTCCCCCATTCGAGTTTCCTCAGTCGAGAATTCTTTGTTTAGCTCTGTACCCCATTTTTAATAGGGTTAATTGGTTGTCTGGAGTCTGATTTCTTGAGTTCTTTGTATGTAGTGGATATTAGCCCTCTATCGGATCTAAGATTGGGAATGATCTTTTCCCAATCTGTTGGTTGCTGTTTTGTCTTATTGACAGTGTCTTTTGTCTTACAGAAGCTTTGTAATTTTATGAGGTCCACTTGTCAATTCTTGATCTTAAAGCATAGGCCATTGGTGTTCTGTTTAGGAACTTTTCCCCTGTGCCTAGGTATTTGAGGGTCTTCCCCACCTTCTCTTCTATTAGTTTCAGTGTATCTGGTTTTATGTGAAGGTTTTTTATCCACTTGGACTTGAGCTTTGTACAAGGGGATAAGAATGGATTAATTTGCATTCTTCTACATGCTGACCTCTAGTTGAGCCAGCACCATTTGTTGAAAATGCTGTCCTTTGTCAACTGGATGGTTTTAGCTCCCTTGTCAAAGATCAAGTGGCCATAGGTGTGTGGGTTCATTTCTGGATCTTCAATTCTATTCCATTGATCTTCCTGCCTGTCTTTGTACCAATACCATGCAGTTTTTATCACTACTGCTCTGTAGTACATTTTGAGGTCAGGGGTAGTGATTCCCCCAGAAGTTCTTTTATTGTTGAGAATGTTTCTAGGTGTCCTTGGTTTTTTCGTTATTCCAAATGAATTTGCAAATTGCTCTTTCTACCTCTATGAAGACTTGATTTGGAATTTTGATGGGTATTGCGTTGAAATTATAAATTGCTTTTGGCAAGATGGCCAATTTATTAAATTAATCCTGCCAATCAATGAGAATGGGAGATCTTCCTATCTTCTGAGATCTTCGATTTCTTTCTTCAGAGACTTGAAGTTTTTGTCATACAGCTCTTTTACTTGTTTGGTTAGATTCACTTCATGATACTTTATATTATTTGTGACTATTATGAAGGGTGTCATTTCCCTAAATTCTTTTTTAGCCCGTTTATCCTTTGAGTAGAGGAAGGAATATTTGTTTGACTTGATTTTATATCCAGCCACTTTGCTGAAGTTGTTTATCAGGGTTAGGAGTTCTCTGGTCGAAGTTTTAGGGTCACTTAAGTATAATATCATATAATCTACAAATACTGAAATTTTGACTTCTTCTTTTCCTATTTGCATCCCTTTGACTTCCATTTGTTGTCTAATTCTCTGGCTAGGACTTCCAGTATTATATTGAATAGGTAGGGTGAGAGGGGGCAGCCTTGTCTAGTCCCTGACCTTAGGGGAATTTCTTCAAGTTTCTCTCCATTTACTTAGATGTTGGCTACTGTTTTGCTATATATTGCTTTTACTATGTTTAGGTATGGGCCTTGAATTATTGATTTTTTCAAGAATTTTAACATGAAGGGATGTTGAATTTTGCCAAATGCTTTCTCAGCATCTAGTGAGATGATCATGTGATTTTTTTCTTTGAGATTATTTATGCAGTGGATTACATTGATGGATTTCTGAGTCTTGAACCATCTCTGCATTCCTGGGATAAAGCCTACTTGATCATGATGGATATTTTTTTGATGTGTTCTTGGATTCATTTTTTGAGAATTTTATTGAGTATTTTTGCATCAGTATTCATAAGAGAGATTGGTCTGTAGTTCTCTTTCTTTGTTAGATCTTTTTGTGTTTTAGGTATGAGCTTAATAGTAGCTTCATAGAACGAATTGGGTATTGTTCCTTCTGTTTCTATTCTGTGGAATAGTTTGAAGCAAATGGGTATTATGTCTTCCTGGAAGGTTTGATAGAATTCTGCACCAAAACCTTCTAGTTCCAGACTTCTTTTGGTGGGGAAACTTTTAATGACTGCTTCTATTTCTTTAGGGGTTATGGGACTGTTTAGATGGTTTATCTGCTCCTGATTTAATTTTGGTATTTACTACCTGTCTAGGAAATTGTCCATTTCATCCAGATTTTCCAATTTTTTGAGTATGGGCCTTTGTAGTAGGATCTGATGATTTTAATTTCCTAAGTTTCTGTTGTTATGTCTCCATTTTCACTTCTGATTTTATTAATTTGAATACTGTCTCTGGCCGTGACATTGGTTAGTCTGGCTAAGGGTTTATCTCTCTTGTAGATTTTCTCAAAGAACCAGCTCCAGGTTTTGTTGATAGTTTGTATAGTTCTTTCTGTTTCTACTTTGTTGATTTCAGCCCTGGGTTTGATTATTTCCTGCTATCTACTTCTCTTGGGTATATTAGCTTCTTTTTGTGCAACACCCACTTCTCTGGGTGCAGTGTCTTCTCTGGGATGTCTTGGTATCTGATGTCCACACAGGAGCAGACCTGGCGGGTGTCTGCCACTCTGGGTTCAGTGGGCTCTCTAGGATGTTTCTGGATCTGGTGTCCACACAGGAGCAGATCCAGCTGGTGTCTGCTCTAGGCAGCAGGCCCAGGGAAGGTATGGAAGGGAAGTGGTATTCCACAGGGGTGGAGTTTGGGTGTCTGCTGAAACCTGAGTTGCCTGCACCCAGTTATGGGTCTGGGATGGGTGTAGGGCAGTGTATGAGTGTTCTTACCTGCTGCTCTGGGTTCAGTGGTCCCTCAAGGATGTCTCAGGATCTGGTATCTACACAGGAGCAGACCAGACAGGTGTCTGCTGAAGGCAGCAGTCCCAGGGGAGGGGCAAATTTCCTTTTTAACCAAGAAGAAGCCATATCAGTTTTGTTATTGTAATCTCTCTCTTTTTTTTTTTACTAAGGATCACAAAGTAAAATGCACTATTTCTTGAAAACTTTGATATTGCTGAGTTTTCAAAGTATTCATAAATTTTCATTTTTTTTACAGTAGAACATCTATAGAACACTTATTTTTATCTTGCTGTATTTAAAATTTATTTATTTTTATGTTTTTATGAGATGGAGAGGGGAAGAGGAGAGGACAGAGAGAGAAAAAGAGGGAGAGAGAAAGGGGAGAGAGAAAAAGAGGGTTAAAGAATATAAAATTAGGAGAAACCATACATATCTTTCTGGGTCTAGGTCATCTCACTCAGAATGATATTCTCTAGTTCCATGTGTTTGCCTTCAACTTTCATGATATTTTTATTTTTAGTAGAAAAATAGTATTCTAATTTGTAAACATACCACATTTTCTTTATCCATTCTTATATAGGACTTCTCAGGGGGCAGAGCTTTTCATGGCAAGATTTCCAGATTGAGGATTGGTTGAATTTTAAGTACTAAGCTTGGGAATTGGTAGCTTTTCCTGTTTAAAGATTAGTGGGTTTCCTGCTCAGGGATTGGTGGCTTAATTCACCCACCTTTTTCTGCATCTGGTCCATGGGTTAGGCTGCTGCTGGCATTTGATGAATTGCCATCTTTGTGTGGTTGCTGGTGAGGAGAAGGCTGGAGACAACATACTGCCACTGTGGATAGTTCTTGTAGTGGTGTTCCACCAAAGCTGTAGGCTGAGGCAGGAAAGAGGTTTGGCCATTGTGGACAGCTCCTTATGACAGCAGTATGCTGAAGCAGGAAAGGAGTACCACCATGGGCAGCTCTTGAGGGGTTGCTTCTGCTAAGGCAGGTGGACAGGCTGCAGGCTGAGGAGATGTCTTGGTGTTGCCATTTTGACAGCTCCCAAGGGACATCTCACCACTGGGTCCTGAAGGAGAGGCTGAAACAAAAAATTTTTATACTGGTGTGTATGCTTGTATCTCTGAACATTTAGTAATTAATTTCCTTACTAAATGGTGGTCTCTATTAAATTTCTCAAAGAATTTCTTTTAAGTTTATTAACTTTTTGAATAAATGGTACTACTAAAGATTTGAAGAAACATTTTCTATTCTTTTAAAATAAAAGAACCTTATACATTTAGGACTGTTGGTTATCAGATTTTCAAATACAAATACTTTCATATATGAATATTTTAAAAACAGCATAATACTTCATTTTTCACTATATAGTGAAATCTCTGTCTCTGTCTCTGTCTATCTCTATCTGCCAACATTCCAGGTAAATATTATCATGCTCAGGTATTTTTTATTTCAGCTGATCTCAATTTGCAAGTGAAGTAATTCCAGTAGTCTGAGTATTAACAGCCACAATCCCTGGAAGTTTAGTTACTACATGTCTTTCCATCTTCATCTTGGCCTTTTGCATCATCTCAATGGGAGCTAGAGATATCAATAAAAGATTCCTTCACCACAATAGACTGAACTTAGATGAACACTTCAGCATTTTTCAATTTTAGAATCATAGCTCCTTGCACAAGAAAGTATGATAATTAGATCTTAAACCAGGGACAGATGGCTAACTGAGGTGATGATTAACATATGAAAACAGACTTTGGCTGCCAGATTTCCCAGTTCCCACCCCATACCACCCCCAGTCCCCCATCCTCTATTTGTTACCTGGTCCTCCTGAGTGGCATACCACACCCCCTACCCTGAACTCTACATTCCAGATATTGAACTGATCTTGTCTTTCTCCAGCTCCTCTGTCCCCTATATACTCCAGCCATTACAGTTACCTGCCCCTTTTTACATCTACCCTTTACAATAACTTTCTGACCTCTTGATTTGGCTCTCCAATCTCCTCTCCTCCCTCTTTTCACATTGTATGGCACATTCTGGCCATCCTGACTGAGGACTCTTCAAGTTGTTCCTGCTTCTGACTATGCTCTTTCTTTTATTTACAATAAACTTTCTCCTCCACCATACCCAGGAATAGTCATGTTGTAGGAAGCTGCTGTTAGCAGTGGCTATACATTTGCATTTACAATTATCTGCGCAGTTGCTAGGCAGATAGGCGTGCCTTAGTCACTGCCAATCCCGAGGCATGTGGTGAGCGAACAGCCAACCAGAAGTGAATACGTCACTCTAGATTGTACTTAAGCCGGACCCCTTCCTCAGCTCTGCCTTTCCGCGTCTCTCCGCGTTTCTCCACGTGGGTTATAAAGATTAAAGCCTCGTTTTGCAGTAACTACCTGATCTCTGCGTCTCGTGATTTCTCCACGGATGCAAAGCTCAAGGGGGGGGCGCATTAGATCTGGTGCCAAGAACCCGGGTTAAATTCCAGGCGCAGGAGAATCCAGGCGCGCGGATTCTCCACGCGCACGAAACCCACGTGCGGTTTCTCCACGCGGCAGAAATCTCTACGCGTTAGCGGAAGGACCCTGAGCTTCGAGGACGGTTAAAAGATTGTGGCTGTACGGGGTCACCTTTGGAAGGTATGCTTGGGATAGAAACCTTTGTTGCAGGTGGATATTCACCCATTGCCACCGCAGCAATAGCTAGCCTCCTGTTTGCGTTGCTTTCAGCTATTAGGGCAAGTCAAGAGGTTTCAAGAGAGGTCCGCTCCAGGCTATCAGAACCAGAGTGTGTTAGTGTGAGCCGGCGGCAGGCCAAGGAGCCTGGAGGTCAGGCCAAAGAGCCTGGAGAGATAGAGTACTCAAAAGGAACAAGGGCTACTGCAGAGTCCATGGAACCACCAACAGGTGGGAGAAAGTGGGTGGAAAAGGGAATCTGCCTTGGTAAAAGGGTCCGGGGGACAGAGGAAGCCGGGCAGTGGCGGCGCACACCTTTAATCCCAGCACTTGGGAGGCACAGCTTAGAGCAGAAAATGCCAGTGATGGAACAAAGGATTTTTGCAAAACGCTGCGTAGCCGCAGCAGTGCGGAACCGCGCGCAGCAGCGGCGGCAGCGGCGGAACTGCGTGCAGCAGCGGCGGCAGCGGTGGAACCGCGCGCAGCAGAGGCGGCAGCGGCGAAACGTGGGAACGGGAGGCTGAAAAATTGCCTGGGCGCGTTTTGCGGCCCGGTAGAGAGGCTTTTTTGTGTTTCCTCCACAGGTGAAAACAATTTAATTTGGGCCCGTGGCACATGGCGGCGCGGGCAGCTCTTGGCGGCCGCTGAGAGCCCATCCTCTTTCAGCCCCTCTCGCCATGAGAAGCGTGGTCGTGATGGCGTCGAAGGATCAGAAAGAAGGAAGCTGGATTACAAGGTTTCGGCTCTGACTCTCCTGCCAATTGTGGCTGAGTATATCGCTGTGGGATTTGGTAAAATCTTAAACTGTTCCAGAGGTTTTTAGTTCAAATTTAAGGTTTAAATAAAAGCAAATGGTTCAGTTTGGGACTGCGCAGGCAGGCAGGCAGGCAGGCAGAGGGAGGTTAAGTACATTTACATTTGAATTAAGACACGCAGGCTGCGGCCAAAAGCAGTTTTCATTCTGAGTCTAAAGACCAGATCCTAACAAGGTAGCTTATATTCAAAGTTGTTAAAAATAAGATGCCTTAGATTCCTTTAAAATGTGTAACGATTATTAGAGAATAAGATTGGCTTTTATCCGATATATTCATTGGACTAAAAAAGATTGGTTATTAAATTAATCCAAAATAAAGTTCAAATTTAAGTTTTATACAACCTAACTTGTCTTCTCCAGCTACCATTTCAATAAATGTTTACATAAAAAATATTTTTATACCATTCCTTTACATTTCTGGTAGAGGTAAAAGGTTTATAGATAATAAATTTATTCATAATATTTAAAAGCCCATGGAACAATATTTGTTAAAAAATAATTGCTTCAAAAATGGGTAATGTTTTATATTTTACATATATATACAAATGTTGTTATTTTAATACAAAAGGGTAAGAGGTTAAATCTTTTGGTGTGTATTATTCATATGTGATATTTGATTAGTGAATTTCTCTAAAGAAATTTTTTCTACAAGCTATTGCTTCAATATAGCGAGCTCTTAAAATTTTTAAAATACTTGTTACTCCAAAAAAGGATTCAAAGACAGTGTCTTTCAATATTTGAGTCAATTTGGCTCTAAAAATACCTCAGCCATTAAAGGCTGGACTTAATTTAAAATATAAAGGCTAAACTCCCAGCGGCCACATGGTGTCTCACAACCATTTGTGGTGAGGATCTAACACCATCTTCTGGCTTGTGAGTGTACATGCAAAGAAAAATAGTTTACTTTTAATCTTGATTTACTCTTAGTAATTTTAAAAGTTGTTAAGAGATATTATTTGACTAAAACCTCATATTAAGCTTAACATAGGAGGATTTTAAACCTCTGTTTAATGTTTTCAAAGGGATACAAGTCCAAAATTAAATCATATGTATATTTTCTTGAGTTTATCTTGCTTCAACACAATTAAATTATGTGTTGTAGCCACTGTTAAAATGTTTAAAAGGGGTATATCTGCCTTTGTCTTGTTAAATGTGTTTCATAAAGTGCAAAATGTTTCGGCTACAAGATTTAATATCTCTAGCCATTTAAATAACATTTAAAAAATTAATAAGGTGTTTAAAAATGCATCTACACAACCGGTGTTGGTGTGTGTAGACTCTTCATTTTTCTTTATGTTATCCAACTTTCAGAATAATTCTGTTATCTTGGATTTTAAGAATGTTATATACTTTTAGCACAAGGCTAGAATGGATCACTAGACCTAGCCTTGGTTGTACATGTGCCTACCTTTGTGCCCATCTCAACACATCATTATGGAGACTTAAAATAGTAAGCCCATGTGAAGGGGCTCACAGATGTGGTTCAAATAAGCTGTATGTCAACAGCCTCACACCCAGGTGTTACACCTCTAAGATTTGTGAATGATACATTTACTTAAAGCCATAATCTTTCTGCTTATTTAAAAGGAAAGTGGAATGAGAAGTTGGATCAGATACAACAACAATTACAAATCCGGATTTCCAGCCTTGATGGAGTGCGGATGGAACCTGTTTCCTGTGGAGATTTTACTTCTTAAATGTCTTCTGCCTTTTCTTTCTTTCTTTCTTTCTTTCTTTCCAAAGAGCCGGAATAGGCCTGCTTGGTACAGCTCTTTGATGTGAATTAGTATTCATAGATGGTTGGTTTGTAAGCTCAGAGCCCAACAAAATAAGTGACAAGGTAGCTTAAAGCCTAAGCACTCGCAGCCTTAGAGCAAGAGCATCCCTCCCTGAAATTTGACGATCTAGGCTAGAAAATAGCCTATGACAGAGACCCTCTCAGTCTATGCACACCAGGGGTTCGGCCCATTGCACTGGGGTAGATGAGAGGTCTCGTCCAACCAGCTCTTGCCTAAATAATTGTGGTACCTAATAATAGGTTGACAGCCCTCGCACTCCTGGGAGCTATATATACTCCATTGCACAGGGATGGGTGTCAATTCTCTTTATATCTCCTTAGCCCTTAGCACCCAGAGGACTCGCTTCCATTGCACCTGGTTAGGGTAAGGAAAAATTCTTCGGGCTATAAGCTCTTGATCGCTTATTCCCCCAAGATGGAGTTCGCTTGAACGGGTTTGAGTTCGAATCTTATTTGGTACTACATTTAATCGGCAAAAGGCTGTTTCATATTAATAATTTAAACAGGGGGAGATGTAGGAAGCTGCTGTTAGCAGTGGCTATACATTTGCATTTACAATTATCTGCGCAGTTGCTAGGCAGATAGGCGTGCCTTAGTCACTGCCAATCCTGAGGCATGTGGTGAGCGAACAGCCAACCAGAAGTGAATACGTCACTCTAGATTGTACTTAAGCCGGACCCCTTCCTCAGCTCTGCCCTTCCGCGTCTCTCCGCGTTTCTCCACGTGGGTGATAAAGATTAAAGCCTCGTTTTGCAGTAACTACCTGATCTCTGCGTCTCGTGATTTCTCCATGGATGCAAAGCTCGAGGGGGGGCGCGTTAGAATCATGTTATTTTCCAGTTTATTTCTTTTAAATTTTTATTATTTTATTCATGTTGTGTCTCAATCACAGCACCCTTCCTCCTCTTTCCAATCCCTCTCTTAAAAAAATTCTCCCGCATCTCACCCTCAGAGAATGGGATCCCTCCTTTCTTGGAAACCATCCCAAACAGGGGTATCTAGTCCCAGCAGGTCTAGACACATCCTTTTCCACTGAGGTCTAATCAGGCAATCTAAGTAGGGTCAGGGAAATCCACTGGCAAGGAACAGAAAATGACTGAGCACCCACTTCACTTGTTGGGAGACCAACATTAACATTGTGTGTGGACAATTTTCAGGGACAAACTTGTTCTTGAAATATCTTACATTCTTTATGTAGTACATTTCTATTTACATTAGAGGGTAAAGACTCAATAGAATAGGCTTTCAGTCCCCTTTAAGATACACATGATGCTCTAGTAAATTTTCTGCTGACACCAACTTCTATGGGCAAAATAGGAGCAGGTGCCCTTGGAGCAGCAGGGCACACTCTATTGAGCAGATTTGCATATGGAGTCATTATGTAACAGCCCAGGTTCCTTTAAGGTCAGCTGTCAGAAGCTGTAGGAAAAAAAATCTGGGTAACCCAGGGTTCCTCCTGCCATGCTATGTGTAGTTGGCTGAGAACGGCCTGGGTTCCTCCAGCTGGAAGTTAGGCCCAGGTGCTAAGTAAAGGACTCTCCATGGCTTCAAGGTTCCTCACGGTGCAGCCCCAACATACAAGGAAGTCTTTGGGTTTCCAAAACCGTTTTATTGGCATGGCAGATGGTGGATGGATATCGATGTGCTCCCCATAAAACCCAGGGTGGACTTGAGTTAAATAGGGAGAGAAAGAGTGGGAGGGTCTGGGGAGGAATGCTTAATAGGCTCCACCCTCTGGCCTTCAGGTACCTCATTAGTATGTATCATGCCCACTGAAGGGTGAAGGTGGAATGGAGATTAGACCTCATGTCAGGCCCAACAAGGAGCCTAAGAAGCATCCTCTCTTCCAGCTCTCAGAGATGGAGTCAGACACACTGTTACTATGGGTGCTGCTGCTCTGGGTTCCAGGTAAGAATGCAGAGAAGTGTTGGGAGCAACCTCTGTGTCCATTATAACATTCCATGAGTCTGTGCTCTCTTGATCATTATAATTAGGGCATTTGTAAATGATTTTAAGTTTTCCAGTTTCCCTAGATTTTCTGGTTTCTCAGATTTATGTATATTATTTAAATGTTACAAGTCTAAAGGTCCTTTGTTAATAGGGTTTATACATATATAGTAATAACCTGTCCCATGTGTTTATTATTTCAGGTTTAGCTGCAGCATTGTGCTCACCCACTCTCCACTTTTGACTTTCCTATCACTCACTTAGAATTTACTGTTTCATTTTTAAAAGTTTCAAATTTAAAAAGGATAATAAATAGAAATTTTATAATTTGAAAAATAATGAAAAAATATGTTTACTGTCGGTTGTGCATACACATGTTTCTCTGTCTCTCTGTCTTTCTCTCTCTCTCTGTCTCTGTAGGTCAAAGGACAACCAGCAGAAGTTAGTTCTTTCTTTCCACTAGGTGGTATCTGGGAATCAAATTGTAACTTTATCTTTCCTGGTAAAGCGTGATTAAAATTACCAGCCTGAGGTACTATTTTTTGCCATTTTTTATTATTTTATTTTTTTACTTATTACTTTACATACCTCTCATTGTTCCCCCTCCTGGTCACCCTCCTACAAACTTCCTCCTTCCTTGTCCCTTCTCCTCTTATTGTGTGAGGGACATGGTATCATTTTTTAAAATGGTAAAGTAATATTCCATTGTTTAAGTGTATCATAATTTCTTTATTTCTCTTTTTTATTTACATTTTATTTACATCTCAGATGCCATCTGCTTTCCCCATTTCCCTTCCCTAGAAAACCCCTATCCCATGCCCCCTTTTCCTTTTTGATTTTTATACAATTTTTTAAAATGTTAATCAAAGGCTTTATAAGTTTGGTAATGCTCGATCAGAAGTGTAACACAATACCCAACCTAGATATATGAACTATCTTTGACTGGTGGAGACATGTGAACATCTGCCTCCATCCCCCCCTCTCTCTTTTTCTCTCTCATTACCTAGCTTCTTCTCTCCTTCATCTCCTCTCCTTACTCCATCTCTTCCTCCCAGTACTCCTTCCCCCTTAGCTCCTCCTACATATCACCTTTCCTGTTAAAATAAAACTTTTTTTCTCAAAATACAATTAGAGCATATTTATTCCTAATTGTACCAGTGAGGTACAAGATAGTCCTAATACCCAGTCCATCATTTTGTTGACTAACCAGAACCTCTGTTATCTCTCCTAACTAAAACACTTAGTTTTGAACCTGGCTTTTTACTTGGCTTTAGAATGAATGGCAGCTGAACACCATCCACTCAGATCTTTCTCTCAAAGTAAATAGCCAGGATTGGCTATGAGACTATAGGTTTTCAACCCCGTCAGAAATCCAGAATGACTGAGTTAACTGAAATTATGGGAAGCACTAAAGATATCTTCTAAGACTTAGCCAATTTATAGAGACATCTGAACACCTGGAAAGCCCCTGTTCTACCGAATGTTGGAGCATCAAATCTTCAGCCTTCTGGCCCAGAATCATCTGACAGACCATAGTGATGCAGAATTATTAAGGGCTGATTACTCTGTCTAGGCAGATATAATCAGTTGACTACTCTGCAAGTGTGTCCTTTTCTGGGCAGTAATTTGTCTGTAGATGGAAATAGGCAATTCTTGCCTAGTGGCTGTCACCACACAACTGGAGTATCTCCAAGGATGCTCAATTTCTTCTTAGAATCCATGACAGGAAACTGTCAGGAGCAGACAGGTCTCTAATCAAAACGAACATTAATATATAAATATTTGTAATGTCAATTCTATGGATTTCTGAAGTTTTGAAAACCACCTGTCCATTTAAGGTAACCTGGACTGTTGTCTGTTAACTCCTCTCAGTTATTTCTAAATAAAATACAGAAAACACCCTAACATTAAACTCAAAGCCATGAATATGCTATAGTCCCTTAACTCATAGGCTAACCATCCCAAATCAGTTAAAAATGTTAAAGAAGGACTGGGTCTAAGCCTTGTATTGCCTTGTATTCCTAAATGTGTTATACAGGCACAATGCCTATGAGAGTATCAATATTCATCTCACTTTTATATCAATAAGAAGCTCATACCAATGAAAATCATAAGTTTGAAATCAAAGTAAATTTTGTACCGTTTAAGAAATTATAGCTTCATCTTGATATTAATTATAGAGATTTCTACCAATAGGTTATGGCTATGCAATAAGTCCTAGCTAGTCCTCCCTGTTCCGAGAAAACCACTACTTTTCCCTAGAAAGACAGACCAATATTAACCACCTTAGTCTTGACAGATTTTGTGTATGTATATGTGGAGAGGTATAGGTATATGTATGATTGACGGCTCAGAGCCATTAGAAGAGGGCAACAGATTTTACAAATCTGGAGTCACAGGAGTTTTTGATCTAGTTGAAATGAGTGCTGGGAACGAAACCAAAACCAGGGTCCTTTATGACATCGGGAAGCAGAGGTTTTCCTTTTAGGATCCTCTGTAGGGCTGGATTAGTGGAATGATATTTTTAAAATTTGTTTATATCATGGAACATCTTGGTTTCTTCATGTATGGTGGTTGAAAGGTTTGCTGACTATAGTAGCCTGGACTGGCATTTGTGTTTTCTTAGTGTCTGTATGACATCTGGCTTTTAGAGCCTCTGTTGAGAAGTTTGTTATAATTCTGACAGGTCTTCCTTTATATATTACTTTGCCTTTTCCCTTATTGCTTTTTAATATTCTTTCTTTGTTCTGTTCATTTAATGTTTTGATTATTATGTGATAGGAGGATTTTCTTCTCTACTTGGTGTTCTATAGGCTTGTACATTATAATATATCTCTTTCTTTAGGTTATGGACATTTACTTCTATGATTTTGTTAAAGATGTTTTCTGACTCTTTGATTTGTGAATCTTCACCATATTCTATTTCTATTATTCTTATGATTGATATTTTCACTGAGTCCCACATTTCCTGGATGTTTTGGGTTAGGAGCTTTTTATGCCTTGTATTTTCTTTGACTCTTGTGATAATATCTTCTTGGGATTTTCTATGCCTGGGATTTTCTCTTCTGTCTCATGTATTCTTTTGGTGAAAGCCAAACTTTCAACCACTGTCTGTAGCTCACAATCTCTTTCATATGTTTTCTATCTCCAGGGTCCCCTCCATTTGTAGTTTCTTTATTGTTTCCATTTTTATTTTTAGGACTTTGAATGTTTTGTTCAGTTCCTTCACTGGCTTGATTGTATTTACTTGTATGTATTTAAGGGATTTTTTTTTGTTTTCCCTTTAAGGGTTTCCACCTGTTTTTGATTTACTATATTTATTTAATAGAACTATTTATAAACTTCAGAGCACACTTACCTACCCACCCTGCTCCTTATCTCCTGTCCATGCTAGAAAATTACATATATATATGTAATTTTATATATATGTATATATATATATATATGTATATATATATATATATATATACATATATATATATATGTAATATATATATATATATATATATATTCATAATTATAGTGTTGTTTTTCTGCAAAAAACACAATGCTGTCAATGTCTTTGATTTTGAATTGAAGCCTGTCATGAGAGATTCTAAACACCTGTTTCAGAACTCTTAAAGTCGTTCTCAAGCTTCTATGTTGACTTCATTCCCAGTGATTTTTTTTGTCTTTGATGGTATTCCTTTGCCTTTCATTTAACCTGGATACTCTTACAACCCTGTGACCAGTCAATTTACTTCCTTATTTAATGTCGACTTTGCATAGGTCCCTAGAGTCCAACCCAGCTGTCCATGATTTATAAACCAGGCTTTGCAGTGAGACCTGAATTAAATCAGACAGGCAGGAACATCAAGATGGAGTCACAGACCCAGGTTTTCATATTCCTGTTGCTCTGGGTGTCTGGTGAGACATTTAATAGTTTTAAAAAATCTTAAAAATAGTTCATTTGTAATGAAACAGCTATTTTCTATAGGAAGTCAATAGTAACCAGACAATACATTAGGAAAAAGATTTTAGATTCTATCATTTGTTTCATGAAGTATTTGTTTGTATATATGTATATTCATTGTTTATTTCTGATTGCAGATGCTGATGGGAACATTGTATGATCCAGTCTCCCAAATTCATATCCACATCAGTAGGAGACAGGGTCACCATGACCTGCAAGGCCAGTCAGAATGTGGGTACTGCTGTAGCCTGGTACCTTCAGAAACCAGGGAAGTCTCTTGAACTGCTTATTTATGGAACATCCAATCAGTACACTAGGGTTCCTGATCACTTCATAGGAAGTGGATCCAGGACAGATTTCACTCTCACCATCAGCAATGTGCAAGCTGAAGACCTAATAGATTATTACTGTCAGCAGGTTACAACTATGCTCCCACAGTGCTTCAGCTTCCTACACAAACCTCCTCTGTGATTCTAAACAGCTGCCTGCACTACATATCCCCAAACCTACACACTTCCTTTTCTTCCTGAAGCTTCTATAGTTATCTGAAGCAAAGTTTGGTAGAAAAATAATTAATAGATTCTTTGATTTTGAAAGTTTTTATGGAAAAATGAGGTGAAGACATTTATGTCTTTTTTTTGTTTAAATTCTGTGTATTGAACATGGCAAGTTATATCTTATATTCTGGGATGAAAAATTTAACCATGAGTCTCTATGGGCTAAAAACAAAAGCCTCTGCTATATTCCTACTGGAAAACAGAGAAAACAGCCTGGCTTTTGTTTTGCTCAGCTTTGAGAGGTCTTCTCTCTTTGAATCCTGGCAATATCTCTCAATTTCTTGTTTATTTTGTCACCCTTTCCCTCCAATGTACTTTCAATCCCTAGTCTTCCACCTATTTCCATGTGATATACACATGTGCCCACTCACATGCACACACACACACACACACACACACACACACACACACACTTTTATGAATCTGTAAAAATTTAGGATGCAAAATCAGAGAAAGCATGATGTTTGACTTCTTAAGTAACATATCTGATCTATGCATCCTATTCCTAGCCCACGCCTCTGCTGTCTTCTTTTCTACTTTCCTATAACCACACATCCCTAGACCTACCATTTCCCTTTCTGCCTGCAACTGCTATGCCTAGCTGTTGCAAAGTTTGGCAGAAAATTAATGAACAGATCATTTGAATTGGGAAGTCTTATCCAAGTACTGTGATACCTCATTCTGTAGTACACTACACTAATGGTAAGTATTATTTTGTATCATGAGAGTTGTGTTTGTTTTTCTGTATTGTGGGGTGATAGGCTGTGAGGAGCAGCTGGGTACCTGGTTGAATACAGGCATCAAACACCAGAGAACCTAAAGGGATGGTAGGTGTTTGGTCTTGCTCCTGGGCCCTGGTTTCCTTCACTTAGCGTCAGCCATCCACTTCTCCTCTCAAAGAAATATGTGTTGCTTTTGGTCACATAGCACAGGTAGAGGGCATGACAATAGGCTGCAGAGCCTCAAGTGATCTCCATATTTATGAGATACCTAAAAGCCAGAGTACATAGCCAGTTATGTATTACATTCCAGACTCTCCTACTTGCAAAAGATATTTAACATCAGGCCTGCCCTGAGGACACAGGGTACAGCTACATCCACTTTCTGCCATGACAATAAAACCATGGACATTCTCTCACACTTGGGGCTCACTGTGGAGGACCATAGAGACATTCTTCAACTACCAAACCACTGCCCAATCTCTCCCTGGAGGACTTCTCTATGTTCTAGCCATGGAGGCCTGCCAACTCAAGCGAACTAGCTGAGTCAGCCATGACCCAACCCAGCAAGTGGCCTCAAGCAAGAGTCTCATCTACCCCATAGGCTGCTGCCAGAGCTTTTCCCCCTTACCCCTTTTGACTGTGGTCTGGTCCAACCTGCATGTGCCCCCCCATCTCCAGTCTCAGTCTTCTGAGGTCTCTCAGAGGTACCTGGGAGCCCAAGGGCTGAGACCATCCAGTCTCCCACCAGCCACCTCAGCCCGGAGACCTCAGACCCATGAGCTCCACCCCCATGGGACCTCAGATGGGGATCTCCCCATGCCCGGAGTGGAACTCAGTGGCTTTCCCTAGCCCCGTGTCTGCCAGACACCATATGGAGTGAACTCAGTCAAATTCCTGTGCTTCTGCCTCCCTGAGTCACCTGAGGTGGCAGACACACAGGACCCACAAAGCAGCCCAACAGGACCCAAACCCACACATGGGGAACACTAACCTACACTGTCTTATAATAATTAACAGTATTTGATATTTGTTGAGAGAAATACTTTGTACTTCAATAAAATAAAAACATTATGTTAACTAATTGCAAACATTTATTAACTTAAATTAGTTGAAAATATTTTGTTCTTGTTATTCAGTTTTGAATTAAGTATCACTGCTTATGAAACAGGCAGGTGGATTTTGATTTCACAAATTACTTTCATAGATTCTAGGGAGTTTCTGCTGCAGTATGTTTTCACTTTACCTCCCAAATGGACCCCAATTTCAGTCACCTCCCCAATACTCTCTTGCTCCATACAGCCCCCCACCAATGGCTTCTGTTTTCATCCCTACCTTCCCCTAATCTACATGTAATACATATTCTATTTCACCCTTCTTAGGGAGATTCAAGCATGCATCCTTCCTTGAACCTTCCTTGTTACTTAGCTTTTATGACTCTGGATTTTAGTATAATTATCTGTTACTTGACAGTGACTATTTGTACATTAATGAACACATACCATGTTTGTTTTCCTGTGTCTGGGCTACATCACTCAGGAAGGTATTTGTTTTTGTACTTTCACAGATTTGTTTGCAAATCTCATAATATTATTATTTTTTTAAATCTGAACAATTGTCCGTTGTGTAAAATTACCGCAGTGTATCTTGAGGTAGCTTGATTACCACTTTTCTTAGGAAAATTCATACTGATTTTCATAGTGGCTGTAAAAGTTTGCACTCATACCAATAATGGAAGAGTTTTCTCATTGCTTCCCATTCTTTCCAGCATGAGCTGTCACTTGTGATTTTGATAATAGTCATTCTCACGGGTGTAAGATGAAATCTCAAAATAGTTTGATTTGCATTTCCCTGAAGGCTAAGGAGGTGTCACCTTTCAAGTATTTCTCAGCCATTTAAGATTCCATTGCTTAGATGTGTACATGATTTTTCCAGTATAAATTTTAATTTTAAAACTAAGGCATAAGTTACTGTATTGAGACCAAAAGGAAGTTACTAATGTATGTATGTGTGTTGTATAAAAGTAATTCATAAAATTAAAAGTTCATGGGCTGGAGAGATGGCTCAGCTGTTAAAGGCTAGGCTCACAACCAAAAATAAAATTAAAAGTTCATGTTAATTTTCAATTATGTCCTTTAGCTAAGAAATTCATTATTATAAAATTTTAATTTTAAAAATGAAATAAATAGATACCCCCACAAAACCAGGCCCAATTATAAATAAGCTGAATAACAATTGACATCCAGGGAAGAGAAATTTCCCTGAGAATTCCCTTCTTTTTCCTTTCCAGGTAAAAATGAATTACCCATGATGTCTGCTGTTAGGAGTTCTAATCCTGATGCCGGCCTCTGGACTTATACTACTCAGACTTTCGATGGCCTGTTGACAAGGACATCAAACAGCTAGAGATTGACATCACTAATTTAAAGAAATCCCTTGTTTCCCTGTCTGGAGTGATCTCCAAAAATTGCAAAGGACTTTATTGGACTTGATTTACTCTTACAATAGAAAAGACTGTGTACAACTGTAGACTGTGTACAGCCCTTAATGAAGAGTGTTGCTTTTACATAGACAAAACAGGGATGATTAGAGATAGCATGAAAAAGGTCAGAGAAGGTCTTGAGATAAGACAGAGAGAGAAAGAGAAAGATGAGAGCTGGTATAAGAACTGGTTTTCAACCTCTCCATGGTTGTCAACCCTACTTCCTTCCATCTTGGGACCATTAATTGGGTTATTTTTACTTATTTCTTTTGGTCCCTGGGCCTTAAATAGGCTGACTAACTTTGTGAAACAACAGATAGATAATCTGATAGCAAAATCTATTCAGATACATTACCATAGGTTAGCTATGGAGGAGCACAAGACCCAAGTTGAGCTTGTTACTCTATCCAGGTGTTCCCAAATCCCATCTCCACCCAACCCAATAGGGGACTTCCTCCCCTATGCCAAGCATATAGGGGCTACCCAGAACCCCCACTGACTGGTGATCTGAATTTTTGCTTAGGCTGTGAGGCTAAGCACTGCAAGGGAATATAAATAAAAGTTAAAAATATCTTTCTGCGTTCCCTGAGGGACAAGCATGACTGCATAGGGGTTGATGTCAAAAGTATCCCCTCTGAGGAAAAAGACATTGGGATAGGTATGGCCCTCATGCCTTACTGTACAACAACAGGAGTACTGGAGCCATTACAAGGTCCCCTTTAATTACTGGAGGTCAGGCCTCTATCCCTACCTTGGCAAGATTAGAATCACCACAGTCCTTCTATACTTGGAGAAGGAAGGAGATGTCAGGGGCAGCCCTGCTTATATACTGAAGGCCTAAAATCAGCCATAAGCCTAGAATCAGCAATAGGCCTGACATACATGCCTGCTAACACAAAGTCTTTAGTCTCTGTGGAAAAACACTGAAACAGATGGCTATAAGCTATTGTAACCAGGCAGCGTTTGTGGAAGTTTACCAGCCTGAGTAGTCATAGACCTTGTAAATAGGCAGCCTTGGCAGATAGTACCAACTTAGATAAGGACAAGTGAATCATAGGCAGAGTCATAGTGGCCTGTACCCTGAACCTACACCCAGCTGATACCCTGTTTTGAAAGATATCTGTACTCCCCCTGACCACCTATGCTCCTGTGTCATTCCCTTCCCCACATCCTGCATTTTTCTTTAAAAGTAAAAATTATGATTTGATAAAAAAGAAATCCTAGTAAATATAATAATTTTGTGTGTTACTATTTAAAACAAAAAACATTAGCATCAAAATAAGTCCCAGAATTTATTTAAACTGAAAATATACTGTATCTGAATCTATAGGGCACAATGAAGACATGCCTAAGGGGAAAGTTTATAGCACTAAATGCCTACCTCAAAAATTTTGAGGACTCTCAGGTTTACAACTCAATGATAAGCCATATGCTTTGCTTTGGAAAAATGAACAATAACAACTGAAACCCACAGAACAGTAAACAGGAAGAAACATGCAATATCATGCTATAAATTAATAACTATATTATTTTCTTTTTCTATCTTTGAAATTAAATAGTTACAATGACTATGACATACATATCTTTCTGTTTGTTATAGTTACAGAAGAAAAATTACAGGTTAATATCAGAATTAGATGACAATTTTAGTTCAACACTGACCCCACCCTAGACTCCAATTTGTGGAATACAATTTATTTTATTTCTTTCATTTCATCAGTAACACATACATCATTCAACAATGTATTCTTTAATTGACAGGCATTTACGTGCTTAATGAGTCTTCTATTGTTGTTTATATCTAGTGGTCAGACAAAATGTACGGTATTATTTCAATTTTTTTATGTTTGTTCAAACTTGCTTTACTCCTTACTATGCAATTAATTTTGGAGAAAGTTTCGTGAACTGCCTAGAAGAATTATATTTTTTGTATTTTGGTGAAATGTTCTACAGATATCAAGTTATTTGTTTTATGATGCAATATACTCTGTATTTTTATATTTATAATGCTTCACTGTTACTTTTTTTCTAGGATGACATGTCTATCTGTGAGTGTGGGATATGAATATCATCCACTATCACTTTGCTGGAGTTAGTCTGTAGTTTTTGATCTCATCATATTGTTTTAAGTAACTGTATATGCCTGTGTTGGTTTTGTATTTGTTTATACTTGTAATATTCTCTCGATGGATTCATCTGTTATCATATAAAAATTACCCATCTTTATTTGTTCTATTTTTCATTCAAAGTTTATTTTGTTGGACATTATAATATCTATACATTCTACCAACATTGTACTATATTATGGTTATTCATTTTATTGTGTGATTGAAAGAGGGAGAGGAGCAATTGGAAGCTCAAAGGAAGTCTGTATCTAGCAGCTGGTGATCTGTTCCAAGAACTGCTACTGCTGATACCATATCACACATTTGACAGCATCTTATATTATCTATACTTTCATAAATAATCAGTTCTAAATGTTAGGTAAACTGAAAAGAAACAAACATTTATTTTAGATCAAACAATTCAAGTAAATTAAATTATTAAAGTTATTAGTATTTATTATTTAGCAAATGCACTATTTACAGGAATAACTATACAAACTATATATTTATATTTTGATTGTCAATCATTATTTCAGTGTATTTTGTGAAAGGTGATTTATTACCACCTTTATTCCAAAGACAGTATCACAATGTCATTTGGGATAGTTTTAAACATGTATTTGGTGTATGCTTTTTTTTTCCTTCCTCCTCTTCCTTCCTTCCTTCCTTCCTTCCTTCCTTCCGTCTTCCTTCCTCTCTCTCTCTCTCTCTCTCTCTCTCTCTCTCTCTCTCTCTCTCTCTCTTTCTTTCTTTCCTTCTTTCTTTCTTCATTTGCAAGCAATCCAGCCATTGTTGCTCCCTCCTCTTGTTCCCCCTCCCACAGTTTCTCATCTTCTTTCTCCTCCCTTGCCTCTGAGAGGGTACTCCCTTCCTCACTAGGCCTTCCCCTTCCCTGAGGCCTCAAGTCTCTGGAGGATTAGGAGCCCACTGAGGACAGACTAGGAAGTTCTTTGATATAAATGTGCCAGGGGCCTCAGACCAGCCTGTGTATTCTGCCTGGTTGGTGGCTCACTCTGAGTTTCCTGGGGTCTGGGTTAGTTGACACTGCTGGTCTTCCTATAGGGTTGCCCTCCCCTACAGCTTCTTCAATTCTTCCCCTAATTCAACCATAAGGGTGTCTTACTTCAGTCCAAGCGTTGGGTGTAAGTGTCTGCATCTGTTTCTGTCAGCTGCTGGCAAGGCCACTCAAAGGTCAGCCATGCTATGCTCCTGCCTTCAAGCACATAATAGCAACAGTAACAGAATATGTGGTTCATTTAAATAATGGAATACTATCCATCTATTAGAAATGAGGACATTATGACTTTTGCAGGCAAATGAATGGAACTAGAAAATATTATCCTGAGTATGTAACCCAGCCAGAGCCAAAAAACATGCATGGTATGCACTCACTGATGAGTAGATATTAGCTGAAAATACAGAATGTCCATGTTACAACCCACAAAACATAAGAAGTTAAAGAAGAAGGAAGGCCTAAATGAGGATGCTTCAATCTCACTTAGAAGAAGAAATAAAATAATCATGTGATGCAGAAGGAAGGAGAGACCTGGTGGGAGAGGGGATGGGAAGGTGAGAAGGTCAGAACCAAGTGTCAGGGGAGACAGGAGAGAAGACCAGATGGCCAGGAGAATGAATGGTAATATGCAGCTGCTGGAGGTGAGGTAGAGGGGTAAACTTTAGAAAGTTCCAGAGACTTAGTATAAGAGAGACTCCCAGGACTCTGTGGGTGTTCTTAGCCAAAATTCCCAAGAGTGAGAATATGGAACCTGAAGAGACCATCTAGAGCAGTTAGGCAGGGCCAAGTGGAGGAATGGAGACACTAGGATTCATTTACACACTTTCTTCCATTCACTGTCTTATCTGTCTATGTCAGAGCACACAGGTTTACTTTTTCAGTGATTTTCTTTTTTCAGTGATTTTCTTCATTCTCCATCATGATTATTGAGTTAGAAGGCATTTGTGGAGCTGAATAGATGTCTCATTGATCAAGCACATTCTTTGGTTGCTCTTCCAGAGGATCTATGTTCAATTCCCAGCACACACATGGTGGCTCACAATGATCCATAATTATAGTTTCAGGGCATGTGACCCCTTCTTGGGGCTTCTGCAGGCACCAGGCACATATACTACACCTAGACATGCATGTATCAAAAAAAGCCATAGACATAAGTATATTAAAGAAAAAAATCACAATATTTTTATTTTTCTACCTGTATATCATTATAGCTGTTGAAGCTGATAGATTATGAATGAATGTGTGCATCTTGGAATATATCTTTTGTGCATTTTGGAATAGTTGTCAAACAACCTTCAGAGATGACTGGCTGCTTTGAGTTCTCCAACCTCATCCTTTTACACAGATTTAGAGAAATTATACAGGCCCCCATGAGATGTGCAGCACCTGTGGAATCTTGGCCTCCTTAAGCAGGGTACATTTTGTTCATGGATGTCACTCTATGTTTAGTTTTCCTATAACTTGAATGAACTTCCACATTCTCAAGCACCACCCTGATGATAATCAGTGTGATATTTGTCTCAGGTCCACTGCCATATAACCTGTTAGCAATGTCAGCTGGAAGCTTTATAGATCAGGATTTGGGGAAACTGGTTTTTGAAGAAGTCAAACCAAATAGACGTTTCCACTACTATATGGGATTTTATGAGTAGACCTGACAAGATATATAGATAGTCCTAGATGAATAAGGAAGTTTACTTGAGAAAGAAATTCAAGGTCATATACAATATGGTCATCTATTTCATTGAACCAATATTCACAATGTTTAGTTGTAGGTCTCTGCATCTGTTTTTGACAGCTGCTGGGTGGAGCCTCTCAGAGGATATGCTAGGCTCCCCTCTATGCCCTTTTAGCCTCCCCATCCTGGCCTGCTGGGTCCTCCAGCATGCCCAGCAGCTGTGAGGTCTCACCTTTCCTTGCTGTGCTCCATCTTCAGGTCCACACAGTCATCAGCAAACATGGAGGCCTGAAGCCATCAGGGACTACCAGGTGAGACTCCAAACCCAATTCTCTGTCTGTTGGCCTTTCCAGGAAAACCTGGCAGGGAGTTTCCTCTATTCTTTCTGCACTTCATGTCCTGGTCCATAACTCTGCCTGCTTCCAGGATATCCAGGTCAGTTTCCCATGCCCCAATCACCTGCCTTTTTCTCCAGCAAGCTCAGCAACTGTGAGGTCTACCCTGCCTTCTGTGTTTCATCTTATGTTCCATACCTCTACCAGCAATCCTGGAGGCCTGCAGTCATCAGGGACTACCAGTTTTGCTTCCATCCCTGAAGGCCTGCTGCAAACAGAACATCCACCAGTCTGAAGTCATCAGTGACCACCAGCTCTGCCTCTATCCCTGGAAGCCTGCTGCCACTCAGGACAACCAGCTTTACTTGCAATCCCTGTAGCCTGCTGCCATCAGGAGACTTTACTAGCTTTACCTGTATACCTGAATGCTTGAGGGACCATCAGGCCTGCCAACACCAGAGATTGGAAGCCTTTTCCTTCCCTCCCTCCCTCCCTCCCTCCCTCCCTCCCTCCCTCCCTTCCTCCCTCCCTTCCTTTCTTCCTTCCTTCCTTCCTTTCATTGGATATTTTATTTATTTATATTTCAAATATTTTTCTTTTTCCCAGTTTCCCCTCCAGAAATCCCCTATCCCATTCCCCCCATCCCTTGCCTCTATGAGGGTGCTGACAGCCTTCATAGGAACAAGGGCCTCACCTCTCATTGATGCCTGACAAGGCCATCCTCTGAAACATATGCAGGTGGGGCCATGGATCCCTCTTTGGTTGGTGGTTTAGTCTCTGGTAGCTCTGGGTGGTCTGGTTGGTTGATATTGTTTTTCCTATGGGGTTCCAAACCCCTGAAGCTGATTGGGAGCTTTCTTAATCCACAAGCTGTCTCTGTTATGTTGATATGTTAGCAGTTTATAAATGAGATCTGAACATGCTTATCACAAATTATTTAATGTTTAATACCTGGAAAGTTGCTGTATAAAATTATATATTTAGTGCAAAACAAAAAAAATGCGTATTGATTAAATGCGTATTTAATTTCAATAATATTCCTGTTTCATGTTAGCACATTAATATCAGATGAATTATTTACTTTGAATATCAAATACTGTGAGCTGTTTTGTAGTCAGTTGATTAATGATATACATCTGAAGTCTTGTTTCCATGCAGAGAATAGACTGGCCTCGAATTTATGTAAACAAGGTTGGCTATAATCTCATGGTTCTCCTGCTTCTGTCTCTCCAGTTTTGGGGCACTTTGTCATGATATTTTGTTTACTATTCTGTTTCTTGTATGTTACACGTAATACTAGATTTATAATTCACCTCATATATACTGTCATAATTCACTAACCTGAATTCAGGTGGTTATTTTATGTCTCTTTTTGTTATTGATCTTCCTTCACACTCAAATATTTTTTTTAGATGTATACAATCTCTGATGTTATGGTCTACTGGTTTCTGTAAATTCATTATTTTATTTAGAGTGGCTGTGCCCCCTTGTGGAGAATTTTTGAAGAGTGAGCAAGGCCATATTTAGCCAGTTTTAATACTGCTAATTTCTAGACTTCTTTAGAATATGCTTTTGTGGAATAAACCTATTGGTATTGCTGGTTTCCAGTCATGATGAGGTGAAGAAACCTGGTTTGCTTTATTCTTTGCCATTTCCCCAAAGTTATAACCCTCATTAAGTTCCCTGAAGTTGTGGGAAACATGTTTGTTAGTTTCTGTTGGGTTTGCCTTTTTTGAGATTAAATCTTCTCTGATCCTGGGCTTAAGTTAATGTCCCTCAGGATTTCCACAGAGCTAACTTGGGCTTCTGTTTGCATCTTTGTTCCATGTTTATCTTGGAAGTTGGAGCCCTAATATTTGAGGTATTGTTCATATTCTCCATTATAAGAATCAATTTGGAGATGGGAGACAATGAACAAATTTAGCTTAAATATTTTTTTGACTTTCCTCGTTCCCTTCCTATCCATCAGTATCTGTTATAGGAAATTTTTATTACTCTGTGTCTTGTGTTCTTGTGATTTTTCTCAGGATTTCTTATCTAGAATTGTCAATCTGAGATAGGCCTCCTAAAATTTCTACAAAGTCACCTGATGTAAATATGTCTTGGATTTTAATCCAAACCTATTAGATCTTGTAGTAAATTTCTGTGGCCATGATTGGCCAATCACTTTCAGTGCTTTCTTATAATTTTTCTGTTGGCATTTTTGCCTGTTGGTTGACACCAGCCACTCTCATGCACTGCCCAGGCATTTGTTTTTTATTTTCTGTCTACTTTGCATGGTTTCCTCCTGCCTGGCCCAGCTGCTTCAAATTTATTAACCAGGCCTTTGCCTTGTGACTGAACTGCATCAGACAGGCAGGAGGAGCAAGATGGAATCACAGACCCAGGTCCTCATGTTCCTGCTGCTCTGGGTATCTGGTAAGAAATTTAAAGTATTAAAATATTTTCAAAGTTTCATCTTCGTATAAGAAATTTGCAATATGTGCCAGTGTGCAATATTTCCTACATAATAATGTTCTGACATTATGACATTATAAGGACATTTAAATGACAAATTTCAACTGTTATTATAATCTGTGTTTGTGTATGTATGTGTGTCCACTGTCTATTCATTATTGCAGGTACCTGTGGGGACATCATGATGACTCAGTCTCCATCCTCCCTGGCTGTGTCAGCAGGAGAGAAGGTCACTATGAGCTGCAAGTCCAGTCGGAGTCTTTTTTGGAATGGAAACAACTACTTGGCCTGGTACCAGCAAAAACTAGGACAGTCTCCTAAACTGCTGTTCTATTATGCATCCACCAGAGCATCTGGGGTCCCTGATCGCTTCATAGGCAGTGGATCTGGGACAGATTTCACTCTGACCATCAGCAGTGTGAAGGATGAAGACCTAGCAGTTTATTACTGTCAACACCATTATGATAGCCTTCCCCCACACAGTGCTTCAGTCTCCTACATAAAACTCCTTGAGTGTTTAAACAGATGTGTACATGACATGGCCCTGGGCATGCACACTTCCTTCTTCTGCTTCAGAGCTGGCATGCCTGAATTAATGAAGAAAAAGTTTTATAGAGCCCAGTAAAAAATAATGTGTTCAATGCCTCTTATGTTTTTTGGTATAAAAATACTACACACCAAAATGTAGAAAAAACCTACAGTATTATTTTTCTATTCCCCCTGTAAAAATTTACCACAAACTATGTTGATTGAATATGAGGGATTTATCTTTTTGTAATTCTATAAACTTGGTATTCAATATAATACCCTATGGGCTGATGTGGTGATGTCGGTAAACTGTGTTCTGGTTAGAAGTATATAGAAAAAATTGTTTTTTGCATTTTCTAGTTCCTAGATATAGGAGGAGCTAGGGTGGGAGGAGTAAGGAGAGGAAGAGGAAAAGAAAGAGGAGGAGCTAGAGAGAGAGCAGAGATTTAGGAGTGATGGAGAACCTTGCAGGTATGGAGATCAGTCATGGCTAACAACTTTTATTTAGGTTAGCTAATTGGAAAACAACTCTCTTTTTATGGGCATATTGTTCTTGAGCATTACTAAATATATAAAGCCTTTGATTAATCTTTTAGTACTAGAGTCTCAGTTTCTTACTGGGTCCGCATGGATGGCAGGATGGTCTGGGCAATGCTCAGCCTTGCAGAGACAGTGTTGAAGATAGGCAGAGCCATCTCCCACGATGGTGTCTCGTGGGTGGCAGGGCTGGTGTTTCTGGCTTGCCTTTTCTAGCTGCAGCACACATGTGGCCTCTGGCCACCTAACATGGCTGTGAGCTAGGCAGAGCTGCCAAGCCTAGACAGTTGACTTGACTGGTGACCATTTTTAAATAATTACTACAACACCTAGAAGGTTTTTTATTACTTCCTTAATGATATCCATCTTTTTAAAACTTTATTTCTTTTTTATAAGTTTTTTATTAATCATTCCATTTGTTTACATCTCACATGATAATCCCACTTTTCATTTTTTCCTCTACCAACCCCTCTTGCTACATATGCCCTCCCCCTCTCCTTTGCTTGTATGAGTGTGGTCCCACACCCACCCATACTCTCCTGCCCCACTGCTCCAGCATCCCCATACACTGGGACATCAAATCTGCCCAGGACCTAAGGCCTCCTCTTCCTATTGCTGTCAGGCAAGGCAATCTTTTGCTACATATGTATCTGGAGTCATGGATTCCTTCAAGTCCACTCCTTTCTTGGTGGTCTAGGGAGCACTGGATGGTCAGGACTGCCTATGTTGTTTTTTTTCAATTCGGTTGTAGCCCCCCTCTGCTCCTTCAGTCCTTCTGCCAGCTCCCCCACCAGGTTCCCTGATGGTCTGATGGTTTCATCCAAGCATCCACATATGCACTGGTCTGTTACTGGCTGGACTTCCCAAGGAACCACCACAGTAGGTTCCTGTCAGCAAGCGCCTCTTGATCATGGCAACAGTGTTTGGTTTGGTGTATGCAGATATGATGGATACCAGGGTGGGGAAGTCCCTGGTTGGCCCTTCTTTTAGAGTCTCTTCCTTTTTTTGTTTCTGATCTTCCTTTGGACAGGAACATTTCTGGGTTAAAATTTTGAGATGGGTGGGTGTCCCTATCCCTGTACCGGGAGGCCATACCTATCTACTGAAGGTGATCTCAATTGGTTCTCTCTCCCCCTTCTCTGTGCAGTTTGAGTAAAGTCATCCCTGATGGGACCTAGGATCCACATGTTTCCCTGGTGCTGGGACCCTCTAGTGGCTATCCCCAATTCTTCACCCCTCCTCTACATATTTTTGTTCAATTTCCTCACCCTTTCTCTGTACCTCTCTCCCATCTCCTCCAATTTCTGATACTGCCACCTTTATTTCTTGCCCCTTCTTTATCCCTCCCTGGTCCCACTCTTTCTCTACCTTTCACAACCATTCTGTTTCCCACTCAATGCAGGAATGAAGGATTCACACCCTGGTTTCCTTATTTCTACACTCCATATTGTCAGTGGTACCTATGGTACAATCATGGGCGTTGTGAGCTTTGGGGCTAATATCCACTTATTAGTGAGTACATACAATGTGGGTTCTTTTGTGTCTGTGTTACGTTACTCAGGATAATATTTTCTAGGTTCATCCATTTGTCTGTGAATTTTTTGAAGTCATTGTTTATAATTGTTGCTTAGTACTCCATTGTGTAAATGTACCACGTTTTCTGTATCCATTCCTCTGTTGAAGGACATCTGAATTCTTCCCATTTTCTGGCTATTATAAATAAGGTGGCAATGAACATAGTCGAGCATGTGTCCTTGTTATATGTTGGAGCATCTTTTGGATATAGGCACAGGAGTGGTATAGCTGGTTCCTCCAATAGAACTATTTCCAATGTTCTCAGCAACAAACAGCCTGATTTCCAAAGTGATTTTACCAGCCTGCAGTCCCACTAGCAATGGAGGAATGTTTCTCTTTCTCCACATTTGTGCCAACATCTACTGTCACCTGTGTTTTTTATCTTAGCCATTCTGACTAGTGTGAGGTGGAGTCTCAGGGTTGTTTTGATTTGTATTTCCCTGAAGACTAAGAATGTTGAACATTTCTTTATGTGCTTTCTTTTTTATTGAATATTTCATTTATTTATATTTCAAATGTTATCCCCTTTCCAAATTTCCCCTCTGCAAAACCTCTATCCTATCCCCCCTTACCCTGCTTCTATAAGGGTGCTCCTCTCCCACCTATCCACTTCCACCTCACCACCCTAGCATTCCTTTACACTGGGGCATCAAGCCTTCACAGGACCAAGGGTCTTCCCTCCCATTGATGCCACATAAGGCCCCTTCAGCTCCTTCAGTCCTTCCCTTAACTTCTACATTGAGGTCCCCATACTTAGTCAGATGGTTGGCTGCAAGTGTCTGCATCTGTATTGCTCAGGATAAGTGTCTGCATCTGTATTGCTCAGGATCTGGCAGACTCACTCAGGAGACAGCTGTATCAGGCTTCTGCCAGCAAACACGTCTTGGCATCTGCAATAGTGTCTGGGTTAGGTGTCTGAATGTGGGATGGATCCCGATGTGGGGTAGTCTCTGGATGGTGTTTCCTTCAGTCTCTGCTTCAATCTTTGTCACTGTATTTCCTTTAGACAGGAATGATTCTGGGTTAAAATTTTGAGGATGGATAGGTGTCTTCATCCCTCAAATGGGGGGGCATGTCTCACCACTGGATATGGTCTCAACAGGTTCTATATCCCATCTGTGGGGTGTTTTAGCTAATGTCATCCCTGTGGGGTCCTGGGAGGCTCTTGTTTTTCTGGCTTCTGAGACTTTTTGTTGCTACCCCCATTTCCCCATTCTCCATTGCTACACACCTCTGTTCAATTTTCTAAGCCCTCTGAACATCTACTCCTTCTTCTCCTATACCTGATTCTTACCCATTTTCCTCCTCCACCACTTCTCTTCCCCCAAGACTCTCCCACTCTCTACTTCTTTTGATTATTTTGTTCTTCCTTCTAAGTAGGACTGAAGTATCCACTCTTTGGTCTTCCTTCCTCTTGAGCTTCATGTGGTCCATGAGTTCTATAGTGGGTATTTCATGCTCTTGGCCAAATATTCACTTATCAATGAGTACATACCATGTGTGTTCTTTTGTGACTGAGTTACATTACTCAGGATAATATTTTCTTGATCCATCCATTTGTCTGTGAATTTCATGAAGTCATTGTTTTTAATAGCTGAGTAATATTTCATTGTTTAAATGTACCACATTTTCTGTATTCATTTTTGAGGAACATCTGGGTTGTTTCCAGCTTTTGGCTATGATAAATATCGCTGCTATGAATGTAGTGGGACATGTGTCCTTGTTATATGTTGGAGTATCTTCTGGGTATATGCTGAGGAGTGGTATAGCTGGGTCCTCAGGTAGTACTATGTCCAATTTTCAGAGGAACCACCAGACTGATTTCCAGAGTGGTTGTACCAGTTTGTAATCCCACCAGCAATGGAGAGTCTTCCTCTTTCTCCACATCCTTGCCAGCATCTGCTGTCACCTGAGTTTTTGATCTTAGCCATTCTGATTTGTGTGAGGTGGAATCTCAGGGTTGTTTTGATTTGCATTTCCTTGATGACTAAGGATGCTGAACATTTCTTTATGTGCTTCTCAGCCATTAGAGTTTCTTTAGTTGAGAGTTCTCTGTTTTGCTCTGTCCTCCATTTTTAAATAGGGTTATTTGGTTCTCAATAGTCTAACTTCTTGAGTTCTTTGTATATATTGGATATTAGCCCTCTACTGGATGTAGGTTTGGTAAAGATCTTTTCCCAATGTGTTGGTTGACATTTTGTCCTTTTGACAGTGTCTTTCATTTTATAAAAGCTTTTCAATTTTATGAGGTCCCATTTTTCCTTTGTTACTCTTAAACCATGAGCCATTGGTGTTGTGTTCAGGAAGTTTTCCCTGTGCCCAAGTGTTCGAGGCTATTCCCCACTTTCTGTTCTATTAGATTCAGCATATCTGGTTTTATGTGGAGATTCTTGATCCACTTGTCCTTGAACTTCATAAAAGGAAATAAAAATGTGTCAATTTGTATTCTTCTACATGCTGACCTCCAATTAAGCCTGCATCCTTTGTTGAATATGTTGTCTTTTTTTCCACTGGATGATTTTACCTTCTTTGTCAAAGATCAAGTCACCATTGGTGTGTGGGTTGATTTATGGGTCTTGAGTTCTATTCTGTTGATCTATTTGCCTGTTTCTGTACAAATACCATGCAGTTTTTACCACTATTGCTCTATATTATAGTTTGTGGTAAGGGATGATGATTCCTCCAGAAGTTCTTTATTGTTGAGAATAGTTTTTGCTATCCTAGGTTTTTTGTTATTCCAAATGAATTTGAGAATTGCTCTTTTTAAGTCTATTAAGTATTGAGTTGGAATTTTGATGGAGATTGCATTGAATCTGTAGACTGTTTTCAGTAAGATGGCCATTTTTACTATATTAATCCTTCCAATCGATTAGCATGGAAGATCTTTCCATCTTCTGAGGTGTTCTTTGATTTCTTTCTTCAGGGACTTGAAGTTCTTGTCATACAGATCTTTCGCTTCCTTGGTTAGAGTCACACCAAGGTATTATATATTATTTGTGACTATTGTGAAGAGCCTCATTTCCTCAATTTCTTTCTTGACCCATTTTTTTCTTTGAGTAGAGGAAGCCTCTCAATTTGTTTGATTTAATTTTATATCAAGCCACTTTGGTGAAGTTGTTTATCAGGTTTAGGAATTCTCTGGTGGAATTTTTGGGGTCTCTTAAGTATACTATCATATCATCTGCAAATAATGATATCTTGACTTCCTCCCTCTTCATTTCTATCCCTTTGATCTCTTTTTGTTGTATAATTGCTCTGGCTAGAACTTCAATACTATATTGAATAGGTAGGGGGAGAGTGGGCAGCCTTCTCTTGTCCCTTTTAAAAATGGGATTGTTTTGAGTTTCTCTCCATTTAGTTTGATGTTGGCTATTGATTTGTTGTAGATTGTTTTTATTGTATTTAGGTATGCACCTTGAGGTTCTGATCTTTCCAATACTTTTAACAGAATGGATGTTTTATGTTTTTAAAGGATTTTCAGCATATAGTTAGATGATCATATGTTTTTTTCCCTTTGAGTTTTTTTATATAGTAGATTACATTGATGGATTTCCATATATTGAAACAGCCCTGCATTCCTGGGATAAAGTCTCCTTGATCACTGTGCATGACCATTTTGATGTATTCTTGGATTCAGTTTGTGAGAATTTTATTGAGTAATTTTGAATCAATATTCATCAGGGAAATTGGTCTGTAGTTCTCTTTCTTTGTTGGGTCTTTTAGAATTCTGCACTAAAACCATCTGGCCCTGTGTTTGTTTGTTGGTTTGTTTGTTTGTTTATTTGTTTGTTGGTTAGGAGATTTTTAATGACTGCTTCTATTTCTTTAGTGGTTATAGGACTGTTTATATGGTTTATCTGATTGTGATTTATCTTTGGTACCTGGTATCTACTTAGAAAATTGTCCATTTCATCCTGATTTTCCACTTTTCTTGCGTATAGACATTTGTAGTAAGATCTGATGACTTTTTTCAATTTCCTCAGTTTTTTCATTATGGTTCACATTTCATTTCTGATCTTCCTAATTTATATACTGTCTCTGTGACTTTTGGTTAGTCTTGCTAAGGGTTGATTTATCTTGTTGAGTTTTTCAAAGAACAAGCTCCTGGTTTTGTTGATTCTTTGTATAGTTCTTTTTGTTTCTACTTGGTTGATTTAAGCCCCAAGTTTGATTATTTCCTGCCACCTACTACTATTGGGTGTATTTGCTTTTTTTTGTTCCAGAGTTTTCAGCTGAGCTGTTAAGCTACTAGTGTATGGTCTCTCCAATTTCTTTATAGGGGCACTCAGAGCTATTATGAGTTTTCCTCTTAGCACTGCTTTCACTATATCCCATAAGTTTGGATATGTTGTGCCTTCATTTTCATTGAATTCTAAAAAGTCTTTAATTTCTTTCTTTATTTCTTCCTTGACCAAGTTGTCATTGAGTAGGGTGTTGTTCAGTTTTCACATGTATGTGGGCTTTCCAGTGTTTTTGTCATTATTGAAGGCAAGTCTGAGTTCATGGTCATCTGATAGGATGCATGGGATTACAGCAATCTTATTGTATCTGTTGAGGCCTCTTTTGTGACTGAGTATATGGTCAGTTTTTGAGAAGAAATCATGAGGTGCCAAGAAGAATGTATACTCTTTTCTTTTATGGTGAAATTTTGTATAGATATCTGTTAAATCCATTTGCTTTATAACTTCTTTAAGTTTTACTGTATGTCTGTTAATTTCTGTTTCCATGGTGTGTTCATTGGTGACAGTGAGGTGTGGGAATCTCCAACTATTATTATGTGAGGTTCACTGTGTGCTTTGAGCTTTACTAAAGTTTGTTTTATGAATGTGGGTACCCTTGCATTTGCAGCATAGATGTACAGAGTTGAGAGTTCTTCTTCATAGTTTTTTCCTTCGAGGAGTAGGAAGTGTCCTTCCTTATCTTTTTTGAGACTACAAAACACAGAACTATTTTTAAGAAAACTACAGAGTGGAAAAATGGAGCCTTCTCCCCCCTATTAGTGGCTTAAAGCACAACACTGCTCAGAGGGTGACCCATCCTTGGAGTTTGGACTACACAGTGTTAAGTGTAAAAACAAGTGACTGACAGCATTCTCAATGCATGGAAGTTAAGCAGATTTCTAAAGGCCCCACTACCTGGATGCTCTGAGACCTAGTAGAAGCCATCACTTCATGTTATGTACAAGTCTTCTTTTGGCTAGACCATGTAGCACTAACTACCAAGGAAGATTGCTGGTCTGAGTGCAACTAGGGAGCAACTGTTTGTAGCTAATTTTTCCCTGGCTGGTGTAGAGTCCTCCTTTGGTCTTATGAACAGTACCAGCCCTTCTATGGGAGCTGGCGATGGCCCTTGAAGATCCTGCCATGTGGCAGAACATCTCCAGAGCTAACTTCCAGGTAGATAAAAAGGTCTAATAGTCCCAAATGGTTACCTGACCACCTGACATCATTACTCCATATGCAGAGAGAAAGAATAAGCAATGTGCATTAGAGAGGTTTATTTCAGCAATTAGTGAGTGAACTTTCTTTTCTCAAAGGGAAGGAAGATGACAGAGTAGTCACTGAATCAATCCTCAAGGGCAAACCATTTTATCTTTAGCATCTCATATTTTATTTAGATAACACTTTGCTGATAGGACCAAGAATCATTTCTGCTGTAATCAGCTCTCATGCTTCTTGTCTAGCAGTGAATCAGCATCCAATTACTTATTCATACTTGAAGGGAACATGAGCCTGTTAACTAAGAGGCACCTAGTGTGCTAATCAAGGATTCCAAAGTGCTACATAGAGTATTCTATGCATCATGAAAGGAAACTTAAGTCTTCATGGTAGAATTACTGGTTAAATCATCTCTATGGAAAAGTACTAAATCGAAAAAAACTACCATTCCTGTAGTATAAAATATATTTTGCATTAGAACTTTCATATTAGTCGTAACTTAGATGTCTCTTTGAACAGCATGCTAGCTAGCAAGAGAAAACTGTGCAGCCTTGCCCAGCACCTCAGCTTTTCCTGAGAGATGCAATACAGTAGTCAGGACCATCCCTACCAACAGCATCATGCCAAGAGAGTGCCAAGATGGTCATTTTTCATAAGAAACGAAAGAAAAAGAAACTTGTAACCATCCGCCAAATATGTTCCAAGCTCAATTCTGAAATATTTAAAATGTAAAAATATAAAGCCTTCTCCTAAAGTCTCCTAGAAACAGATCTCTATTTGCATTACATACAATCTCTAAAGGCCTCAACATCCAGTCCTAATGGACACCCCTCTACTTGCTCTCAAGAGAACTCAAAAGATCTGATCTCTCTGTATGGGACACAGAAGTTGAGTTACACACTCTAGTTTCATCTGACAAAGAACTGAGAAATTGCTTCAACTGAAAGAAATAGTTAAGCAAGAAATGACAAACTAAAACTGAATGGAAATCCTATGGTTATCAAAGCAGGAAAGGAATGGACAGAATGTGTGTATCTTCTTAGAAGTGGAAAGGTGGTAACTGCCATGTTGTCACACCAAGAACCCAAGGGAATTAGAGCAAGTTCATGACGGGTACGGACATGTTCAAATGTCTTATCTTGTTTCTGAACTTCAATGTCTGTCAGGGGCATCTCTGTCTATACACTAAAGGCCTGGAATCAGCCATAGGCCTGAAGACAGCAGTAGGCCTAACATGTCTGCCTGCTAGCACAAAGTCTTGGGTCTCTGTGGAATAACACTAGAACAGATGGCTAGAAGCTATTGTAAACAAACAGATAGTTGCCAGGCTGTAGTCATAGACCTTGTAGATAGGTGACCTTAAGTAGATAGTACCAACTTAGATTAGGACAAGTGAATCATAGGCAGAGTCATAATGGCCTGTCCCCTGAACCTTCACCCAGATGACACACTGTTCTGGAAGATATCTGTACTCCTCCTGAACACCTATGTTCCTGTGCCATCCCCTTCCCCACATCCTTTTTGTGTATATAATCTTTGTGTGAAAAAGTAAAAATTGCGATCTGATCAGCCTATAGACAGATCACTGTTTTTTTTTTTTTTTTGCATCCTTGCCTGTTACTCCCTCTTCCCCTCTCTCTTTCAGGCGATCTCCCTGGACCCCTGTTTAATGCCCTGCTGGACAGGACAAATGTCAACCAAAGTATAGGTGTGACTAAACATAAACACTAAAAGTCTCCTTTCTTAATTTGTAATGTGTTGGGGGGCAGAATTCTGGGTTCTCAAAATGAAATACAAATACTGGATGTAACAGATGAAATACATTTTGATGCAATCAAAAATCTAACAGATAACCCAAGGAGGGGATTCCAAGGAATTCACTTAGTTTTTCAAAGGAACAAAGAAGGCTGTGTCCTGCTAAACTTGGATGGATGGAAAGGCCAAGTAGTGCACCCCTTGCATGTGGCCCAGTGCTGCTTCCTGGTTCTCTTTGCTTCTTTTGTGGTTTTCTTTGTCTAAAGTCTCTAAACACAGGTCTGTGGTATCTTGTGTGCTGGTCAATGTCTTTTGTTTGGCAAATGGGAATTGCAACCATCAAAGACGACTCATCTACTTCGATGGTAAATCAAACACAATCCTTTTTGATAGTCAAAATTCTCAGCTGTCTGGATTCTCCTCCTCAGGACTTTGGCCCAAGAGGAGCACTGTAGAGGCACCTAGACAGGGCTCCTACAGAAATGGTCGGCGCACACCAGGTCACACAGCCTGGGCCTAGGACTCCTGGGCCTGGGCCACATTCTGGCCTTTTTTCCTGAGATTGCCTTTCACCTTCACAAATTCTGGGGCATTTTCTTGCTCTTCTTGTAATTTCTGCTTCTCAAGTTCAAGCTGCTCCAGCTTTTGCTGTCACTTTAATAGTTCTATTTCCAGGTCAGATTTCTTCTTCTGAGCTTCTTCCTTTTTCTGCTTTATCACTTGGTCTCCTCTTCTCTTTTCCACCACCTTCTGTAGTTCTGGTTTATTCTGAGGGGCAATACTCCTTTTTTGATTCAAAAGAAGCTCTCTGTGGAGGGCTTGATAATTTTGGGATGTTTTACAGGACTGATTAGCTTCTGGGTCCTAATTAGCTCAAGATTGTCATCTTCTATGTAGTCTGGCTTGGCCATAACCTTTCTTGGAATGAGATAGGAGTCCCTGAGGTCCTCAAGTGGGCTTTCTGATAGCATCCTCTGTCCCAGCTTAGGGCACTGGTACTCTTGATGAGACTCTTCTTCCTTTGACTGATACAGACAAGCGAACATCAGCCTCCATGTCCACTTCTCTCCTTCTCCATCTCCACAAGCTCCTCCTCTTCCTTCTCTCAGTATATGTCATTTTATTGGGAAATGGAGTTCATTGATGTTAAGAGACATTAAGGAATAGTGATTGTTGCTTTCTGTTTTTTGTCATTAGAGGTAGAATTATGTTTGTGTGGCTATCTTCTTTTGGATTTGTTGAAAGAAGATTACTTTTTTGTTTTTTCTAGGGTGAACTTTCCCTACTTGTGTTGGAGGTTGTTGCGGTAAATCTCTCGCCCATTGGAAGTCCATAGAAGAAAAGACACAAGTCAATAAGTATCAAATGAATGCTGCATGCCTAGATTGGGCAGATTTACCATTAAACTACACTATTCCCTGGCTATGAGAGCTCTTAACAACTTGCGGTTTCCTAGGTCTTCTTCATCTTCTCTCTCTCCACCAACTCCCTCTGCCTCGCCAACTGCCAACTCCGCTGCTTCTCCCTCCTACGGCTCCCTAGTCTTTCTCTTTTCCTGCCTCTGGCTCCTTCCACTCCTTTTCTACTGCCCAATCACTGGCTGTAGCCTTTATTTAACAAATTTGATTGGACAGAAGGTTTACAAGATTCACTCCTCCTTCGCAGCCCCTCCCAGGAGTGGAGTTATCATGACAACAAGAGGCTAGGGCTATCCACCACAGGAGGTTTCCCTCTATAATCTTCTGTAGGCCTGGATTTGTGGGAAGATTTGTGTAAATTTGGTTTTGTCATGGAATATTTTTGTTTCTCCATCTACAGTAATGGTGAATTTTGCTGTGTATAGTAGCCTATGCTGGCATTTGTGTTCTCTTAGGGTATGTATGACATCTGCTCAGGATCTTCTAGTTTTCATAGTCTCTGTTGAAAAGTCTGGTATAAGTTTGTGGATAGTTCCTGCAGTGGTGTTTCACCAAAGCTGTAGGCTGAGGCAGGAAATAGGTCTGGCCATTATGGACAGCTCCTTATGGCAGCAGTATGCTAAGGCAGGAAAGGAGTACCACCATGGACAGCTTTTGAGGGGTTGCTCCTGCTAAGGCAGGTGGACAGGCTGCAGGCTGAGGAGATGTCTTGGTGTTGCCATTTTGACAGCTCCTAGGGACATTTCACCCCCTGTGAGATGGGTCCTGAAGGAGAGTCTGAAACAAAAAAATTTTATATGGGTGTGTATGTTTTGTGTCCCTGAACATTTAGTAATTAATTAATTAATTAATTTCCTTACTAATGGTGATCACTATTAAATTTCTCAAAAATTGTTTTAGGTTTATTAAATTTTGAATAAATGGTACTACTAAAGATTTGAAGAAACACTTTCTATTTATTTAAAATAAAATAACCTTATACATTTAGAACTGTTGGTTATCTGATTTTCAAATATGAATACTTTCAAATATGAATACTTAAGAAAACACCATAATATTTTCTTTCTTTTTTTTTATAGCACAAAGGCACTTTTTAAATCACTGAATTACCAGGCAACCATTCTATTCTCTTGAATACAGTGTTCTGGGGTTATAAACAATGAAATGTTCTTGAGATATAAAACAGCATCCTTAAGAAATTTATGGTTTTGACTTTTGATCATGTTATTATAGACAGGAGCAAAGTCCTAGTGAGAAAGTACCTCAACTACATTTTATACATACAGTAACAGTTTAAGTCTGTGTATAAATTTAACAATAAAGTACTACTTATGTATTGAATGTATTGACTCTGTGATGTGAAATTTTGTTTCCAACAAATACATCTATCATTCTATTGTGTCTCATCTCAGGAATGTGTTTTTCAAGATGTTTACATTGCTTCTTTTGTGTTTATAAAGAAGCTAAGAATGAAAATTTTGTCTCTGAAGAAATACCTCAAACAGAAATATTCCCTCTATTGCCCAACTCATTCTTAATTTGATCTAAAATGTTTGGTATCAGAAATCATTTTATATGATTTCACAAACGAGTTGTACCTTTATGAAACCATCTGGAACTTGATACCTCAGACCTCAGTGAAATGGTACTCCTCCATAATGTGATTGTTGTCTTAGATTTTCTTTTCTTTTTTTTGGATATTTTATTTACATTTCAGATGCCATCCCCTTTCCCCAATATCCCTTTCTAGAAAACCCCTATCCCATGCCCCCCTTTTTTGCTTTTATACAATTTTTTAAAATGTTAATCAAAGGCTTCTTAAGTTTGGTAATGCTCAATCAGTAGTGTAACCCAATACCCAACTTAGATATATCAACTATCTTTGACTGGTGGAGATACATGAACATCTGCCTCCCATCCCCTCCCTCTCTTTCCCTTTCTCATCACCTAGCTTCTCCTCTCCTTCTTCTTCTCCTCTCCTTACTCCTTCTCTTCCTCTCACCTTAGCTCCTCCTACATATCGCCCTTCCTGTTAAAATAAAACTTTTCTCTCAAAATACAATTAGAGCATAATTATACCAGTTTGTACCAGTGAGGTACAAGATAGTCCTAATACCCAGTCCATCATTTTGTTGACTAACCAGAACCTCTGTCATCTCTCCTAACTAAAACACTTAGTTCTGAACCTGGCTTTTTTCTTGGCTTTAGAATGAATGTCAGCTGAAAACCATCACCTCAAATCTTTTCTCTCAAAGTAAATAGCCAAGATTGGCTATGAGACTATATGTTTTCTACTTGGTGTTCTGTAGGCTTGTACATTATAATATATCTCATTCTTTAGGTTATGGATGTTTTCTTCTATGATTTTGTTAAAGATGTTTTCTGGCTCTTTGATCTGTGAATCTTCACTCTATTCTATTTCTATCATTTTTATGTTTGATCTTTTTACTGAGTCCCACATTTCCTGGATGTTTTGGGTTAGGAGTTTTTATGCTTTGTATTTTCTTTGACTGTTGTGACAAAAATCTTCTATGGTATTTTTTATGCCTGGGATTTTCTCTTCTACCTTTTGTATTCTGTTGGTGAAAGGAAAGCTTTCAACCACTGTCTGGAGCTCCCAACCTCTTTCCTGTGTTTTCTATCTCCAGGGTTCTCTCCATTTGTGATTTCTTTATTGTTTCTATTTTTAGGTCTTTGACTGTTTTGTTCAATTTCTTCACTGGCTTGATTGTATTTTCTTGTATGTATTTAAGGGATTTATTTGTTTTCCCTTTAAGGGTTTCTACCTGTTTGTCTGTGTTTTCCTATATTTATTTAAGGGAGTTATTTATATCCTTCAGAGGGCACTTACCTAAACTCCCTGCTCCTTATCTCCTGTCCTTGCTGGAAAATTAACTATATTGACATATACTCATAATACATAGTGTTGAGTTATTGCAAAATCTCACATGCTGTCAATGTCTTTGATTTTTAATTGAAGCCAGTAATGAAAGAATCTAAATACCTGTTTCAGAGCTCTAAATTTGTTCTTGAGCTTCTATGTTGACTTCATTCCCAGTGATTGCTTTTTGTCTTTTATGGTACTCGTTGGCCTTTCATTTAACATGGATATTCTCACAACCATGTGTCCAGGCAATTTGCTTCTTTATTAAATGACTACTTTGCATAGGTCCCTAGAGGCCAACCCAGCTTCCCATGATTTATAAACCAGGCTTTTGCAGTGAGATCTGAATTAAATCAGACAAGCAGGGACCTCAAGATGGAGTCACAGACACAAGTCTTCATATTCCTGCTACTCTGGTTGTCTGGTGAGACATTAAATAATTTTAGAATATCTTAAAATAGTTCATTTGTAATGAAACAGCTATTTTCTATAGGAAGTCAATAGTAAGCAGACAATTCATTAGAAACATTTTAGATTCTATCATTTGTATCATGAAGTTTTTGTGTGTATAGGTGTATCCCCATTGTTTATTTCTGTTTGCAGGTGCTGATGGAGACATTGTGATGACCCAGTCTCCCAAATTCATGTCCACATCAGTAGGAGACAGGGTCACCATGACCTGCAAGGCCAGTCAGAATGTGGGTACTGCTGTAGCCTGGTACCTTCAGAAACCAGGGAAGTCTCTTGAACTGCTTATCTATGGGGCATCCAACCGGTACACTGGTGTCCCTGATCGCTTCACAGGCAGTGGATCAGGGACAGACTTCACTCTCACCATCAGCAATGTACAGGCTGAAGACCTGGTAGATTATTACTGTCAGCAGGTTACAACTATTCTCCCACAGTGATTCAACCTCCTACAAAAACCTCCTCTGAGATCTAAACAGCTGCTTGCACTACATATCCTCAAACCTACACACTTCCACTTCTGTGTGAAGCTGCTATACTTAATTGAAGCAAAGTTTGGTAGAAAATTAATGAACAGATTCTTTGAACTTGAAAGTCCTTATGGAAAAATGAGGTGAAGATATTTTTGTCTTTTTTTTTCTCATGTTTAAATTCTCTGTGTTGAACATGACAATTTTATTATCTTATATTCTGGGGTGAAAAATTTAACCACTAGTGTCCATGGGCTAAAAGCAAAAGCCTCTGCTATATTTCCACTGGAGGATATAGAAATGAGCCTGGCTTTTGTTTTGCTCAGCTTTAAGAGTTCTCCGTCTCTCTTTGAATCTTGGCAATATCCCTCAATTTATCCTTTTGGTTAAGTTTATATATTTACACATATAATATTTGCTTTCATAAAAATATAAAATTATATCATGTATTTTGATAGTCTTCTTTCCCTTGTTTCTTCTGTCACCAGCTTTCCCTCCAACTAATGTACTTCCAATCTCTAGTCTTCCACCTATTTACATGTGACATACACATGTGCTCACTAACATACACATACAAACACACAGTTTTTTATGAATCTGTAATAATCTAGGATGCAAAAATCAGAGAAAGCATGATGTTTGCCTTCTTAAACAACATATCTGATCTATGCGTACTATTATTAGGCCACATCTGCCTCTGCTTTCTTCTTGTCTACTCTCATAGATCCACACATCCCTAGACCTGCCACTTCCCCTTCTGCCTGCAGCTGCTATGCCTAACTGTTTCAAAGTTTCAAAGAAAATTAATGAACAGATCATTTGAATTGGAAAGTCTTATCTAAGTACTGTGATACCTCATTCTATAGTACACTACACTAATGGTGAGAATAAGTTTGTATTATGAGAGTTGTGTTTGTTTTTCTGTCTTATAATAATTAACAGTGTTTGATATTTATTGAGGGAAATACTTTGTACTTCAATAAAAACACTATGTTAACTAATCTCAAACATTCATTAAGTTAAATTAGTTGAAAACATTTTGTTCTTGTTATTCAGTTTTGAGTTATGTATCACCACTTGTGAAACAGGCAAGTGGATTTTGATTTCACAAAATTCCACCTGTCTCTTCCTTAGCTCTGGGGTCAATGGTATGGGCCACCACACCCAGCCTTGAGCATCAGTTTGAATCACAGTGTTGGAACAGGAACAGGAGTTTTTTAGGTTAAAAAAAAACAGTTGTTTGAGAACTGCAGATATCTTCCATCAATATTCATGCTTGCTTCCAGTATAGACAGGATAAACACAGATGTGTCAGGTGTACTTGATGAAAAGCATTAGTTTGTGTGGACTGTGCTAGTTTGTTGCTTCTACACAGTGATTATCTTAGAAAAACACCTAAAGAAAGGAACATTTATTTTATCTCATTGTGTCAGTCCATGGTAGTTTGTCTTCATTGCTGTGGGTCAAAGGTGTTGCTGGCTTTCATGGAGGAAGTGCATGGCAGGAGAGTTCTGCTGATGTCATGGTAGCAAAAAACCAGAGAGCAGAAGGGGCAAGGGACAAGCCCTACTTTCTTCCTCTCCCTCCTCCTCCTCCTCCTCCTCCTCCTCCTCCTCCTCCTCCTCCTCCTCCTCTTTTCTTCTTCATTCTTCTCTCATACGTTACATGTTAACCATTTTCTCCCAGCATCCCTATCATCCCTCTCAAGATTCACTGCTCATCTGTTTCCCTTAAAACAATCAACCAAACAACCAAAGATACAAAGAAACAAACAAACAAACAAACATAAAACTGAACATGGATATAAACTGAACATAAGATAACATGTTATAAGACTGAGCATACACCTTCATACCACACTGGCTGAAGCAATCCAGTAGGAGGAAAATGGTTACAAGACAAGGCAAAAGAGTCAGACAAGGACATCCTCCTCTTTCACTGCTAGGATTCCAACAGGAACACCAAGCTACACAAACCTTATGTATATGTAGAGGATGTAGCTTATACATTGTCCTATAGAGTTCCATGAATGTCACTTCAGTCTCTGTAAGGTCTTATAAGCCCTAATTAGGTGATTCTATGAGCCTTGTTCTCATGGTGTCCTTGACTCCATTGGGTCCTACTATCCTTTCTCTTCCTTTTTTACAGAACTCCCCTGGGTCTGTCTAGTGTTTGCTTTGTGTTTCTGCATTTAATCTCATAAGATCCTGGATGACATCTTTCTGATGACAATTAGGTTGGACCTATCTAGGTTGGACCTATCTCTGAGTATAGCAGAATGTCATTAGTAAATATTTCATCAAATTTTCTTGTTTCAGTTGTGTTTGGTTCTATCATCAGATAATCGGTTGTCCGTCCTCTGGTTCCTGGCCACCCTGTCAGTGTCAAGCATGGGCTCAGGCCCCTAGAATGGGATCATTCGTTGGTTGGACTTTTGCAAAAGTTTTGTAACATTGTTAACCCCAGCACAACTTGCAGGGTGGAGAGGTTGTGGTTCAAAGTTTTGTGGTTGTGTTGGTATCCCAGTCCCACCACTGGATGTCTTGCCTGATTATAGAAGATGGCCAATTTAGGCTCAATATCAGCCATTACTATGCATTTTTACTAGAATTATTTTCATAAATTCTAGGGAGTTTCTGCTGTAGTATGTTTCCACTTTGTCCCCCCCAATAGACCCCAATTTCAGTCACTTCCACAATACTCTCTTGCTCCATACAGCCCCCAACTGATTGCTTCTATACCCATACCTACCTTTCCCTAATCCACATGTAATACATATTCTATTTCCCCCTTCTTAGATAGATTCAAGCATATGTCCTTCCTTGTAACCTAAGTAACCTTCCTTGTTACTTAGCTTTTTTGACTCTGAATTTTAGTATAATTATCTTTTACTTAACAGTGACTATTTGTACATTAATGAACACATACCATGCTTGTTTATCTGGGTGTAGACTACATCACTCAGGAAGATTTTTTGTTTTTGTACTTTCACACATTTGTCTTCAAATCTCATAATGCTATTATTATTAATTTTTAAAATCTGAGCAATTGTTCATTGTGTAAAGTTACTACAATGTATCTTGAAGTAGCTTAATTCCCAGTTTTCCTTTTTGTTTTTTTAATGTTTTTTGTTTTTTAAAATTTTTTATTGGATATTGTATTTACATTTCAGATTTTATCTCTTTACCCCATTTCTCCCACCACCCAAGAACCTCCTATCCCACCCCCATCCTCCTGCTTCTATGAGGATTTGCCCCCACCTACCCACCCACTCCTACCTCCCTACCCTCGAATTCCCACCACTCAGTGTTCAGCCTTCATGGGACCAAGGATCTCCTCTCTCACCTATGCCTGACAAGGCTATCCTCCCCTACATATACAGATGGACTCATGGGTCCTTCCTATGTGCTCCTAGGCTGGTGGATTAGACTCTGGGGAGCTCTGGTTGGTTGGTGTTGTTGCTCTCCTCATGGGGCCACCAACCCTTTCAGCTATTTCAGTCTTCTCTCTAACTCCATTGGAAGCCCTTGATCAGATCAGTGGTTAGCTACGAGCATCTGCCTCTGAATATGTCAGACTCTGGCAGACCTCTAAGGAGACAGCTTTATCAGGCTCTTGTCAGCATGCACTTCCTGATAGCCACATCAGCGTCTACCTTTGGTGACTGTACATGGGATGGTGGAATGGTCTCCAGATGGCACATTTTACACATTTGTCTGCAAATCTCATAATGTTATTATTATTATTTTTTTAAAAATCTGAGCAATTGTTCATTGTGTGAAGTTACCTCAATGTATCTTGAGGTAGCGTGATTACCAGTTTTCTTAGGGAATATACTGATTTTCATAGCTGTTGTAGAAGTTTGCACTCATATTAATAATGGAAGATTTTTCTTCTTGCTTCCTATTCTTTCCAGCATGAGCTGTCACTTGTGTCTTTGATAATAGCCATTCTCACAGGTGTAAGATGGAATCTCAAATAGTCTGATTTGCATTTCCCTGAAGGCTAGGGATGTTTAATATTTCAAGTGTTTCTCATCCATTCAAGATTCTATTGCTTAGATGTGTACATGATTTTTTTTTAAGTCTGATTTTTAATTTTCAAACTTGGACATAAGTTACAGTAATCAGACCAAAAGGAAATTACCCATGTATGTATGTGTATTATATAAAAGTAATTCACAAAATTAAAATATCATATTAATTTTCAATTATTTTATTTAGTTAAGAAATTCAATATTATAAAATTTTAATTTTAAAACTAAAAGCAATTTTAGTAAAATATAGTAATTTTGTGAGTTAGTATTTAAAACAACAAACTTTAGCATCAAAATAAGTCTCAGAATTTATTTAAAATGAAGATATACCATATCTGAATCTATGGCACACAATGAAGACATGACTAAGGGGAAAGTTTATAGCACTAAATGCCTACCTCAAAAATTTTGAGGAATATCAGGTTAACAACTCAATGATAAGCCATATTCTTTGCTTTGAAAAAATGAACAATAACAACAGAAACCCATAAAACAGTCGACAAGAATTATAAATCAAAATTATGGTATAAATTAATAATATTATTTCCTTTTTCTGTCTTAGAATTTAAATAGTTACAATGACTATGGCATACACATTTATTTTGTTTTTTATAGGAAGGAACATAGGAAAGATAGTATGTTAATATAAGAGTTAGATGACAATTATAGTTCAGCATTGACCTAGACTCCAATTTGTGGAGTAAAATTTATTTTATTTCTTTCATTTCTTCAGTAACACGTACGTCATTCAACAATGTATTGTTTAATTGAAAAGGATTTATGTGCTTAATGAGTCTTCTATTGTTGTTTATATCTAGTGGTCGGACAAAATGGAGGGTATCGTTTCAATTTTTCCATGTTTGTTCAAACTTCCTTTATTTCTTACTATGCAATCAATTTTGGAAAAAGTTCCATGAACTGCCTAGAAGAATGTATTTTTTTCAGTATTTGGGTGAAATGTTCTACAGATGTCAAATCATTTGTTTTATAATGTAATATACTCTGTACTTTTATATTCTATTATTATATAATGCTTCTTTGTTACTTTTTTTCTGGATGACATGTCTATCTGTGAGTGTAGGACATGCATGTCATCCAGTATCACTTTGCTGGAGTTAGTCTGTAGTTTATGATCTCATCATATTGTTTTAAGTAACTGGATATGCCTATGTTGGTTTTGTATTTTTTTATACTTGTAATATTCTCTTGATGGACTCATCTGTTATCACACAAAAAGTACCCATCTTTATTTGTTCTAACTATTTTGCATTTAAAGTCTATTTTTGTTAGACACTAGAATATCTATACATCCTACCAACATTGCACTATATTATGGTTATTCATTTGATTGTGGGATTGAAAATGGGAGAGGAGCAATTAGAAGCTCAAAGGAAGTCTATATTTAGCAGCTGGTGATCTGTTCCAAGAACTGCTGCTGCTGATACCATATCATACATTTCATAGCATCGTATATTATCTATGCTTTCATAAATTATCAGTTCAAAAACGTAGGTAAACTGAAAAGAAACAACCATTTATTTTAGATCAAACAATTCAAGTAAATTTAATTATTAAAGTTACTAGTATTTATTATTTAGCAAATGCACTATTTATAGAAAAAACTATACAAAATATATATTTATAATTTGATTGTAAGTCATTATTTCAGTGTATTTTGTGAAAGGTGCTTCATTATCACATTTATCCCAAAGTGAGTTTTAAGCATGTATTTGGGTATATGCTGTTTTTCTTCCTACCCTTTTTCTGTTTCTTTGTTTCTTTCGTTCTTTCTTTATTTATTTATTTCTTTGTTTCTTCTTTCTTTATTTCTTCCTTTCTTCATTTGTAAGCAATCCAGCCATTGTTGTTCCCCCCTTTTGTCCCCCCCCCAGCTTCTTATCTCCCTTTTTCCCCTTGCCTCTGAGAGGGTGCTCTCTTCCTCACCAGGCCTCCCCCTACCCTGAGGCCTCAAGTCTCTGGAGGATTAGGAGCCCACTGAGGCCATACTAGGCAGTCCTCTGCTATAAATGTGCCAGGGTGATCAGACCAGCCTGTGTATTCAGCCTGTTTGGTGGCTCATTCTGTGAGCTTCCTGGGGTCTGGGTTAGTTGACACTGCTGGTCTTCCATTGTGATTGGCCTCCCCTTCAGCTTCTTCAATCCTTCCCCTAATTCAACCATAGGGGTGTCTGACTTGAGTCCAATAGTTGGGACTGTCTCTATGAGTTGCTGTCTCTGTCAGTTGCTGGTAAGGCTGCTCAAAGGTCAGCCATGCTATGCTCCTTCCTGCAAGCACATCATAGCAACAGTAACAGAATATGTGGTTCATTTACACAATAGAATGCTATTTATCTATTAGAAATAAGGACATTATGACTTTTGCAGGCAAATGAATGGGACTAGAAAATATCATTCCAAGTATGTAACCCAGCCAGAGCCAAAAGGGCATACATGGTATGAACTCACTGATAATGCAGCATGTCCATGGTACAACCCACAGACCATAAGAAGTTAAAGAAGAAGAAATGCCCAAGTGAGGATGCTTCAATCTCACTTAAAAGAAGGAATAAAATAATCATGTGATGCAGAGGGAAGGAGAGACCTGGGGGAGAGGAGATAGAAAGGTGAAAAGGTCAGAATCAGGAATTAGGGGAGACAGGAGAGGTCCACGAGAATGGATGATAATATGCAGCTGCTGGAGGTGGGGTGTAGGGGTAAACTTTAGAAAGTCCCAGAGACCTAGCATGAGGGAGACTCCCAGGACTCTTTGTTGGTGTCCTTAACCAAAATTCTCAATAGTGGAAATGTGGAATCTGAAGAGACCCTATATAGCAGTTAGACAGGGGCCAGTGGAGGGATGAAGACACTAGGGTTCATTTACACATTCTCCTCCATCCAGTCTATGTCAGTGTTCAGTAGTACACAAGTTTACTTTTTCATTGATTTTCTTTATTCTCCATCATGATTATTGAGTTAGAAGGCATTCGTGGAACTTAAGAGATGTCTCATTGATCAAGTGCATTGTTTGGTTGCCCTTCCAGAGGATCTACATTCAATTCCCAGCACACACATGGTGGCACACATTGATTCATAACTCCAGTTTCACAGCCTCTGACTCCTTTACATGGCTCCTGCAGGCACCAGGCACATATATTACACCTAGACATGCATGTATACAAAAAAGTAATAAACATGAGAATATTAAATAGAAACCAATCATATTATTTTTTTCTACCAGTATGCCATTACAGCTGCTGAAGCTGATAGATTATGAATGAATGTGTGCATCTTGGAATATATCTTTTGTGCATTTTGGAATAGTTGTCAAAGAGCCTTCAGAGATGACTGGCTGCTTTGAGTTCTCCAACCTCATCCTTTTATATAGATTTAGAGAAATTGTGCAGGCCCCTATGAGATGTGCAGCACCTGTGGAATCTTGGCCTCCTTAAGCAGGGTACATTTTGTTCATGAATGTCAGTTTATGTTTAGTTTTTATATACCTTGAATGAAAAAATATACTTCCACATTCTCAAGCATCACCCTGCTGATAATCAGTGAGATATTTGTCTCAGGTCCACTGCCCCATATAACCTGTTGGCAATGCCAGGTAGAGGCTTTATAGTTCAGGATTTGGAGAGACTGGACTGGTTTTTGAAGAAGTCAAAACAAATAGATGTTTCCATTAGTATATATGGGATGTTATGAGTAGACCTGAGAAGATATACAGAGGGTCTTAGATAAATAGGGAAGAAGTTCACTTGAGAAAGAAATTCAAAGTCATATGCAGTATGGTCATCTATTTCATTGGACCAATATTCACAATGTTTAGTTGTAGGTCTCTGCATCTGTTTTTGTCAGCTGCTGGGTGGAGCCTCTCAGAGGATATGCTAGGCTCCCCTCTATGCCCTTTTAGCCTCCCCATCTTGGCCTGCTGGGTCCTCCAGCATGCCCAGCAGCTGTGAGGTCTGACCTTTCCCTGCTGTGCTCCATCTTCAGGTCCACACAGTCACCAGCAAACATGGAGACCTGCAGCCATCAGAAACTACCAGGCAAGACTCTAAACCCAAATCCCTGTCTGTTGGCCTTTCCAGGAAAACCCGGCAGGGAGTTTCCTCTATCTTCTTTGCACTTCATGTCCTGGTCCACAGCTCTGCCTGCTTCCAGGATATCCAGGTCAGTTTCCCATGTCCAAATCACCTGCCCTCTTCTCCAACAAGCCCAGCAACTGTGAGGTCTGCCCTGTCCTGTGTTTCATCTTCTGCTCCATACCTCTACCAGCAATCCTGGAGGCCTGCAGCTGTCAGGGACTACTGTCTTTGTTTCCATCTCTGAAAGCCTGCTGCGAACAGGACATCCAGAAATCTGAAGTCATCAGTGACTACCAGCTCTGCCTCTATTCCTGGAAGCCTACTGCCACTCAGAACAACCAGCTTTACTTGCAATCCCTGTGGGCTGCCACCATCAGGAGACTTTACCAGCTTTACCTGTATCTTTGAATGTCTGAGGGACCATCAGGCCTGCCAAAACCAGAGATTGGGAGCCTTCTCTTTCTTTCTTTCTTTCTTTCTTTCTTTCTTTCTTTCTTTCTTTCTGTCTGTCTGTCTGTCTGTCTGTCTCTTTCTTTCTTTCTTTCTTTCTTTCTTTCTTTCTTTCCTTCCTTCCTTCCCTCCTTCCTTCCTTCCTTCTTTCCTTTCTTCCTTTCTGTCTTTTATTGGATATTTTATGTATTTACATTTCAAATGTTATTCCCTTTCCCAGTTTTCCCTCCAGGAATCCCCTATCCCATTCCCCCATCCCTTGCCTCTATGAGGGTGCTCATAGCCTTAATAGGACCAAGGGCCTCTCCTCTCATTGATGCCTGACAAGGCCATCCTCTGATACATATGCAGCTGGGACCACGGGTCACTCCATGTGTACTCTTTGGTTGGTGGTTTAGTCCCTGGGAGCTCTGGGGGGCGGGGAGTCTGGTTGGTTGATATTGTTGTTCTTCCTAAGGGGTTCCAAACCCCTTAAGCTGATTGGGAGCTTCCTTAATCCACAAGCTGTCTCTCTGTTATGTTGGTATGTTAGTGGTTTATAGATGACATTTGAATATGCTTATCACAAATCATTTAATGTTTGATACTTGGAAAGTTGATGTATAAAATTATATATTTAGTGCAAATCAAAAGAAAATGCATATTGATTAAATGCATATTTAATTTCAATAATATTCTGGTTTCATGTTAGCACATTAATATCAGATGAATTATTTACTTTGGATATCAAATACCATGAGCTGTCTTGTAGTCAGTTGATTAATGATATACATCTGAAAACCTTGTCTCCATGCATAGATTAGACTGGCCTAGAACTTATGTAACTAAGGCTGGCTGTAATCTCACTGTTCTTTTGCTTCTGTCTCTTCAGTTCTGGGACTTTTGTCATGATATTTTGATTACTATTCTGTTTCTTATATGTTACACATAAAACTAGATTTATAATTCACCTCATATATACTGTCATAATTCACTAACCTGAATTCAGGTGGTTACTTCGTGCCTATTAATCTTCCTTCACACTCAAACATTTTTTTCTTTGGATGTAAACAATCTCTGATGTTATAGTCTACTGGTCTCTGTAAATTCATTATTTGATTTAGGGTGGCTGTGCCCCTTCTGGAGAATTTTTGAAGAGTGAGCAAGGCCATATTTAGCCAGTTTTAATACTGCTAATTTCTAGACTTCTTTAGAATATGCTTTTGTGGAATAAATCTTTTGGTATTGCTGGTTTCCAGCATGATAAGGTGAAGAAACCTAGTTTATTTTATTCTCCACCATTTCCCCAAAGTTAGAAGCCCTGAAGTTGTGGGAAACATGATTGTCAGTTTCCATTGGGTTTGTTTTTACTTTGAGATTAAAGCTTTACTGATCCTGGGCTTAAGCTAATGTCCCCCAGCATTCCCACAGAGCTAATTTTGGTTTCTTTTTGCATCTCTGTCCCATGTTTACTTTGGAAGTCAGGGCCTTAGTATCTGAGGCACTGTTAATATTCTCATTATAAGGGTAGATTTTGAGATGGGAGACAATGAACAAATTTAGCTGCAATACTTTTTGACTTTCCTCTTTCCCTTCCTATCCATCAGTATCTTTTATAGAAAAATTTTCTTACTTTGTTTTTTTTTCCTGTGTTCTTGTGATTTTCTCAGCATATCTCATATTGTCAGGGGCATCTCTGTCTATATACTAAAGGCCTGGAATCAGCCATAGGCCTGAAGACAGCTGTTGGCCTAACATGCATGCCTGCTAGCACAAAGTCTTGGTCTCTGTGGAAAAACACTGGAACAGATGGCTAGAAGCTATTGTAAACAAACAGCTTTGATAGATAGTTGCCAGGCTCTAGTCAAAGACCTTATAGATAGGTGACCTTGGTAGATAGTACGAACTTAGATTAGGACAAGTGAATCATAGTTGGAGTCATAGTGTTATGTCTCCTGAACCTTTACCCAGCTGACACACTATTCTGGAAGATATCTGTACTCCCCCTGAACACCTATGCTCCTGCATCATCTCCTTCCCCACATCCTACCTTTTTGTGTATATAGCCCGTGTGTGAAAAAGTAAAAATTATGGTTTGATCAGCCTATAGACAAGCTGTGTTTTCTTTGCATCTCAGCCTGCTACTCCCCCCACCCCCATTCTCTTTCAGGTGATCTCCCCGGACCCTGGTTTAATGTCCTGCTGGACAGGACATCATCTAGAATGGTTAATCTGAGATTGGTCTTCTAAAATTTTTACAAAGTCACCTGATTTAAATATGTCTTGGATTTTAACTCAAACATATTAGATCCTGTAGCAGATTTCTGTTGGCCATGAATGGCCAATCAGTTTCAGTGTTTTCTCATGATTTCTCTGACAACATTTTTGCTTGTTGATTGACACCAGGTACACACACACACACACACACACACACACACACACACACACACACTCACACTGCCAAGTCATTTGTTTTTCACTTCCTGTCTGCTTTGCATGGTTTCCTCCTGCCCAGCCCAGCCCAGATATTCAGAATTTATTAACAAGGTCTTTGCATTGTGACTGAACTGCATCAGACAGGCAGGAGGAGCAAGATGGAATCACAGTTCCTGATGTTCCTGATGCTCTGGGTATCTGGTAAGAAATTTAATGTATTAAATTTTTTTCAAAGTTTCATCTTCATATAAGAAATTTGCAATATGTGCCAGTGTGCAATATTTCTTACTTAATATGTTCTGACATTAAGACATTATAAGAACATTTAAATGACAAATTTCAACTGTTATTATAATCTATATTTGTATATGTATGTGTGTCCACTGTCTATTCATTATTGCAGGTACCTGTGGGGACATTGTGATGACCCAGTCTCCATCCTCCCTGGCTGTGTCAGCAGGAGAGAAGGTCACTATGAGCTGCAAGTCCAGTCAGAGTCTTTATTGGAGTGGAAGAAACTACTTGGCCTGGTACCAGCAAAAACTAGGACAGTCTCCTAAACTGCTGATCTACTATGCATCCACTAGAGCATCTGGGGCCCCTGATCGCTTCACAGGCAGTGGATCTGGGACAGATTTCACTCTGACCATCAGCAGTGTGCAGGCTGAAGACCTGGCAGTTTATTACTGTCAACACCATTATAACAGCCTTCCCCCCACAGTGCTTCAGTCTCCTACACAAACCTCCTTCAGCATTTAAACAGATGTGTACAGGACACAGCCCTAAGCATGCGCACTTCCCCCTTCTGCTTCAAAGCTGGCATGCCTAAAATACTGAAGAAAAAGTTTTATAGATAGCAGTAAAAAAGAATGTGTTCAATGCTTCTTATGTCTTTTGGTATAAAAATTCTATACACCAAAATGTAGAAAAAAAAACAGAATCTGAAGGAGAGGTTGTATGGAGACCATTCCACCTGGGTATTCATCCCAGGTGCAGTCACCAAAAATAGACACTGATATGGATGACAGGAAGGGAATCATGACAGCAGCCTGACAAGGCTTTCTCCTTAGAGGTCCCCCAGAGTCTGACATACTCAGAGGCAGATACTCACAGCAAAGCATTAATCTGATCAAGGATTCCCAATGGAGAAGTTAGAGAGTAGACTGAAAAAGACAAAAAAGGTTGGTGGCCCCATGAGGAGAGCAACAATACAAACCAGCCAGAGCTCCCCAGGGTCTAAACCACCAGCCTAGGAGCACATATGGAGGGACACATGACTGCAGCTGTATATGTAGGGGAGGATGGCCTTGTTGGGCATAGGTGGGAGAGGAAATCTTTAGTCCCATGAAGGCTGAACACTGAGTGTGTGGGGTGGAATCTGAGGGTGGGGAGGGGGAAGTGGGGGGTAGGTGGGTGCACACCCTCATAGAAGCAGGAGGAGGAGGAGGAGATATGGGGCTCCTGGTTGGTGGTGGGAATGGGGTAAGGGGATAAAATTTGAAATGTAAATACTATATCCAATAAAAGAGGGAAAAAAGAAAAGCTGTTAGAACCAACATCTTTAATAAAATGTCATCCCTCTTAAAAATTATTTTGATACTAAAATTTGTTTTGAGAATTGTATATTGCAGAATACACAGCCTGGGTATATCTATTCATCAAGCAAGCTGAGGAGACCTGCTCAAACTTCTGAGGTCCTGGAATTCCATCTGGATTCAGTGAAGACACAGCATCAGAGGCTTATCAATTTACTCCCCCCCCAATATCTCAATGCCCATAATCAATTTGAAGAAGTTAATGAAGAGTCAGCACCCCTATTCCCTGGGCTTGGGGACTAAGGTGGTAAATGTTGGGCTGTCTTTCTAGGGAAAAGTAGTTGTTTTGTGGGAATAGAGAGGATTAGCTAAGATTTATTGCATAGCCATAACCTATTAGTAGAAATTTGTACAATTATTTTCAAGATTAAGATATAATTTCTTAAATGGCACCAATTTACTTTGATTACAAATTTTAAGGTTTTCATTGGTACGAGCTGCTTACTAATATAAAAACGAGATGAATCTTGATACTCTCATAGGCATTGTGCCATTATAACACATTTAGAAATACAAGGCTTAGACACTGTCCTTCTTTAAATTTTTATCAGATTTGAGATGGTTAGCCAGTGAGTTAAGGGACTATAGCAAATTCATGGCTTGGAGTTTATTGTTACGGTGTTTTCTATGTTTTATTTAGAAATAGCTGAGTCAAGTGAACAGACAATAGTCCAGAATAACTTACATGGATAGTTGGTTTTCAAAACGTCAGAAGCCCACAGAATTGACGTGACAAACATTTCTGTATTAATGTTCATTTTGATTAGGGACTTATTTGCTCCTGACAGCTTCCTGTATTGAATTCTAAGAAGAAATTGAGCATCTTTGGACTTACTCCAGTTGTGGTGAGACAGCCACTAGACAAGAATTGCCTCTTTCCATCTACAGACAAATTACTGTCTAGAAAAGGACACACTTGCAGAATAGTCAACTGATTATATATGCCTAGACAGATTAATCAGTCCTTAATAATTCTGCAGCACTAAGGTCTGTCAGATGATCCTGGGCCAGAAGGCAAAAGAACAGATGCTCCAAAATTTTGTAGTATAGGGAGTGTCCAGGTGTTCAGAGGTCTCTATAAATTGGCTAAGTTTTAGAAGCTATGCTTTGTGCTTCCCACAATTTTAGTTAACACAGTCATTCTGGATTTCTGGTGGGGTTGAAAACTTATAGTCTCATAGCCAATCCTGGCTATTTACCTTGAGAGAAAAGATTTGAGTGGATGGTTTTCAGCTGACATTCATTCTAAAGCCAAGAAAAAAAGCCAGGTTCAGAACTAAATGTTTTAGTTAGGATGGATGACAGAGGCTCTGGTTAGTCAACAAAATGATGGACTGGGTATTAGGACTATCTTGCACCTCACTGGTACAAATTGGTATAATTATGCTCTAATTGTATTTTGAGAGAAAAGTTTTATTTTAACAGGAAGAGTGATATGTAGGAGGAGCTAAGTTGGAAGGGGTACTAAGCAGAAGAGAAGGAGTAAGGAGAGGAGGAAAAGAAGGAGAGGAGAAGCTAAGTGTTTAGAGAGAGAAAGAGGGGGGAGACAGGGAGGCAGATGATCATGTATCTCCACCAGTCAAAGATAGTTGATATATCTAGGTTGGGTAGTGGGTTATACCTCTGATTGAGCATTACCAAACTTATAAATCCTTTGATTAACATTTTTAAAAAAGTGCATAAATGCAAAAAGGAAAAGGAGGCATGGGATAAGGGTTGTGTAGGGGGGGGGATGGGGAAAGAGGATGGCATCTGAAGTGTAAATAAAATATCCAATAAAAAAAGAAAAAAACCCACAGTATTATTTTTTTATTTCTTCTGTAACAAGTTACCACAAACTATGGTGATTGAATATGAGGGATTTATCTTTTTATAATTCTGAAAATTGTCTATTTCATTCAGATTTTCCAGTTTTTTGAATATAGGCTTTTGTAGTAAGATCTAATGTCTTTTTTCCAATTTCCTCAGTTTTTTTTGTTATGTCTCCTTTTTAATTTCTGATTTTGTTAATTTAGATATTGTCTCTGTGGGCTTTGGTTAGTCTTGCTAAAGGATTATCTATCTTGTTGATTTTCTAAAAGAACAAGTTCCTGGTTTTCTTGATTATTTGTATAGTTCATTTTGTTTCTACTTGGTTGATTTTAGTTCTGAGTTTGATTATTTCCTGCCATCTACTACTATTGGGTATATTTGCTTCTTTTTCTTCCAGAGCCTTCCAATGAGCTGTTAAGCTACTAGTGTATGGTCACTCCAATTTCTTTATAAGGGTACTCAGAGCTATTATGAATTTTCCTCTTAGCACTGCTTTCATTGTGTCCCATAAGATTGGATATATTGTGCCTTTATTTTTATTGAATTCTAAAAAGTCTTTAATTTCTTTATTTCTTCCTTGTCCAAGTTGTCATTGAATAAGGTGTTTTTCAGTTTCCACATGTATGTGGGCTTTCCATTGTTTTTGTCATTATTGAAGAAAAGTCTTAGTCCATGGTGATCTGATAGGATGCATGGGATTATTTCAATCCCATTGTATTGTATCTGTTGAGGCCTCTTTTGTGACGGAGTATATGGGAAATTTTTGAGAAGCAATCATGAGCTGCCAAGAAAAAGGTATGTTCTTTTGTTTTATGGTAAAAATGTTGTGTGGATACCTGTTAAATCCATTTGCTTTAAATCTTCTTTAAGTTTCAGTGTATGTCTGTTAATTTCTGTTTCCGTGATGTGTCCATTGATGGCAATGGGGTTTTGAAATCTCCAACTATTATTGTGTGAGGTTCAGTGTGTGCTTTGAGCTTTGCTAAAGTTTGTTATATGAATGTGGGTACCCTTGCATTTGTAGCAAAGATGTACAGAATTGAGAGTTCTTCTTGGTAGATTTTTCCTTTGACAATTAAGAAGTGTCCTTCCTTATCTTTTTTGATAACTTCACATAAAACCAGATACACTGAAACTAATAGAAGTGAAGGTGGGAAGACCCTCAAATACCTAGGCACAGGGGAACAGTTTCTGAACAGAATACCAATGGCTTATGCTCTAAGATCAAGAATTGACAAATGGGACCTCATCAAATTGCAAAGATTCTATAGGACAAAGGACACTGTCAATAAAACAAAACAGCAACCAACAAATTGGGAAAAAATCATTACCAATCCTACATCCGATAGAGGGCTAATATCGAAGATATACAAAGAACTCAAGAAATTATACTCCAGACAACCATATAACCCTATTAAAAATGGGGTACAGAGCTAAACTAAGAATTCTCATCTGAGGAAACTCTAATGGCTGAGAATCACCTTAAGAAATGCTCAACATCCTTAGTCACCAGGAAAATGCAAATCAAAACAACCATGAGATACCACCACACAACCAGTCAGAATGGCTAAGATAAAAAACTCAGGTGATAGTAGATGCTGGCAAGGATGTGGAGAAAAAGGAACACTCCTCCACTGTTGGTGGGGTTGCAAGCTGGTACAACCACTCTGGAAATCAGTCTGGTGGTTCCTCAGAAAATTGGAGATAGTACTACCTGAGGATCCAGCTATACAACTCCTTTGCATATACCCAGAAAATGCTCCAACATATAACAAGGACATAGTCTCCTCTATGTTCATAGCAGCCTTATTTATAATAGTCAGAAGTTTGAAAGAACCCAGATGTCCTTCAACTGAGGAATGGATATAAAAAATGTGGTACATTTACACAATGGAATATTACTGAGCTATTAAAAATAATGAATTCGAGAAATTCTTAGGTAAATGCATGGAACTAGAAAATATCATCTTGAGTGAGGTAACCCAATCACAAAAGAACATACATGGTATTTACTCACTGATAAGCGGAGACTAGCCCAAAAGTTTGAAACAACAAAGATTCAACTACAGACCACATGAAGCTCATGAAGAAGGAAGAACAAGTATAGATGCCTAGGTCTTATTTAGAAGGAGTAACACAATACCCAAGGGAGCAAATATGGAGACAAAGTATGGGTCAGAAACTGAAGGGGAGGCTGTCTGGAGACCATTTCACCTGGGTATTTATCCTATGTGCAGACACCAAAACTAGATGCTGATATGGATGACAGGAAGTGCATGCTGACAAGAGCCTGATAGGGCTCCTTAGAGGTCCTCCAGAGTCTGACATACCCAGAGGTAGATACTCACAGCAAACCATTGATCTGATCAAGGATTCCCAATAGAGATGTTAGAGAGAAGACTGAAGGAGCTAAAAGGGTTGGTGGTCCTATGAGGAGAACAACAATACCAACCAGCCAGAGCTCCCCAGGGTCTAAACCACCAGCCTAGGAGAACATATGGAGAGACACATGACTCCAGCTGTATATGTAGGGGAGGATGGCCTTGTTGGGCATAGGTGGGAGAGGAGATCTTTGTTCCCATGAAGGCTGAACACTGAGGGGGTAATCTGAAAGTAGGGAGGCAGGAGTGGGGAGTAGGGAGGGCACACCCTCATAGAAGCAGGAGAAGGGGGATGGGATAAGGAGCTCCTGGGTGGTGGGAGGAATGGGGTAAGGGGGTAAAATTTGAAATGTAAATATTATATCCAATTAAAAAAGGGGGGAAAGAAAAGTTGTAAATATCCAACATCTTTTATAAAATGTCAGCCCTCTTAAAAAAGAAATACATCATGAAAACCCAGATATATCTTTTTTGATATGCAAAAATATTTCTTTTAATAGTCCTAGTCTTTTTTACATTTTTTAATTTGTATCTTTTTTTATTAAATTATTTTATTTAGTTACATTAAAAAAGAAGAATACCAACTATCCCTGTAAGGTAATCTGGGCTGTTGTCTGTTAACTTCTTCAGCTACTTCTAAATAAAATATAGAAAACATCCTAGCAATAAACTCCAAGCCATGAATTTGTTATAGGTCCTTAACTCACAGGCTAGCCATCTCAAATTAGTTAATAACATTAAAGAAGGACTGGGTCTAAGCCTTGTATTCCTAAATGTGTTATACAGGCACAATGCCTATGAGAGTAACAATATTCATCTCACTTTTATATTAGTAAGAAGCTCATACCAATGAAAACCTTAAATTTGAAGTCAAAGTAAATTTTGTACCATTTAGGAAATTATAACTTCATCTTGATAACAATTATACAGATTTCTACAACTAGGTTATGGCTATTCAATAAATCCTAGCTAATCCTCCCTGTTCCAACAGAACCACTACTTTTCCCTAGAAATACAGCCCAATATTAACCACCTTAGTCCCCAAGCCCAGGGCATAGGGGCACTGACTCTTCATTAACTTTTTCAAGCTGATTATGGGCATTGACATATTAGAAGAGGGGTGGGAAGAAGAGTAAATTGATAAGTCTCTAATGCTGTGTTTTCACTGCATCCAGATGGAATTCCAGGACATTAGAGGTTTGAGCAGGTCTGCTCAGCTTGCCTGATGAGTAGATACACCAAGGCTGTGTATTCTGTAATATACAATTCTCAAAACAAATTTCAGTAGCAAGATAAATTTTTAAGAGGACTGACATTTTGTTAAAGGTGTTGGTTCTAACTACTTTTCTTTTTTCCTTCTTTTTCTTTACTGGATATTATATTTACATTTCAAATTTTACCCTTTTCTGTATTAATGTTCATTTTGATTAGAGACCTGTCTGCTCCTGACAGCTTCCTGTCTTGGATTCTAAGAAGAAATTTAGCATCTTTTGAGTTACTCTAGTTGTGGCGAGAGAGTCACTAGACAAGAATTGCCTCTTTCCATCTACAGACAAATTACTGTCCAGAAAAGGACACACTTGCAGAATAGTCGACTGATTATATCTGCCTAGACAGAGTAGTCAGCCCTTAATAATTCTGCAGCACTAAGGTCTGTCAGATGCCTGGGCCAGAAGGCTGAAGATCAGATGCTCCAACATTTTGTAATGTAGAGACTGTCCAGGTGTTCAGCCCTATCTATAAATTGGCTAAGTTTTAGAAGCTATGCTTTGTGCTTCTCACAATTTTAGTTAACTCAGCCATTCTGGAATTCTGATGGAGTTGAAAACATATAGTCTCATAGCCGATCCTGGCTATTTATCTTGAGAGAAAAGATTTGAGGTGATGGTTTTCAGCTGACATTCATTCTAAAGCCAAGAAAAAGCCAGGTTCAGAACTAAGTGTTTTAGTTAGGAGAGATGACAGAGGTTCTGGTTAGTCAACAAAATGATGGACTGAGTATTAGAACTATCTTGTACCTCACTGATACAAATTGGTATAATTATGCTCTCATTGTATTTTTGAGAGAAAAGTTTTATTTTAACAGGAAGAGTGATATGTAGGAGGAGCTAATATGAGAGGAAGAGAAGGAGTAAGGAGAGGAGAGGAAGAAGGAGAGGAGAAGCTAGGTGATGAGAGAGAGAAAGAGAGAGAAAGAGAGAGAAAGAGAGAGAAAGAGAGAGAAAGAGAGAGAAAGAGAGGGGGTGGACATGGAGGCAGATGTTCATGTGTCTCCACCGGTCAAAGATAGTTGATATATCTCAGTTGAGTATTGGGTTACACTTCTGATTGAGAATTACCAAACTTATAAAGTTTTTGATTAACATTTTTTAAAAAAAATTGTATAAAAGCAAAAAGGAAAAGGGGGCATGGGATAGGGGCTTTCTAGAGAGGGGAATTGGGGAAAGGGGATGGCATCTGAAATGTAAATAAAATATCCAATATAAAAGAAAAAATCAAATAAAAAAAGAAAAAAGAGATATTAAGGAACAGTGATTGTTGCTTTCTTTATTTGTTGTTGTTGTTAGAGGTGGAATTATGTTTTTGTGACTATCTTCTTTTGGATTTCTTGAAAGAAGATTTTTTTCTTGCTTTTTCTAGGGTGAACTTTCCCTATTTGTGTTGGAAGTTTCCCTCTGTTATCCTTTGTAGACCTGGATTTGTGGGAAGATTTTGTGTACATTTGGTTTTGCCATAAAATATTTTTGTTTTTCCATCTATTGTAATGAAGAGTTTTGCTGTGTATAATAGCCTGTGCCGGCATTTGTGTTCTTAGTGTTTGGATGACATCTGCCCAGCATCTTCTAGTTTTTATAGTCTCTGTTGAGAATTCTGGTGTAAGTTTTATAGGTTTGCCTTTTTATGTTACTTGACCTTTTTCTCTTACTGCTTTTAGAATTTTTTCTTTGTTTTGTGCATTTGGTGTGTTGATTATTATGTGATGGGTATAATTTCCTTTCTAGTCCAGTCTATTTTCAGTTCTGTAGGGTTTTTGTATGTTTATGGGTATCTCTTTCTTTTTGTTAGGGAAATTTTCTGCTATAATTTTATTTAATGTATTTACTGGCCCTTTAAGGTGGGAGTTTTTGGTCCCCTCTATACCTATTATCCTTACGTTTAATCTTTTTTATTGTGTCTTGGATTTCCTAGATATTTGGGGTTAGAAGCTTTTTGCATTTTGCATTTTATTTAAATGTTGTGTCAATGTTGTCTCTGATATCTTCTGTACTTGAGATCTCCTCTTCTATCTCTTGTATTCTCTTTATGGTGCTTGTGTCTATGATTTCTGATCTCCTTCCTAGATTTCCTATCTACAGGGTTGTCTCCCTTTGTGGTTACTTTATTGATTCTATTTCCATTTTTAGATCTTGGATGATTTTGTTCAATTTCTTCACCTGTTTATTTTTGTTTTCCAGTAATACTTTAATGGATTTTTGTGTTTCCACTTTAAGATCTTCTACCTGTTTACCTATGTTCTCCTGTTTTTCTTTATGGGAGTTATTTATGTTCTACTTAATGTCCTCTGTCATCATCATGAGATGTCATTTTAAATCAGAGTCTTGCTTTCCTGGTGTGTTGGGGAATCTGGTGCTCATTGTATAGGAAGAACAGTGGTCTGATGATATCAACTAGCCTTGGTTTCTGTTGCTTATATTCTCATCCTTGTCTCTTACCATCTGGATATCAGGATACTACCCAGGTAAGAGCTCTAGGAGCCCTGCTTCCTCTGGGTTCTGTGTAATTGTGGGTAGAGCTGCCACCCAAGATCTGCTCAGTGCTCTGGCCCAGACCAGAAGGAACCAGTGCTTTGGGCGGGAGTGACTTTCTGGGTCCTTGTGGGTCCCAGTTACTCCCAGTTTGGGGAGGGAGTTGCTGTCTGCTTACCTAGGATACTGTCCTTGTTAGAGTTCCTGGGAGCCTGCTTCCTCTGGTATCTGTGTGATTGGGGGCAGAGCTACCTTCTGGGATCTGCCAAGCATGTGGTTTCTAATTTCATTCTCAGCTCTTTTATTTTTTGAGTAGATGAAGTCTACTGATTTGATCAAGTTAATTTTACATCTACCCACTTTGCTGAAGTTGTTTATCATCTGTAGGAGCTCTTTGGTATAATTTTTGGGCATCTTATATATACTATCACATCATCTGCAAAGAGTAATATTTTGACTTCCTCCCTCCCAATTTAGACCCTTTGATGTCTTTTTGTTGTCTATTTCTCTGGCTAGAACTTTGAGAACTATATTGAATAAGCTTGTCTTGTCTCTAATTTTAATGGGATTGTTTTGATTTTTTCTCTATTCAGTTTGATGTTGGCTATTAGTTTGTTGTATATTGCTTTTATATTTTTTAGGCATGAACTTTGAATTCCTTATTTCTGCAATACTTATAGTATGACTGGGTATTGTATTTTGCTAAAGGCTTTTCCAGTATCTAGTGAGACATTCATATAGTTTTTTTTCTTTGAGTCTGTTTGTATAGTGAATTACATTGATTAATTCCTGTACATTGAAATACATTCTCCTGTATTCCTGGGATGAAGCCTACTTGATCATGGTTGTTGATTGTTTTGATGTATGTTTGGATTTGGTTTGTGAGAAATTTATCGAGTATTTTTGCCTCTATATTCATAAAGGAAATTGATCTATAGTTCTTCTTTGTTGTGTCTTTTTATAGTTTAGGTATCAGTATAACTGTGTCTTCATAGAAAGAACTGGATAGTGTTCCTTCTTTTTTTATTTTGTGGAATCATTTGAAAAGTACTGGAATTAGATCTTTGAAGGTCTGATAGATTTCTGCTCTATAAACATCTGACCATGGCCTTTTATATGTTGGGAAACTTCTAATGCCTGCTTCTATTTTCTTTTGGGTCTTTTTGTAGTTTAGGTATCAGTATAACTGTGTCTTCATAGAAAGAACTGGATAGTGTTCCTTCTTTTTTTATTTTGTGGAATCATTTGAAAAGTACTGGAATTAGATCTTTGAAGGTCTGATAGATTTCTGCTTTATAAACATCTGACCATGGCCTTTTATATGTTGGGAAACTTCTAATGCCTGCTTCTATTTCCTTTTGGGTTAGGGGGCTATTTAGATGGTTTATTTGATCCTGATTTAACTTTGGTACCTGATATCTGTCTAAAAAATTGTCCATTTCATCATGACTCTCCACTTATGTTGAGTATAGGTTTTTGTACTAGGATTATATGATTTTTTAAAAATTTCCTTGGTTTCTTTTCTTATGTCTTCCTATTTCTGTTTTTGTTAATATGGATACTCTCTCTGTGCCCTCTGGTGGGTCTGGCTAATGGCTTATGTATCTTGTTGATTTTTCCTCCAAGAACCAGCTCCTAGTTTTGTAGATTCTTTGTATAGTTCTATTTGTTTCTACTTGGTTGATTTCAGCCTTGAGTTTATTTCCTGCTGTCTACTACTCTTGGATGTATTTGCATTTTTTGTTCTAGAGTTCTCAGATGTGCGGTCAAGCTGCAGTAAGCTCTTTCCAGTTTCTTTTCAGAGGCACTCAGACCTATTAGTTTTTCTCTTAGCACTGTTTTTATTGTGTCCAATAAGTTTGGATATTTTGTGCCTTCATTTTCATTGTATTCTAAAAAGTCTTTAATTTGTTATTTTCCTGAGTAAGTTATCATTGAGTAGGTATTCAGCTTCTATGTGTATGAGGACTTTTTTGTTGTTTTTGTTGCTATTGAAGATGAGTCTTAGTTCATGTTGGTCTGATAGAATACATAATTCAATGTTCTTGTGCCTGTTGAGGTTTGTTTTCTGTTTGAGTATATGGTCAATATTTGAGAAGTTACCATGATGTACTGATAAGAAGGTATATATTTTTTGTTTTAGAATGAAATGTTCTATAGATAACTGTTAAATCCATTTGTCCCATAACTTCTGTTAGCTTCAATGTGTCTCTGTTTACTTTGTGTTTTCATGATCTGTCCATTGCTGAGAGTGGAGTCTTGAAATCTCCAACGATTATTGTGTGAGGTTCAATGTGTGCTTTGAGTTTCAGTAACTTTTCTTTTACAAATTTGGGTGCACTTGCATTTGGGGCATAGATGTCAGAACTGAGAGTTTATTGTGGTGAATTTTTCCTTTAATGAGTATGAAGTTTTCTTTCCTTTTTTTTTGATGACTTTTGGTTGAAAGTCTAGTTTGTTGGATATTAGAATGGCTATTCCAGCTTGTTTCTTGGGACCCTTTGCTTGGAAAAAATTTTCCATCCTTTTACCTTGAGGTAAAATCTGTCTTTGTCTCTGAGGTGTATTTCCTGTATGCATCCAAATGTTGGATCCTGTTTATGTATCCAGTCTGTTAGTATATGTCTTTTTATTGGGGAATGGAGAGAATTGATGTTGAGAGATATTAGAGATCAGTGATTGTTGGTTCCTGTTATTTTTGTTGCTAGAGGTGGAATTATGATTGTGTGTTTCTCCTCTTTTTCATTTGTTGCAAAAAGATTAATTTCTTGCTTTTTCTTGGGTGTAGTTTCCCATTTTATGTGGAGTTTTCCTTCTATTATCTTCTATAGGGCTGGATTAGTGGAAAGATATTATTTGAATTTTGTTTTGTCTTGCAATACCCTGGTTTCTATATCTGTGGTAATTACAAGTTTTCTGGGTATAGTAAGTCACTTGGGCTGGCATTATTGTTCTCTTAGAGTATGTATGTCATCTTTTCAGGACCTTCTGGCTTTTAGAGTATCTGTTGATAAGTCTGATATGATTCTTATAGGTCTGCATTTATGTGTTACTTGACCTTCTTCTCTTACTACTTTCAATATTCTTTCTCTGTTCTGTGCATTTTGTATTTTAATTATTATGTGTCAAAAGGAGTTTGTTTTCTAGTCCCATCTGTTTGGTGTTCTATAGGTTTCTTGTACGTTTATGGGCATTAATTTCTTTAGGTTAGGGAAGTTTTCTTCTATAGTTTTGTTGAAGATGTTTGCTAATACTTTGAGTTGGGAATCTTCACTCTCTTCTATACCTATTATTCTCAGGTTCTGTCTTTTCATTGTGTCCTGGATTTCTTGAATGCTTTAAGATAGGAGCTTTTTGCCTTCTGTATTTTCCTTGACTGTTGTATTGATGCCTTCTATGGTATCTTCTACCACTGAGATTTTTCTTGTACTCTGTGGGTGATGTATCTGTGACTCCTCTTCTCTTTCCATCTCCAAGGCGGTCTCCCTTTCTGTTTTCTTTAATGTTTCTACTTTCATTTTCAGATCCTGGATAATTTTGTTCAATTTCTTCACCTGTTTGATTATGTTCTCCTGTATTTCTTTAAGGGATTTATGTGTTTCCTCATTAAAGAATTCTACCTGTTTATCTGTGTTATCCTTTAATCACCTTCATAAAATAAGAATAGATCTGAATCTTGATTTATAGGTGTGTGAGTTATCCAAAACGTTCTGTGGTGAGAAAACTGGGCTCTGATGTTGCCAAGCCATATTGCTTTCTCTTGTTTATGTTCTTATGGTTGCCTCTCGATAGCTGGTTATCTGTGGTGTTTTTCATCCTTATTGTCTCTAAATGGAACCTGTCCTTCCTTTGATCCTGTGATCCTTGATGTGTCAGAATACCTGGGGAGTCAAGCTGCAGCTGGGGTGCAGACTGTTTGGGTATGGGTCCAGAGCTGATTCTCTGCTCCTTGCAGAGTTTGAAACTGGAAGGTAAACAAGTCTCAGGATGGGAAGGGAATCTGCTGATGTTAGCAAACTTTCCCAAATGTCTTGGAATTCAGATCTGACACTTCAGGAGGTTTGTACACAATATATAAGAATTGGCAAGTTATCGCAAGTAAGAAAAAGTGTCCAATGGATTACATGTGTGGGATCAGAAGGGCAAACAGGGAAGTTGAGACCTTATTTGACTAACATACCCATCAATTTATGTGTAATGGATCTTTTACAATAATGGGGGTACTTAAATTTATATTCATGCACTTCTAGGAATATCAAATGAGAAAATTAGAGGTGATATGTTAGATGCTCCTGGGAAAGGTCTTGATACAGGTGATAGAGAACAATCATTACCTGTGCCCATGGTCAAAACACAGGACATTATAGGGATTGAGTTTCTAAGTTTATAAAGGAGGCCACTAATAATATACCAACATCCCTGGAGTCTCAACATATAGACTACCAGCTCATGGAATTCCCTTGTTTGTTTTAAAAAGAAATCATGGTAAATGGAGTATGATGAAAGTTTTAAGAGCATTTAATAAGTTAATTCAACCTATGGGTTCTTCCCAGCCTGGACTTCCTTAACCATCTTTGTTACCGAGAACTACAGTAAAATTTGACTTGAAAATTTGTTTTTTTTAATATCCTTGCATGAGAAAGATAGAGAAAGGTTTGGTTTTCAGTACCTACTTTGAATAATAGCCATACACTAAAGAGATACCACTGAAAGGTACTTCTACATGGAAAGTAAAATATTCCAACTATATGTCAATATTTTATGCAACAACCCTTCGAAATTATTTGTAATCAATTATCTCAATTTGTGTTTTCTCATTATACGGAAGACATTCTGTAGGCTGATTCTGACAATAATGTTTTAGAGAATATATTTAAGGTAACACAATGAATTCTGATATGCTAGGGATTACAGAAAAAGATAAAAGAGAAGATTAACTTATTTATGTGGATTATAAAATTAAACAAGAAAAATTCAACCACAAGAGGTACAGAACCATAGTGAACAATTATAAACTCTTAATGATTTTCAAAAATAAATGGAAATATTAACTGGCTGAGGTATACAATTGGATTAAGTACACATGAGTTAAGTAATTTATTTCAACCTGTACAAGAAGATTCTAATGTCAACTTTCCAAAATGTCTAACAGCTGAAGCAGTAAAAGAGATAATTCTTGCAATCTAAGACTGCAGTAGGCATAAGCAAATAGAATTTATCCTATCCTTGATAGTATTCTAGTCATTTTACATTCAACTCATTCTCCTACTGGTCTAATTTTTCAAAGAAAAGATAGTATTATAAAATGCATTTTTTTGCTCATAACCAAATTAAAAATTAAAGAGGTATATAGTAAGGATTTCTGAATTAATTATTAAAGATAGATTAAGGCAATGTCTTTTGGCAGGAACAGATCAAGCCAAAATTGTTGTATGTGTTACAAATGCTGAGATTATGCTATTATGTGTGATTAATGATGATTTGCTAAAACCTTGTAGTAATGTCTTGGGTAAAATTAATAACAAATATCAAAAAAGCAAGTATATACACTAATTGTCTATGTATATTAAAGAGCACACAAATTCCAGAGGCACCAACATTTTTACTTATGCAAACAAGTTAGGGATGACAGGTTATAAGTCTCTTAAAATAGTCAAATAGGTCAAAAGTCACTACATAGCAGTTCAAAAATCAGAATTGTATGCTATCCTTATGGTATTTTTAGATTATTCTTCACTTCTTAACATAATTATTGATGCTTTATATGCAGAAAGTGTTGTTGTGCATATAAAGACTGATGAATTTGTACCTGATAACTGAGAATAAATTTTGTTATTTATACAATCACAACAGGTCATCAGAAGCAGAGATTATTCATTATATCTTACTCATATTCAGTCTCATACAGGTTTACCTGGTTAATTAGCTTAATGAAATGAGGAAATTGACCAATTACTCATAGAAAATGTGTTTGAAGCCTCAAAATTCCTGAGAAACATCATACTAATGGGAAAGGTTTAAAGAAAAGAATTTTCATTATTTGTCAACAAACCAAAGAAATAATAATAAAAATGTCCTACATATTATCTATAAAATCAAACTCCATTGTCTGCTGTTAGTAACCCTGGGGTACTTAAAATGGCACCTGGCAGATGAACATTTGCCATTTTGCAGAATTTGGAAAACAAGGGTACCATTGACACATTCTGAGGGCTTCAATGGCCAACTGCCATTAAGTTCTGAAATGGCTGATTGTGTAAGTACAAATTTATTAGAAATCATGGTAATTATGAGGATACTGAACAAATTAAAATTCACAAGGCTCCTGCATATGTATCTAATAAGGTGAAACAATTATTTGTGTATTATTATATAAAGCATGTTACTAGTGTACCACATAATCCCACAAGCAGTTATAGAAAGCCAATCATACCTTGAAAGAGATGATTATTAAACAAAAACAAAAAGGAAGACTAAAAACTCCCAGGGACAGACCAAATAATGCATTGTTAACTCTCAATTTTCTAAATGTTGGTGAAAAACTAACAACAGTGGCTGAGAGACACCGAATTATGGGGGGAAAATAAACCTGAGGAACTAGGCCAACTAATGCACTGTAATGATATCTTGACATTAAAATGAAAACCTGCAATAGTTTTGAGACAGGAGAGTGGTTATGCTTTATGAGAAAATATAGTTACCAACAAAACTTATAAAAATCATATCTGACCAGGGAAAACCTCTTATCATTTGAGAAATGTATGTCTTTCCAAAGCAAATAGCCCATATGATTCACAGACTGTCTTGGTTACTGATTTTTTTCAAAAATTGCATGTAATCCAGCTTCAAAAAGGCCAGTCCGAGTGACTGATCACACAGAGAGTGTTTAAAGAATGAAAATAATCAAATGTAGGAAATAAGAAGTTGTTTATTTCAAACAAATGATAACATATGTAAATGTTAAAAGAACTTATACAATGGAGACAGAAATGTTTACAAACACACACAAATATCAATATCAAACATACATACATACATACATACATACATACATACATACATTAATACATATGTGCAGCAAGGAGGTTAGGCACTTGCCCAGCTATTGTGTTGCTAAAGGAGTAGTAAAATGCAAAGACTGTATGTTTGTTTTTCATTTGGAACCATAAACCATTGAGGTGGGAAGCAATGACACACTGGGATTTATTAATAATTATTAATACTGCAGATCACGTTCTCAATGTGGGGCAAGAACTCACTTCTAAAAATTAATAGAAGATTCCCAAATAGAAAACACATATCATTCCTTTAAGATTAGAAGATGGGAGTGAATTGGTTTCTTAGCTAAGGTGGCGAAAGAGAAAGCAAGAAAGTAGTTTTCCAACAGCCCCAAAAGAAGATAGTTCCACAAACATAATTCCACCTCTAATAAAAAAATGACAGGAAGCAACATTCGTTTTCCTTAATATCTCTTAATATCAATGAAATTAATTCTCCAATAAAAAGACATAGATTATCAGACTGGATACATAAACAGAACCCAGAATTTTGCTGCATACAGAAAACACACCTCTGTGACAAAGACACTACCTCAGATTAAAAGGATGGAAAACAGTTGTTCAAGCAAATGTACCCAACAAACAAGCTGGAGTAGCCATTCTAATAACAAAAAATGATTTTCAACCAAAAATAATAAAAAAGATAAGGAAGGACACTACATTCCCATCAAAGGAAAAATGTAGCAAGAAGAACTCTCCATTCTGAACATCTATGCCCCAAATGCAAGGACACCCCCTACATAAAAGGAACTTTACTAAAGCTCAAAGCATACATCACACATCACACAATAATAGTGGGAGACTTCAACACCCCACTCTCAGCAATGGACAGATCATGGAAAAAAAACTAAACTGAGACACAATGAAACTAACAGAAGTTATGAACCAAATGGACTGAACTGATATCAATAAAACATTTCAACCTAAAACAAAAGAATATACCTTTTTCTCAGCACATCATAATACCTTCTCCAAAATAGACCATATAATTGGTCACAAAGCAGACATCAACATATACAAAAAGGTTGAAATAATCCCTTGTACCCTATCAGACCACCATGGATTAAGGCTGGTCTTTAATAATAACAAAAACAACGGAAAGCCCACATACAGGTAGAAACTGAACAATGTTCTACTCAATGATGATTTGGTCAAGGAAGAAGTAAAGAAAGAAATTAAAGAGTTTTTAGAAATTAATGAAAATGAGGATACATCATACCAAAATGTGTGGGACTCCATGAAAGCAGTACTAAGAGTAAAATTCATAGCTCTAAATGCTTACAAAAAAACTGGAGAGAGCATACACTAACAACTTGACAGCACACCTGAAATTATTAGAATAAAAAGAAGCAAATATACCCAAGAGGAGTAGATGGTAGGAAATAATCAAGTCAGAACTGAAATCAACCAAGTAGAAACAGAAAGAACTATACAAAATATCAACAAAGCCAGGAGCTGGTTCTTTGAGAAAAAAAAAAAAACAAGATAGATAAACCCTTAGCCAGACTAATCAAAAGGTGCAGAGACAGTATCCAAATTAATAAAATCAGAACTGAAAAGGGAGACATAAAATCAGAAACTGACAAAATTTAAAAAAAAAATCATCAGATCCTACAACAAAAACCTATACTCAACAAAATTGGATAATCTGGATGAAATGGACAATTTTCTCGACAGATACCAGGTATCAAGGTTAAAGGTGGAGCAGATAAACCATCTAAACAGACCCATAACCCCTAAAGAAATAGAAGCAGTCATTAAAAACCTCCCCACCATATAAAGTCTGGAACCAGACAATTTTAGTGCAGAGTTCTATCAGACCTTCAAGGAAGACCTAATACCAATTCTCTTCATACTATTCCACAGAATAGAAACAGAAGGAACAATACCCAATTCGTTCTATGGAGCTACAATTACACTCATACCTAAGCCTCACAAAGACCCAACAAAGAAAGAAAATTACAGAATAATCTCACATGTGAATATTGATCTAAAAATACTCAACAAAATGCTTGCAAACCAAATCCAAGAACACATCAGAGCAATCATCCATCATGATCAAGTAGGCTTTATCCCAGGAATGCAGGAATGGTTCAATATTTTGAAATCCATCAATGTAATCCACTGCATAAATAAACTCAAAGAAAAAATGACATGATCATCTCACTAGATGCTGAAAAAGCATTTGACAAAATTCAACATCCCTTCATGTTAAAAATCTTGGAAAGATCAAGAATACAAGGCCCATACAGAAACATAGTAAAAGCAATATACAGCAAACCAGTAGCCAACATCAAAGTAAATGGAGAGAAACTTGAAGAAATTCCCCTAAGGTCAGGGACTAGACAAGGCTACCCCCTCTCACCCTACCTATTCAATATAGTACTGGAAGTCTTAGCCAGAGAATTAGAAAACAAAAGGAAGTCAAAAGGATACAAATAGGAAAAGAAGAAGTGAAAATTTCACTATTTGCAGATTATATGATATTATACTTAAGTGACCCTAAAACTTCGATCAGAGAACCCCTAACCCTGATAAACAATTTCAGCAAAGTGACTGGATATAAAATCAAGTCAAACAAATTTTCCTTCCTGTACTCAAAGGATAAACAGGCTAAAAAAGAATTTAGGGAAATGACACCCTTCACAAATAATATGACAAATAATAGTCACAAATAATATAAAATACTTGGAGTGAATCTAACCAAGCAACTGAAAGATCTCTATGACAAGAACTTCAAGTCTCTGAAGAAAGAAATCGAAAAAGATTTCAGAAGATGGAAAGAACTCCCATGCTTCTGGATTGACTGGATTACCTTAGTAAAAATGGCCATCTTGCCAAAAGCAATCTACAGTTTCAATGCAATCCTCATCAAAATTCCAAATCAATTCTTCATAGAGATAGAAAGAGCAATTTGCAAATTCATTTGGAATAACAAAAAACCCCAGGATAGTGAGAACCATTCTCAACAATAAAAGAACTTCATCATCCCTGACCTCAAACAGTACGACAGCAGTAGTGATAAAAACTGCATGGTATTGGTACAGAGACAGGCAGGAAGATCAATGGAATAGAATTGAAGATTCAGAAATGAACCCACACACCTATGGTCACTTGATCTTTGACAAGGGAGCTAAAACCATCCAGTGGAAAAAGAACAGAATTTTCAACAAATGGTGCTGGATCAACTAGAGGTCAGCATGTAGAAGAATACAAATCAATCCATTTTTATTCCCTTGTACAAAGCTCAAGTCCAAGTAGATAAAGGACCTTCACATAAAACCAGATACACTGAAACTAATAGAAGAGAAGGTGGGGAAGACTCTCAAATACCTAGGCACAGGGGAAAAGTTCCTGAACAGAACACCAATGGCTTATGCTCTAAGATCAAGAATTGACAAATGGGACCTCATAAGATTGCCAAGCTTCTGTAAGGCAAAAGACACTGTCAATAAGACAAAACAGCAACCAACAGATTGGGAAAAGATCAATCCTAGATCCTAGATCTGATAGAGCACTAATATCCAATATATACAAAGAACTCCAGAAATTAAACTCCAGACAACCAAATAACCCTATTCAAAATGGGGTACAGTGCTAAACAAAGAATTCTCAACTGAAAAAACTTGAATGGCAGAGAAGCACCTTAAGAAATGCTCAACATCCTTAATCATAAGGGAAATGCAAATCAAAAAAACCCTAAGATACCACCTCATGCCAGTCAGAATGGCTAAGATAAAAAAATTCAAGTGATGGTAGATCCTGGTGAGGATGTGGAGAAAGAGGAACACTCCTTTATTGTTGGTGGGAATGCAAGCTGGTACAACCACTGTGGAAATCAGTCTGGCGGTTCCTCAGAAAATTGGACATAGCACTACCTGAGGACCCAGCTATACAACTCCTGGGCATATACCCAGAAAATGCTCCAACATATAATAAGGACATATACTCCACTATGTTCATAGCAGCCTTATTTTTAATAGCCAGAAGATGGAAAGAACCCAGATGTCCTTCAACAGAGTAATGGATACAAAAATTGTGGTATATTTAAACAATGGAGTATCACTCAGCTATTAAAAATAATAAATTCCAGAAATTTTTAGGTAAATTGATGGAACTAATTTATTAGTTTTGTCAGAGAGAGTGCCTGTCCTAGGTTGCCCCTTTCAAGCAATGTTCCTTACTTGTCATGGGGAGTCAAACAGCTTTGGTTTGGTCCCTGACCTAGGTTGGTAATGTGCCCAAGGAGACTTACCCATCATTGACTACCTCTCTAGCATGCCAAGCCATACTTGAGGAGATTGTCTCGTGTCCACTTCTGCAAACACTTGTACAATCAAGGCCTGATTTTTTTTTATCAAGTTGGGCTTCCATTTTATACATGCACCAAAAGGCAAGGCAACTGGTGAGTATAAGGCACATAGTGACCACTACCCCCAATCCCAGCCCACTCTTTGATGTGGGAAATTGCTTGAAGAATCCAGCTTGTTAGTCCGTAGGCCACTGAAGCATCCACTCTGTTCAAATTGATGTGGACGATAGACTGCCTCAGTTCTCTCATCAGTCCATCAAATTCCCCAGACCAGTTTCCTGTGAGATATCAAGAAAGACTCCAGGAGAGGTTACTGACTGGCATAGCTTGCATTATGAAACGGAATAGATGTAACACAATGTCCTGTGTATTTCCATTGGCAACCCAACTGGGCCAATTCCATACTTGTTAAAGAGGCATTCCAAAACAAAGAATAAAAGCAACTATTATTGTAAAATGCTGCTATTTAAACACTAACAGTAGTGTAGGCAGCCTTATCATGGTCTTCTGCCTGTGCCACTCTGGTAAGTCTTTCTGGAACCCAAATCAGTTGCTGTTGATCCTGAGGGAACACACAAACAGAACCTCTTGCCCATACCAATACTGAATCAGGGCCATTCCATTTTCCTGTTAATACATCCTTCCACAGCACCAAACCCTTTTCTACTGGCTCAGGGTGGATATGTCGTTCAGCTGCAGAGTGGCCCTGCCTGTCTTCATTTAAAAAATTCAAGGTAAACAAAGCTATAGCCAGTCTCTCTCTAGGTGCTCGGCTGGAGGCTATTCCCCCTTTTTGTTTTATGAGACACTCTTTTAAGGTGCGATGAGCACGTTCAATGATGCCTTGTCCCTGAGGATTATAGGGCAGGCCATGATTAAGATGAACACCCATGGCCTTGCATAATTGGGAAAATGAATCAGAGATATATGCAGGCCCATTATCTGTCTTTAAATTTCTTGGCATTCCCCATGCTCCCCATGTTTCAAAACACTGGGCAATCACATGGCGTGCTTTCTCACCTGTATGCAGGGAGGCAAACAGAATTCCTGAAGCGGTGTCTGTGGACACATGAATATATTTTAATTTTCCAAATTCACAAAAGTGAGTAACGTTCATTTGCCACAAATGCAAAGGGTGTAAGCCTCTTGGATTAATTCCCACACTGACTTGAGGAAGCAAGGGAGCACAAGCTTGAGAAGATTTAATTATATCCCTGGCCTCAGCACAGGTAATTCCAAAGCGAGAGGATAGCATCTTTGAATTAACATGAAACTGATAATGAAAATTCTGAGCTAAATCAACAGCATTCTGAATCAAGAACGCAAAATGGGCCTTGGAGGCCCGGTCCACCATATCATTTCTCTCAGCCAACGGTCTGGGTAACCCAGTATGGGCATGAATATGTTGCACAAAAAAGGGTAAATCTCTTTTCCAAATGAGCATTTGCAACCGAACAAGCAAATCTCCTATGTTGGACCGTAAATTTATTTTCCCCACAATTTCTAAACATTTAAGGATATTTACTACATACTGACTATCTGAAATCAAATTAAAAGCACAATGAAATGTTTCAAATACTTTCAGCACAATCTGCAACTCAATAACTTGTGGTGATGCAGGAGACAATTGAAAAATTATAGAAGAGGACCCGCAACCATAAAGGCACCATATCCCATCTTAGAGCCATCTGTAAAGATGGTGGAGCATTCTGTAAGGGGTTTCTGATGGGTGACATGAGAAAATACCACAGGATGACTGCCAATCAACTGCAGAAGGGGATCCTTTGGAAAATGATTATCTATGATGCCATCAAAGGTGCATCTCATTATAGCCCAATCATCTATGGTGGCCACTAATACTTCAAGTTGTTCAGCTGTATAGGGCACAATCAAAGATTTTGGTTGAACTCCAAAATGCTGTATACTTTGGCGTATTCCCTGCATGTCCAGCTGAGCCACTGCAGTGGGATAATGAGTCAACTTTTGAGCGGGAGAAATCCTAGAATGCACCCAAAGTAAAGGAGCTCCCTGCCACAATACTCCTGTGGGTTGACTCTCAGTTGATAAAACACAGAATATGATATCACGGGATTCATCTATTCTACTCAAGGAGGCATCCTGAATACCTTTTTGAACCAGCAGTAAAGCTGCCCTAGCTTCCTCAGTGAGCTGCCTAGGAGAATTTAAATTTGGATCACCAGGTAGGATATCATACAATGGTTGTAGCTGCCTATTGGATAAGTGAAGGTATGGTCATACCCATTGTATATCTCCCAATAATCTTTGAAAGTAATTCAATGTCTGCAGGACATCTGTACGAATGTGAATTTTTTGGGGAACTATCCATTCGGCTGATATCCTAGTTCCCAAGTACTCAACAACACTACCTTTTTGTACCTTTTCTGGGGCTATGACTAATTGTTTTGTCTTTAGACTGAATATAATAAAATTGTAGGCATCATCAAACATTTGTTCTGTATAGGCAGCAATAAGAGTATCATCCATGTAGTGATAACATTTTATCTTTGGGAATTTCACTCAAGCTACTTTTAATGCTGCAGCAACATATATCTGGCACATGGTAGGACTATTGGCAACCCATTCATACCGTTGATGTGGCTGTGCATGATTCAAAGAAGGATTCAAACTTCATTGCATCTTTATGGTGTAAGGGAATTGTAAAGAAACAATCTTTAATATCTAAAACTATAACAGGCCATTGTTTGGGCAAAGCCAAAGGTAAAAGTAACCCTCTTTGTACCGGTCCCATAAGCGTCATTTGTTTATTAATTTCTCTCAAATCATGTAAAAGCCTCCACTTTCCTGATTTCTTTTTTTATCACAAAGATAGAGGTATTCCAGGGTGAAGTAGATGGTTTTATATTACCCAATAGCAGTTGCTCTATTACTAATTCCTGTATTGCTTGTAATTTCTCTGAGGGAAGTGGCCACTGAGGGCCCATATGGGCTCCTCAGATTTCCACAATATGGGAAGAGCTTCCTCAGTACCCAGTCCCATCTGGTCCTGTTTTTGTTGGGTGGGCACAGGAGAGGTATGCCCTTGTAGCTTCCTTTCTAGCCCTTTTCCTGGAACATATCCCATGCCTTTCATTATTTCTCGAGACTGAGGGCTGTACCTTTTATCCTTCTCATTTGTTAATACAAACCCCGTCCCATGCATAAGATCTCTCCCCCACAGATAAACAGGAAGTTCCATTACATAAGGCTGGAAAATCTCAGAATGTCCTTCATCATCTTTCCATTTTAAATGCTGGGAACTCATCTTGGGCTCTTTTGCATACCCTAACCTCCTCAATAATTGTTCTGATTTTTGTCTAGGCAATCCTTTAGGCCAATCTTTGGTGCTGATTATGCTACGATCAGCACCAGTATCCAATAATCCAGAATTACTTTCCCCTTCAATAATTAGTTTAAGCAGAGGTCAGGTGTCAAGATCTAAGGAACAAAATACGGTAGAAACTCCAGTAGAACCAAAACCCTTTGCTCCATGCTTAACATCTTTTGCTGGAACTTGATCATGGAAGCTAGACAAAAGTAACATTTGAGCCAGCCTAACTCCTGGGGAAATAGTGGACACTCACCTAGGGGAAGACACCATGAGCTTGACCACTCCAGTGTAATCTGGATCAATCACTCCTGGATGGACAATTAAACCTTGCATTGTTGTAGTGCTTCTCACCAGAACCAGGCCCACTGTCCCAGCAGGCAATGGTCCTTGAAAATCTGTATCTATTAATTGAGGGCCCATTTGGGGGGTTAGTATGTATCTGGAGGTGGAACAGAGGTCGAGTCCTGCACTTCCTTTTTTTGCCTGTCGGGGCGACTCCACTGCATTAGAGGTCTCAGATTTAGCCAATCCTTGGCTACTGCCCCATATATTTGAGGGCCTTGAGGATGGGTTCCTGTGCTGAGTTTTTTGGCCTGGTTCCTCCATAGCCAGCATTTAAAGGCTGCCCATTGATATCCTTCACTGACCTGCACTCACTTGCCCAATGATTGCCCTTCTTACATCTAGGACAAAGCCCAGGTGTCTTAGCCCGAGCGCTATTAGCAGTTTGTAATTGGGGGCACTGCCATTTTAGATGTCTAGGTTGGCCACATTTAAAACATTTACCACCTTTTGGGTCATTCCTTCCTTAAGTAAGTTGCATGATGGCAGCAGCCAACCCCAAATTAGACAGAGGGCCTCCTATCTCTCTGCAGATTTTCATCCAGACCTCTAGCCCCTTGTTTTTATAGGGGTGAATTGCCTGCCTATATACCTTGGTATATTGTTCAAAAATTAACTCTTTTAATAAGGGTATAGCAGCATCAGAGGCTCCAAAAATCCTTCCACCTGTTTCCACCATCCGAGCCACAAAGTCGGCAAAGGGCTTGGCTGATCCCTGGATGATCTTAATTAAATTCCCTGACAGCTCACCCTGATTTGCAAGAGCCTTCCATGCTTGGGTTCCTACATTATTAATTTGTTCATACACCTGGAAGGGATAGGTCAATTGTCGAGCGGCAAAATGGCCTTGACCTAGTAACATGTCTTGGTCCCATGCTGGCTGGCCTTGGGTGGCATTCACTGTGGCCTGCTCTGCTGCAAACTCAATAAAGTAGGCCTTCCAATCAAGATATTGGCCAGGAGAAAGACAAGCTCTTGCTAGATTCTGCCAATCACTAGGGGCCATGCAATATCTATGGAGGGACTCCAGTTGTGTAACTACAAATGTGGCATTAATGCCGTATGCCCTAACTCCTTCAGCCAGTCTCTGAATAACTTTCCAATCAAGGAGCTCGTGATAACAGTTGCCCTGTGCATCCTGGAATACCGGGAAACATTGTGCTCTTAACTCCCTCCATGCTTTGGGGCAAAAACACCATCCTGAACCTCCTGTAGGAGCATACAGAGGCAGCCAAGGCAGCCCTGGCGCAGATGGTTCTACTTCCAGTTTTGTTTCTAAATCTTGTGCCAGTTTCTCTAATTCACCCTCAGAGACTTCCTCCTCTTCTGAACTTTCTCCATATTCAGATTTTAAAGACCACTCCTCCCTCAGTTACTCTAGGGCATCAACAGAGAGTGAACTAAATTAATACATGGTACAAGAAGGCAAAAAAGAAGAAAGAGAGAGAAAGAGAGAGGAAGAAAAAGAAGAAGAAAAAGAAGAAGAAGGAGGAGGAGGAGAAGGAGGAGGAGGAGGAGAAAAAGAAGGAAGAAAGGAAGGAAGGAAGGACGGGGAGAGAGAGGAGAGTCAGAAAAGAAAAAGAACCAATCAATGAGTAGAGACCCACAGCCTGACATTATGCAGAGAAGACTCTAAATAGAAGATCCCCATAATGTCCCTCCCCTTAAAGATTGGAGGGAGAAGGAGGAAAGATTGCAGGTGTCAGAGCAGATAAAGGACACCAGAAGTACATTGACCAATTAATCAACTAAGAGGGCTCATATGGGTTCACAGAAACTGAAACAGCAAGCATGGGGCCTGCATGGGTCTGTACAAGGTCCCCTGTCTGTGTGCTATGGCTGTTAGCTTGGTGGTTTTGTGGGACTCTTAACTGTGGGAATAGCTGTGTCTCTGACTCCTTTGCCTGCTTTTGAGACTCTTTTCCTCCTGTTGGGTTGCCTTGCCTAGCGTTGATATGAGGGGTTTTGACTTGATTTATTATATTTTGTTAAGTTGTGTTTGGCTGTTGTCTATTTCTGAAGAGAAAGGGAGGCAGGATGTTGGATCTGGGGGCTAGGGAAAGGGAAGGGTAAGGAGAAGGGGAAGGGGAAGGGGAAGGGGAAGGGGAAGGGGAAGGGGAAGGGGAAGGGGAAGGGGAAGGGGAAGGGGAAGGGGAAGGGGAAGGGGAAGGGGAAGAGTTGGGAGAAGTGGAGGGAGGGGAAAATGGGGTCAAAATTTATTGTATGAGAGGAGAATGTATTTTCAATAATAATAATAATAATAATAATAATAATAATAATAATAATAAAAGCATGTACAGTAAAAACTAGAGAGCTGTTAATATATTTAAGCAGTTCTGTGTGTCCAAATATGGAGTGATCCTCAAGATGTGCAATATAAAATATAAGACAAAATTTTCATATACAATGCTAGCATGATCTTGAAGAAATAGATTATACCTTGAGAAATTTATAGGCTTCTTTCATAGACTCATATAACACATTGCCGTTGGAGTAAGAAACTGGGAAAACAGGTATGGGATATAAGTGGATGTAGTGGTTTGAATATGCTTGGCCCAAGCGACATGTATTATTGGGAGGTGTGGTCTTATTGGAATAAGTGTGGCCTTGTTGGAGGAAGTGTGTTACTATGTAGGTGGTCTTTGAGGTCTCCCAGTGCTCAAGCTCCGCCTAGTTGGAAGAGACACTCCTGGATTCCTGCAGAAAACAGTCTCCTCCTGACTGACTTCAGATCAAGATGTAGAACTCTCAGTTCCTTCTCCAGCACCTCATCTACCTGAAGGCTGCTATGCTTCTGGACATGAAGATAATGGACTGAACCTTTGAAACTGTAATCCAGGCTCAATTAAATGTTGTCCTTTATAAGAAAAAAGAGATTAATCTGAGTCTTTCTAACCACTGTCTGACACTTTTGCCCATATCATGTATCAATAGGAAAACCACATGTTACTGACAATAGAGCTTTGAGTTCTGAACTATAAGTTTAAAGTTTAAATAATAGTAAGTTTGCTATTTGTATTTTGGTCAAAATTCCAGGAATAAAGGAAGCTTGAAACTTTGGGGAAAAAAGATAAAAATAATTTTTAAAATTTGTTTTAATTGCTTTGAGGTGTTTTAATCATCAAAATGAAGGTGGTTATACCTTTGGTTGTACTAATGTTGTTACTAAGTCTTTGGGAGAAAGTTCAGAGTAGAACAGGCCCTAATAATATGCAAATCTCCTGGTGGGTAAGGTAGAAAGAGGTAGACAAAGGTAGGAAGCTCCTCAGGTGGGCAAAGTGATATAAAATCATTTTTATTTGAGGGAAGAACATTGGACATAAAATTCATGTTTCCTGAAGCAGTCTACAGAATCCTGTGGTAAATGTCTGAGATCTGTGTGGGATATAGGGTACATACAATGCTGCTACCTTATGACAGTATCTGAAGACCAAGACTACAGGTGTGTGTTTGTGTGTGTGTGTGTGTACATGTACATAAAGGCATGGCTGACCATCAGTCTGTAATAAAATTATGTAAGTCTCTTCAGCCATAGGAGTTTACCATGAGTTTGTTAGGAAGAACCAAGAGCCAGAGTATTGTTTGTAGGTTGCAATGGGGACCACATGAACCAACAACTCATTTAGATGTCAACCTTTTCTGACACTGGAGGTTTTACATAATGGTGAAAAATGTCTAGTTGAGGTTTTGAATTTTGTTATTTGGGGATTCCATTTAGATTTTTTCATGTATGTATATATACTTCTTTTATATGTATATATGTTTCTGTCATATATGTATATATGTGTATGTGTATATATGCATATGTATATATGTATAGAAAAAGATAAGTTGAGTTGGTGTCTAAATAGAGCTTTTACCCCTATACATTAAACTAAAACCTTTACATATATGTGTATATATGTGTGTATGCATATACACATATATATATACATTTATGCATATACATACATATATGCATATATGTTATACATACATAGAAAAATTGAGTTGGTGTTTAGCTAGAACCTTTACTCCTATTGACTAGTGTTCATGGTACTGAAAAATACTCTGCATTCTACCAGAGGGGCATCTACCAATGTAGCTATAAGCCTTATGACTTGAATGTTTGTGAGACTAACCATTTTCAATCTATGGATTTATGATCCATACCATGAGATGCAACCCATACTTGACATTGCTCTGATGGCCAAAAACCCAAGCTCAGATAGACTATGGAACAAGGGGAAAGTATTGTATCATCAGATATAATATAGTATTCCCAAATACTATTGTTCTGCTGATAGAACATAGCAATTAAAGGACTCAACATTCTGCAGTGTCTTGCTCAGCCATCGTTAGAGGAGCTTCTTCCTGCAGTGGATGGGAAAATACAGAGACTCACAAGTGGAAAAGGTACAGAGAATGAGAGACCTTGGAACACTCACTCTTAAAAAAAATATCTTCATCAAACTCCTCTCTGAGAACTCAGGGATCTTTGAGGAAGAGGAGATGGAATGATTGTGAGAGCCTGAGGGGATGAATGACAGCAAGGAAACAGTGTGTTCCAGACACAACAGTAATGATGCACATATGAACTGCAGAGATTGTGGTAGCCAGTACAGGTCCAGCACAGGTCTAAGCTAAATAGAGGCCTTGTGATACCAGTAGGAAATGGACATGAGCTCTTCTCCCAACCAAGAAACTATTGCCAAGCAGCAACCACTCCCAAAGCAAAAATTAATTTTCTTTAATGGAATCCCACTGCAGTTATAAACACCACTGAGGAGAAGGCCTTATGCCCAGCAGTAGATGTCCAATACGAAATGAACCAAATGGTATTTTTGTTGATTTTGGGGGAGTTCATAGTACTTTGTTTTGACATTTAGTACATTACTATTGTTTGTTTATATATTATGGTTTCTGGTTTTGTGTTTTAAGTTTATTGTGTGTATGCTTTTTTCTTACACACACACACACACACACACACACACACACACAAGTCTTTTTTTCTAAAAAGAAAGAGAAAGAAGGCATGGAAATGGATGGTTGGGAGGGTGGGAAGGGTGTGAGAGGAGCTGAAGAAGGGACACTTTGATCAAAAAACAGCATATGAACAATTTATATTCACTTAAAAGACATCAACATTAGTTTCACATTCATGAGATATTTATGCTTAACATATAAATATATGTTTATATACTATATATGTGTCCATCTCATATGCATAATCAAGCATTCTTTTTGAAGATGTAAATTTTTATGTATGTCTTTGTGTATATCTCTTTGTGTGTATGCCACATGAGTGTGTGTTACTTACTCCATGGGACATAAAAGGGCACTGGTCCTTTGGAACTGGAGTTAGTAGCAATGGTGAGGCTCCAGATAGGGGAACTGAGAAATAAGATAGAGTCTTCTGCAAGAGCAGAAGGTGCTAGTAATTGATGAGCCATGCGATATTTTAAAAAGCACTAATTCATATATTCATATATTTTAAAATTCATATATTTTAAAAAGAACTAATTCAGAATGGACTAGTTTTATTTGTTTATTTTTAAATATTGAATCTTTTTTGTGTATCACAGGCTAGGTTAAAACTTGCTTTGTAGCCCAAGCTGCTCTGAACCAATGGAAATTTCCATATGTCAGCATCTTAAATGATCAAATTTCAAGTGTACTCTACCTTGTATATCTTATCAAAAATAATATTATGTTAATATTTTATCTGAATTATAGATAATTCTCCAATGTCAACAATTTCTTGTCAGTGATATTGGGTAGCTACAGCCATTCATCCAGAGAGTAAAAGATATGTAATTCAACAGCAAAGCCAAGTTCAGCCTTATATTGTTTCAGTATATTTTGCATCTCAGTCTGACTTTCTCTTTCTCCAGGCATAGTGGATCCATGGAAGAGGCTTCTGTGTCCCAGGAGCTCAAAATAATCTACTTCAGATTTCCTGACTCCAAAGCTGGAAAGAAATTCATCTCTGTTATTTTGAGTCAGCTGGTTTGTAGTGCATTTTAAACCACAGCCCAAGAAATCTAATGCACATTGTGGAAAACAGATTTGTGAGAAAAGCAGTAACTAAGGCTGTCAGGTATTTTTTTTATTATACATAAAAGAACATGAAAATTTTACCTGCTCAGTTCCTATGCTCTCCCCTTGCAAAGTAACGGGCTCTCCCCTTACTTTGAGAAGCCAATGCTTAACTGCAAGAGTCTTTGGATTTGTGAGACCATGTTTAACTGCAGGAGTCTTTATAATTTGTGAGACCCCTGTCTCCCTGTGTCTAATCTGAATGAGCAGCAATAAATGGCATGAGAGCACAGTCTGAGCTCACTGCAGGTGTCACAAAGTGAAATATAAAGTTTAGTGAGGATTGAGATCACATGATAACTTGTTAGACACTGATGAGGGTTGTTTCTCATCTGTTATTTTCTTCAGTTTGAAATTGGGAAATAACTTTTTCATTAATTAATTAAGTAATTCAAGTTACATTCCAATCACATACCTCTTTCCTCCCTGAGTCTACCTTACACAACTTCTTCGCCCATATCCTCCTCCCTTTTTTTTCTGAGAAAGAGGAGTCCCCAAAACACCCTGGGTACCAATCCACTATGGCACATCAAGTCACTGCAAGACAAGGCACAACCTCTCCTACTGAGGCTAGACAAGGCAGCCTAATTAGGAGAACAGGGTCCACAGTCAGGTAACAAAGTCATGGAAAGTTCTTGGTCCAGTTGTTGGGGGATTCACATTAATACCAAGCTTCATATCTGCTACATATGTGCAGGCGGTGGGCAGGAAGGGACTAGGTACAGTAGCTGAATTCTGTTTGGTTGGCTGTTCAGTCTCTGGGAGTCCACCAAGGGCTCATGTTATTTGATTCTTTTGATCCTCTTAGGAAGTCCCCACCCTCTCTGTGTTCCTCAATCTTCTTCTAACACTTTCACAAGGCTCTTTGAATTTTCTCTAATGTTTGGTCTCTACATCTGTTTTGGCCAGCTCCTCGGTGGAGCCTCTCAGAGGACAGTTATGCTAGGCTTTCCTCCACCCCCTATTCTCCTCTCCATTTTCTGCCTGCTGGGTCCTCCAACATGCCCAGCAGCTGTGAGGTCTGACCTTTTTCTGCTGTGCTCCATCTTCAGGTATACACAGCCAACTACAATCCTGGAGGCCTGCAGCTATCAGGGACCAATAGACAAGGTTCCTAACCCCAATTGCCTACCTGAGGGCCCCTCAAGGAAAATCCAGAAGGGAGTTCCTCCTATCCTGTCTCTACTTCTTGTCCAAAGGCAAAGCTCTGCCTGCTTCTCTGGAGTCCTGATGCTACCCAGGACCTGCCCTCTCCTCCAGCAAGCCCAGCACCTATGAGATTTGCTCTGGCCTTCATGTCCATTTTCTGTTCCACACCTTGACCAGCAATCCTGGATGTCTGCCACCTTCAGGGACTACCAGCTTTGCTTCTGTCCCTAGAGGCCTGCTGCAACCTGGATCATCCAGAAGCATGAAATTATCAGCGACTATCATCTCTACCTGTATCCCTGGAAACTTACTGCCACTTAGGACAAAGAGCTCTACCTGCAATCTCAGTGGCTTGCTGCCATCAGGAGACTACCAGTTTTACCTATATCACTGGACTCCTGCTGCCCTCAGGGACTACCAGGCCTGTCAGCACCAGAGATTGAGAGCTTTCTTAACCCACAAACCATCTTTCTGTTATGTTTGTATGTAAGTAGTGTTTAAATGATATCTGAACATGCTTATCACAAATCATTTAATGTTTTGTACTTGAAAAGTTTCTGTGTAAAATGATATATTTAATGAAAAATAGAAGAAAAATGCACATTGATTAAGTGTATATTTAATTTCAGTAATATTCTGATTTAATTTTAGCACATTAATATCAGACAAATACTTCACTTTGGATATCAATAACATGAATTGTCTTGCATTAGGTTAACAATATATATCAATTACTATCTTTTATAGGACATTTTTTACTCTGTTTCTTTCTTGTATTGGGATTTTTCTCAGCATATCTTATCATGTTTTCTAGAATGATCAATCTGAGATAGCTCTCCTAAAGTTTCAAAAAAGTCAACTGATTTAAATATGTCTTGGATTTTAACCCAAACCTAATAGATCCAGTAATAGATTTTTGTTGGTGATGAGTAGTTAATCACTTTCAGTGTTTTTTAAAGCTTTCTCTGATAGCATATTTGCCTGTTGATATACCTCAGGTACTCACACACAAACTGTCCAGGCATTTGTTCTTCATTTTCTGTCTACTTTGCATCGTTTCCTCCAGCCCAGCACAGTCCAGATGTTCAGAATTTATAAAACAGGCCTTTGTACTTCGATAGAACTGCATCAGACAGGCAGGAGAAACAGTAGTCCTATGAGCATTTAGCTATCTGCTTCTACATAATTAACAATTGAACATACAGAGACACACCTTAACACACTGTACCACAACGTCTTGTTATTTTCCTTTCTAGTCTATTTCTCTCTGTCTCTCTGTTTCTTTTTTCTACCTAAATGCATATATACACATATGTACATAGGTATACATATGTACACACATATACATGTATATACAAATAAACAGTACACACATATACTCATGCACATACACACATGCATACAGATACACACAGATACACACTTAGACATACATACATACATACATACATACATACATATACATGAACTTTACATAAAACATATTCAGGATCCAAAAAGGAGAGAAAATATGATATCTATTGCCCTTGTTTCTGGAGCCACATATGACTCTAACATCTCTTTTATCTGTTTTTTTTAACTGTGGAGACTGAGATAATTGATACTCCCATCCTGAATATGACCCAATGGGACAAATGCTCTCTTTAGAATATCTTGTTGATCCAGCATTAGATTAGTAGTAGAGTAAAGGATGACTCTGCTTATTCGCAATGATCCCTGCTCATGTCTCTCATAATCTTAGCTCCTGAGGACATTTATAGATTTGGAGTAAAGGCTACTCAGTAGTGTAAATTCTTCTTTAAACCAAGAGGAAGCCACATTATCTAAATCTTGAATAAAGTCCAGTTGCTTTTTCTTCTTACTCAGGATCACAATGTGAAAAGCACTGTTGCTTGAAAACTTTGATATTGTTGAGAATAGTGTTCCAATAACTCTCCATTATTTAGAGTATCTATAGAGCACTTACTTTTGTCTTACAGTTTTAAAAATTGGTTTTTTGGGGGACAGAGAGAGATACAGAGAGAGACAGAGAGACAGAGAGACAGAGAGAGAAAGGTGGGGAATATAAAGATATAAAGTTGGGTGGGCAGGGAGGAGGAAAATATCTGGTAGGAGTTGGGGAAGGAGAAACATGATCAAAATATATTATATAAGTGTTTTTTTTTTTTAAAGAAATGGTGTGAAAATTGAACAAGGCAGTCATAAAATCCCTTAGAATGTGTTTGAGCTGCTCTGTGAATGGTTTTGCCAACCTCACTTAGCACTGAGATGAGAGCAGGTGTCCCTCTGATTATGAGCTTTACTGAGCTACTTTGCATTAGGTAAAGGCCCAGCATACTCAAATCATCTTCAAAGCCTGTAACCAGAAAAGGAGTCTCTAGTCCAGTTCTAAGAGATCTGGGGTCAGCTTCTCTCTTGCTATGGGCGCTGCTGATACTCTGAGTACAAGGTGAGACAGTGCAGCAAAGCATTGTGAACTTCTACAGCAGCCATGTATGTTTCCCATGTTTCTGGGGTCTTGATCATTGGAATCATGGCATTTAAAAATTTTTTTAACCAATACATTTTCTCTTTTATTTCCTAATATTTCAGAGTGATGCTTGTGATTGTTGCCACGGGTGTCATAAATGTCACACTGAGATGGTTTCAATATGCCTATAACTCTAGTGTTTGTGTGCTTATCATTCCAGGCTCTACTGGGGACATTGTGCTGACCCAATCTTCATTTCACTTGGCTGTGTCTCTGGGAAAAGTGTACATGATATCCTAAAAGTCCTGTTAGAGCATCACTGACATACCATATAATAACAGTATGCAGTGGTATCAACAGAACTCTGAACAGCCTTCCATAGTACAGATTTATGAAGCATCTCATTGTAGAGTCTGGTGTTTTTGTCAGGTTCAGTAATAGTTGGTCTTAGACAGATTTCATACTCATCTGTAGAGGCCAACAATGCTGCAAGCTATTACCATCATCATGGTAAAGAGTTTCCTCCACAGGTCTCTATGTCTAAACAAAAATTCCTAGGCTTGCTCCTCAATGAGATTCCAACTGTCATATGTTTCTTTCTCTCTAGCCATCTCTAGCAAACATCTTAGGTTTGTTAGAAAAAAGTGTACTGGCTAAATTTATGCCAACTTGATACATAAGGAGTCATCTAAGAGTAAGGAATCCTGATTAAATGCCTTCACAAGATTGGTATGTAGGCAAGCCTGTAGAACATTTCCTTAATTAGTAAACAATGTGGGTTGTCCTTATAAAATGTCAGCAAAACAGTCCCTGAGCTTGTGGTCCTGAGTTCTATAAGATAGCAGGCTGAGCAAGCCATGAGAGCCAGTTAGTAAGCAACAACCCTTAGTGTCCTCTGCATCAGGTTCTGCCTCCAGGTTTCTGTCCTGGCTTGCTTGAATTTCTGTTCTAACCACCTTCAGTGATGGAAGTATAAGCCATATAAACACTTTCCTTCCCAAATTGTTTTTATCATGGTGTTTCATCTAAGACTTAAAGTAAAACCTGAAATGTACAGTGTTTATACTGGTACATGTTATAATTAATTTCCTTACTTCATGGTTACCTCTATTCAATTTCTTAAAGAATTTGTTTTAGATTTATTAACTTTTTTGATTTAGTAGGTGGCACTACTAAATTTGAAGAAAAATTTTCCATTCACTTAAAATAAAAGAACCTCATATACTTAGGAGTGTTAGTTTTCTGACTTTCAAATACAGATTATATTTTCACCCTAATGTTTTATTTTTCACTGCATCTACTGGATTTGACTTCTAAACATTTGAGGAAAGGTCTCACTACATAGTCCAAGCTGAACTGCAATGAAATATAATGGCCAGTCTCTATTTGATCTCATGGACTATGTGTCTTTTCCTTCTGGGTGCTGAGATTCCAGGTATGTATCATCATGTTCAGATCCTTTTCATTTTCAGATGATTTCACTTTGCAAGTGAAATAATTCCAGAAGTCTAAGTATAAACAGCCACAATCTCTAGAAGTTTAGTTACTACATGCCTTTCCATCTTCATCTTGACCTTTCATGTTGTCTCAACAGGAGCTAGATATCTCAATAAAATGATCCTTCACCACAGAGATTGAGGGAGACTGGAGGCTAGCATGGCCTTTGATGTGCAAACACAGATGTGTATCAATGGAGAGTCCTTTATTCCTTCTTCTAGAGACAAGAAAAATGATCTATTTCTGATTAGTGTTGTCTTTTATCTAACCACCAGATATGCTTCCATAGTCCAACTTGAGCTAAGTCTAGACACAATTTTAGACCAAGTAAGTAGATCTCTTGTATTGGGATGCTTGATGTTTTCCTGTATGTCTCTCTGTCAGCATTCCCAAATGTTGCTCTTCCATACCAATTGCTCATCTTGATCTCCCCAAAGATCAAGACTCATCAGACCAATAGTAATCATGTTTAAGTTAGGATTTTCTTCTTGTTGGCACTTTTTACCTGAAAGGATTGTTCAAAATCATCTTTTGTCTTAGGAATGAGAATGTTAAGTTCATAGGTCCTTTATTCTCCGAAGTAGTGGCATACTGCTTTTCCACAGTCATGTGTCTACACAGAAATTACAATTAGTTTCAACACAACAATATACTCTGAGGCACCAATAATACAACAATGTTGGATTAAGGAAAGAAATAAAACACTTCCTCTTGGTGTCAATTTACCCATAACTACTCCAGATTTGAATTCTGCATTTTTTGCTTTGTGTCTTCCTTCCTGTTTGTTGTATGATTCTGAATCTGGCTCTGCCTGAAGGTTGCTTTATAAGTCTATTCTTGTGTCTGTTTTTTGCTGTGCATTTACTGAACAGCACAAAAATCCTCATGTGAATATGGGAGGAAGAATGAGGGATTATTTACAGAAATTTTAAACAGAATTTTACAATGGATTAAGTCAAAGATCCCAACTGACCCTAAGTGACCAGATAACAGTATTACAAACATTATTGTTGTCAATCAATATACCCATGTGACAAGCAATAACATAACATTAATGGTGGATTGAGTCAAAGATTCCAACTGACCTTAACTGACTAAGATAACAGTATTACAAACATTATTGTTGTCAATCAATATACACATGTGACAAGCAATAACATAACATTTATGGTGGGTATTTGTTTTATAGAATTGCTTTAAACCTCTATTTTTTGCTTTCTGGAAATGATAAGTAGAACATACATGCCTTACTCTGTGTCATGGGCATTGAAGAATACATAAATTCTTGTTGGAGCCATGGACAGGTTGTGAAAGCTGATTACATGGAGAAGTGAAAGCAGTTAAGGTTTATTATTACATTATTTGCTTAAAGGCAGGCTAATAAATTAGGCTAAGTATTAGCAGGATACCAGTCATAAGTGTTAAGTGACATCAAGATGTATTATCAATTCTAAATATGAAGTCCAAAAATTATTCAGTCTATTAGAATACAAGAGATATTTTTGTCTCCCTGCCAGGAACCCAGCTGGTCATGTCAGCCTGGGAATCAGCTAAGCAAGCTTTATTCCCCTTTCAAGCCTTCAATTTTAACCCCAGGTCTCATCTCCAGACCTGTAGCAGAAAAGGTTTTGGGACCTCTTTCATTTCTGGTCTCATTCCCAGGGGCCCCATATATCTTCAGCCAATTTTCCACATTCTATCCACCAAATCCTGGGATACTTTATGTCTGAAACCCAGCTGGCCTCTACAGCCTGGAAATTATATAAGTAATATACACTCCCCTTCCTTTCCTCTATATCCAATTACCCAGTCTCATGCCCAGCCCTGAAGCAGATTATCCTTACTGCCACAATTCCAGAGGCACCCCACAGTTTTTCTTGTTGGACTCCATGTTCCCACTTCTAGACTCTGAATCAGGTAGGACATTCTCACTCTCCTTTCTGTTCTCTAATTCTTATTCCTTACCTTCATCCCCAGTGCTATAGCAGACATCTTGCAGGGACCTGATCAAACTCCAGTGGAGACTCAGATTTCCTCTTTTCTATTCACCACTTGAAGCTTCTCTGACCACACCTTTGAGCCCATCTCCACTTCTGTCAATCTCCAATACATCAAAACACATTCAATTGAAGACTAACAATGCCACATCTAGCAGGAACTCATATGTATTCTCTATCAGGCAACCCAAATCTACCACATGTTCTTAAGATATAGATATGGTAACAAATTCAAGGAACTTTATTATTCAAGAAATATATTATTGAACTTTATATTCAAGAAATATATCAGCCAGCCAACATAGTCAAGACCAGATATCAATAATTAGAATCACAATCACTCCAAACACAGATGCCCAAACACCAGCACACAAATATAATCAAAGCAACCTAAGACAATATGTTTCTACCAGAAGCCAGCAAACATAGTATAGGCGGACTCAAGAAAATCAATATAGCTGAAACACAAGATGGAAAACTCAACATGGCTATTATAAATATACTCAAAGCCTTAGAGAAGTAATGGACAAGTCCATAATGAAATCCATGAAAACACAAAATTTGGAATGATATAAAGAGAGCAGTTCAAGACATGAAAGTAGAAATATAATTACTAAAAAGAAAATTTCCTAAACTGAGATAAAATTGGAAATGAAAAGTTTGCAATTAAAAACACAGTGCTGCTGGGCAGTGGTGGTACATGCCTTTAATCCCAGCACTTGGGAGGCAGAGGCAGGTGGATTTCTGAGTTCGAGGCCAGCCTGGTCTACAGAGTGAGTTCCAGGACAGCCAGGGCTATACAGAGAAACCCTGTCTCGAAAAACTAAACTAAACTAAACTAAACTAAACTAAACTAAACTAAACTAAACTAAACATAAAAGTAAATAAAAAACACAGTGTTAAGGATCACCAACAGAATACAGGAGATGGAAGAGAGAATCTCAGACTCTGAAGACATGCTAGAAGATGTGAATATTTTACCTGATGAAAATCTCTCCTCTGCTATGAGGTGGCCTAGACTTCTGGAGGGTGGGAGGGTGTTTTCTCTGCCAAATTACCTTTAGCAATCTGAGGCAGTCAGGACAGTTGATCCTGGGATTATGAAAGCAGGTGAGTTAGCCTTGTATCTTGCTTCGGCAGTATAGTATGCATGGTTTTGGTGGTAGGGGCAAGGTTAGAGGGGAACCAACACAGAGTGTGAGAGCAGAGTGGAGTTGGCCCTGCCATTCTTCTGGTTTGAGGTGGCATGGGTCTGACATGATGGTCTTGCCACCTATGACAGTTGAAGAAACTGGCCTTGAGTGTATCACACCTGATGAGTTGGCCCTGTCCCTTGCCTGGCCTAAACTTAAGCCATGAGTGTGGGAAAACCGGAGAGATGGCCTAGCCCCTCACAGACTGCAGCACTTGGAAGAGTGGGCCCAAACCCTAACAGGGTAACACAGTTGAGTTGGCTCTGGAGGCATGTGAGGGAATAAGGCTTCTTGTCCAGATGCCATGAAAGCCAAAAATTTAACTCTGTCTCATGCAAATGGTGGCATTGTTTGGCCTAGCCAGAGCACTGCTGAATTATAGCCCCTGTGGTCCTGATAAGGGAGATCTGGCAAGGTGATTAGCTCTGATAATACCCAGAACCAGATACAGGGCTCTGAATTTGTCCACCTCCAAATCTATATTATCTGCAAATCTTTGGGATTTGTGAAAAGGCCATTCTTGCTGATTCAAATCTATAGGATCTCTATGATACAGGAAAACAACACTTAAACCAGAGAAGTCCTGAAAAAGATTCAATACTGATGGTATCACAGAAGTCAAAGATCTTGAACCAGACCAATGACTCTCTGCAATGAACATTTGCAAGTGAAGGTATGTAGACAGAGATATTCTGTGAGACACACTGTGACATATTACAGCTACTATGATGAAATGCTTTCTAAGCTTTGTTGTTTGCTTCTTTGTATATTTTATTTTGTGGGAATTGCAAGAGCAAAGGCCATCTATAAGGGGACAGGTGAGGTAAGAATTTCTGGTTTTGTTGGACACATTTGTGTTATGTGATGTTTTTCTGGAAGATGTTTGGTAAAAGGGCATGTGATATTTTTGCTGGAGCAGATGCTTGTGAGGACATGTGATGTTTGGAAACAGTATAACACAACAGATCGTGGACGATGCTATGGTATTGGTTTGCCTGCTGGTCTTCATTGGGCTTCACCTACACTAGTCTTTACTTGTCATGCCTTAGTAGAGAGATATGCACCAAAGAACTTTGTATGGTGTTCCAACTGCTTATAGATGCTTTGACAAATGATCATCAGAGCCTCCTGGTTTATTCTGGACTGACCTGAACCTTCAGATTTCTGTTTGGTGTTTTGTTCGAGGACTGGACTGCAGACTATAAAGACTGGAATTGCCCAAGGAATAAATCTAAGTAGGTCCACATCTCCCTTGTCCTATTATCAATTTTCCTCTCCTACATTCAGTGGTCTATAAGGGAGATTGAAATGCTTAATAAACCTTAATAAAGTAGGTTTTGAAAAATATAAGCCGCCCTTCCGCCTCTCTCCCAGAACCGAGGCCTGGTGCAGACCCACACCTGGTCCACTTCTGAGTGGACACTGGACTCCTCCCTAGTCATCATAGAGGGTTCACTGAACCCAGGAGTGATAGGTAAGAAGACCCACACAGAGACCTACGCACATAGCTGAGTGCAGGGAGCGCTCAGATTCCAGCAGAAACCCAACCCTCCACCCCTGCAGAGTGGCTCTCCCCTTCTGCCTCTCTCTTGGATCCGAGGTCTGGTGCAAACCCGTGCCTGGCCTGCTCCTGTTTAGACACCAGACTCTTTCCAAGACAACGTAGAGGATCCACTGAACCTAGAGTAATAGAGGGTCCTCTGAACCCAGAGCGGGAGAGGTACCACTGAACCCAGAGTGGCAGAGGAACAACCGAACTCAGAGCAACAGACAACATATATTGAGACATCCTAGAGGAACCACTGCACTCAGAGCAGTGGATGCCTGTTCCAGAGACATCCTAGAGGAGACACTGCACCCAGAACAGCAGACACCTAGCTGGTTTGCTACCTTAAAGGCACCACATCCTGAGGCATCCTAGAGGTGCCACTGTACTCAGAGCAGCAGGAGAAGATCACAGAGACATCTGGACCCCGAGAAGATCAGACAAAAGCAAGATAACTGGAAAGGCAGGCTTCAGTCAAACACAGTGAGTACAAGTAGCACTAGAGTTAACCAGATGGCAAAAGGCAAGCACAAGAATGTAAGCAACAGAATCCAAAGTTACATGGCATCATCAGAACACAGTTCCCCCATCATAGCAAGCTCTGAACACCCCATCACACCTAAAAGGCAGGATTCAGAATTAAAATTACTTTTCATGATGATGATAGAGGACTTTAAGGAAGACATAAATAACACACTCAAAGAATTTAAGGAGAACACTGGTAGACAGGTAGAATCCCTTAAAGAGGAAACACAAAAATCCCTTAAGGAATTGCAAGAAAACACAAGCAAACAGGAGAAGGAATAAAACAAAACCATCCAAGATCTAAAATTGGAAGCAGAAACAATAAAGAAATCACAAAGGGACAATACCCTGGAGATAGAAAACCTAACAAAAAGATCAGGAGTTATAGACACAAGTATCACCAACAGAATACAAGAGATAGAAGAGAGAATCTCATGTGCAGAAGATACCATGGAAAACATTGAAACAACTGTCAAAGAAAATGCAAAATACAAAAAGCTACTAACCCAAAACATACAAGAAATCCAAGACTCAATGAGAAGGCCAAACCTAAGGATAATAGGCATAGGTGAGGGGGAAACCTCCCAACATAAAGGACCAGTAAATATCCTCAACAAAATTATAAAGGAAAACTTCCTTAACCTAAAGAAAGAGATGTCCATAAATATAGAAGAAGCCTATAGAACTCCAAATAGTTTAGACCAGAAAAGAAATACTTCCTGCCACATAATAATCAAGACATCAAATGTACAAGACCAAGAAAAAATACTAAAAGCAGTAAGGGAAAAAGGTAAAGTAACATATAAAGGCAGACCTATAAGAATTACACCAGACTTCTCACCAGAGACTACAAAAGCCAGAAGATCCTGGACTGTTACCATACAGACCTTAAGAGAACACAAATATCAGCACAGACAACTATACCCAGGAAAACTTTCAATTACCATAGATGAAGAAACCAAAATATTTTATGACAAATCCAAATTTACACAATATCTTACCACAACTTCAGCTCTTCAAAGGATAATCGGTGGAAAACTCCAACACAAGGAGGGAAACTACAACCTAGAAAAAGCAAGAAAGTAACCTTCCAACAACCCTAAAAGAAGGTTGCTATACAAACTTATCTCCACTGCCAATAACAAAAATAACAGGAAACAACATTCATTTTCCTTAATATCTCTTAATATCAATGGACTCAATTCTCCAATAAAAAGACATAGACTATCAGACTGGATACATAAACAGGACCCAACATTTTGATGCATACAGTAAACACACCTCCGTGAAAAAGACAGACACTACCTCAGAGTAAAAGGTTGGAAAACAATCTTCCAAGGAAATGGTCCCAAGAAACAAGCTAAAGTAGCGATTCTAATATCAAATAAAATCATTTTTCAAGCAAAAGTAATCAAATAAGATAAAGAAGGACACTTCATATTCATCAAAGGAAAAATGTACCAAAAGGAACTTGCAATTCTGAACATCTATGCCCCAACTGCAAGGGCACCCACATACATAAAAGAAACTTTACTAAAGCTTAAAGCATACATTGCACCTCACACAATAATAGTGGGGGATTTCAACATCACACTCTCAGCAATTGATAGATCATGGAAACAAAAATTAAACCAAGACACAATGAAACTAACAGAAGTTATGAACCAATTGGACTTAACTGACATCTATAGAACATTTCATCCTAAAACAAAAAATATATATATACCTTTTTCTCAACACGTCATGGTACATTCTCCAAAATAGACCATATAATTGGTCACAAAACAGGCCTCAACAGATACAAAAAGATTGAAATAATCCCTTGTACCCTATCAGACTGCCATGGACTAAGACTCCTCTTTGACATGGACATAAACAATGAAAAGCCCACATGCATGTGTGTTCAATCCTATATGCTTTATTATTTAATCTTATACCAACAAAATTTAGACCTTTAGGATTGCTTCTTAATTATTATCACTTAAATTTTCATTAACATATATTTATTTTGTGATATTTTCACCTCTCCCCTATCTCTATGACTGCATCTCTTCCTATTCCCTCTACCCTCAGTATCATTTTTTGACTTTCCTATCTCTTAGGATGTACTGTTTCCTTTCAAAAATGTTTTGATTTTAAAACATTTTTAAAAGAATAATGAATACATTACTGAAAAACTAAGAAAGACTTTTATTGTGTGTGTGTGTCTGTGTGTGTGTGTGTGTGTGTGTGTGTGTGTGTGTGTGTGTGTATGTGTGTTTGCATGTGTGTGCAGACCAGAGAACAACTGAAGAAATCTATTCTTTCCTTCTACCGTGTGGCATCTGGGAATCAAACTCAGGTCATTAGTCTTTGTTGTATGTAGGTTTCCTGGTTCAAGGACGAGTCTTGCTAGTAACATAGTATTTCCTATATTTTCATATTTATTTCATTTTAAATTGTGTTTGGGAGTGTGGGTATGTGCATGAGTGAGTGCCCATAACAGTCACAATTGGGAATTAGATCCCATGGAAGTGGAATTGCAGTAAGATTTGAGCTAGTTGATGTGGATGCTGGAAGCAAGCAAGGGTCCTCTGTAACAGCAGAAAGCAGTAGGTCCGCTTATATACCATTTCTCACTTATGTACTTTTGTAGAATGAATAACCACATTGCCTTAAGATTATAGTAGACTTAATGGAAGCTTTGTTATCTACCATTACAACTAAAATGAGTTTTGCATAGTTAAGATTATATGTCATAGTCTGTCATATACAGGCATATAATCTACCACATTGGTAAAAGTACAGTCTCAATTGCTGTTGATGGCCCAGGATTGCAAAGAAGAAGAAGTTGTGGCTTAACACCAAGCAGAAAGACTGTAAGGCTATTGAGGAAGCTTAGGTGCATCAGAAGACTTCTGCATATTGGTGATGACAGTACCATGAGATGATCACTAGGAATCACAAGAGCAGTGGAATCCGGGATTACCTGGATGTTTTTGTATCTATGAATTTTTAGATTAAACTTTTTTATGTTTCTTGGTTATGGTGGTTGTTTTAGGGTTTTTGTTGGGGTTCTTATATTTATTTTATTTTTTAATTATTTATTGACTCTTTGTAAGTGTCATGTCAGGGACCCCAGTACCACTCATCTCCCATCTGTAGGCTTATCTAGTTCTTTTTTTCTTTTATTCTTTAATTTTTTAATTGGGTATTTTATTTAAGAGTGGGGTATTACTTTTATAGACCTGACCATGCTTTTGTTTAGAGGAATGTGGATTTTGGAACTTTAGAAACAATGGAATGTTTTTTTGTTTGTTTGTTTTTTTTTTTGTTTTTGTTTTTTTGAGACAGAGTTTCTCTGTGTAGCCCTGGCTGTCCTGGAACTCACTCTGTAGACCAGGCTGGCCTCGAACTCAGAAATCCACCTGCCTCTGCCTCCCAAGTGCTGGGATTAAAGGTGTGCACCACCACTGCCCAGCTGCAATGGAATGTTTTAAGTGTGGCTTAGATATACTAGTAGAATCATGGAAGACAGTCATGATGAGAGTGTCTTAACTGTTTAAACTGTGAAGGCTTGTCTCAAGAGGTTACTACCAATTTCTGTCTTTGTTGGGTTTTCCATTGTTGTGATAGAAACCATGACAAAGGCAATTTTCATAAAGGAAAATATTTAATTGTGATGGTGTTACAGGTTTAGAGGTTTAGTCTATTATCATCATAGTAGGAAGCATAACAGTAACCAGGAGGACATGGTGCTGGAGGAGCAGAGAAGTCTTGATCTTGATTTGTAGGCAACAAGGAGACAACTCTGTGTTCCACATGCAGTAATGAGGAGGCTCTTGAAATCCAGTCCTACAGTGGTACACTTTATTCAAGGTCTCATGTATTCTGAAAGGCCACACCTCCTAATATTGCCACTTTCCACAGGCCAAACACAATTAAACCACCACAGAATACATGCAAAACTTTGGCCCAAGCATTCTTGGAGTTTGAGTCCAGGATGTAAAACATAAATCATGTAGTAAACACCTCACTGCAGCCAGTATTAAAGAGTCCTACAACATTAGAGACTCCAGTAACTAGGGACCATCTATTCAAATATAGGAATCTACAGGGGTTATTTATGTCACATGTCTTTCAGATTTATCTTTCTCTTCATCTGATAGTAGGTTTTAAGAGCTCTTGTAATTAAGTGAGATTGATGCAGATACTCCCTGCCATCTTTAAAGGTCATCTTCTTTCATTATAAGTGGAGAATCTTTTAACAGGAAGATCCAATTTGAAGTTTGGCTAAATGCCTCAGGGACAGTGTGACTCCATGGTAAGAAATCTTTGGATCAGAAAACTGAATGTTCTTTATGCACAACATTATTGTAAATTACCAAATGGTGATTGTGTTCCAGTTGTATATGGTGAGTTTATTTATGATTGCTTCATGAGTACTTATTACTTTCTAAAAAATGATTATACCACATAGGGGAATGACATATTCTAATTCACAGACCTTCCAGGAAGGGTAACACACATGCATGTTAAAGAGTCAAATCTTGTGCAAGTAAATGTAGCTGAGTTTTCTCATAGGTGCAATGGTCATGTTATATCCAGAAGACCCTGTTTCACAACACTTCCCAAAACATCTGTACCTTATGTTCTTTCTCTCTCCTCTTCCATGATGACCTCTGACATATGGGGAGGGAGACATCTTCTTTAGGGAAAACCACTCTACAGTCAAATATTATCTGCAGTTTGATCAATAATTGGTCAAATAATTGGTGCCTTTGCCTTAAACTCCATCTACAGCAGAGAGAGGCTTGTAGGATGAATACTAAGAATAGCATCATTTGATGGATTTAATACAAGGCTTTAGAAAGCAGTTTGATGCCATTCTCATTCAGAAAAGAAAACAAATGAACAAACAATCAAAATAATATATTCTCCCTTTTGGGCTAAAAACATAAGAAGTATAGACTCTGGAACTGGTTTTCAGTTCTATGTATTACAATTCATATCATTGTTTTTATTTCTGATATGAATGAGGAAAACATGATAAAAGTTTATCTGGAGCAGAAACGACAGTTGTACATTCCTTTGTGTGTCAACAAAACATTGACTAAAATATATCCTGTAAAGTCTTGAACTCATTGTGACCACTGTCTCAATTGCATGGCTTATTTACCTCACACTGAAAGACTTGCCAAGTCAGGCAGTTTCAGTCCTATGATGGGCTCTATGCAATGGCTATTTTAGCATCTTCCAGGATGATGTGAATTTGAAGGCCCTGTGCATTTCAAACCTTCTACCATTCACAATTACAGGGTATTTGTAGAGGGCTCCTCTCTGATTTCTGTATGGTCAAATTACTTTTCTCAGGCAGGCTGTCCATAGATGCTTTTGAAGAAGGCATTCCTATCTCATTATTATTGTTGCATCACCAACCAAACACATTATTTTTCATCTTCTTTTCTATCCCTTAATATTTTTGTCTGACTGACAGAACTATCTACTCTCTCATGTGGACAAGGAGTTTTGAATTCATTGAAGAAGTGAAAAAATCAATGTTAAAGAGGGGGGAAATTAAGTTATTAACTCCATTTAAATGATAGCATATGTTTATGTTAATGGAATTCTATGCAAGTGGAGACAGAAGTATGTGTGCATACCAACATTTGAGATAGTGGCTAGCTGTGCTGTTGTGTAGCATAAACTACTTATTATGAGTTGTTGGCAAACTCCAGTTTCTCTTGCATCAGCCTCCCAAATACTCAGACTGTAGGCACTAATAACCAATCAGGTCAGAGGTATGATTATTAAAACCACAATTTGTGACAAGTTAAGAAAAAAAATAATATTGGGAAAAAAGCTTAGGATGAGGAATAGTAAAATGTTCTGATACAGTTCTCACCACATGTCTTACTATAACCGGTCATCTTGCTAATATAATGTCAATAGATTGGAAGTGATTATTACTTACACACACATATGTATATGTATTTGTATGTACACACACACACAGACACACACACACACACACACACACACACACACACACACACACACATATATATATATATATATATATATATATATATATATATATATATATATATTGTCCTTTAATCTTTGAGTGAATCTTAAACAATTATTTTCCACTACTTTTGCCTATGTTTAAACAATGATTTTCCTTCCGGTCTGGGCCTGAGCACTGAGCCAATCCCAGGTAGCAGATCTGACCCCAATCTCTAAGAATCCAGAGGAAGCAGGGCTCCCAGGTGCTCTAACCCTGGCATTATCTTAGGTAAGCAGACAGCAATACCTGCCCCAAACTGGGAGTAACTGGGACCCATAAATCCCAGGACGTTACTCCTGGCCCAGAGCACTGGATCCTTCCAGTCTGGGCCTGAGCACTGAGCAGATCCCAGGTAGCAGCTCTGCCACCAATCTCTACGAATCCAGAGGAAGCAGGGCTCACAGGTGCTCTAAACCTGGCATTATCTTAGGTAAGCAGATAGCAATGCCTGCCCCAAACAGAGAGTAACTGGAACCCACTAGGACCCAGGAAGTCACTTCTGGCCCAGAGCACTGAGCAGATTTTGAACACCAGCTCTTACCCCAGTAGTAACACCCACCCCACACAGTTCTGATAAAACCAAGACAATAGGAAAGATAGACTCCAGTCAGAGTCAGAGCAGGTAGCACTAAGGAAATCCAGATGGCAAAGGCAAGTGCAAGAACATAAACATCAGCAACCCAGGGTACTTGGCATCATTAGCACCTAGTTCTCCCAAACAACAAAGTCCTGAATTTCTCATAGTACTAGGGAAGCAAGATTCAGATTTCAAATCACTTCTAATGATGATGGTAGAGGACTTTAAGAAGGACATAAATAACACTCTCAAAGAATTTGTGAAGAACACAGGTAAACAGGTAGCAGCCCTTAAAGAGGAAACACAAATCCCTTAAAGAATTACAAGAGAACACAACCAAACTGGTGACAGAATTGAACAACACCATCCAAGACATAAAACTGGAAGTAGAAGCAATAAAGAAACCAAAAGGGCAGACTACCCTGGAGATAGAAAACCTAGGAAAGAAATCAGGAGTCATAGATGCAAGCATCACCAACAGAATACAAGAGATAGTAGAGAAAATCTCAGGTGCAGAAGATACCATAGAAAATATTGACACAACTGTCAAAGAAAATGCAAAATGCAAAAATTTCTCAACACAAAACATTCAGGAAATCCAGGACACAATGAGAAGACCAAACCTAAGGATAATAGGTATAGATGACAGTGAAGATTCCCAACTTAAAGGGCCAATAAATATCTTCAACAAAATTATAGAAGAAAAATTCCCTAATCTAAAGAAGGAGATGCCCATAAACATACAAGAAGCCTATAGAATGCCAAATAGACTAGACCAGAAGAGAAATCCCTCCCATCACATAATAATCAAAACACCAAGTGCACAAAACAAAGAAAGAATATTAAATGCAGTAAGGGAAAAAGGCCAAGTAACATATAAAGGCAGACCTATAAGAATTACACCAGAGTTCTCACCAGATACTCTAAAAGCTAGAAGATACTGGGCAGATGTCATACAGACCCTAAGAGAACACAAATGCCAGCCCAGGCTACTATACTCAGCAAAACTCTCAATTATGATGGAGAAACCAAGATATTCCATGATAAAACCAAATTTACACAATATCTTTCCACAAAATGAGCATTACAAAGGATAATAGCAGGAAAATTCCAATAAAAGGAGGGAAATTATACCCTAGAAAGAGCAAGAAAGTAATCCTCTTTCAACAAATCCAAAAGAAGATAGCCACACAAAGATAATTTCACCTCTAATACAAAAATAACAAGAAGCAACAATCACTGTTCCTTAACATCTCTTAACATCAATGGACTCAACCCCCCCAATTAAATCACATAGGCTAATGGACTGGATACATAAACAGGGCCCAGCATTTTGCTGCATACAGGAATCCCACCACAGTGACAAAGACAGACTCTACCTTAGAGTAAAAGGCTGGGAAACAATTTTTCAAGCAAATGGCCCTAAGATACAAGCTGGAGTAGCCATTCTAAACTCTCCAGCCCAAGAACACAAAGGGAGGGACCCATGGCTCCACCTGTATAGGTAGTTGAGGGTGGACATGCCAGGTATCAGTGGAAGTGGACAGCCTTGATACCTGAAAGTTTGGATTCCCTAGTGTTGGGGAATTTCAAGAACAGGGAGGTGGAAATGAGAGGATGGTGGGAGCATACCCTCATAGTAATTGGAGGAGGGGGAAAGGGGTAAGGGGTTAGGCATCAGTGGAAGTAGAAGGCCTTCTTGCCTGAAAGTTTGGATTCCATAGTGTCGGGGAATTTGAGAACAGGAAGGTGAAAATGGGAGAATGGTGGGAGTACACCCTCATAGAAACTCCCAGAATTATATAGATTAGACATGACAGAGGCAGGCTGCCAGAAGACTAGATTCCAGAATTCAAGCAAAAAGTTATCTTGATACTAAAATTTGTTTTGAGAATTGTATATTGCAGAAAACATATCCTCAGTGTACCTACTCATCAAGCATACTGAGCAGAACTGATCGAACCTCTGATGTCCTGGAATTGCACCTGGATGCCGTGAAGACACAGATGTCAGAGGCTTATCAATTTACTCTTCCTCCCACCTCTCTTCTAATATCTCAATGCCTGTAATCAGCTTGAAGAAGTTAAAGAAGAGTCAGCGCCCCTATTCCCTGGGCTTCGGGACTAAGGTGGTTAATATTGGGCTGTCCTTCTAGGGAAAAGTAGTGGTTTTGTTGGAACAGGGAGGATTAGCTCGGACTTATTACATAGCCATAACCTATTGGTAGAAATCTGTATAATTAATATCAAGATGAAGTTATAACTTCTTAAATGGTAAAAAATTTACTTTGATTTCAAATTTAAGGTTTTCATTGGTACGAGCTGCTTATTGATATAAAAGTGAGAATAATATTGATACTCTCATGGGCATTGTGCCTGTATAACACATTTAGGAATACAAGGCTTAGACTCAGTCCTTCTTTAACTTTTTTAACTGATTTGAGATGGTTAGCCTATGAGTTAAGGGACTATAGCAAACTCATGGCTTTGAGTTTATTGTTAGGGTGTTTCCATATTTTATTTAGAAATAGCTAAGAGGAGTTAAAAGAAAACAGTCCAGGTTACCTTACATGGATAGTTGATTTTCAAAATGTCAGAAATCCATAGAATTGATGTTACTAATATTTCTATATTAATGTTCATTTTGATTAGAGACCTGTCTGCTCCTGACAGCTTCTTGTCATGGATTCTAAGAAAAAACTGAGCATCCTTGGAGTTACTCCAGTTGTGGTGAGACAGCCACTAGGCAAGAATTGCCTCTTTCCATCTACAGATAAATTACTGTCCAGAAAAGGACACACTTGCAGAATAGTTGACTGATTATATCTGCCTAGACAGAGTAATCATCCCTTAGTAATTCTGCATCACTAAGATCTGTCAGATGATTCTGGCCAGAAGTCTGAAGATTTGATGCTCCAACGTTCAGTAGTATAGGGGCTTTCCAAGTGTTCAGCGGTCTCTATAAATTGGCTAAGATTCAGAAGCTATGCTTAGTGCTTCCCATAATTTCAGTTAACTCAGTCATTCTGGATTTCTGACAGGGTTGAAGACCTATAGCCTCATAGCCAATCCTGGCTATTTACTTTGAGAGAAAAGATTTGAGTGGATGGTTTTCAGCTGTCATTCATTTTAAAGCCAAGAAAAAAGTCAAGTTCAAAACTAAGTGTTATAGTTAGGAGAGATGACAGAGTTTCCTGTTAGTCAACAAAATGATGGACTGGGTATTAGGACTATCTTGTACCTCACTGGTACAAACTGGTATAATTATGCTCTAATTGTATTTTGAGAGAAACGTTTTATTTTAACAGGAAGGGTGGTATGTAAGAGGAGCTAAGGGAGAAGGAGTACAGAGAGGACGAGATGGAGTAAGGAGAGAAGATGAAAGAGAGGAGAAGCTAGGTGATGAGAGAGAGAGAAAGAGAGAGAAAGAGAGAGAAAGGGAGGGGGCATGGAGGCAGATGTTCCCATGTCTCCACCAGTTAAAGATAGTTTATATATCTAGGTTTGGTATTGTGTTACATTTCTGATTGAGCATTGCAAATCTTATAAAGCATTTGATTAACATTTTAAAAAATTGTATAAAAGCAAAAAGAAAAAGGGGGCATGGGATAGGGGTTTTCTAGGGAGGGGAAATGGTGAAAGGGGATGTCATCTGAAATGTAAATAAAATATAATGCATTATAATAAATTATAAATGTAATAAATTATAATGCCATTATGCAGCAAAATGCTGGGTCCTGTTTATGCATCCAGTCTGATAGTCTATGTCTTTTTATTGGAGAATTGAGTCCATTGATATTAAGAGATATTAATGAAAATGATTGTTGCTTCCTCTTATTTTTGTTATTAGAGGTGCAATTGTGTTTGTGTAACTATCTTCTTTTGGGATGTTGGAAGACAACATTCTTGCTTTTTCTAGGTTGTAGTTTCCTTCCTTGTGTTGGAGTTTTTCATTATCCTTTGAAGTGCTGGATTTGTGGTAAGATATTGTGTAAATTTGGTTTTATCATGGAATATCTTGGTTTCTCCATCAATAGTGATTGAGAGTTTTTCTGGGTATAGTAGTCTGGGCTGGCATTTGTGTTCTCTTAAGGTCTGTATGATATCAGTCCTGGATCTTCTGGCTTTTATAGTTTCTGGTGAGAAGTCTGGTGTAATTCTTATAGGTCTGCCTTTATAGGTTACTTTGCCTTTTTCTCTTACTGCTTTTAGTATTTTTTTTCTTTTTCTTGTACATTTGATGTTTTGATTATTATGTGGTGGGAAGTATTTCTTTTCTGATCTAAACTATTTGGAGTTATTTAGGCTTCTTGGATATTTATGGACATCTCTTTCTTTAGGTTAGGGAAGTTTTCCTCTATAATTTTTTGAGGATATTTACTGGTCCTTTAAGTTGGGAATCTTCTCCATCATCTATACCTATTATCATTAGGTTTGGTCTTCTCATTGTGTCCTGGATTTCCTGGATGTTTTGGATTAGGAGATTTTTGTATTTAGCACTTTCTTTGACAATTGTGTCAATGTTTTCCATGGTATCTTCTGCACAAGAGATTCTCTCTTCTATCTCTTGTATTTTGTTGGTGGTGCTTGTGTCTATGACTCCTTATCTCTTTTCTCGGTTTTCTATCTCCAGGGTCGTCTCCCTTTGAAATTTCTTTATTGTTTCTACTTTCATTTTTAGATCCTGGATGGGTTGTTTAATTCCTTCACCTGTTTGTTTGTTTTCTTGCAATTCTTTAAGAGCTTCTACTTGTTTACCTGTGTTCTCCTCAAATTCTTTGAGAGTGTTATTTATGCCCCTTTTAAAGTCCTCTATCATCATCATGAGAAGTGATTTTAATTCTGAATCCTGCTTTTTTGTTGTGATGTGGTGTTCAGGACTTACTGTGGTAGGAGTACTGGGTTCTTGTGATGCCAAGTAACTTTGGTTTTTGTTGTTTACGTTCTTGTCAGTAGCCTCTCTAGGACGTCTGTCTTGGGATGCAGTTTCCACAGAAAAGCGACCAGCTGGTTGTCTGCTCCAGCCACAGGGATCTGCTGCTCTAGGGTCACTGGTCTCTCTAGGATGTCTCGGTTTCCAAAGGGGAGCAGACCACCTGGGTGTCTGATCCAGCCACAGGAATCCAGGGAAAGGGGCTGAAAGGGAGTAGCACTCTGCAGGGGTGGGGTTTGGGTGCCTGGTGGGCCCTGTGGGCTCCCTGCTCCCAGATATAGCTCTGGGTTTTAGGGAGGTGCACAAATGATATTACCTGCCACTCTGAGGTCACTGGCCTCTCTAGGAAGTCCCAGGATGCAGATTCAACAGGGGAGCAGAACAGCTGGGTGTCTGCTCCAGACACAGGGTTCTGGCTGAGGGGCAGGAGGGCAGTGGTATTCCACAGGGGCGGGGTTTGGGTCCCTGTCAGGCCCTGCTCCCAGATGTAGCTCTGGGTTGTATGACAGTGCATGACTGATCTTACCTACAGCTGTGAGGACACTGGCCTCTCTAGGATGTCTCAGCATGCAGTTTCCACAGAGGAGCAGACCAGCTGGTGTATGCTCCATCCACAGGGATCCAGGTGAGGGGCAGAAGGGCCCTGAGTTCTATAGCAAATAAAACTGAGAACACTACAAGGGGGGGAATCAAGCAAGCAGAACTCCTCATGGCTTCTGGTAAGCTACTGCCTTTCACTTTCTGCCCTGTTTGAGTACTTGCTCCAACTGTACTCAGTTATGGACTATTATGTGGACTTTTATGCATGGATGAGTATGGAGAATTAATTGTTCCATCCTTTAAATTGATTGTGGTCATGATATCTTATCATAACAATAGTAATCCTAACTAAGACACATTCCTTACCCTCTCTTTCTCTGTGTTCCATGGTTTGTTTCCTTACAAATTTTCTTCCCTTTCCTAATTTCCCTGCTACACAGCCACCACAGTTGTGGTTATATTTATATAATTGAGTTTAAAAATCTAAATTCATAAATGAAAGGGTACATGTAATTGTTTCTAAGACATTGGTCCACCCCTGCCTCCCTCTGATCTCTCTATATATACTTTCAAATGTGGAGACCCAGAAACCTTACTCCATGTTAAGAAGTATAATAGACCCTAACTTTCAGGCCTCCATCTCATATTCATGGCTAAATTGAATATTTATACATGGGGAATCTAAGATCTCATGTAAAAATGCTAATTAATCCTTTATATGTATTCATTAAAAACAAACTGATCAACTGGTTTGGAGTCCAAAGATACAGTTCACCCTGACAGTATTATAGAATACATAAAATTGTTTATGTTTGGTGTATATCTTACTACAGGTATAATGTCCCCTGATGGATTATTCCTTTCTTTTACTTACTTTTCTATTGTTGTGATAAATACCATGAACTTATAAAGAAAGGGTTTTGTTGGCCTCTCTGAAGGTTAGACTGTATGAAATTGGAAAGAAGGCATGAGGTAGAAGACTAGGGAGGTGGAGCAGAAGCTCAGGGCTTACATCTAAAACTTTATACATGTGTGTATATATGTATTTATGTATGTATGTAATGTATGTATGTACACATGTTTGTATGTAATTATGTATACATTGTATTTGCTTAAGTGAATGTATAGATGGCTAAAGATCATATAAAAGCTTGGAATGAGTAAACCTGAGTGCTGTAAAAGTGAAACAAATGATCTTAACCACTATTGAGCTGAGTCTCTGCTCCCAAATCTTTCATCCTTCTTTCTCAAATTTTTAAAAATAATATATCCTCCATTCATTTTCTCCTCTCTACATTCCTCGTCCCCTCCCCAATCCCAAATTTTCTCTCCTCTTTTCCATATTCTACCTTCTTTTATTCCTCTTGCTCTTTCCTCCTTTTTTCCTTTCTTATTTTCCACTTCTTCTGTTTTTTCTGTTGTTGCCTAGCATATTTACTGTTTCCCCATGATTGATTCAAATGTAGTTCTTGTATTATTTCTGAAAAACTCGCCTGCTATATATATATATATTTTGTGTGTTAATGGAAGCCTGTCAGAAGAGCATCTAGAGGTGTAACTTTTCCCCCAGTGATTGCTTACTGCCTTTGATGGTATTTTTGATTTAACCATGATGGTCTGTTGATTTAACCAGGATAATCTTACAACACATTGTTCAGATAATTTACTTCTTTATTTGATGACAACTTTGCACAGATTTCTAGAGGCCAGCCTAGTTCTTCATGATTTATAAACCATGTTTTTTTTCAGTGAGATCTGAAATGCATCAAACCATCATGGGCATCAAAATGGAATCACAGACTTAGGTCTTCATATTTATACTGCTTTGCTTGTATGGTAAGCTATTAAAAAGTATTAAAATATCTTAAAAGTAATTCATTTGTAGAGAAATGGCTATTTCTTACAGGAAGCCAATAGTATGGAGTCAATGCAGTTAGAAAAGTCATTTTGGATTCCAAGGATTGTATCAGGAATTCTTTGTATATATGCGTATTCATTTTCTATTTCTGATTGCAGAAGCTGATGGGAACATTGTGATGAGCCAGTCTTCCAAATTCATGTGTACATCAGTAGAAGAAAGGGTCAGCCTGACCTGCCAGGCCAGTCAGAATGTGGGTAGTGCTGTATCCTGGTACCAACAGAAACCAGGGCAGTCGCCCAAACCTCTGATCTACTATGCATCCAACTGGTACACTGGGGTCCCTGATCATTTCACAGGCAGTGGATCTGGGACAGATTCTACTCTTACCATCAGCAGTGTGCAGGCTGAAGACACATCCATTTATTTCTGTCAGCAGTATCACGACTATCCTTCCACAGTGCTTCAGCATCTTACACAAACCTCTGAGATTCTAACCAGCTGCCTGCACTACACTCCCCCAGACCTACACACTTCCCCTTCTGCCTTCTGCTGCTATGCTTGACTAACTAATACAAAGTATGATTGTAAATTCATGAACAGATAGCCATTTTGATCTTTTGAATTGCAAATTCTTCATGGCAACAGGAAAAAAGGATATTTGTTTTTGTTTTTAATTTCTTATGCTCAAATTCTGCATATTGAACATGATAAATTTATCATTTAATATTATGGAATGCACAATTTCAACATGAATCTCCATGGGCTAAATCAAGTGCCTAGCAACCTATATTCCCACTGGAGGATTCAAAAGAGAGCTTGGCTTGTGCTTTTCTCAGCTGCGAGTAGACTTTCAAACTCTTGAACTGTGAAAATTTCCCTCCAGTTCTCTTTTTCTAGAAATTTATTTGTATTTATATGTTGATTTCCATAAAACAATATAAAAATTATATCCTACATGCCCCCTGATTCTACGTTCTGACACACCATTTCTCTCCAACTAATGTCCTTCCAACTCCTAGTGTTCCCCCTAAGTTCGTGTGACATAGACAAGTGTCAACTCACATTTATACACATGTTCCCATCACAGTTGTACACACATACACATGCATACACACAAAGTTTTATGAGTATATAAAAATCTAGGTTGCAAATATCAGAGAAAATATGATGTTTAACATTTTAACCAATATACCTGATCTATGCTTCTTAATCCTATTTCACCTGTCTCTGCTATCTTCTCATCTACTTTCATAATGTGGAGACTCTAATATCTCATTCTATATTATACTACACTAATGGTAAACATAATTTAGTATCATGAGAATTGTTTGTTTTCTCTCTTAAAATCATTGAAGTGGCTTCCAGTTTCTATCTGTGCCTGGAGTTGTGCCATGGTACACAGAGCTGATCCTGTGCCACAGAGCTCCATCCCCAAATATTGCTGGGAGAAAGCTGGTCTCCCAGGAGTTCTGGCACCCCTGTAAACACAGGTAACACCACCACTTCAGCTCAAATTCCTGGCCCAATAAGGACCAGCCAAGTGTCATCAGGATACAGGAACCAAGAAACTGCTGGGGACATGCTCTTTCAGGTTTCCATCTGCACCTGGGAGATGACCCTGTGCCACAGCTCTCCATACCTATATTCCTTCCAGAGTGAACTGGTCTCACAGGAGTACTGACACACAGGCTTGAAGGAGGAGAAGCCACAATCAGAGACAGAAAGACCAGCCAACACCAGAGATATCCTTATGGCGAAAGGCAAGGGCAAGAACATAAGCAACAGAAACCAAGGCTACTTGGCATCATCATAACCCAGTTATCCCACTACAACAAGACCTGGATACCCCAACACACCAGAAAAGCAAAAATCTGATTTAAAGTCACATCTCATGATGATGATAGAGGACTTCCAGAAGAACACAAATAACTTCTTTAAAGAAATACAAAAGAACACAGGCAAATAGGTAGAGGTCCTTAAAGAGAAAACACAAAAATCCTGAAAGAATTAAAGGAAAACACAACCAAACAGGTGAAGGAATTGAACAGAATCATCTATGATCTAAAAATGGAAATAGAAGCAATTAAAAAATCACAACCCCCGAGATAGAAAACCTTGGGAAGATATCAAGGGTCACAGATGCAAGGATCACAAAAAGAATAAAAGATATAGAAGAGAGAATCTCAGGGGCATAAAATGCCATAGAAAACATTGACACAGAGGTCAAAGAAACTGCAAAATGCAAAAAGTTCCTAACCCAAAACATCCAAGAAATCCAGGACACAATGGGAAGACCAAACCTAAGGATAATAGGTATAGAAGAGAGCAAAGATTTCCAACATAAAGGGCCAGTAAATATCTTCAACAAAATTATAGAAGAAAACTTCCTTAAAGAAAGAGATGCTCATGAACATACAAGAAGCCTACAGACCTACAAATAGACTGGACCAAAAAAGAAATTTCTCCTGTTGCATAATAATGACACCAAATACACATGACAAAGAAAGAATACTAAAAGCATTAAGAAAAAAAGGTCAAGTAACATATAATGGCAGCCCTATCAGAATTACAGCAGATTTGTTACCAGAGTCTATAAAAGCCAGAAGATCCTGGGCAGATGTCATATAGATCCTAAGAGAACACAGATGTCATCCCAGGCTACTATACTCAGCAAAAACTCTTAATTACCATAGATGGAGAAACCAAGATATTCCATGAGAAAACCAAATTTACACAATACCTTTCCACAAATCCAGGCCTACAAGGAATCATAGTTCAACACAAGAAGGGAAATTATACCTTAGAAACAACAAGAAAATAATCTTCTTCCAACAAGCCGAAAAGAAGGTAGCCACTCAAACATAACTCTAATAACAAAAGTAACAGGAATCAATAGTCACTATTCCTTAGTATCTTTTAATATCAATGGACTCAATTCCCCAATAAAAAAACAGGGCAGTTGGCATACCCAATGATTTATAGAATTTCAAAAGTGGACTCTAGGGTTCTTGACAAACTCAGTGACAATGGGCCAAAGAACATACATATTTCATATTCAAATTCAGCATCATGGGGGCTCAAGATGTTATACTTTCCATGTATGAGGCACACAACTTTTTAGAGTTCTATAACCTAAATAAAAACCTCCATGCTTAGATGGCACAACTGCCATCATGTGTTTCTTGTCTTTGAGACCTCATAGAAAATTGCCTGAACTCAAGTGAGAGAAAGAACAATAGATCATCCAAATACAGCTAAGTTCTAAGCCCTATGGGAAACATAGCTTCAAGCTGGCAAAGTCTTAATGCAACTTACATCTTCACCATTATGGAAATAAAAAGTAGAAGAATAATCATTACTTAATTTCTTCCACATGAATAGACATCATTATACATTTTAAAAAGAAGTCTCAAGTATCAATAATATGTGTGCTTCTGAAGATAGTGAGTGACTTCTAGGTGATTTTTTGTGGCTCACAGATTCTTTTCATTTTTAACAATAATAGAAACTAATTCAAAAACATAAAATTCACTTCATCTGAATAATTAATAAAAAGGAAATCATGAAAATGACTACAGTTGGTGGGGTGACTTATACAAAGAGTAAGCAGTATATGTTGTTAAAGGGACTGCAACATGATATGGAAACAGAGGACTACAGTATAGACAGTCCTCAACAAGACATGGAACTTCCATATAATTCAGCTCCTCCATCACTAGGTATATTCATGAACAAATGTAAGTTATTATTAAATATATATACTCCCACACTGATGTTTATTGATGCCCTATTCATAATAATATGTATTTAAATAAATCTTGGTTTGGCGAGGGCAGATGAGCAACTTCTCTGCCCCTATAAAGACCCCACAATATAAAGGCCTCCAAGGAGATCTGCTGCACACAGGGCAACAGGTAAAGAAATATCCCAAATAAGCACAGCAACTGGAAACCCAGAGGAGCCCAGCAGAGGTGGGACCCATTCCCTCTGTTTGAACTGCAAACCCTTTCCAGCCTTTACCTTCTGTCAGGTCAGATCAACAGGTTCCCTGCCCATCTGAAGACCCCCACAGTCTAATGGCCTCCCAGGAGATCTGCTATACCAAGAGCAACAGATGCCACAATATGAAGGCCTCCCAGAAGATCTGCTGCACCCATGGCAACATATCATCAGCTTGTTTGCCCCTCTGAAGACCCCACAGTCTGAAAGCCTACCAGGAGATCTGTTCCACACATGGCAATAGAGCCCACAGTCTGAAGACCTTCCAGGAGATCTGTTGAACCTAGGGCAACAGACCCTACCATCTGAATTGTCCCTGTCTAAAAGAACTGCAGGGACAAAACTGAAGAAGAGACTGAAGGAAATGAAGTCTAATGACAAGACCAACTTGGAATCCATCTCAAGGGGAGACTCAAAGGCCTAACACTATTACTGATGCTATCATGTGCTTACAGACAGGAGACTACCATGGCTGTCCTCTGAGAGACCCAACAAGGAGCTGACTGAGACAAAAGTAGATACTTATGCCCAACCAATGGACTGAAGTCAGGGACCTCCACGGTTGAATTAGGGAAATGTTGGAAGAAGCTAAGGAGGAGGGTGAGTCCATAGAAAAATCATCATTCTGTACTAACCCAGACACCTGAAATCTCTCAGATACTGAGCCACCAACCGAACAGCATACACTAGTTAGTGTAAGGCCCCTGACACATATACACCAGAGGACTGCTTGGTCTGATCTCAGTGAGAGAAAAACTCACCTAACCCTCAGGAAACTTTAATCCTCAAGGACTATGGGAGCATCCTCTTGGAGACAGGGGAAGGAGGATGAGGAACTGTGAGAGGGAAGATCAACAAGAGGGTAATGACTAGACTGTAGAACAATAAGGTAATAAAGCAATCCACCTTCCTGTTTCACAAACAATGATACATGCTCTCAAAAATGAATAAAAAGAAAAAATAAATTTTCAGTTAATATTTAATACATTTGACGTTAGTTAACATATTGTTTTTATTAATGTGCAAAGTATTTTCTGTTGGGTGCCAACTCCTAGCAGAAAGTGGCTATGATCTTTGCAGTCACCTTGGGCCATATATGTGCAGGTTCATACTTTTCCACCCTGACAAGAAACTTGTTTTCCTAGCATGATATTTTTGTAAGCAGCCCACAACAGCTGAGCACATCTCAGCTGATAACATCTTGGTTTACTCAAACATATCCTGGACTTGCTCTTTAGTGCCCCCAGCTGCAAGGCACTCATGGTTAAGTGTCTGCAGCTGCACTTCCATGCTTATGTTTTTATACCCATAATTACCTTTCAATAAACTAGACTGGATAAGACAACTGTCCTGTCTCCATTCTTCACATTTCTAATCCCTCCATTCCCATATTCCCTTGCAGTCCCCATTGACTGACCCATAGGCCAGGTAAATTTCCCTCAACAAATCTCAAACACTTCAATTATTTTTTCCAAAAAATGTCTTCCTATATTCTTGAGGTATAATATTAAACAATAGAATGTATTCATTTTAACTATTCTTATTCATGAGTTTAAGTATAGTTATATAGTTGAGCAATCATCAACTACAATCAAGTTTATATTTCTGTCATCTAACAAATTTTCCTTGTGTCCCTAATTTCTTTTTTTTTTTGGGGGGGGGGGAGGAAAGAGTTTATTTCATCTTATATCTCATAGTACATTATGAATGATAGTCAGGACAGGAAATTAAACATGAACTTTGAGGCAGGCACTGAAGAAGAAGAGGTCATGAAGGAATAGAATTACTATCTTGTGCAGACTGATTTGTAAATCCAGCTGTTCAGGGATGGCACTTGCAATAGTAAATCATCAGTAAAGAAAATGATAAATGATCTTTAGCCTACTAGACAATCTAACGGAGACATTTTCTCAATTGAAGCTTCCTTTTTTAGTTTGGCAACTGTTAGGCTATATTTGATAAAAAAAAAAAAAAAAAGAAAGAACCAGAAAGAAAGAAAGAAAGAAAGAAAGAAAGAAAGAAAGAAAGAAAGGAAGGAAGGAAGGAAGGAAGGAAGAAAGAAAGAAAGAAAGAAAGAAAGAAAGAAAGAAAGGAAGAAAGAAAGAAAGAAAGAAAACAGAAAGAGATTAGGTAGCCATCAAAGAAAGAATCCAACAAGATGACAATTCAGGTCAAAGGTCTATACTCCAAACATGGCATCCATGTCTGTATAAGAGACACCAGTACAACTTAAATCACATATTGACCCTCACTGTCATGGTGGGGCACTTCTCTTTTACAATAGACAGGTCATTCTATTAATTTTGTTAAAAAAAATTAAACAAAAATAATTGAGCTAATAGATATCTACAGAACATTTCACTATAACACAAAAGAATATACCATATTTTCTACACATTATACTTTCTAGAAAATTGGTCACATACTCAGACAGAAATCAAGTCTCGATAGCAACACCAATAGAAACAACAGAAAGCTTACAAACTTATACAAACTCAACAACTCCTGACTGAGTGGAGAATGGGTCAAAAGAAAAAAAAAGAAATTAAAAACTGTTTAGAATTCAATGAAAATGAATACCCAGCATACCCAAATTTATGGGCACATTGAAAGCAGTACTAAGCAGAAATTTCATACCATTAGGTGTCTACAGTAAAAAGTTAGAAAGTTCTCATACTAGCAACTTAACAGTACAATGAGAGCTCTAGAACAAAAATAAGTAATCATACCCAAGAGAAATATATGGTATGCAATGATCAAACTGAGGAATGAAATCAATAAAACAGAAATAACGAACTATAGAAAGAGTCAATGAAAAAAGCTGGTTCTTTGCAAAAATCAACAAGGAAGCCAAACCTAAAGTGGAAACTTCTCTGGTTCTTTGGACAATCAGTTATGTTGGATAAAATTTTGCTGGGGTATACATGTGAAGGAATTTTTCTCAGAGTGGATATAGGTGAAAGAATATTTCCCTAAGGCAGACTCATGAAGGAATGTTTCACTGAATCAGACAGAAGTGAAAGGACATTCTGCTACAGCGAGTCCATGAAAGGACATGTGATGAAGGATTCTTCTCTAATGTCACTCATGTATTGGTCTGTCTTATATTGCATAGTTGAGCCCCAATTGTTAAAACTGTATAGAGAGAAACACACCAAAACATGCTGCTTCTTGCTGCTCCTGAGGACTTGGGATGATTGGCAGAGTTATGTTAGCTGATACAGACTCACATGAATTTGTGTTAAGTCAGTCTCAAATGCTGAGGCAAGATAATACCTATACCTGGGTATATAGGTGAGGCAATACCTATAGAGGACATCTGATGTTTGGGGGAGTATAAATAGGACTCAACTGAATGTGAAATGGGCTTACTGGTAGAGTTAGCTCTGCAACACTTCTTGGTCTCAAGTCTTCAATGATTTTTGCTTCATTGAGAGAGGCATGGTAGAGAACTTCTGTTGTTTCTGTTTTTCTGAATTCCACCTGCTGACTGGTGCAGATTTGGCTGAGGCCTGGCTGTTCCTGCTACGTTGTGCCACCACTGCTACTATCCCAATACTACTGAACTGAACTGCTTGTACATTCGTGAAGTGTTTGTGATTGGATCAAGCTGCTGCCCCTGACTTGTAAGCTGAGTTGATTTACTGATAAAGCAGATAGGATTAGCTCCAAAGAATTTCTAAAAAATTTTAGGCTTGGTTTGTGAGACCAGTAATGTACCACCCAATGAAAGCACCAAATCAAAAAAGTCTGGAAAGTAAGCTGCCACCCAAACTGCTTCTAGGGGCTAGAAAGAGCATGGAATGGCACAGGTACTACAGGTTAATGTGCAGCTAAGTGCACCATCAGAGAATTTGCCTGCATCTACATAGATACCTCAGATTTACTAGTCTGTGCACGCATATAGATGCTAACAATGGTGGACAAGCTTATAATGAATTGACCTGGCAACTGATAAAAATGTTAAATTGAAAGCATTTCAAAGAGTCTATTGTATTATACAGCTTACATTTCTCTTTTATAAAAGAAATGCTAAATAACTGGGTTACATATACTGTATAGGGTTATCGCACAAGATTGGAAGGGATTTGTGCCAGCAGTACTAGAAGCTGGATTGCAATTACAATGGTTGTCATGGTGGAGGAGGCACGAAAGCAGAGAATTTAGCACAACATAATTTAGCAAGGGAAATAAATGTTACTGAACAGAAACAAACAGAATGGTCTGTAAGCTTGAGGCTTCACAGCAAATGACATGACTGGTATTCCTTTGGTCAGTCAGGCAAAAAAATCAAAAATATGTATTTCTGATGTTATACATGCTGCAGAAGGAAGTGCGGATTAAGATTTAGCCACAGATATCCCTGTTACATTATCCCCAAAAGTGGAATGTTACAAGTTAACCACTGGTGTACATGGTCCCTTACCTTCAGGGACAGTGAGAAGAATCTTGGGTAGAAGTTCATTAACTCCTTAAGAATTTATTGTATATGTAGGTATAGTATGTATGGATAGCAAAGAAGAAATAAAAATGATGGCATATGTGAAAAAGGAGATACAAATTGATGTAGTGGATAGAATTGCTCAACTCATGTTGTTTCCTCACATCAAGGCCAAGGCTGCTTCAGTAGAAAGGATAAGGGCGTTTGACCATACTGGAAACCATGTGTTCTAGCAAACAGTGGTTAGTGATCAGAGAAACAAGTTGATGCTACAAGTGAATAGTGTTGACATATAGGATTTGGTGGATACAGAACCTGATGTTACCATAATTTCCCAAATGTGTTGGAATCCAGATTGACCACTTCAGAAGGTTTACACACAAATTATAGGAATTGGTAAGTTATCACAAATAAGACACATGGTTCAGTGGATTACCTGTGTAGGATCAGAAGGGCAAACAGGAAAGTTGAGATCTTATTTGGCTTACATACCCATTAATTTATGGGGAAGTGATCTTTTACTGAAATGGGGTACTCAAGTTCATATTCATGCACTTCCAGGAAAAGCAAATGATGAAATTAGAGTGGTATGGTAGATGATTCCGGGAAAGGTATTGAGTTTCCAAATTTATAAAAGAGGCCACTGCTAATATACCAACATTTTTGACCCCCCCTCCACTGGTTATATAACCGGCCTCTCTGGAGAGATCAGTGTTCCATAACAAAAGAAAAATTGCAGGCACTAGGACAACTGGCATAAGAGCAGCTGGACAGTCAATATATAGAAGAGTCTACCAGATCATGGAATTTCCTTGTTTGTTGTAAAAAATAAAATCAGGTAAATAAAGTATGATAACAGGTTTAAAAGCAGTTAAGAAATTCTATCTAAGTTAATTCAATCTATCTGTCTTTGACAACCTGAACTTCCCTTACCATCTTTGTTACCAAGACCCATGATAATAATTGACTTGAAAGACTGATTTTTTTTCTCAATACCCTTCCATGAGAAAGATAAAGGTTTGCTTTTTCAGCACCTACTTTTAACAATAGCCATCCACTAAAGCGATACTAATGGAATGTACTTCCACATGGAATGTAAAATATTCCAGCTATATGTCAATATTTTATGCAACGACCCTTAGAAGTTATTTGTAAGCAATTTCCTCAATTTGTTATTTATTATTATATGGAAGACATTCTGTAGGCTAATTGTGACAAAGATGTTTTTCAGAATATAGTTAAGGTAACATGAAGAATTCTGCCATGCTAGGGGTTACAGAAAAAAAAATAAAAGAGGAGATTAATTTAGTAATTTGGGTTATATAATCAGTCAACAAAAAACTTGACCACAAAAGTTACAGATATGTAGGGAAAAATTGAAAACTCTTAATGATTTTCAAAAATAAATGGAAATATTAACTGGCTAAGGTCTATAATTGGGTTAAGTATATATGAGGTAAGTAATTTTTTTCAACCATTATGAGGAGATTCTAATTTAAACTTTCTACATGACTGAATGGGGAAGGTCAAATGGAGATTAGAATGCATGTCAGGGCCCAGGGTTCTGGGGGCGTGAGTCTCGGGGGTTCCAGGCTCATGCCAACCCAAGAACCAAGATACCCTTCCATGGCCCGAAATCAACTCATTCTCCTACTGGTCTCATTATTCAAGGGGAAGATAGTATTTTTAAAGGCATTTTCTTAGCTCATAAACAATGTAAAAAATTGAAGATGTATATAGTAAAGATTTCTGAATTAATTATTAAAGGTAGAATAAGATTATGTCCATTGGCAGGAACAGATCTAGCCAAAATTGGACTTTTTACAAATGCTGAGATTATGCCATTACTGGCTATTAATGTGGATTAACTAAAACCTTGTAGTAACTTCTTGAAAAAAAATAACAAATATTCAAAATGTGAGTGTGTACACTTTATAAAAAAAAAAACTAATTGGATTCTTCCATGTGTAGTAAAGAGCACATAAATTCAAGAGGCACCAACATTTTTACTTATGTAAACAAGATAGGGATGGCAGGGTATAAGTGAGATAAAATAAGAAGAGTGGTCAAAAGTCAGTACATATCAGCTTAAAAATCAGAATTGTAGGAGAAAACCAAATTCAAAAAGTATCTATCTACCAATCCATCACTACAGAGGATCCTAGAAGGAAAACTTCAACACAAGGAAGGTACCTGAACCAAATAAAGGACAAGATATTAAGCATCTCACAACTAAGCCAAAAGGAGAGAACCATAAGCACATAAAGCCACCTACAAAAACAAACATATCAGGAACCAATAGCATCTGTCTTTAGTGTCTCTCAATATTAATGGACTCAACTCACCCATAAAAAGTCATAAGCTAACAGACTGCATATGCAGAGAAGATTTATTTTTGTTGCTGCATACAAGAGACACACCTCAGTAACAAAGACAGGGGCTATTTCAGACTAACAGGATGGAAAAAGTCTTCCAAGCAAATGGTCCCAGGAAACAAGCTGGTGTTGCTATCCTAATATCTAATAAAATAGACTTCCAATTAGAATTGTATACTATCCTTATGGTATTCTTAGATTATTCTGAACCTCTTAACATAACCACTGATTCTTTATATGCAGAAAGAGTTTTGTGTATATATAGACTGTTGAATTTGTACCTCATAACTGAGAATTAATTTTGTTATTTATAAAATTACAAGAGGCCATTAGAAGTAGAAATTATCCATTATAAGTTATTCATATTCAGTCTCTTACAGGTTTATCTAGTCCATTAGCTTAAGAAAAAGAGGAAATTGACCAATTACTTATAGGAAATGTGTTAGAAGCCTCAAAATTTCATAATAAACTATCATGCTAATGGGAAATGTTTAAAGAAAATACTTTTCATCACTTGTTAACAAGCCAAAGAAATAATAAAAAATGTCTTCCATGTTCTCTATAAAACCAAACTCCATTTTCTGCTGGTAGTAACCCTCGGGGTACCAAAAGAATACATCTGGCAGATAGACATTTTCCATTTTACAAAATTTGGGAAACAAAGTTATATACAAAATTTCATTGATACATTCTCAGGGTATCAATGGGCAACTGACTTAAGTTCTGAAAGAGGTGATTGTATAATTACACATTTATTGTTAATCATCATATTTATGGGGATACCTGCACCAATTAAAATTGACAATTCTCCTCCATATGTATCTGATAAGGTGAAACAATTCTTTGCATATTATACCGTAAAGCATGTTACTGATATACCATATAATCTCACAGGACAAACAAGTATAGAAAGAGCCAATCAAACATTAAAAGAGATGCTTACTAATTTTCTAAATGTTGGTGAAAAAGGAATAACAGCTGTTGAGAGATACTGTAGGACCATGAAGGATGGTTTGGTCTCCGGTAGAGCACTGGTTTGAGAAAGCCAGAGACCCAACAGGTGTCCATTGCCTGGGTAGGGACGGCACATATCTCGCCATGCTCCCAGATTCCAAACTCCTGACACATGGTCTATGATTTCCATTTGATCTGCACCTTGCAGTCAGGCAGAATGCAGCCCCTACCAAAGGGCACAAGCAGAGGGCATGACTACAGGCCTCAGCCTCAAGAGATTTACATGTTAATGAGAAACCTGAAGGCCAGAGGCACAGCCAATTAAGCATTCTTCCCCAGCCCTTCCCCTGTTCTCTCCCTCCATATTTAACTCAGGTTTGCCCTGAGTTTCATGGGGGTGCATATCCAGATCCAACTACCACACCATGGCAATAAAACTCTTTGGAAATCCACTGACTTCTCATATCATTGGGGCCTGTCATCGCCAAAGCTTTCAGACTTTGGAATTCTGGACCTTTCTCCCGTTTGTGGGACCTGCTGGTGTGGAAAGCCCCAGGACTCTGCCGTGGCATTTTTCCCACAAGATATTAGATTATTGGGGAAAAAACCCTGAGGAACTAGGCCATCCAATACACTGTAAGGATATCTTGACATTATTAACATAATTCTAAGATGGGCATGGTTATGCTTATGTATCTACAAGGAATAAAAATATATTTACCAATAAAACTTATAAAAATCAGATCTGATTAGTGAAAACTGATCACCTGAGAAATGGATATCTTCACAAAGCAAATAGCCCATCAGTCTCAGTTACTGATTTCTTCAAAAAATGCATGTAAATCAACTTCAAAAAGGCTAGTCCAAGTGAAAAATCACACAGGGACTGGACATATGGAGAGACTGGGCAATACAGTCATTTACTCTCAATTTTATTTTTAATCAGGCATGCTCTTAAATAGCTGCTTCGGAAGAAGACATGTGCCCACATCCATATTTTTGTTGTGTTCCCAACCAGATGGGTTACTTTTCACTTTCTTTTCTATCATGCTGTCAGGTTTTTCTGGATGAAAGTTGTAAATATTCTTTCATGTTGAAAAGTTGTTTCGGCTTCTTTGAATAATGAAAATTATCAAATATAGAAAATAGGAAGTTAAGTTGTTTATTTCAAACAAATGATAACATATGTGAATGTTAAAGAAACTTTATACAAAGAGAGACAGAAATGTTTACACACACAAATACACACACATGTGTGGATACACACACACACACATATAATACATACATAGATTCATAGACATTTGATGGTGTGTAGTTGTGTTACTGTTGAGGTCAGTAGCAACACCATACTGGGATTTATCAATAATAATTAATACTGCAGATGGCATCCTCAATGTGGGCCAAATACTCACTTTTAAAAATTAATTGATGATTCTGAAAGGGAAAACACATACCATTCTTTTAAGATTAGGAGGTGGGATGATTTGGTTTCTTACCTGAGAGCTTAAGGTGGGGTTGCTGACAGATCTTGCTGGGAGAGGGTAGGCCACAGAGAGTAAGCTTGAATAAGGTGGGAATGAAAAGGAAGATGATAATTTAAGAAGTCAATCCTTCACCAGATCCTTTGAACTCTTGGGAATTCTGGGTTAGCTTAGAATGGCATTCATCCGTAAATCATCCTGAAAACAGGCTTATTCAGAAAACAAAAGGGAATTTAATTGAAGGTAGATACATAGGGAAGGATGTTAATCCAAGTCATATAAAGAGAAAGGTTTTATAAATTATATATCCATAGAAACTAATCTCCTTAGAAGATAGGAACAAGGGAAAATGAATTGTTTTAAGGATAGAGGACAGAAATAGTGGCAATTGCTTTAAGAGTTTTTAAGTATACAAAGAAAAAATCCAGGTCTTTGATCTGAAATTTAGGAAACAGTCATAGAGCTAGAAGGAAACTCTATCTCAAAAGATAATATTTTTTTAAATATGTTTTAATTGCTTTGAGGTGTTTAGTCATCAAAATGAATGTGGTTATACCTTTGGTGGTACTAATGATGTTACTAATCCTTTGGGAGAAAGGTCAGAGTAGTGCAGGCCCTAATAATATGCAAATCTTCTGGTGGGTAAAGTGGAAAGATGTAGACAAAGGTAGGAAGCTTCTGGGGTGGGCCAAGTGATACAAAATCATTTTTATTTGAGGGAAGAGTATTGGACATAAAATTCATGGTTCCTGAAGCAGTTTCCAGAATCCTGTGGTGAATATCTGAGATCTGTGTGTGATATACGGTTCATACAGTGCTGCTACCTTATGACAGTACCAGAAGACCAAGGTTACAGGTGTATGTGTGTACTTGTGCATAAAGGCATGGCTGACCATCAGTCTGTAATACAAAGATGTAAGTCTCTTCAGCAATAGATGTTTACCATCAGTTTGTGGAGAAGAACCAACAGCCAATGTGGTGTTTGCAAGTTTCAATGAGGATCATGTGAACCAACAACTCATTTAGATATCACCCTTTTCTGACACTGGAAATTTCACATCACTGTGAAAAATGTCTAGTTGATGTTTTAACTCTTGTTATTTGGGGATTCAATTTATATTTTTTCACATATGTATATGTATTTCTTTTATATATATTTATAATATATATATTAACATTGATTTCATGTGTATATATGTATAGAGAAAGATGATTCGGTGTCTAAGTAGAGGTTTTTAAAATTTCTTTTTTAGATATTTTCTTCATTTACATTTCAATATTTTCCTCTCTCCTAGTTTCCCTTCCTAAAACCCCTTGTCCTTCCCCCTTCCCCATGCTTCTATGAGGGTGTTCCATCCACTGTTGCTTGAAAACATTGATATCATTGAGATTTGAAAGTAACCTCTTGAATTCTTTACGTTAGATGACCCTTAGAGCACTGTGTGAGAGAGATTGGGAGAGGGAGAGAGCAAGAAAGCAAGAGAGAGAGAGAGAGAGAGAGAGAGAGAGAGAGAGAGAGAGAGAGAGAGAGAGAGAATACAAAGTTGGTTGGATAGGAAGGAGGAAAGAATCTTGTAGGAGTCAGAGAAAGGGACATATCAAAATACATAATATAAAGTTTTTTGAATAAAAATGGCATGAAAATTGAACAGGGCAGTCATAAAATTCCTTAGGATATGTTTGAGTTGCTTTTTGAATATTTTTTGCCAAACCCAACTACCATTGTGGTGAGAGAAGCTGTCCCTCTGATTATGAGCTTTACTGGGCTGCTTTGAATATTGAATCATTAGGCAAAGGGCCAGGATGCTAGAAGCATCTTCAAAGTCTGTGTCCTGACAGGAGTCTCTGTTCTAGTTCTAAGAGACAGGGTCAGCTACACTCCTGCTATGGATACTGGTACTCTGAATACCAGGTGAGACAGTGCAGCAAAGTGTTGTGAGCTTCTACAATAACCATGTATATTTTCCATGTCTTTGTGATCTTGATCATTGGCATCATGACATTTTAAATTTGTTTTTAACTATCACATTTTTTCTTTTATTTCCTAATGATTCAGAGTGATGCTTGTGACTATTGCCACAGGTGTAACATGCATCACACTGAGATGGTTTCAGTATGCCTGTAACTGTAGTGCTTGTGTATTTATCATCCCAGGCTCTACTGGGGACACTGTGCTGTTTCAGTCTTCCACTTGCTTGGCTGTGTCTTTGGGTCAAATGGACACCATATCTTGCAAGTCCCGTGAGAGCATCACTGACTCACTGTACAATAAAAGAATGCAATGGTATCAACAGAACCCTGAATAGCCTTCCATAGTCCTGATTTTTGAAGTATCCAGTGTAGAGTTTGGTGTTTCTGTCAGGTTCAGTGGTAGTTGGTCTTAGACAGATTTCACATTCACCGTTAAACCTGTAGAGGCTACCAATGCTGCAAGCTATCACTGTCAGCAGTGTAAGGAGTTTCCACACACAGTTTTCTATATCTAAGCAAAAACATTCTGAGATTGTGGCTCAATGACAGTTTAAGTCTCACATGTTTCTTTCTCTCTAGACAACTCTTGCAAAGATTTGCAGGTTTCTTGAATAAAAGTGTACTGCCTAAATTTATGCCAACTTGATACACAATGGAGTCATCTGGGAGTAGTGAACACTGATTAAATGCCTTCAAAAAACTAGTATATAGGCAGGCTTGTAAGAGAATATTCTTCATTAGTAAATGATATAGGGCCTTTCCTGTCTGAGTTGGTTCCCTGGGAAGACATTGGGCGCTAGATCCACACCCAGTCTCACAACAGCTAGAGGAAGCTACTCCCAGGTCCTCTAAAATGCCCAGGATTATAGGTGATTAGGACACAGCATCTGTCACAACACTGAGAGTAACTGGGACTTTCTGCATCCAGTGATTCAGGCACCCCCACCCATCCAGTGGCATGGAATACTTCCCTTCTATGAAAATAGTAACTATAAAGAAATAATTTCATCCATATTTTTGAGTTTTGTTGAGTATAGGCTTTTGTAGTAGGATCTAATGATTTTTGAATTTCCTTTGTTTCTGTTGTTATGTCTCCCTTTTCATTTGGATTTTGTTAATTTTGATACTCTCTCTGTGCCCTCTGTTTAGTCTGTCTATCTATCTTGTTGATTTTCTCAAAGAACCAACTCCTGGTTTTGTTGATTCTTTGTATAGTTCTTTTGTTTCTACTTAGTTGATCTCAGCCCAGAGTTTGATTATTTCCTGCCCTCTACTCCTATTGTGGGTATTTGTTTCTTTTTGTTCTAGAGCTTTCAGGTGTGCTGTCAAGCTGCTAGTGTATGCTCTCTCCAGTTTCTTTTTGTAGTCATTCAGATCTGAGTTTTTCACTTAACACTGCTTTCATTGCATTTTATAAGTTTGGGTATGTTTTGTCTTCATTCTCATAAAATTCTAAAAAGTCTTTAGTTCCTTTCTTTGTTTTTCCTTGTCCAAGTTATCACTTAGTAGAGCATTGTTTAGATTCTATGTGCATGTTAGCTTTCTGTTGTTTCTTTTTATTGTTGCATGGGATTATTTCAGTCTTCTAGTATCTGTTGAGGCCTCTTTTGTGACTGATCAAACAGTCAGTTGTGGAGAAGGTACCATGAGGTGCTGAGAAGAAGGTATTTCTTTTGTTTTAGGATGAAATGTTTTATAGATATCTGTTAAATCAATTTGGTTCATAACTTCTCTTAGTTTTGATATGTCTCTGTTTAGTTTCTGTTTTCATGATCTGTCCATTGCTGAGAGTGGGGTGTTGAAGTCTCCCACCATTATTTTGTGAGGTGCAATTTGTGCTTTGAGCTTTATTAGTTTCGATTATGAATGTCGGTGGTCTTGCATTTGGAGCATATAGGTTCAGAATTGAGAGTTCATCTTGGTAGAATGTTTCTTTGACAAATATAAAATGTCCTTCCTTATCTTTTTAGATAACTTTTGGTTTAAAATCAATTTTATTCTGTATATAATGGCTACTGAAGCTTGTTTCTTGGGACCATTCATTGGAAAATTGTTTTCCAGCTTTTTACTCTGAGAAAGTGTCTGTTTTTGTCACTGAGGTGCGTTTCCTGTATGCAGCAATATGCTGTGTCCTGTTTACTTTTCCAGTCTGTTACTCTCTGTCTTTTTATTGGGGAATTGAGTCCACTGATGTTAAGAGCTATTAAGGAAAAGTGATTGTTGCTTCCCAATTTTTTTTTGTTAGAAGCAGAATTATGTTTGTGTGGCTATCTTCTTTTTGGTTTGTTGGAAGATTACTTTCTTGCTTTTTCTAGGGCATTGTTTCCTTCCTTGTGTTGGAGTTTTCCATCTGTTTTTCTTTGTAGGACTGGATATGTGAAAAGATGTGTAAATTTAGTTTTGTCATGGAATATATTGGTGTCTCCATCTATGGCAATTGAGAGTTTTGCTGGGTATAGTAACCTGGGCTGGCATTTATGTTCTCTTAAGATCTGCATGGCATCTGTCCAGTATCTTCTAGCTTTCATAGTCTCTGGTGAGAAGTCTGGTGTCATTCTGATAGGTCTGCCTTTATACTTGACCTTTTTCTCTTACTGCTTTTAATATTCTTTCTTTGTTTTATGCATTTGGTGTTTTGACTATTACAAGAGGAATTTCTTTTCTGGTGCAGTCTATTTGGAGTTCTGCAGGTTTCATATATGTTCCTGGGCATATCGCATCTCTCTCTCTCTCTCTCTCTCTCTCTCTCTCTCTCTCTCTCTCTCTCTTAGGTTAGAAAAGTTCTTTTTCTGTAATTTTGTTGAAGATAGTTACTGGCCCTTTAATTTGGGATCTTCCTTCTCTTCTATACCTATTATCCTTATGTTTGGTCTTCTCATTGTGTCCCAGATTTTCTGGATGTTTTGGGTTAGGAGCTTTTTGCATCTTGTCAGTGTTTTCTATGGTGTCTTCTGTATCTGAGATTCTCTATTCTATCTCTTGCATTCTGTTTATAATGCTTGTGTTTATGACTCCTGATTTTTTTTCTAGGTTTTCTAAATTCAGGGATGTCTACCTTTTTTGGTATCCTTATAGTTTCTATTTCCATTTCTAGATTCTGGATGGTTTTGTTGAATTCCTTTACCTGTTTATTTGTGTTTTCTTGTAATTCTTTAAGTGATTTTTGTGTTTTCTCTTTAAGGGCTTCTACCTGTTTACCAGTGATTTCCTTCTTTTCTTTCTTTCTTTCTTTCTTTCTTTCTTTCTTTCTTTCTTCCTTTCTCTCTTTCCTTCTGTCTGTCTGTCTGTCTGTCTGTCTGTCTCTCTGTCTGTCTATCTTTCTTTCTAGGGAAAGATCATCAAACAACTTTACTATAAAACATCCACTAGTGATTAGCAGGGTTTTTCTTTTTTCTTTTTTTTTTTTACATTCAAATTCTTTTAATGATGGGCTACACTACAATACTTTCTTACTTCAAGAGGGAAAAATAGCAGGTCACCGTCACAATCAAAAGCAAAATCAAACACTAACCATGCAATGTAGGGAGTCATTCATGATCTTCTGGGCTTCTTAAAGGGCTCGGGTCACTTCTCCAGCTCTGCCCTTTGAAGCACACAGCTTGTCTTCTAGGTTCCAGCTGCCTATAGTGTGCTGCTGCTGCTATTCTTGGTGGTCATCTCATGGTACTGACATATCCACAACACTGCTGTCTTCTGCTACAACTGGACTGTACATTCACAAATAGCCTTTCATAGGTTCTTTTCATTGTGCTAAGTGTTGCTTCTCTGCATGACTCCTTCAATCCTAGGACTTCAATAGCCTCTTAGGCTGCACCTTCACCAATGGTTACAGAATTAATTCTAACTAACTTAATGAAAGCAGATTTTAATAGAGGGTCCCAGTAGATAAAACCTTTGCTTTGACAACCATAATGGTTGCTTCTGGACTCTGTGGAGAGCCTCCAAATATGTAAGAACTTATGTTCTTATGTTCAGTAAGAATGTCAGACTGGATGTCAGGCAGCATAGGAAGGGGTTTCCAATAGAGGATCTCATGGGCTGTAAAACCCAAGGCATAAAAAATATTCTTAGCCTTATACAAAGAATAATGTAGGAGATATATCCAGTCACCACCAGTTTTAAGGTTTGAATTTTGTCTAGGCCTCCTTCAGGGCCCAATTAATTTTTTCTACCTGCCCTGATCTCTGGGGTCTGCATATACAATGTAATTTTCAATGGTCCACAGAACCTGTGCTAAAGATGGAGTAAACTGAGAAATAAAGGCTGGTTCATTGTCAGACCTAAGCAGGGTAAGCAAACCATACTGGGTATAATGTCTCCCAGAAGACTGGCAGTCTCATTTTTTGTAAGTTAGGCATCTACTTATTCTAAAAAGATACCTATAAAAACTAGCGGATATTTGTATCTATATATGCAGGCTTTTACATCTGTGTAGTTTATTTCCCAACTAGCTCCTGACCATTGGCCTCTGATCCTGGTTGCTGAAGTTTCTTTTTCCTTTTTAAAACTGTATATTTTATTTATTTACATTTCAGATGTTATCCCCTTTTCCCATTCTCCACTGAAACCTCCTATCTCATTTTCTCTTCTCCTGCTTCTATGAGAGTGTGCCTCCACCCACTCACCTACTCCTACCTTTCTGCCCTCAAATTCCCCCACACTGGGGCATTTAGCCTTCACAGGACCAAGCACATCCTCTCCCACAAGGCCACCATCCACTACATATACAGCTGAAGACATGAGTCCCTCAATGTGTGTTTCCAGGCTTGTGGTTTAGACACTGGGAGCTCTGGTTGGTTGTTATTGTCACTCTCCCCATGGGACTGCAAACCCCTTCAGCTCCTTCAGTCCTCTCTCTAACTCCTCCATTGTGAACACTGTGATCAGTTTAATGGTTAGCTGTGAGCATCCACCTCTGTATATATGTCAGGCTCTGGCAGAGCCTCCCAGGTGACAGCTATATAAGACTGACCTCTTAATCCCTCTACTATACAAGCTTGAAAATATTTATCTTGCTGTTTCAAGACAGGACTGTCATGGACCCGTTAAAGGTTTTCATATGAAATGACCTCCTTGACTGTGGGGTCTTTTTCCACTTCACAAAAGAACTGATAAGATGAACCAAGAAGTTTATCAGTATAAGATTCAGCAGCCTGGAAACAACTTGTTTTCCTGAACTTATATTTGTCTGACATAAGACTAACATTATCTTTTGTAGCTTATGTCCATTAATAGGTTGAGATTTCAGAAAACTTCAGTATATTGGTCAGGGTCAACTGAAAATCTCTAAAGTCAGGTTTAATTTGATTTAAGTTTTTCAGGGAAAGGGGATTTGTATTCTGGAGAGCAAAAGTTTACTTGATATTTTCCTTACTAGGAAAGAAAGGAGTTGGTGACCAGTTGGCTGTGGTTGATTGGAGGAGTTGATCTTCAGAATGAACCTGGAGATAGTGGGTAGGATGACTTGGAGAGAGCAAACAGAGGATTCCATATGTTCTTCTTTCAGAGATGCATTGGTCACCACAGATGCAGTACTGAAGGAGGCTTGAAGGGTAGATTCCATGGAACAGTGTCTGTCTACAGAGATTTAACTCTTCCAGGAAAGCAAAACATAATTACATATAGGGGACCTCAGATCATTTTCTAGCCTCATGGCTGGATATTTCTAGTTGGATGGTAGTATTATAATCAGTACTTCTCTTAGGAAGCTATTGTCTCTGTTTTCTAGCTTATAAGCACAAAAAGTCATAGTACAGAAAAAAAGCATCTCTCTTAGGGATGTAGATCCAAAGAGTACTCAGTGCTTTAGAGAAGTCAGGTTTATGAAGGATCATTGTCTGTCTGCAAAGAGAAGGTATCCATTAAGTCTTCTCTTCCTTGAATATTAAGTCTGGAATGTTCCGTGATGATACCCTGTCTCAAACAATGTGAAATTTGAAGACCAACACCAAGTGTTGTCCTTTGTTTTACATGTGCACTATGTGTTACTTTCACTCACATATTTTATACATCATATACAAACGATGAACAATAAAAGGAAGAAATAAAGGAAAGCAGGGCAGGAAGTTATTGAACACAAATACAGAAGTTGACAAAATAAAAATATTGGATCAAGATAAAAGGACAAGCAATAAATCGGATACTAGAACTTAATTTGGGATGGAGACAGAAATGGAGACACTGGAACCAAAGCAGAAAAATAACAGTGGCACAGTTTATGTTTCTTAGTACCTATAGCAGGCTGTGAGGGCCGACTAATAGAAGCAATTGGAGAATAAAAACACTTGAATGAGAATATAAACCCGAATCTGAAAGATTAATTGACATGCTTAGCTACTCAATGAACTATTTAACTTAGATAATGGAGAACTATGTTCCCATCAAGCCTTCTACTGTTCTAGGGAAAAGAAGTTACTAAATCTACAGGAGGACCTTAATAAATGGTAGATCAGAGGTGAATGTGTAAGTTAGCAGTTCAGAGCTCTTCTTGATCTTGCAGAGCACCCCAGTTTTGTTTTCAGTATCCACATCAACTAGCTCAAAATCTCCTGTATCTTCAGTTCCCTGGGATCTGATGCTATCTTCTGACTGCTATGAGCACTCACAGTTGTACTTTTACCGCAAGGTACACAATTTAAAATGAAAAGTAAATGATTCAAGGGTAAGAAATATTATCCCAAGTTGGCACGTTTTCTCACCCTGTTCCAGGAAGCATGCTCACAGAAGACCTGAGTTTGAATCTCAGACTGAAACTGGTAGAAAGAAAGAACTAACTTCTGTAGGTTGTCCTTTGACACTCACATACACACAGATGTACACAGACACAGAAGTACATACACACACACACATAGTGACACAGACACACACACACCAATAAGTGTCTTTGGTTAACACTGTTTTTCAGTGACATAATTTGTATTTATTATCCTTTTCTATTTTCAGAATCAAATATGAGAGACTATAAATCCTTAGTGACTAGAAAGTTAAAGGAGGATGCTGAAGGCAAGGGAATAGGCAAAGATGTGGTCAGGGAGTTAGGGGAGAAGGAAAAGTCATCCAAGAATAAATGTGTTAATAAAAATTTAAATGATAAATAATAATTAAAACAATTATATATTTTGTTGGGAAATAAGTTATAAAGCCTGAAGGATGGAACACACATATATATCCGTTTAAAGAATTTGTTTCATTATTTGAGATATTTTGCCAAACATGCTTAGAGCTCTGTGTTGAGATGCCATAGAGTAAGAGAGAACTGAGAGACTGACCCTGAGTGAGGTGCAACCCCAGGAGGTTTTTGTTCAGGCCTGGAGCACTGTGGGAGGAAACTTCCTACTTTGCTGACAGTAATAGATTGCATCATCATCAGCCTCCACAAGATTGATAGTGAGGGTGAAATCTGTCCCAGACCCACTGCCACTGAACCTGGCAGGAACCCCAGATTCTAGGTTGGATGCACGATATATGAGGAGTTTGGGTGGCTGTCCTGGTTTCTGTTGGTACCAGTGCATATAACTATTGCTAGATATACTGACACTTTCACTGGCCCTGCAAGAGATGGTGGCCCTCTGCCCTAGAGACACAGCCAAAGAAGCTGGAGACTGGTTCAGCATAATGTCACCAGTGGAGCCTGGAATGATAAACACACAGACTATTGTTATATATGTATAAAAACCTTCCCAGTAAAGAAAATTTTTGTTTAAAAATTTCAAGAATACTGTGGACATCACTATGAGAAACCAGGGAATCAAAGGGAATGGGGAAACTTAAAACCAATTACAAATGCCCCAATTATAATGATCAAGAGCCCAGAAGCATGGAAAGTCATGATGGACACAGAGGTTGGTCCCAACACTTCTCTGCATCCTCACCTGGAACCCAGAGCAGCAGCACCCATAAGAACAGCGTGTCTGTCTCCATCTCTGAGAGCTGGAAGAGAGGATGCTTCTTAGGCTTCTGACAGCTGCCCTTAAAGCAGCCTGCACTGTTATATAATGGCTCCATATGCAAATCTGCTCAGCAGAGTGTGTACTGCTGTTCCAAAGGCACCTGCTCCTGTTTCACCCACAGGGAGTTTGTGTCAGCAGAAAATTTACTTAAGCAACACATGTTTCTTAAAGGACCCTTCCAAATACATGTATTTTAGAGTCAGAATTTCTCTATTTTGGTTACCCTGAAGCTCATTCTGTAGACCAGATCCTCCTGTCTCTGCCTTCTGAGTGCTAGGATTAAAGATGCTCACCACCACCACCCTGCTTTTTCTTGCATCCTACTCTATTAAATATTTACCCTCTAGTCTTTTTGAGGTGTGAGTTCGCGGAGAGCATTGTGGATGCACTATGTAAAGAATGTAAGTTATTTCAAGAATAACTTGATCCCTCAAAATTGTATACACACAATGAAAGCATTATCTGAGAGGGAATAGAGAAAAATGATCCAGTGAAGAAAAGTAACTTAATTCTTGGCATACTACCTTAATTTTTTAGTTCCTTGTTTTAGATGTGTGTGTTATGTATCTTTGTATGTTTGTATATTTGTTAATGTTCATGTTTGTAGGCAACCTCTCTTGCCATCTTATGTGTGTGGAGATCATAATACATGTTTGGGTGTAGATCTGAGACAAGGTCTGTTGTTCTTCACCACTACTCATGAAATGCTTACTAGGCTAGGCTGTTGTGGGGATTCTCTTGTTTCCTTCCATCTCTCATCTTGCCATAGCATCACTCCAAATACAACCCATGCTGCTGCTGTGTCTGGCTTTATATGGCTACCTGGGAGTGAGCCAGGTCTTCACACATAGATGACAAGCACTTTGCTCACAGAGCCACCCTGTCAGCCCATTGTTTTCAAGGAAAACCAGTGAGAGGAAGTTGTTTTCATTGAACAGATGTAATACTATAGGATAAGCAGGAGTTCAAAAATGAAGTAAAAGAGCATGTAATGGAGATGTGTGCAGGTACACCTTCTGTGTAGTTCTTCGAAGCATCCAAGATTATTAAAAGACAGATAGCTTGTATTTTGTCATGGTGACAAAAAGCCATTGAACAAAACTGTTGATTCTTCCTCAGAGAAATTGTAGGATAGACAGATAGATGGATAGTTAGCCACTTAAATGAATATAGATAAAGAAGTGAGAATTTCTCTGTATTTTCAGACTGCTGCCCTCTTTCTAGGTTTAACTAGCCAGAAGTTTGGATTTCCCAGCAAGATGGTGGGAAGTTAATAGTATTTAAATTAAATAAGAAAATAAAAAGTCATAAGAAGCCTTGTAAAAAGAAGGACGAGTAAGAAGAATTGAAATGGGGACAGTAGAAAAAAAGGAGGGAGAGTGAGGCAGGAAGGAAGAAGAGAATGAGAAGAACCAGAGAAGGGAAGAAGAGGGAAGAAGAAAGAATGAGAAAGAAAGAAATGAGGAAAGAGTGAGGACAAAGGAAAGATGAACAATTCCCTCCTCAGCTTATGCTCACTGTTTCTGTTTGCAGGTCTCTGCCATGTAGAGATGGATCCTTTTGTTTTATTGTACACATTCACTGAACCAGCTGCAGTTCAAAGATGAGATAAACAGTGCAAACCAAATATACATCACATGAAATTTGTAAGCTATCCTTCACATTTTACCTTCCTTTTTGAGGTATGCTCACTTTTAGTTGATTTTTGTATTCAAAATTAGAAAGTTGACCTGTTATAATGTGGAATGAATGTTATATGATATTTCTCATTTATGCCCAGAATAAAAAAAAATATTTCTATATTATTCAATATATACTATGCATCCCAGGGGCCATATATTTTTAAATGTCTCCAAATCTTATAGTTATTATTTTAAGACTGGTTATTGTTGGTGGGAGACTGTAATAATTATTTCTGATATTATTCTACTTCTTCTATGAGCTGCTCTTATTGCTCTTGGAACTCTAGAGTTGCCTTGCAGGTATGTAGCATCAAGAATTGCAGTTCTGCCAGGCATGATGATGTATTCTAGTAATCTAAACATGTAAGAAGCTGAGGTGGGAGAATCTTGAGTTTGCAGCCCTTTAGGACACATAGCTTGGGTTACCCAGATGACCAAATCTTCTGCCTCACTCCAAGCTCCCATCTCATCTATTTTTGGATATAGTCCTGTTAATATATATTTTTATTTATACTGACTTTGTCCTCTTTTTTATTGACTTATAACTTAACTTTCTATTCATTAACATTGGTCCTTTTGGTTCAGTTCAGCAAAATGGCCCCCTCATTATGAGTGGACACTCAGTACCCTCTGATAGAAAGATGGATAAAGTAATAGAACAGAAGATTTACAGGACAGGGATGGTGATGTGTGTAATGCAACACAGATGTGCAAAAATGGATGATCATTGCAAAGGGGGTACCTGATCCCAGCCCTGAGACAAGTAATTTGGCCATAAACAGCTCAGAGAGGAGCTCTTTGAAGTGCACAGAAGTCCTAACGTGCACTGAGTATGGGGAAAGTCTGGGTTGGGCTTTACAAAGGAGGACACAGGAATTGAGTGTAGATGCAGACATGGTCCTGAAACTAATATGCTGAAAACTGGTGAAGAAGGATAAGGTTTATGCGTAGTGCACAGAGAGTCTATGGTACAGAGGTCACAAAGAGTTCCCACTTTTCAGTGAATAATATTTAGTGAATGTTGTGCTTGACACATGACAAAAAAATCATGTGAAGGCTGTTTTCATTGCTGTCATTTCTGAACTGTTAGCTTTTGCATCCTATCATCTTCTGAATTTGCAAAATGAAATTAAGAATTGTACACTCTGAATAATACCCAGTTCTGAGATGCCAAAGCTTTTAAACTCAGACTTCATTTTAGAGAACCTGACCTATGTTTGAACCTAACAGTCTGGTATCTAGCATTAATTTCCAAGTTGCCTCCCAACAAAACCTGAGCCTAACTCCAGTCTCTATGCTAATCTCCAAGACCAGAGTTTCCAGGTTACACCCTCAACAAGACCAGTGTCTCCTGGTTATTCCCCCAACAAATCTGCACCCCAGGTTACAAACCCAACAGCCTAATGACCACCAATGCAGAGGGAGCAGAAATTAAGTTTATGATATGACTCCCTTCACCAGCCAATTATGTTAAAGGCTACAGGAGCTTTTTCAATTAGATGCTTGCACACATATTTCCTGCTTGGTACTTACTTTTAACACCTTGGCCTGATAGACATTTGGGGCTCTCCCACCACCAAAACCATGCTGCATGAGAGTAGTGCATTGGGAGGGGGCCCTGAGCTAGCTTGAATAAAGACCCTGCTGTGAGTTGCATCAGATTGGCACCTGTGTTTGTTTTTAGGTATCATTAACATTTCCCTGGCACAATAGTTTTACATGCCTAACATAGACTGAGTGAGCACATAGTAAATTATAATTCTATATAAAGTTACTACATAGAAACATTTGTTGACCCAATAACTGCTGACACTGGCATCACACTGTCTCCCTGGTTTCAAAAGACAGTAGTTCAGTTCCCCTTATCAAAAATTTTTGCGATTATGCTTACAGAGATTTATCTGTCCCTCTGCCCCCTAGTCCTGTACTCTATACCCACCCTCTATGATTGTATGGATTGTATTGAGGCCTGCTCCTTTTAACATAACTGTAGCCATTTTGTATTCAGTCTCCATTTTGCTCAAAAGAAGAAATAAAGTTCAGGTTCTCATACTCTACTTCCCAGAAGTAATTATCCACAGCGGTCAATGAAGACTGATATTGAGAAGCCAAAAAGTTTTGGTTGAATCAATCATGCTCTGTTACTCAATGTTCTGAAATTTTCCTGTTCACATCCCCTTATGTTTATCATACTCAGGATCAATCAGCTTAAAGGTTAGCCTATAATAATTTGTCTAGTAAATCAAAATTTAATATTGCTACCTTTCTTGCCTTTTACATTTTTGAACCTGTTTTTTTTCCTATAAAAAGCCTGCCTTGAAAATTGTTTGATGTCATAGTTTCAGACCCAGTTATGAACTATGTCTGTGGTCTGGCCACTATTAAAGCCATTAAATTCAATAAACTCTTCTTGCTTAACTGAGATTGGTGTTTGTATCATTGATGTGGAGATTTATGAACCCCAACAGATTGTAATTTGCTTATCATTGACTTCACAGCCAATATCCACAATAAAAGAATATATTCTATATTCATCTTTTTAGTCCAGGATTCCACATTTATGAGGATTTTTCTACTGTTTGCTTCCAAAATTTATGTTGCTAGTGTGTGTATGTGTTTGTGTGTGTGTGTGTGTGTGTGTGAGAGAGAGAGAGAGTGTGTGTGTGTCTTTGTGTGTGTGTCTTCTTTATCTATTTTGTTGAGGGACATCTAGGTTGTTGCCAATTTCTTTCTTTTATAAACAGAGCAACAGTGATCATGTGTGAAAAGGTGTCTCTGTGGTAGGATGAAGTATCCTTTGGGTATATGACCAAGAGTGGTGTACCTGGATATTGATGTAGATTTCTTTCTGAGGATCCACTACACATTTACTCATAGTGGCTGAGTGAATTTTCATTCCCACTAGGAATGTATGAGTGTTCCTTTTACTCCACTTCCTTTCAAGATTGAACTGTCACTTGTTTTATTGATCTTTGTCTTCAGATCTGGTTAGAAGATATTTTAACTTGTTTCTAATTAGTATGTGGCTCAGCCCGTAGTACACATCTTTATTCCCTCTGGCTGGAATTCAGACACACCCTTAGTATGTACCTTTATTCCTGAACAAGGAAGGTAATATTAGTTTGTAGAGAGGGAAGCACTCATGTTTGGAAGTGATGTCTAATTGAATGACAGAAAAAAAGACAAATCAAAGAAAGCTTTGACAAAATAGGATACTCCCCACTCTCAGGAGAAGAGCAAAGAAAGGGAAACTATTTAAGAGAGAGATACTAAAGGAAGAAGTGTGTACAGTACTGGAATACAGTAGAGTTCATGGAGAGAAGTAGAGGTGAGTTCTGGGCTAAGATGCAGAGTCCTGCCTGAAATTACCTCTTTGTTCTAGCTCAGTGTCAGATTCCTGCCTGAAGACCATTTTCTTGTTCTTGGCCAATGTCAGATTGTTGCCAAGCAGCCCCGAAAGCTTTCCACATTTTCCCTTTTCTTATTTCAGAAACAAGAGTGAGCCTGTCTTAGGTCATTCTGATAAGAATGCCTTTTTTTTTTTAACCTGTCATTGAATATGCATTATCCAAATCAATATATTTCTGTCTTAGGTTGGTAAGGCTCTGTGCAGAATCTTACATGTCCTTGCCAATGCAACTTACATTAAATACTGTAGATTAAACAAAAGTAATTTTACACAACAATTAAAAGAGCCTCAACACATGCACTAACTTTGTTTGAAATCCAGATCCTGGCCCAACTTTTTGTCTTACTACCATAACATCATAGACAACTGCAGCTAACTTTGAAATATGTCTCTGAAAATGTCCTGAACCAGCCTTCCAAATGAAGACTGTTATTTCCAATATTGGATTGATTTCTCTACCAGTCCACGATTGAGTCAGAATAACTGGTCACATTTAACAAAAATACAGGAATCATTATAACTTCTCTTATTGATTCTCTATACCACAAGGTCTAAAATCTTGAGGGAAGGCAGCTTGTCCCATCTTGAATATAGACAAGCAAAGGTAGATTAGGAACTTACAACTAATACAGCTTCCGAGCCACCATTGTCAGGGCACTCAGCAAGCTCACAGGTCAGCATCATTCTTTGTTCCAGTATCAGCATGTCTCTTCAATAACTCTGGAAAGCACCATATCCCATCCCAGTAACCCCCTCCTACATTCCTTCCCCCATCCTCCATCCCCTTCTCTTCTGAGCATGTTTCTCCCCAACCCTGGCACTTCAAGTCTCTGTGAGGCTAGGTGCTTCTTCTACCACTGAGGCCAGATAAGGCAGCCTAGCTAGTAGAACATATCCCACATATAGGCAACAGCATTTGGAATAGCCCCAGTTCCAGTTGTTCAGGATCCACATGAAAGTCAAACTGCACATCTGCTACATATGAGTGGGGAAGCCTCGGCCCAGTCTGTGTATGTTCTTTGGTTGGTGGTTCAGACTATAAGAGACCAAAGTTCTAGGTTAGTCAACTCTGTTGGTGTTCTGGTGAAGTTCCTAGCCACTTCAGTGCCACACTGCATCCTCTTATTCTTCCATAGGACCCATTCCAGAGGCAAGCACCAATCCCTAACACCACTGATGATACTCTGTTACACTTGTAGACAGGAGTATGTTGTTTTCTGAGAGGCTCCACCTATTAGCTGACTCAGATGGATGGCTTTTTATATAAAAGTTTAGATTTATAATTCTTAAGATTTTTGTAAGATCTCACACACACACACACATACACACGCATACACGCATACATACATGCACACATACACACATGCATGCACAAACACACTTTGTGGCTGAAGCAAGCTCCAACAAACTCCAACCACTTTGGGTTTTTTTTTTCTCCCACAAATGTTATATCTCAGCAAAATCTACATATGAGTGGGGAGGCAAGCTGGTGGTGCCCTGAACAGACCTTGAGCATCAGCTCTGCACCTAATCCCACAAAACCTAGAGGAGTCTGGACTCCCAGGAACTCTAACATACCCAGGAACATAGGATCACAGTGTCTCAGGAGATTGGTCGTACCAGAATTTCAGGATTCCAGAGGCAGCCTGACTCTCACAATCAAGGTTGAATTCTTTTCTACAAAAATACAAAGAGAAACAAGTTAGGATTAAATAAAGTCATGAATAAATCACAGTCTGTCAGGAAAGAGAAACTAGCTGAGAAAATTACCTTGCTTGCTTACACTTTATGGTTGGAATTGTTGATTTTAGTAGATAAAACACTGTTAAATGTCCTCAGGCAAAGACAGAATTTCCAGAAGCTCCTGATATAGTCTCAAACATAGTTCTACTTTTAGAACGTTTATGTAAAAAAGGACTTTTAGTGCTGATATCTACCTTCTTTGATATATGTTAATGTTACTCTATATACTATGGAATAAAATATTCAGACAAGATTTAATTCTTTTTGTAAAACTTAGAATGGAAATTTGCTTTCATCTTTAATAAATGATAAAAATACATATAAAATGCCTTAAAATAAATTTACATATGATTGGTTTCAGTAAATGTATGACTTTTATAGCTATTTTATGTGTAGCACTGAGGCTGTAGTAAAAATTTCCTCAACAGGAATATTCCATTCATAGTGAAAAGTAATTTTATTTCTTCTGAAAAGTTCTTTTGATTAATTACTTTTGTGAATCAGTTTCTATGGCCAGACTATATATATTACACATCTCTAGCATTCTTTCATTTTTTAGCATAACATTTGTATTGACTTTTTGAAATTACATATCACATGTCCTGTCACACTCACTTCCCCATTCTTCTAGACCTGCCCTGTCCCACCCTTGTGAACTCCCACCAACAAAACAATAACAAAACAACAAAAGTAAAAACAAACACTAGAACCAGTTCAACTTGTGCTATCTATATACTCACTGGAATGTGGTCAGACTCTCAGGGACCTGCCCCTTAAATAGAATTTTGTTTTTTCCTTCTTGAACCCAGCCAGAAGCCATCAATTGTTGAGAGTTACACTTGAAAAATATGATATTTAGATTTCAAAGTGATTATATGTTTTTCTATTCTTTGCAGTACAGCATACATACAGTATATCTTTTATCTTACTGTTGTTTTTTTCTTTTTTTGAGAGAGAGAAAAGAAATATATCCAATGGTTCAGGCTGCTCAAAGTCTATGTTAAGGCAACTTTTCAGTGCCTTAAGAAGCAGCCTCTAGACCAGCTCTTAGATATGAAGTCATCTGTTCTTCTGATATGGGTGCTGCTATTCTGGGTACGAGGTGAGAGGGTTCAGCGAAGTGTGAAGAACATCTACTGAAGCTATGGCTCTATTCCATGTCTCTGGGATCTTGATCATTGGAATTACAGCACTTGTAATTTGTTTTTTTCTCTCCCAGGTTCCCTTTAATTTTGTAATGCCTCAGAGTGATACTTGTGACAGTTGTTACATGAGTCACATGTCTCATTCTGAGATGGTTTCAGTATATCTGCAACAGTAGTTTTGTGTCTTTATCATTACAGGTTCCATTAGGAACATTGTACTGACACAGTCTCCAGATTCTTTGGCTGTGACTTTGGGACAAAAAGTCACCATCTCCTGCAGGACTAGTGAAAGTGTCAATAAATTTGGCATAAATCTTTTATACTGGTACCAACAGAAATCAGGACAGCTTCCTAGAATCCTGATTTATAATGAATTCAGCCAAGCACCTAGGATCCTTGGCAGGTTCAGTGGTAATGAGGCTGAATTAAACTTTACCCTCACCATTAATCCTATGGAAGCTGATGATGTTGCCACCTAATACTGTCAGCAAGGATTAACATTTCCTCCCACAGCCTTTGATATCTAAGGAAAAACCTCCGAGGGCTGCTACACACTGACACTCAATCTCTCAGATGTCTTTCCCAAGAGATACCTCAACTAGGGCTGTGTTGATAAAGATGGCTCAAAATACTTATCAAGCAGCTTTTTTGAAAAAGGAGTTGAACTACAAAACAGAAACCTGTTAAGCTCACAAGGGCATTTATTTCTTCTCTACATTGCATCTTATAATTAATTTTCTTAATAAAAATTATGTCCTTGTTACTATTTATTTTATGTATTTATGTATTTATTGATTGATTTATTCACTTTACATTCCTATTACAGCCCTCCTCCCTCCTCTAAGTCCCACTCACATAGACTACATCCTCTCCTCTCCTGAGGGAAGTGAAGGGCCCCCATGGGTACCAACCTACCCTGGTACATCAAGTCTCAGTAGGACTAAGTGCATTCTCTCCCATTGAGGCAAGACAAGGCAGCCCAGCTATCAGAAAGGGATCCAAAGGTAGAGACAGACTCAGTTTCAATTGTTAGATGAACCATATGAAGACTAAGCATTGTTACTATTTCTTAAAAAAGTTTTAATATTTAATAATTTTTAATTAAACAAAGATTTAAAAATTAAAAGAAACTTTTAAACAATCATCAGATCCTAATACAAAAGGCAATACTCAACATAATTGGAAAATGTGGATGAAATCGACAATTTTCTAGAATGATATTGGGTATCATAGTTAAATCAGTATCAGATAAATGATATAAACCCATACTCCCTAAGGAAATAAAAGCAGTCATTAATAGTCTCCCAACCAAAAAAGTATGGGACCAGATGGGTTCAGTGTAGAATTCTATCAGACCTTCAATGAAGACCTAAAACAAACACTTTTCTAGCTATTCCACAAAATAGCAACAGAGGAACACTACCCAATTCACACTATGAAGCCACAATTATGCTAATACCTAAGCCACACCAAGATCCAAAAAAGAAAGGGAATTTTAGACCAATTTCCCTTATGAATATTGATGCAAAAATACTCAAAAAACTCTTGCCAACCAAATCCAATAACACATCAAAATGATCATAATGATCAAGTAGGCTTAATTTTAGGAATGCAAGGATGGTTCAATACATCCAAATCCATCATTGTAATCCTCTATATAACAAAATTGATAGAAAAAACCCATACAATTATTTCATTAGATGCTGAGAAAGCATTTGACACAATTCAACATCCCTTCATGATAAAAGTCTTGGAAAGACAATGAATTCAAGTAGTATACAGCAAGCCAGTAGCCAACATCAAACTAAATGGAGAGAAGTTTGAAGCAATCCCTCTAAAATCAGGAACTAGACAAGGCTGCCCACTCTCTTCCTCCCTATGCAATATAGTACTGGAAGTCCTAACCAGAGAAGTTAGACTACAAAAGAAAGTGAAAGAGATACAAACAGTTAAGGAAGAATTCAAAATATGACAAATTATATAAAATACCTTGGTATGAATCTAATCAAGCAAGTGAAAGATCTGTATGACAAAAACTTCAATTCTCTGAAGAAAGAAATCAAGAGAGATCTCAGAAGATGGACAGATCTCCCATGTTCATGGATTGGCAGGATTAATATACTAAAATGGCCATCTTGCTGAAAACAATCTACAGATTCAATGCAATCACCATCAAAATTCCAATTCAATTCTTCATAGAGCTAGAAAGATCCATTTGCAAATTCATTTAGAATAACTAAAAACCCAGGATAGAGAGAACTATTCTCAACAATAAAAGAACTTCTGAGGCAGTCACCATCCCTGAACTCAAGCTGTAATACAGAGCAATAGTTATTAAAAACTTTATGGTATTGGTACAGAGACAGACAGAAAGATCAATGGTATAGCATTGAAGACCCAAAAATGAATCAACACACTTATGGATACTTGATCTTTGACAAAGGAGCTAAAAGTATTCAGTCGAAAAAAGATAGCATTTTTAAGAAATGGTTCTGGTTCAACTGGAGGTCAGCATGTAGAAAAATGAAAATTGATCCATTTTTATCTCCTTGTACAAAGCTCAAGTCCAAGTGGATAAAGGACCTTCACATAAAACCAGATACACTGAAACTAATAGAAGAGAAGTTGGGGAAGACACTTAAATACCTAGGCACAGGGGAAAAGTTCCTGAACAGAACACCAATGGCTTATGCTCTAAGATCAAGAATTGACAAATGGGACCTCATAAAATTGCAAAGTTTCTGTTAAGTCAAAGTGGATAGGCACCGTTAATAGGACAAAATGGCAACAAACAGATTAGGCAAAGATCTTTACCAATCCTACATCAGATAGAGGGCTAATATCCAATATATACAAAGAACTAAAAAAATTAGACTTCAAACAACCAAATAACCCTATCAAAAATGGGGTACAGAGCTCAAGAAAGTATGCTCAATTTAGGGAACTCAAATGGCCAAGAAACACCTAAAGAAATTTTCAACATCCTTAGTCATCAGGGAAATGCAAATCAAAACAACACTGAGATTCCACCTCACACCAGTCAGAATGGCTAAGATCAAATACTCGGGCAATAGCAGATGATGTCAGGGATGTGGTAAAAGAGGAACACTCCTCGATTGATGGTGAGATTGTAAGCTGGTGCAACCATTCTGGAAATAAGTCCTGTGGTTCCTCAGAAAATTGAACATAACATTACCTGAGGACCCAGCTATACCACTTCTTGGCTCCAATATATAACCAGAATATGTATACGTATAGAATATATATCCAGAAGATGATCCAATATATAACAAGAACATATACTTCCCTATGTTCATAGCAGCCTTATTTATAATAGCCAGAAGCTGAAAAGAACCCAGATCTCCTTCAACAGATGAATGGATCTAGAAAATGTGGTACACTTACACAATGGAGTATTACTCAGCTATTAAAAACAATAAATTTGTTAAATACTTAAGCAAATGGATGGAAGTAGAAAATATCATCCTAAGTGAGTTAACCCAAAGAACACACATGGTGTTCATTTATTAATAATTCACCTGAAAGCTCATAATACCCAAGATACAACTACTAAAATGGCCATCTTGCTGAAAACAATCTACAGATTCAATGCAATCACCATCAAAATTCCAACTCAATTCTTCATAGAACTAGAAAGAGCAATTTGCCAATTCATTTGGAATAACAAAAAACACAGGATTGTGAGAACAATTCTCAACACTAAAAGAACTTCTGGGGCAATCACCATCCCTGACCACATGAACCTCATGAAGAAGGAAGACAAAGGGTGGGTGCTTTGGTCCTTCTTAGAAGGAGTAACAACATACTCATAGGAGCAAATATGGAGAAAAAGAGTGGGACAGAAACTGAAGGAGCGCCCGTCTGGACACTGTTCCACCTGGGTATCCATCCCATGTGTGGTCAACAAAGGTAGACACTGAGGTGGATGACAGGATGTGCTTGCTGAAAGGAGTCTGATATAGCTGTCTTCTTAGAGGTCTGCCAGAGCCTGACATATACAGAGGTGGGTGCTCACAGCTAACCATTGAAGTGAGCATGGGGTTCCCAATTGAGGAGTTAGAGAAAAGACTGAAGGAGCTGAAAGGGTTTGTGGCCCCATGGGGAGATCCACAATACCAACAAACCAGAGCTCCCAGTGTCTAAATCACCTGGTCTAAATCGCCTGGGAGCATATAGGGAGGGACCCATGGATTTAGCCCTATATATAGAGGAGGGTGGCCTTGTCTAGCATAGGTGGAAGAGGATATTCTTGGTCCCATGAAGGCTGGATGTCCCAGTGTGGGAGAATTTGAGGTAGGGAGGTAGGTTTGGGTGGGTCAGGAGAGATGGCTCAGTGGCATCTCACTGCTGCTTCTAAAGGTCCTGAGTTCAATTTCCATAAAATATATGGTGGCAAATATCTGTACTAGTGATCTGATGCCCTCTTTTGGTGTGTCTTAAGACAGCTATAGTGTATTTATCATAGATAGATAGATAGATAGATAGATAGATAGATAGATAGATAGATATACACACACATATATAACACACATTTGTATACATATATACAAACACACACACATATATATATATATATATATATATATATATATATATATATATACATTTGTACAAATGTATACACACATACACACACATGCACACACACACACACACACACACACACACATATATATATATATATATCAAATAAATAAAATCTTAAAAAAAACTCACCTGCTGATTTTTAATGGAAGACTGTCATGAAAGCATGTAGATGCTTGTGGTTTGAGAGCTTTAAGTTGGTCCTTGAGCTTCTATGTTGACTTCCTTCCCAGTGATTACTTCCTGTCTTTGATAGTACTTTTGGCTCTTGATTTGTCCTGAGTACTCTCATACAACTGTGTCCAGGAAACTTACTTACTTATTTGATGACTACTTTGCATAGATCTCTAAAGGGCAGCCCAGCTGCCAAAATTTATATTCCAGGCCTTTGCAGTGAGATCTGAAATGCATCAGACCAGCATGGGCATCAAGATGGAGTCACAGACTCAGGTCTTCATATTCCTATTGCTCTGGTTGTCTGGTGAGACATTTAAAAGTATTATAATATCTTAAAATATTTCTTTTGTACAGAAATAGCTATTTCCTATAGGAAGTCAATAGTAAGCAGACAATGCCAATAGAAAGGGCATTTTAGATTATAATATGTGTATCATGAAGTCTTTGTGTGTACATATGTATAATTATTATCTATTTCTGATTGCAGGTGCTGATGGAGACATCATGATGACCCAGTCTCCCAAAACCTTGTCTACATCAGTAGGAGAAAGGGTCAGCCTGACCTGCCAGGCCAGTCAGAATGTGGGTAGTGCTGTATCCTGGTACCAACAGAAACCAGGGCAGTCGCCTAAACTGCTGATCTACTGGGCATCCAACCGGTACACTGGGGTCCCTGATCGCTTCTCAGGCAGTGGATCTGGGACAGATTTCACTCTCACTATCAGCAGTGTGCAGGCTGAAGACCCAGCCATTTATTACTGTCAGCAGTATAACAGCTTTCCTCCCACAGTGCTTCAGCCTCCTACACAAACCTCTGAGATTCTAACCAGCTGCCTGTACCACACATCCCGTGAACTACACACTTCCCCTTCTGCCTACAGCTGCTATGCCTAACTGTTGCAAAGTTTAGTAGAAAGTTAATGAACAGATACTTTGATGTGGAAGATCTTTATGGAAAAACAAAGTAAAGACATTTGTGTCTTTTTAAAAATTTCTCACACTTAGATTATGTGTATTGAAGATGACAAATTTATTATCCTATATTCTGGAATGAAAAGCTCCAATGTGAATCTCCATGGGATAATTCAAGAGCCTGTCAGATTATATTCCCACTGGAGGGTACAGAGGATAACTTGGCTTTTGCTTAGCTCAGCTCTGAGAAGTCTCCCTCACTTTTGGACTCTTGGCAATATCCGTCCACTTCTTCTGGTTCAGATTCTTATTTATATACAATGTTGACTTTCAAAACAATATAAAATTGTATCATGTATTTTGAAAATCTTCATGCCTCTTGTTTCTTCTTTCTGTCACCACCTTTCACTTCAACTAACACACTTTCCCTAGTCTGCCACCTATTTCCATGTGACATATGCATGTGCTCACTCACATGCACACACATATCCATATGCAAATACACACATGCACACACACATGCATATACATATTCACACACATACACATGCATGCACACAGGGTTTACGAATCTATAAAAATATAGAATACAAAAATCAGAGAAAATATGAGGTTTGAGTTCTTAAACAACGTATCTGATCTAGGCTTCTTATTCCTATATTATATCTTACTCTGCTGTCTTCTCATCTACTTTCCCAATGTGGAGACTGATAACTCCTTCTAGCCTACAATACATTAGTGGTAAATATGATTTTGTATCATTAGAATCAAGTTTTGTTTTCTGTCTTATAATAATTAATAGTGTTTGATGTTTGTTAAGGTAAATACTTTGTACTTCAATAAAAACAATATGTTAACTAATTTCAAACATGTATGAATTGAAAATTGGTTGAAAACTTATTTTGTTCTTTTTTTTTTTTTTTTGAGAGAAGGAAACATGTCCTGTTAAGCTGGGAAGTGGATTTCAATATCACATATTTCCACCTACCTCTTCCTAAGCAATCAATGTTAGAAACCCAGAGATAGAACAGGTTTACAAATAGTTGTTTGAGAACACCAAATATCCCTAATTTCTTCCCAAAAAAATGATTTCATTTTCTGTCTCCTCATGGTGGTTTGTTTCCATTCTGCTGCTACTGTGCATGATGGTTTTGTCCCTTCTGTTTCCCTTCGAAGACTATGGGCTCTTTCACAATGTAGTCTATTCTAGATTATCCCATAAGTCTCATAAAAGACAAAATATAAGTAATTGATAAGTGCCTTGAAAACTTGTTACTATTGATTAAGGAGAATAAAGAGCTATCAAATGAGGCTTCTAATGTTGTCTGTCTCTTTTTCTGGAATATGATGAGAAAATAAAAATTACTGTAGTAGCTTGCAAAGACAATTACCACAGAGTCTTTACAATCATGGGTCCAGGAGGAAGCTAAAAGCCAATTTGTTCCAAGTCATATTCACACTACACTTCTAATTGGGCTGTATGGTTCATAAGGCCACAGTTCTAAATTTAGGTTTAGAGATGTTCAGAATGGTCTTTAGTATTTTCTCTTTTCTTTTATTGAATATTTTCTTTATTTACATTTCAAATGCTATTCTCACTCCAGGTTTCCCCTCTCCAAAACCCCAATCCCATTTCCCCTTTCCTGCATCTATGAGGGTGCTCCCTGCCCTACCCACCCACTCCTGCCTTCCCACCTTGGTATTTCCCTATACAGGGGCATTGACCATTCTCTGCCACATGTGTACCCTTTGGTTGGTGGTCCAGTCCCCAGGAGCTCTGGAGTGTGTGGTGGATTGACAATATTGCTTCTCCCACAGGGCTACAACCACCCTCAATTCTTTCAGTCTCTTATCCAAATTCTCTATCAGAGATGAGGCACTCAGTCGAATGGTTGGCTTTGAGCATTGGCCTCTGTATTTGTTAGGCTTTGGCAGAGGCTTTCAGGATACAACCATATCAGGCTCCTGTCAGCATGCAATTCCCAGCATCTACAGAGGAACACTCCTCCATTGTTGGTGGGAATGCAAGCTGGTACAACCACTCTGGAAATCAGTCTGGCAGTCCCTCAGAAAATTGGACAAAGCACTACCTGAGAACCCAGCTATACCAGTCCTAGGCATATACCCAGAAGATGCTCCAACATGTAACAAGGACATATGCTCCACTATGTTCATAGCAGCCTTATTTATAATAGCCAGAAGCTGGAAAGAATACAGATGTCCTTCAACAGAGGAATGGATGCAAAAAATGTGGTACATTTACACAATGGAGTACTACTCAGCTATTAAAAATAATGAATTTGAGAAATTCTTAGGTAAATGGATGGAACTAGAAAATATCATACTGAGTGAGGTAACCCAATCACAAAAGAACACACATGGTATTCACTCACTGATATACGGATATTAGCCCAAAAGCTTGAAATAGCCAAGATTCAACTAACAGACCACATGAAGCTCATGAAGAAGAAAGACCAAGTGTGGATGCCTCGGTCCTTCTTGGAAGGAGTGACAGAATGCTCAAGAGAGCAAATAAGGCAACAAAGTGTTGGACAGAAATTCAAGGAGGGGACATCAGAAGACCACTCTACCTTCATATCCATCCCATGTGCAGTCATCAAAGATAGACGCCAATATAGATGTCAGGAAGTGTATGCTTACAGGAGCCTAATGCAGCTGTCTCCTTGAAGGTCTGCCAGAGTCTGACATATCCAGAGGCAGATGCTCACAGCTACTCATTGATCTGATCAAGGGTTCCCAATGAAGAAGTTAGAGGACTGAAGGAACTGAAAGGGTTGGGACCCAAGAGGAGAGCAACAGTGCCAGCCAACCAGAGCTCCTCAGAGTCTAACCCACCAGCCTAGGAGCAGAAAGGGAAGCACCCATGACTTCAGCTATATACTTAGGGGAGGATGGCCTTGTCAGACATGGGTGGGAAAGGAGATCCCTGGTCCCATGAAGGCTGAACACCAAGCTGGGAGGAATTTGAGGGTGGGGAGGGGGTGTGGGGAGTAGTTGGGTCACACCCTTGTGGAGGCAGGAGGGGGGACGGGATAGGGGGTTCCTGGGTGGTGGGGGGAATGGGGTGAGGAGATAAAATCTAAAATGTACTTTAAATAAAGAAAGAAAATATACAATAGCTAATCTATTTATGTGTTAAATATTTGTAAAAAGAATGGATTGATTTGCATTCTTCTACATGCTGACTTCTAATTGAACCAGCACCATTTCTTGAAAATGCTGTTTTTATTCCACTGAATGGTTTTAGCTCCTTTGTCAAAGATCAAGTGACCATAGGCATATTGGTTCATTTCTGGGTCTTCAATTCTATTGTATTCATTTACCTGCTTGTCTCTGTACCATGCAGTTTTTTTTTTGTTGTTGTTTTTAAATTATGATTGTTGTGTCATACGCCTGAGGTCAGGGATGATGATTCCCCCAGAAGTTATTTTATTGTTGAGAATAATTTTTGCTATCCTAGGATTTTGTTATTCCAAATGAATTTGAGAATTTCTGTTTCTAACTCTGAGAAGAATTAAGTTGGGGTTTAATGGGGATTACATTGAATCTTTAGATTGCTTTTGGCAAGATGGCCAGTTTTACTATATTAATCCTGCCAATCTATGAGTATGGGAGATCTTTCCATCTTCTGAGATCTTCAATTTCTTTCATCAGAGACTTGAAGTTCTTGTCATACAGATCTTTCACTTGCTTGGTGAGATTCACATCAAGTATTTTATAGTATTTATGACTATTGTGAACAGTGTCATTTCCCTAATTTCTTTCTCAGCCTGTTTACTTTTGGGTAGAGGAAAGCTACTGATTTGTTTGAGTTGATTTTATATCCAGCCACTTTGCTGAAGTTGTTTATCATGGTTAGGAGTTATCGGTTGGAAGTTTTGAGGTCACTTGAGTATACTATTATCTCATCTGCAAATAGTGAAATTTTGTCTTCTTTATTTCCAATTTGCATCCCTTTGACCTTCTTTTGTTGCCTAATTGCTCTTGTTAAGAAGTTGAGAACTATATTGAATAGGTAAAGAGAGGGTGCTGTGTTGTCTAGTCCCTAATATTTAGTGGGATTGCTTCAAGTTTCTGTCCTTTGAGTTTGATGTTGGCTACTGGCTTGCTGTATATTGGTTTTACTATGTTTAGGTATGGGCCTTAAATTCCTGAACTTTTAAAGTCTTTTACCATAAAGTAGTGTTAAATTTTGTCATATGTTTTCTCAGCATCTAGTAAGATGATAATGTGTTTTTTTCCTTTGAGTTTGTTTGTATAGTCAATTACATTGATGGATTTCTGAATATTGAACAACCCCTGCATCCTGGGATAAAGCCTACTTGATCATGATGGATGATTGTTTTGATGTGTCTACTTTTCTTGTCAATCTCCTTATCTTTGTAGCCAAAATATTTAGGGGCTTTTGCCTGGTGGAATATTATTTTCAATAATTTGGATGGAAGATATAGCTTTTCTCTTCCTGTTGGAACAAATGTAAAAAAAAATCTCCTCTCCCTAATGTATCTCCTTTTTACGTTTTAGATTTAGTGAGACAAATTGTTATTTTTCTCATTAACTTTTAAAAAATTTAAAGAAAACAAACCATATTTTAAACCATTGGTTGGAACTGTCATATCACCCTTCTATGAGCATTCCCTTCAAAGCCCTGTTAAGTTTTTTCATAATGGCTTGACCTGCAATACTGTGAGCTATATTTGGAATAGGCTTCATTACATAATGCCCATGATTTTTAATGAACATTATGTCTGAGCATCATCAATTTTGGTCTGTAAAGTCATCTCTAAATAGCCATAGTCTTAATAAATGTGCAGCCTCAGAACTCAATGCAGAAGTCATTTTGAATTCAAAACATATATTAATAGTATGATGCATCAACATGTGTACATATGTCACTTATCTAAACTTTATAAAATGAATCACAGAATCTATTATATGGCATTGCTTTAAGTTAGCAATAATGAGAAAAATCTGGATTTTAAAATCAATATATTGTATCTCTATTCGGCTGTCATTTTAATTTCTCAAGCCCCTGCAGACCTTTCTGTGTGGAGCTATGTTTTTTGATATCATTATAAGTTCCAGATTGGATTTTTTTGAGGGTTTCCTATTTTTACTTAAAGAGTGTTTCCAACCTCAGTTTTATGGCCTGTAATCTAGTATTTAATTTCTCAGCCTTTTCTTTCTGCAAGTCTGTCTCATTCTGATTTCTCCCAAAGAGGACATATAGACCTGTAATCATTGAGGAAAACAGCTGTTTGTATGCTGACAAGTGAAGCAAGATCGTATTGACTCCAGATTCAGTGTGTCATCGTGCTTCTTTCCATCCCAAATATAGAAAACATTTTTACTATTGAATTTTAAAACTTTTCCATAAAGACTTTGTTTTCTTCTATTTTTTCATACAAAAGAAAAAAATTAATTAGGGCTGGCTTACAATTTCAGAGCTTAAGTTCATTATCATCATGGAAGGAAGCATGGCTGCCTTTAGGCAGATATGGTGTTGGAGTCAGAGCTGAGAGTTCTATATGTTGATCCAAAGGCAGTCAGAAGAAGAGTATTCTCTGTAAGTATCCAGGAGGTTAATGGAATTTCATACTGGGTAGAGCTAAAGCATAGGAGACCTCAAAGGCTATCCACTTTGTGACATACCCCCTAAAACAAGCCCATACTTACAGGGCATATATTTGAATAGGGCATTTCCTGTGAGGCAAGCATTTAAACACAGAAGTCTGTGGGGACGAAATCTATTCAAACCACCACACTCATAGTCCTTCATCAATAGTAAACTTAAGTTAGACAGACAACTAGCTGGTAAATCTTCAAAAGCCCTAAATGTTGACTTTTAACATCTGCAGCCTATCACTCAAAGTCCTCTGTAGGACTATTCCCAGTGACATTTTGGTTTGACTACCTCTTAGCATGTTTTTTGAGAGTTACTAAATTTTTCTACATTATGTAGACACATAATGACTGTACATGTCTTATTTCCTTATCAAAATTCACTTATAATGTGACTAGTGGTAGATAATTACTTGTACAGCAATTTCTCCCTCAAAGAATGATTCTGTTTTCTGTCTTCTCATGATCGTTTGTTTTCATTGTGCTGCTACTGCACATGATTGTTTTGCCCCACTGTCTCCCCTCAAAGACCATGGGATCTTTTACAATGTAGTCCATTCTGGATTATTCTCTAGGTCCCACCAAGGAGATAATTAAGTAATTAATAAGTGCCTTGAAAAATGTTACTATTGATTAAGGAGCATAAAAGGCTATCAAATGAGGCTTTTAACATTGTCTCTTTCTGGAATATGATGAGAAAATAAAAATTACTGTAGTAGCTTGCAAAGACAATTACCACAGAGTTATTACAATCATGGGTCCAAGAGGAGACTAAAAGCCAATTTTTTCCAGGTCATATTCACACTACACTTCTTTTTTTCCTTTTCCTTTTGAAAATTTTTATTAGATATTTTTTATTTACATTTCAAATGTTATCCCTTTTTCTTGTTTTCCCTTCAAAAACCTTCTATGTTATCCCCCAGCTTCTGTGATGGTATTCCCCAACCAACCCACCAACTCCTACTTCCCAGTCCTGGCATTCCTGTACACTGGATCATCTAACCTTCAGAAGACAAAGGGTCTCTCCTCCCATTGATGTACTACAAGGTCATCCTTTGCTACATATGCAGCTGGAGCCATGGGTCCTTTGAATATTGGATGGATGCCCAGGTAGTACAGTCTCTAGATGGCCTTTACTTCAGTCTCTGCTCCACATTTTGTCTCTGTATCTCCCCACATTGGTATTTTGTATCCATATTTTGGTCTTCTTTCTTATTGAACTTCATGTGGTCTGTGAATTCTATCTTAGAAATTTTGAGCTTTTGGTTATTATCCCCTTATCAGTGAGTGCACACCATGTGTGTTCTTTGGTGACTGGATTACCTCAATCAGAATGATATTTTTTGGTGCCATCCATTTGCCTGTGAATTTCATGAAGTCATTGTTTATAATTGCTGCTTAGTACTCCTTGTGTAAAATGTACCACATTTTCTGTATCCATTCCTCTGTTGATGGACATCTGGGTTCTTTCCAGCTTCTGGATATTATAAATAAGACCCTTATGAACATAGTGGAGGATGTGTCTTTGCTATATGTTGGAGCATATTTTGGGTATATGCCCAAAACTAGTATAGCTGGGTCCTCAGGTAATACTATGTCCAATTTTCTGAGTAAAGGTTAGACTGATTTCCACAGTGGTTGTACCAGCTTGCAATCCCACCAACAATGGAGGAATCTTCCTCTTTATCTACACCCTCAACAGCATCTGCTATCACCTGAGTTTTTTAATTTAGCCATTCTGACAGATGTGAGGTAGAATCTCAGGGTTGTTTTAATTTGCATTTCCCTGATGGCTAAGAATGTTGAACATTTCTTTAGGGTGTTCTCAGCCACTTGGTATTTCTCAGTTGAGAATTACTGTTTATCTCTGTAACCCATTTTTATAGGGTTAATTGGTTCTCTGTAGTCTAACTTCTTAAGTTCTTTGTATATATTGGATATTAGCCCTCTATCTGATGTAGGATCAGTACAGATCTTTTCCCAATCTGTTGATTGCCATTTTGTCCTATTGACAGTATCCTTTGCCTTACAGAAGCTTTGAAATTTTATGAGGTCCTGTTTGCCAAATGATTAATGGAATATCACTGTAGTTTAAAACACCACTGAAGAGAAGGCCTTATGTCCAGCAGTATATTCCCAGCACAAAATTAACTGATGTGTAATATTTGTTGATTTTTTTGACTCATACTACTTTGTTTTGACATTTATTACATTACTGGTGTTTGTTTATGTATTATGGTTTCTGATTTTGTGTTTTAGGTTTTTTTTTTGTGTGTTTCTCTTGCTTGTTCTTTCTGTAATTTAGCATTATATATCTATATATACATATATATATATCTTTTTATCTATCTATCTATCTATCTATCTATTTACACTATTCTTTTTTTCTAAAGAGAAAGAGAAAGAAAGCATTTAAATGGATGGTTGGGAAGGTGAGAATGATGTGAGGGAAACTGAAGAAGAGAATTCATTATCAGGGAATAGCATATGAAAAATTTATTTTTACTCAAAAGGAATAAACATTAACTTCATATTCATGAGATATTTATGCATGACACATAAATATATGTTTATGTAATATATATGTATTTATAGCATATGTATAATCAAGTATTTTTTTGAAGACTTTTATTTTTCAGGCTTTTTTGATAGTACATAAAAAAACATGTAAATTTTAAACTTCCAAATCCTTATGCTCTTTCCTTACAGATTGTGAGAAGCCCATGTTTAATTGAAGGAATATTTGAATTTGTCAGTCCCCTGTCTCCATGTGTCCAATCTAATTGAGCAGCGGTAAATGACATGAGAGCACAGTCTGAGCTCCCTGCAACTGTCACAAAGTGAAATATCAGGTTTAGCAGAGATCAATAGTACATCAGAATTTGTTAGACACTGATGGGGATTGTTGTTCATCTGGTATATTCTTCAGTGTGGGATTGGGAGCTATTATCATTCATTAATTAATTCATTCATTCATTCCCAATTCCAGACCCTTATTCTCCCAGAGTCCACCTACACTGTTTCTTCCCCATATACCAATCCCTTTCTCCACTGAGAAAGGGGAGGTACCTACCACATTCTGTTAACCAATCTACTATGACACACCAGGTCACTGCAGGACTAGGCATACCCTCTCCGCTGAGACCAGATATGGCAGCCCAGTTAGGGGAACAGAGTCCACAGTCAGGGAACAATGTCAGGGAGAGTTTTTATTTCAGTTCGGGGACTTATGAATACTAAGCCACACATCTGCTACATATGGGTGGAGGAAGGTTGGGAAGGTGCTAGGCCTAGCACATGAATGCTGTTTGGTCAGCTGTTCAGTCTCTGGGATCCTCACAAGGGCCCAGGTTCATTGGCTCTGTTTGTCTTCTGATGGAGTCCTGATCCCCTCTGGGTCCCTCTATCCTTTCTCTAACTCTTTCACAAGACTCCTTGAACTCTGTTTAATGTTTGGCTGTTGGTCTCTGAATCTGTCTTGGTCAGATGCTGGGTGGAGCCTGTCAGAAGAGAATTATGCTAGGTTCCCCTCTACTCCTTATTACTCTTCCCATCCCCTTCCTGATGTGTTCTCCATGACAGCAGCAGTGAGGTTTGACCTTTTTCTGCTGTGCTCCATGTTCAGGTCCTCACAGCCACCTGCAATGATGGATTCCTGCAGCCATCAGGGATACCAGGTGAGACTCGTAACCCTAATTCCCAGCCTGTTGGCCCCTCCAGGAAAATCTAAAATCAAGTTCCCCCTATCTCCTCTACACTTTATGTCCTGGGCTACAGCTCTGCCTGTTTCCCTGGAGGCCTGCTGCCACTAAGGACACCTGGTGAGATCCTCATCCCCAATATCCTGTTTGCTGTGTCCCCCAGCAAGCCCAGCAGCTGTGAAGTCTGCCATGTCCTCTGCTATCCATCTCTCTCTACACCTCTACCAGCAATCCTGGAGGTCTGCAGCCATTAGGGACTACCAGCTTCGCCTGCATCCCAAGAGGCCTGCTGCAATCTGAAACATCCAAAGACCTGAAGCCATCAGTGACTACCAGCACTGCCTGTATCTGTGGAATTCTGCTGCCACTCAGGACAAACATCTCTACTTGCAATTCCAGTGGCTTTCTGTCATTAGAGACTCCCAGCTTTACCTGTATCCCTAGAGGCCTGTTGCACTCAGGGGCTACCAGTCCTGCCAACACCAGAGATTGGGGGATTTTTTTAAAAATGGTTATTTTATTTATTTACATTTTAAATGTTATCCCCTTTCCAGGTTTCCCCTTTACAAACTGCTATCCTATACCTCCTCCCCTACTTCTATGGGAGTGCTTTTCCATCCATCCACTCCTGCCTCACCATGCTAGCATTTCCCTACAATGAGGAATAGAGCCTTTTTTAGGATCAAGGGGTCTCCCCTTCCATTGATACCAGATAAGGACATCCCCTGCTACATATGCCTCTGCAGCCATGGGTCCCTCCATGTGTACTCTTTGGTTGGTGGTTCAGTTCTTGGGGACTCGGAGGGGTCTGGTTGATTAATACTGTTATTCTGCCTGCCTAAGGGATGGCAAACCCCTTCAACACCTTTAGTCCTTCCTCTAATTTTTCCATTGGTGTCAATTAGGAGATTTCTTAATCCACAAATCTTCTGTGTATTATGTTGTTATGTTAGTGGTTTATAAATGAGATCTGAACATGCTTATCACAAATGATTTAATGTTTTGTACCTGAAAAGTTATAAAATTATATATTTAATGCAAAACAGAAAAATGCATATTGATTAAATGCATACTTAATTTCAATAATATTCTGGCTTAATGTTAGCATATTAATATCAGATGAATAATTTACTTTGGATATCAAATATGATGAGCTGTCTTGTAACCAGTTGACTAATGATGTACATTTCAAAAGCTTGTCTTTGTGCATAGATTAGACTGGCCTAGAACTTGTCATGTACCACAGGTTGGCCATAAGCTCATGATTCTCCTGCTTCTGTGTTCCTAGTTCTGGGATACAGATGTGAATCTCACTCTGTCATGGTATTTTGTTTAATTTTCTGTTTCTTGTACTTTATACATAATTCTAGATTTACAACTCATCTTATATATACTCTGATAATTCACTAACCTGAATTCGGGTGGTTATTTCATATTTGTTATTGCTACTGATATTCCTTCACAGTGAAACATTTTTTCCTTTGGATGTGAACTATCTCTGATATTGTGAACTACAGATCTCTGTAACACCATTACTTGATTTCAGGTGTTTCTGCCTGCTTCTGAAGAATTTTTGAAGAGTGAGCAAGACTATATTTAGCCAGTTTTAATCCTGTTATTTTCTAGACTTTTCTAGAATATACCTTTGTGTAACAAACCTTTTTGGTATTGCTGGTTTCCAGGCATGATGAGGTGAAGAAACATGGTTTGGTTTATTCTCCACCATTTCCCCAAAGTTAGAACCCTCATTGAGTTCCCTGAAGTTATATGAAACATGATTGTTTTGTTTTTGTTGGATTTGCCTTTACTTTGTGATTAAGTCTTCTGTGATCCTAGGACTAGTTTCATGTCCCCCAGGATTTCCACAGAGCTAATTTGGGCTTCTTCTTGCATCTCTGTTTCATGTTTATTTTGGAAGTTTGGACCCAATGTCTGAGGCACTGTTCATGTTCTCATTATAAGAGTGGATTTGGAAATGGGAGACAATGAACAATTATCTTCAATTTTTTGACTTCCCTTCTTCCCTTCCTCCACCATTACTATCTTTTATAGGACGTTTTTCTTACACTCTTTCTTTCTTGTGTTCTTGTGATTTTTCTCAGTATACTTACCATGTTTTCTAGAATAGTTAATCTGAGACAGCTCTCCTAAAATTTCTACAAAAGTCACCTGATTTAAGTTTGTCTTGGATTTTAACTCAAACCTACTAGATCCCATAGTAGATTTCTGTTGGAGATGAGGAAGCCAATCAATTTCAGTGCTTACCTGTGCTCTCTTTGATGGTATTTTTGCCTGTTGATTAACATCAGCCATTCTCATGCACTGCCCAGGCATTTGTTTTTTATTTTCTGTCTTCTTTGCATGGTTTCCTCCTGCCCAGCCCAGGTGCTCAGAATTTATAAACTGTTGCGACCCAAGCAAAATGTTGAGGCCCAGGCTGCCCCGCGTTTGGGGCGGCCATTGTATCCCAGCCCAAGCTACTGCTCCGGTCCGAGGGTCGGGGTTCAGCAAGAGAGAGAGTGAGGATGGACTCCAGGAATAGAGACCAGACAGAGTGTGATTCAATCCCGTTTATTCTTCAGTCTCTCTTCTTAGTCAAAGTCCCAAGTCCTAAGTCCTAGGTTCCTAGTCCCTAGTGCCTTCAAGTTCCAAGTTACTTCTTCCAAGTTCTCTTCCAATGCCTGCTACCTAATGCCTAATTCCTGTCTGATTCTCTCTTTCCTATCTGATTCTCTGATCTGTCTTCTGTCTGCCTCTCACCTTTATATGTCTCACTTCTAAGCCATGCCTTTTGGTCACACCTTTAATCATGCCCTTAGGTCTTGTCTCTAAATCTGATCTCTAAGTCACACTCTTAAGTCACGCACCTTTAATCTCACACACCTTTAATATTCCTGCGTATCTAAAGCAAGATGTTATCAGAGTGTGCTCAGCTGTTGTAGGCTATTGTAATACAAGTCTCATGTCAAGGTATATGGCTCAAGATGGCTGCAAAGCTGATAGCCGCTTTCTGCTAAAAGTCAGCTCCCAACAATAAACCAGATGTTTTCATTGTGACTGAACTGTGTCAGACAAGTAGGGGTAGCAAGATGGCATCACTGACCCAGGTTCTAATATACCTGCTGTTATGTGTATCTGGTGAGAAATTTAAAGTATTATATTTTTAGAGTGACATCTTTGTTTATAAGAAATTTATAATATGTACCAGTGTGGAATATTTCTTACATAATAATGCTATGACAATGTGACATTGTAATGTCATTTAAATGACAAATTTCAACTATTATTCTTTTTTCAATACTCATTTTTAGTTTTTGCATCTTTTACACAAACTATAAAACAGTACACAATACTTATGTAGATTTTCCATTTAGAACACAGTTACAAGGAAAATCAGTATTTAGGTACCAAGTGAGAATCCTTTAATCTGAGAACTACAGGTTTATAACCAATCTAATTTTTATTCTAATCTATATTTCTGAATGTATGCATCTTCACCATCTACTTATTATTGCAGGTACTTGTGGGGAAATTGTGATGACCCAGTCTTCATCATCCCTGGGTGTGTCTGCAGGAGAGAAGGCCACTATTAGCTGCAAGACCAGTCAGAGTCTTTTATGAATTGGAAACCAAAGGAACTGTTTGGTCTGGCACCAGAGGAAACTGGAGAAAACTCCTAAACTGCTGATCACCTGGGAATCCACTAGGGAAACTGGAGTCCCTGATTGCTTCATAGGCAGTGTATCTGGGACAGACTTCACTCTCACAATCAGCAGTTTGCAGGCTGAAGATGTGGGAGTTTATTTCTGTCAACAGTGATTCCTCCCACAGTACTTCAGTCTCCTACACAAACCTTCTTGAATCTCACCAACTGCCTGAACCACCTAGCCCTGGCCTGCAGACTTCCCCTTCTGCCTGAAAGCTGGTGTGCCTGAAAAACTGAAGAAAAATTTGCAGAGTCCAGCAAAAATGTAATGTGTCCAATGTCTCTTACATCTTTTGTTATGAAAAGTCTACACACCAAAATGTAGAAAAGAGCTCAGTGTTATCTTTGTAGTCTTTTTGTAACAATTTAGTATAAACTCTATTGCTTGAAGGTGAGGGATTTATCCATTTTTTAGTTCTGTAAATCTGGTATCAATTGTAAGTCTCTATTGACTGAGGTGGTGATGTTGGCAAATTGCATTTTGGTTTGTTGTCTCCAGGCAAGGAAATTTTTCTTGCTTTTTGTAGCTTCCAGGGAGTTTTCTTCCTTAATTGTGTATGTAGTTTCCCTGATTTTTTTCTTTTCACAAACTCTTAATTTTTATTTCATGTATTTTTTTAATCTTCATGCAGATGTGTGCATCTCACATTCTGCCTTTCTCTCTGCCTCTCTCTTTGCCTCTCACTTCCCCCCCTCTCTTTGTAGGTGAATATGTACAACGCTGTGTTTTGGAGGTCTGAGGGCAACTTGGACTTGACTCTTTTTGCCATGCGGTTTCTTGTGATTATCAGTTGACATCAAGCTAGGTAGCAAGTGTCTTTGCAACCTGAGCCATTTTGATGCCCCTAAAATTTTTTATTGATATGCATTCAATATACACATATTTCATAATGTGATATCTTTCAAGTATATCATGTGTTTTGACCATATCTACTAAACATACTTATTTCCATTTTCCTTTTTGTTATCATATTTCTTTCTATTCTCTCTTCTAATTCTGTCTTCTCTATTTCTCTCATTCTTTGTCCATCTCTCTTCTCTATCTAAATCTCTCTATCTCATGTCCATACACTCATACATACATATGTACACATACATAAACATACAAATGTATACATACATAAATAACAAACACGTCTACACATCCACATGTAGATGTATACACAGATTCACACACACATAGATACACACACACATAGATACACACACACATGTACACACACACACACACACACATGAACTGAACATTTAACATATATAGGATCCACAAAGGAGAGAACATATGTTTTGTGATGCCCTTGTTTCTGAGGCCACACATCCCTCCGAAATATTTTTATCTGTTTTCTTTTTTATTGGATATTTTACTTATTACATTTCAAAAGTTATCATCTTTCCCTGTTTCCCCTCAAGAAACCCCCTATCTTATCCTCCCTCTTCCTGCTTCTATGAGGGTGCTCTCCCACCCATCCAACCACTACTCCCACCTCCAAGCCCTGGCATTCCCCTATACTGGGGCATCAAATCTTCCCAGGACTAAGGGCCTCTCCTCCCATTGATGTCTGACAAGGCTATCCTCTGCTACATATGTGGCTGGAGCAATGGATCGTCCATGTGTACTCTTTAGTCCATGGTTTAGTCCCTGGGAGTCTGGTTGGTTGATACTGTTGTTCTTCCTGTGGGTCGCAAACCCCTTCATCTCCTTCATTTCTTTCTCTAACTTCTCCATTAGGGACCTGATTTGCTCAGTCCAATGGTTGGATGTAAGCATCTGCCTCTACTTTTGTCAGATTCTGGCAGAGCCTCTCAGGAGACAGCTATATCAGGCTCCTGTCAGCAAGCACTTCTTGGCATCTGTGATAGTGTCTGAATTTGGTGTCTGTATCTGGGATGGATCCCCAGGTGGGGCAGTCTCTGAATGGCCTTTCCTTCAGTCTCTGCTCCACACTTTGTTTTCATATTTCTTCCCTTCAGTATATTGTTCCACCTTGTAAGAAGTACTGAAGCATCCATGATTTTGTCGTCTTTCTTCTTGAGCTTCATGTGGTCTGTAAATGGTATCTTGGGTATTCTGATGTTTTTTGGCTAATATCCACTTATCAGTGAGTGTATAGCATATGTGTTCTTTCGTGATTGGGTTACCTCATTCAGGATATTTTCTAATTCCATTCATTTGCCTAAAAATTTCATAAAATCATTGTTTTTAGTGGCTAAGTAGTGCTCCATTGTTTAAATGTACCACATTTTCTGTATTCATTCTTCTGTTGAAAGACATCTGGGTTTGATGTAGCTTCTGGCTACTGTAAATAAGGCTGCTATGAACACAGTAGAGAATGTGTTATTGTTATATGTTAGAGCATCTTTTGGGTTTTTATCTGTTTTCTGACTGTGCAGACTGAGATATTAGATACTTGCTATCCTGAATAGGACACAGTAGGACAACTCTAATGCTTTCAGAGTATCTTGTTGGCTCAGTATTGGATTTTGGTATTCTAAAGGGGTGACTGTTCACAATGATCTGTTTCCTGCATATGTCTCTCTTGATCTGAACCCCAAAGAACATTTGTAGATTTGACTTGAAAGCTACTCAATGGTGTAAATTCCCTTTTTAATCAAGAGGAAGCCATATCCTTTTGTTATTGTAAAAACTCCAATAATTTCTCTTTTTTACTAAGGATCACAAAGTGAAATGCACTGTTTCTTGAAAACTTTGATATTGCTGAGTCTTCAAAGTATTCATACAATTTTCATAATTTTTTTACAGTAGAACATCTATAGAGTACTTCTTTTTATCTTGCTGTATTTAAAATTTATTTTTATGTTTTTATGAGATGGAGAGAGGGAGAGAGAGAAGAGAGAGAGAAAAAAGAGGTAGAGAAAGAGGGGGGAGAGAGAAAAAGATGGTTAAAGAATATAAAATTAGGACAAACCATACATATCTTTCTGGGTCTGGGTCATCTCACTCAGAATGATATTCTCTAGTTCCATACGTTCGCCTTCAACTTTCATGATACCTTTGTATTAGTAGATGAATAGTATTCTAATTTGTAAACATACCACGTTTTCTTCATCTGTTTTTATATAGGACTTCTCAGGGGGCAGAGCTTTTATTTCTTTTTTTTGCTTTTATACATTTTTTAATGTTAACCAATGGCTTTATAAATGGTAATGCTCAATATCAATCACTAGTGTAACTTAATACCCAACCTAGATATATCAACTATCTTTGACTGGCGGAGACAAGTGAACATCTGCCTCCATGTCTGGCCCCCCTCTCTTTTTCTCTCTAATCTCCTAGCTCTTCCTCTCCTTCTCCTCCTCCTCTCCATACTCCTCCCACCTTAGCTCCTCCTACATATCACCCTTTCTGTTAATATAAAACTTTTCTCTCAAAATACAGTTAGAGCATAACTATACCAATTTATGGCAGTAAGGTGCAAGATAGGCCTAATACCCATTCCATCATTTTGTTGACTAAGCAGAACCTCCGTCATCTCTCCTAAATAAAAGACTTAGATCTGAACCTGGCTTTTTTTTTTCTTGGCTTTAGAATGAATGTCAACTGAAAACCATCCTCTCAAGTCTTTTCACTCAAAGTAAATAGCAAGGATTGGCTATGAGACTATAAGTTTTCAACCCCATCAGAAATCCAGAATGACTGAGTTAAATGAAATTATGGGAAGCACAAAGCATAGCTTCTAAAACATAGGCAATTTATAGAGACTGCTGAACACCTGGACAGTCCCTATACTACAGAACATTGGAGCACCTGATCTTCAGCTTTCTGGCCTAGGATCATTTGACAAATCTAGTGATGCAGAATTATTTAGGGCTGATTACTCTGTCTTGGCAGATATAATCAGTTGACTATTCTGCAAGTGTGTCCTTTTCTGGACAGTAATTTGTCTGTAGATACAAAAAGGCAATTCTTGCCTAGTGGCTGTCACCACACAACTGGAGTAAGTCCAAAGATGCTCAATTTCTTCTTAGAATCCAAGACAGGAAGCTGTCAGGATCAGACAGCTCTCTAATCAAAATGAACATTAATACAGAAATGTTTGTAACGTCAATTCTGTGGATTTCTGATGTTTTGAAAACCAACTATTTATGTAAGGCAATCTGGACTGTTGTCTGTTAACTCCTCTCAGCTATTTCTGAAGAAAATATAGAAAACACCCTAACAATAAACTCAAAGCCATGAATTTGCTATAGGTCCTTAACTCATAGAGTAACCATCTCAAATAAGTTAAAAAAAGTTAAAGAAGAACTGGGTCTATGCCTTATATTCCTAAATGTGTTATACAGGCACAATGCCTATGATATTAACAATATTCATCTCACTTTTATATTAATAGGAAGCTCATACCAATGAAAACCTTAAATTTGAAATTAAAGTAAATTTTGTACCATTTAAGAAGGGGGCAGAGCTTTTCTTGGCAATATTTGCAAATTGAGGATTGGTGGGATTTTAAGTACTAAGCTTGGGAAACTCACAAATTGGTAGCTTTTTCTGTTTAGAGATTGTTGGGTTTTCCTGCTTAGGGATTGGTGGCTTAATTCACCCACCTTTTCCTGCATCTGGTCCATGGGTTAGGCTGCTGCTAGCATTTGATGAGGTGCCATCTTTGTGGGGTTGCTGGCGTGGGGAAGGCTGGATAGAAGGTACTGCCACTGTGGATAGTTCCTGCAGTGGTGTTTCACCAAAGCTGTAGGCTGAGGCAGGAAAGAGGTCTGGCCCTGGTGGACAGCTCCTCATGACAGCAGTAGGCTGAAGCAAAAAGAAGTACCACCATGGACAGCTCTTCAGGGGTTGCTTCTGCTAAGGCAGGTGGACAGACTGCAGGCTGAGGCCATGTATTGGTGTTGCCATTTTGACAGCTCCTGAAGGATGTCTCACCTCTGGGTCCTTAAGAAGGGGCTGAAACAAAATTTTTTTATACTGGTGTGTATGTTTATGTCCCTGAACATTTAGTAATTAATTTCCTTACCAAATGGTGATCTTTATTAAATTTCTCTAAAAATGTTTTAGGTTTATTAACTTTTTGAAAAAATGTTACTACTAAAGATTTGAAGAAATTTTTTATTTATTTAAAATAAAGGAACCTTATACATTTAGGACTGTTGGTTATCTGATTTTCAAATACAAATACTTTCAAATATGAATATTTTAAAAACACCATAATATTTTATTTTTCACTATTATAGTGAAATATGTGTCTCTGTCTCTGTCTCTGTCTATCTCTATCTCTATCACTATCTCTATCTCTATCTTTATCTCTATCTCCATCTCTATCTATCTCTACCTATATCTAATCTATCTAGGATTGGACTTCTAAGCATTTGAGAAAATGTCTCACTACATTGTCTGAGATGAACTGCAACACACTTTAGAGGCCAGTGTGGATTTGAACCTATGGACTATGTGATTTTTTTTCCTGAGTGCCAAAATTCCAGGTAAATATCATCATGCTCAGGTATTTTTCATTTTCAGACTATCTCACTTTGCAAGTGAAATAATTCCAGAAGTCTGAGTATTAACAGCCACAATCCCTGGAAGTTTAGTTACTACATGTCTTTCCATCTTCATCTTGGTCTTTTGTATCATCTCAATGGGAGCTAGAGATCTCAATAAAATATTCCTTCACAACACTAGACTGAACTTAGTGAACAGTTCACCATTTTTCAATTTTAGAATCATAGCTCATGACACAAGAAAGTATGATAATGAGATCTTAAACTGGGGACAGATGGCTAACTGAGATGATGACTAAAATATCAAAACAGACTTTGGCTGCCAGATTTCCCAGTACCCACTCCATCCCAACTCCAGGCCCCCAGCCTCTATCTGTTACCTGGCCCTCCTGGCTGGCATACCTCACCCCCTACGTTGAACTCTGCATTCTAGATATTGAGTTGATGTTTTCTTCCCCCAGCTCCTCTGTCCTCTATATACTCCAGCCATTTCAGTTACCTTCCCGTTTTTACATCTATCCTTTACAATAATTTGCTGACCTCTTGATTTAGCTCTCCAATCTCCCCTTCCCTCTCTTCACATTGTATGACACATTTTGACCATCCTGACTGAGGACTCTCCCAGTTGTACATGCTTCTGGGTATGCTTTTCCTTTTATTTACAATAAACTTTCTCCTCCACCATACCCAGAAATTGTCATGTCATTTTCCAGGTTATTTTTTAAATTTTTATTATTTTATTTATTTTGTGTCTCAATCACAGCACCCTTCCTTCTCTTCCCAATCCCTCTGTTAAAAAATTTTTCCAACATCTTACCCTCAGAGGTAAGATTATTAGACCACTGAGATCTAATCAGGCAATCTAAGTATGGTCAGGGAAATCCACTGGCAAGGAACAGAAACTGAGTAAGCACCCACTTCACTTGTTGGGAGTCCAACATTATCATTGCATGTCGACAATTTTCAGGGACAAAGTTGTTCTTGAAATATCTTACATTCTTTATGTAGTACATTTATATTTACATTAGAATAGGCTTTCAGGCTCCTTTAAGATACACAAGATGCTCTAGTATATTTTCGGCTGACACAAACTCTCTATGGGCAAATCAGGAGCAGGTGCCCTTGGAGCAGCAGGACACACTCTACCGGGCAGTTTTGCATATGGAGTCATTTTACAACAGCCCAGGCTCCATTAAGGGCAGCTGTCTGGAGCCTAAGAAGCATCCTCTATTCCAACTCTCAGAGATGGAGTCAGACATGCTGCTCCTATGGGTGCTGCTGCTCTGGGTTCCAGGTGAGGATGCAGAGAAGTGTTGAGAGCAACCCCTGTGGCCATCATGACTTTCCATGCCTCTGTGCTCTCTTGATCATTATAATTAGAGCATTTGTAAGTGGTTTTAAGTTTTCCAATTTCCCCTAATTTTCTAGTTTCTCAGGGTTATTTATGTCCATTATTTAAAAGTTACAAATCTAAAGATCCTCTGTTGGTAGAATTTTTATACATATATAGTAATAACCTGTCCCATGTGTTTATTATTTCAGGTTTAGCTGAAGCATTGTGTTCACCCACTCTCCACCTTTGACTTTCCTGTCACTTAGGATTTACTGTTTCATTTTTAAAAGTTTCAAATTTAAAAAGGATAATAAATAGAAATTTTATAATTTGAAAAATAATGAAAAAATACATTTATTGTTGGGTGTGCATGCACACATTTCTCTGTCTCTCTGTCTTTCTCTCTCTTTATCTGTGTGTATGTCTGTGTGTGTGTGTGTGTGTGTGTGTGTGTGTGTGTGTGTGTAGGTCAAAGGATAACCAGCAGAATTTAGTGCTTTCCACTAGGTAGTATCTGGAAATCAAACTGTAACTTTACCTTTCCTGGTAAAGGGTGAGTAAAATTACCAGCCTGAGGTATTATTTATTTTTTTCCTTGACAGATTTTGTGTATGTATATGTGGAGGGGTATAGGTATATGTGTGAGTGAGGGCTCAAAGCTATCAGAAGAGGGCAACAGATTTTACGAATTTGGAGTTACAGGAGTTTTTGATCTAGTTGAAATGGGTGCTGGGAACCAAACCAAAACCAGGGTCCTTTATAACAGCAGGAAGCAGAGATTTTCCTTTAAGGATCCTCTGTAAGGCTGGATTAGTGGAATGATATTTTTTAAATTTGTTTATATCATGGAACATCTTGCTTTCTTCATGTATGCTGGTTGAAAGGTTTGCTGACTATAGTAGCCTGGGCTGGCATTTGCATTCTCTTAGGGTCTGTATGACATCTGTCCAGGATCCTCTGGCTTTTAGAGCCTCTGTTGAGAAGTCTGGTGTAATTCTGACAGGTCTACCTTTATATGTTACTTGGCCTTTTTCCCTTATAGCTTTTTAATATTCCTTCTCTGTTCTGTGCATTTAGTGTTTTGATTATTATGTGATAGGAGGATTTTCATTTCTACTTGATGTTCTGTAGACTTGTACATAATAATATATCTCTTTCTTTAGGTTATGGACATTTTCTTCTATGATTTAGTTAAAGATGTTTTCTGATTCTTTAATCTGTGAACCTTCACTCTATTCTATTTCTATTATTCTTATGATTGATATTTTCACCAAGTCCTACATTTCCTGGATGTTTTGGGTTAGGAGCTTTTTTTTTTCTTTTTATTAGATATTTTATTTACACTTCAGATGCCATCCCCTTTCCCCATTCCCCCCCCTTAGAAAACCTCTATCCCATGCCCCCTTTTCCTTTTTGCATTTATACATTTTTTAAAAAATAATGTTAATCACAAGCGTTATAAGTTTGGAATTGTTCAATCAGAGGTGTAACCCACTGACCGACCTAGATATAACAACTATCTTTGACTGGTGGAGATACATAAATATCTGCCTCCCTGTCTCCCCCCTCTTTCTCTCTTTCATCACCTAGCTTCTTGTATCCTTCTCCTCCTCCTCTTTTTACTCCTTTTCTTCCTCTCAGTACTCCTCCTACCTTAGCTCCTCCTACACATCACCCTTCCTATTAAAATGAAACTTTTCTCTCAAAATACAATTAGAGCATAATTATGCCAATTTGTACCAGTGAGGTACAAGATAGTCCTAATACCCAGTCCATCATTTTGTTGACTAACCAGCACCTCTGTCATCTATCCTAACTAAAACATTTAGTTCTGAACCTGGCTTTAGGATGAATGTCAGCTGACGACCATCCACTCAAATCTTTTCTCTTACAGTAAATAGCTATAAGTTTTCAACCCTGTCAGAAATCCAGAATGACTGAGTTAACTATAATTGTGGGAAGCACAAAGCATAGCTTCTAAAACTTAGCCAATTTATAGAGACCTCTGAACACCTGAAAAGCCCCTATACTACCAAACGTTGGAGTATCAAATCTTCAGCCTTCTGGCCCAGAATCATCTGACAGACCTTGGTGATGCAGGATTATTAAGGACTGATTACTCTGTCTAGGCAGATATAATCAGTCGACTATTCTGCAAGTGTGTCCTTTTCTGGACAGTAATTTGTCTGTAGATGGAGAGAGGCAATTCTTGCCTAGTGGCTGTTACCACACAACTGGAGTAACCCCAAGGATGCTCAATTTCTTCTTAGAATCCACGACAGGAAGCTTTCAGGAGCAGACAGGTCTCTAATCAATATGAACATTAATACATAAATATTTGTAGCATCAATTCTATGGACTTCTGATGTTTTGAAATCCAACTATCCATGTAAGGTAACCTGGACTGTTTTCTGTTAACTCCTCTCAGCTATTTCTAAGTAAAATATGGAAAACACCATAACAATAAACTCAAAAATATGAATTTGCTATAGTCCCTTAACTCATAGGTTAACCGTCCCAAATCAGTTAAAAAAGTTAAAAAAGGGCTGGATCTAGGCATTGTATTCCTAAAGGTGTTATACAGGCACAATGCCCATGAGTGTATCAATATTCATCTCATTTTTATATTAATAAGAGGCTCGTACCAATGAAAACCTTAAATTTGAGATCAAAGTAAATTTTGTACCATTTAAGAAATTATAACTTCATCTTGATAATAATTATACAGATTTCTACCAGTAGGTTATGGCTATGCAGTAAGTCCTAGCTAATCCCCCCTGTTCCAACAAAACCACTACTTGTCCCTAGAAAGACAGACCATTATTAATCACATTAGTCCCCAAGCTCAGGGAATAGGGGCACTGACTCTTCTTTAACTTCTTTAAGCTGATTAAGGGCATTGAGATTTTGGAAGAGGGGTGGGGGGGAGAGTAAGTTGATAAGCCTCTGATGCTATGTCTTCACTGAATCCAGATGGAATTCCAGGACATCAGAGGTTTGGGCAGGTCTTCTCAGTATGCTTGATGAGTAGATACACCAAGGCTGTGTATTCTGCAATATACAGTTCTCAGAACAAGTTTTAGTATCAAGAAAAAAAATTTCCCACCCCCAGGGGGGCTGACATTTTTTTTTAAAGATGTTGGTTCTGAAGACTTTTTTTTTCTGCTTCTTAAAATTGGTTGCAGTATTTACATTTCAGATTTTATCCCCTTAGCCTACTTCCTCCCACCACCCAGAAACCTATCCCATCCCCCTCCTCATGCTTCTATTAGGCAGTGACCACACCTACCCCCTCACTATCCCCTCTCCGCCCTCACACCCCCCCCCCACTGTGTGTTCATTCATTCATTTTTCATTCATTTTTTTTTTATGGGACCAAGAAACTCCTCTCCCACCTATGTCCGACAGGGCCATCCTCCCCTACATATACCTCTGGAGTCTTGGGTCCCTCCCTATGTGTTCCCAGGCTGGTGGTTTAGACCCTGGGGGGCTCTGGTTGTTTGGTATTGTTGCTTTCCACCTGGGGTCAATAACCCTTTCTGCTCCTTCAGTCCTCTCACTAAGTTCTCCATTGGGAAACCCCTGATCATATCAGTGGTTAATTGTGAACATCGTCCTCTGAGTGTTTTAGTCTTTGGCTGACCTCTAAGGAGACAGCTATATCATGTTCCTCACATTATGCACTTCCAGCCATCCACAACAGTGTTTAGATTAGGTGGCTGTACATGGGGTGAATACCCAGGTGGAAAGGTCTCCTGATGGCCCCTCCTTCAGTTTCTGTTCCATGTTTTGTTTCCCTATTTGCTCCCTTGAGCATTTTTATTTCTCGTTCTAAGTAGAACTGAGGCATCCCCTCTTGGTCTTCCTTCTTCAAGAGCTTCATGTGGTCTGTGGGTTGAGTCTTCGCTAATCCAAGCTTTTGGGCTAACATCCGTGGAGATATGTTTGTGTAACTATCTTCTTTTGGGGTTTTTGGAAGATTACTTTCTTGCTTTTTCTAGGTTGTAGTTTCCCTCCTTGTGTTGGAGTTTTCCACCAATTATTCTTTGAAGTGCTGGATTTGTGTTGAGATACTGTGTAAATTTGGATTTGTCATGGAATATTTTGGTTTCTCCATCAATAATGATTGAGAGTTTTGCTGGGTATAGTAGTCTGGGCTGACATTTGTGTTCTCTTAGGGTCTGTATGATATCGGTCCAGGATCTTCTGGCTTTTATGGTCTCTGGTGAGAAGTCTGGTGTAATTCTTATAGGTCTGCCTTTATATGTTACTTTGCCTTTTTCCCTTACTGCTTTTAGTATTTTTTCTTTGTTTTGTACATTTGATGTTTTGACTATTATATGGCGGGAAGTATTTCTTTTCTGGTCTAAACTATTTGGAGTTCTGTAAGCTTCTTGTATATTTATGGACATCTCTTTCTTTAGGTTAGGGAAGTTTTCCTCTATAATTTTGTTGAGGATATTTACTGGTCCTTTTAGTTGGGAGTCTTCCCCCTCATCTATACCTATTATCCTTAGGTTTGGCCTTCTCATTGTGTCTTGGATTTCTTGTATATTTTGGGTTAGTAGCTTTTTGTATTTTGCATTTTCTTTGACAGTTGTGTCACTGTTTTCCATGGTATCTTCTGCACATGAGATTCTCTCTTCCATCTCTTGTATTCTGTTGGTGATACTTGTGTCTATGACTCCTGGTCTTTTTTTTAGGTTTTCTATCTCCAGGGTATTGTCCCTTTGTGATTTCTTTATTGTTTCTACTTCCATTTTTAGATCCTGCATGGTTCTGTTTAATTCCTTTTCCCGTTTGGTTGCATTTTCTTGCAATTCCTTAAGGGATTTTTGTGTTTCCTCTTTAAGGGTTTCTATCTGTCTACCAGTGCTCTCCTTAAGTTCTTTGAGAGTGTTATTTATGTCTTTCTTAAAACCCTCTATCATCATCATGAGAAGTGATTTTAATTCTGATTCCTGCTTTTCTGGTGTGATGGGGTGTTCAGGGCTTGCTCTGATGGGGGAGCTGGGTTCTGATGATGCCATGTAACTTTGGTTTCTGTTGCTTACATTCTTGCTCTTGCCTTTTGCCATCTGGTTAACTCTAGTGCTGCCTGTACTTGCTGTCTCTGACTGAAGCCTGTCTTTCTAGTTATTTAGCTTGTGTCTGATCTCCTAGGCGTCCAGATGTCTCTGTGATCTTTTCCAGCTGCACTGATTATAGTGGTACCTCTAGGATGCCTCAGGATATGGTGTCTCCAAGGTAGTAGTCCAGCTAAGTGTCTGCTGTTCTGGGTGCAGTGTCTCCTCTAGAATATCTCAGGATATGTTGTCTGAAGCTCTGAGTTCATTTGTTCCTCTGTGGCTCTGGATTGAGTGGACCTTCCAGTATGTCTCAGGTGGAATCCGGGATCCACACAACAGCAGACCTGGCAGAAGTCTGATCTAGGCCTCAGATCTGAGAACTAGTTTCTAAGACACTGTCCAAGTTAGAGCGCCTGGGAACCCTGCTTCCTCTGGGTTCTAGGAGGTTGGGGACAGAGCTGCCACCCAAGATCTGTTCAGTGTTCTGGCACAGACTGGAAGAAACCAGTGTTCCGGGCCGGGAGTGACTTCCTGGGTCATTTTGGTTCCCAGTTACTCCCTGTTTAGGGTGGGCCCTGCTGTCTGCTTACCTAAGATACTGCCTGAGTTCGAGCGCCTGGGATCCCTGCTTCCTCTGGGTTCTTGGATGTTGGGGGCAGAGCTGCCACCCAAGATCTGCTCAGTGCTCTGGCCCAGACCGGAAGGAACCAGTGTTCCAGGCTGGGAGTGACTTCCTGGGATCTTTTGGTTCCCAGTTACTCCCTGTTTAGGGCGGGCCCTGCTGTCTGCTTACCTGAGATACTGCCTGAGTTCAAGCGCCTGGGATCCCTGCTTTCTCTGGGTTCTTGGATGTTGGGGGCAGAGCTGCCACCCAAGATCTGCTCAGTGTTCTGGCCCAGACCGGAAGGACAGGAGCTTTTTTTATTAGATATTTTATTTACACTTCAGATGCCATCCCCTTTCCCCAATCCCCCCCGCTTAGAAAACCCCTAGCCCATGCCCCCTTTTCTTTTTTGCATTTATAATTTTTTTAAAAATGCTAATCATAGGCTTTATAAGTTTGGTCTTATTCAGTCAGAGGTGTAACCCACTACCCAACCTAGATATATTTCGATATATCTTTGAGTGGTGGAGACACATGAACATCTGCCTCCCTGTCTCCCCCCTCTTTCTCTCTTTCATCACCTAGCTTCTCCTCTCCTTCTTCTTCTCCTCTCCTCTTGGTACTTCTTCCCCCTTAGTTCCTCCTACATATCAATATACAATTAGAGCATATCAAAATACAATTAGAGCATAATTATGCCAATTTGTACCAGTGAGGTACAAGATAGTCCTAATACCCAGTTTATCATTTTGTTGACTAACCCACACCTCTGTCATCTATTCTATCTAAAACATTTAGTTCTGAACCTGGCTTTAGGATGAATGTCAGCTGATGACCATCCACTCAAATCTTTTCTCTCAAGGTCAATAGCCAGGATTGGCTATGAGGCTATAAGTTTTCTAACCCGTCAGAAATCCAGAATGACTGAGTTAACTATAATTGTGGGAAGCACAAAGCATAGCTTTTACAACTTAGCCAATTTATAGAGACCTCTGAACACCTGGACACTCACTCTATTCAAGAAGTTGGAGCATCTGTTCTTCTGCCTTCTGGCCCAGGGTCATTTGACAGACCTCAGTGCTGAAGAATTATTAAGGGCTGATTACTCTGTCTAGGCAGATATAATCAGTCAACTATTCTGCAAGTGTGTCCTTTTCTGGACAGTGATTTGTCTGTAGAAGGAAAGAGGCAATTCTTGCCTAGTGGCTGTCTCACCACAACTGGAATAACTCCAAAGATGCTCAATTTCTTCTTAGAATTCAATATAGGAAGCTGTCCGGAGCAGACAGGTATCTAATCAAACTGAACATTAATACAGAAATGTTTGTCATGTCAATTCTATGGATTTCTGATGTTTTGAAAACCAACTATCCAAGTTGGACTGTTGCCAGTTAGCTCCACTCAGCTATTTTTAAATAAAACATAGAAAACACCCTAACAATAAACTCAAAGCCATGAATTTGCTATAGTCCCTTAAATCACAGGCTGACCATCTCAAATCAATTAAAAAAGTTAAAGAAGGACTGGGTCTAAGCCTTGTATTCCTAAATGTGTTATACTGGTACAATGCCCATGAGAGTATCAATATTCATCTCACTTTTATATCAATAAGAAGCTCGTACCAATGAAAACCTTAAAATTTGTAATCAAAGTAAATTGGTGCCATTTACGAATTTATATCTTCATCTTGATATTAATTATACAGATTTCTACTAATAGGTTATGGCTATGCAATAAATCCTTGCTAATCCTCTCTATTTCCACAAAACCACTACTTTTCCCTAGAAAGACAGTCCAACATTTACCACCTTAGTCCCTAAGCCCAGGGAATAGGGGCACTGACTCTTCATTAGCTTCTTCAAGCTGATTATAGGTGTTGAGATATTAGAAGAGGAGTCGGGGGAAGAGCAAATTGACAGGCCTCTGATGCTGTGTCTTCACTGCCTACAGATGGAATTCCCAGACCTCAGAGGTTTAATCAGGTCTGCCCAGCTTGCTTGTTGAGTAGATACACCAAGGCTGATCATTCTGCAATATACAACTCTCAAAACAAATTTTAGTATCAAGATAGTTTTTTTTTTAAGAGGGCTGACATTTTATTAAGGATGTTGGTTCTAACTGCTTTTCTTTTTTCCCCTCTTTTATTGGATATAATATTTACATTTCAAATTTTATCCCCTTACCACATTCCCCCCACCACACAGAAACCCCTTATCCCATCCCCCATCCTCCTGCTTCTATGAGGGTGTTTACCCACCTACCCCCCAATCTCCCTCCTCACCCTCTCATCCCCCCCAACTCAGTGCTCAGCCTTCAAAGTACCAATGACCTCGTCTCCAACCTATGCCCAATAAGGCCATCCTCCCCTACATATACAGCTGGAGTCATGTGTCTCTCCATATGTGCTCTTAGGCTGGTGGTTTAGACCCTGGGGAGCTCTGGCTGGTTGGTATTGTTGCTCTCCTCATTGGGCCACAAACCCTTAAGGCTCCTTCAGTTTACTCTCTAACTTCTCCATTGGGAACCTTTGATCAGATAAATGGTTAGCTGCAAGTATCTGTTTCTGGGTATGTCAGACTCTGGGCGACCTCTAAGGAGACAGCCTTATCAGGCTGCTGTCAGCTTTCCCTTCCTGACATCCATATCAGCATCTATTTTTGGTGACTGCACATAGAATGAATACCCAGGTGGAATGGTCGCCATACAACCCCTTCAGTTTCTGTCCCACACTTTGTCTTCATATTTGCTCCCTTGGGTATTTAGTTACTCCTTCTAAGGAAGACCTAGGCATCCTCACTTGTTCTTTCTTTTTCATGAACTTCATGTCGCCTGGTAGTTGAAACTTTGTTGTTTCAAATTTTTGGGCTAATCTCCGCTTATCAGTGAGTAAATACCATGTGTGTTCTTTTGTGATTGGGTAACCTCACTCAGGATGATATTTTCTAGTTCCATCCATTTACCTAAGAATTTCTCGAATTCATTATTTTTAATAGCTGAGTAATATTCCATTGTGTAAATGTACCACATTTTTTGTATCCATTCCTCTGTTGAAGGGCATCTGGGTTCTTTCCAGCTTTTGGCTATTATAAATAAGGCTGCTATGAACATAGTGGAGTATATGTCTTTGTTATATGTTGGGACATTTTCTGGGTATATGACCAGGAGTGGTATAGCTGGGTCCTCAGGTAGTGCTATGTCTAATTTTCTGAGGAACCGCCAAACTGACATCCAGAGTGGTTGTACCAGCTTGCAACCCCACCAACAATGAAGAAGTGTTCCTCTTTCTTCACATCCTTGCCAGCATCAACTATCACCTGAGTTTTTGATCTTAGCCATTCTGAGTGGTGTCAGGTGGTATCTCAGTGTTGTTTTGATTTGCACTTCCCTGATGACTAAGGATATTGAACATTTCTTAAGGTGCTTCTTGGCCATTCATGTTTCCTCAGTTGAGAATTCTTTGTTTAGCTCTGTACCCCATTTTTAATGGGGTTATTTTGTTTTTTTGGCGTCTAATTTCTTGAGTTCTTTGTATATTTTCAATATTAGCCCTCTATCAGATGTAGGATTGGTAATGATCTTTTCCCAATCTGTTGGTTGCCATTTTGTTTTGTCGACAGTGTCCTTTGCCTTACAAAATCTTTGCAATTTGATGAGGTCCCATTTGTCGATTCTTGATCTTAGAGCATAAGCCATTGGTGCTCTGTTCAGGAACTTTCCCCCTGTGCTTAGGTATTTGAGGGTCTTCCCCAACTTCTCTTCTATTAGTTTCAGTGTATCTGACTTTATGTGAAGGTCCTTTATCCACTTGGAGTTGAGCTTTGTACAAGGGGATAAGAATAGATTAATTTGCATTCTTCTACATGTTGACCTCCAGTTGAGCCAGCACCACTTGTTGAAAATGCTGTCCTTTTTCCACTGGATGGTTTTAGCTCCCTTGTCAAAGATCAAGTGACCATAGATGTGCTGGTTCATTTTTGGGCTTTCAATTCTATTGCATTGATCATCCTGTCTGTCTCTGTACCAATACCATGCAGTTTTTATCACTACTGCCCTGTAGTATAGTTTGAGGTCTGGGATGGTGATGCCCCCAGAAGTTCTTTTATTGTTGAGAATAGTTCTAGCTATCCTAGGTTTTTTGTTATTCCAAATGAATTTGTAAATTGCTCTTTCTATCTCTAGGAAGAATTGATTTGGAATTTTGATGGGTATTGCATTGAACCTGTAGATTGCTTTTGGCAGGATGGCCATTTTTAATAAGTTAATCCTGCCAATCCAGGAGAATGGGAGATCTTTCCATCTTCTGAGATCTTCAGTTTCTTTCTTCAGAGACTTGAAGTTCTTGTCACACAGTTCTTTCACTTGCTTGGTTAGATTCACTCCAAATAATTTATTTTATTTGTGGCTATTGTGAAGTGTGTCATTTCCGTAATTTCTTTCTCAGCCTCTTTATCCTTTGAATAGAGGGAGGTTAATGATTTGTTTGAGTTGATTATATATCCAGCCACATTGCTAAAGTTGTTTATCAGGTTTAGGAGTTCTCTGGTGGAAGTTTTAGGGTCACTTAAGTATACAATCATATCATGAGGAAATAGTGAAATTTTGACTTCTTCCTTTCCTATAAGTATCCCTTTGACTTCCTTTTGTTGTCTAATTGCTCTAGCTAGGACTTCCAGTACTATATTGAATAGGTAAGTTGAGAATGGGCAGCCTTGCCTAGTCCCTGCTCTTAGTGGGATTGCTTCAAGTTTCTCTTCATTTAGTTTGATGTTGGCTACTGGCTTACTGTATATTGCTTTTACTATGTTTAGGTATGAGCCTTGAATTCCTGATTTTTCCAGGACTTTTAACATGAAGGGATGTTGAATTTTATCAAATGCTTTCTCAGCATCTAGTGAAATGACCATGTGATTTTTTTCTTTGAGTTTATTTATACAGTGAATTACATTGATGGATTTCCGAATATTGAAACATCCCTGCATTCCTGGGATGAAGCCTACTTGATCTTGATGGATAATTGTTTTGATGTGTTTTTGGATTCGGTTTGTGAGAATTTTATTGAGTATTTTTGCATCCATATTCATAAGAGAGATTGGTCTGTAGTTCTCTTTCTTTGTTGGGTCTTTCTGTGGTTTATGTATGAGCATAATGTTAGCTTCATAGAACAAATTGGGTAGTGTTCCTTCTGTTTCTATTCGATGGAATATCTTTAAGGGGATTGGTATTAGGTCTTCCTTGAATGTCTGAAAGAACTCTGCACTGAAACCATCTGGCCCCAGACATTTATTGGAGGGAAGATTTTTAATGACTGTGTCTATTTCTTTCAGAGTTATGCGACTGTTTAGCTGGTTTATCTGCTCCTCATTTAACTTTGGTACCTGGTATCTGTCTAGAAAATTGTCCATTTCATCCAGATTTTCCAATTTTGTTGAGTATAGGCTCTTGTAGTAGGATCTGATGATTTTTTAAAATTTCCTCTGTTTCTGTTGTTATGTCTCCCTTTTCATTTCTGATTTTATTAATTTGAATGCTGTCTCTGCGCCTTTTGGTTAGTCTGGCTAAGGGTTTGTCTATATTGTTGATTTTCTCAAAGAACCAGCTCCTGGTTTTGTTGATATTTTGTATAGTTCTTTTTGTTTCAACTAGGTTGATTTCAGCCCTGAGTTTGATTATTTCCTGCCGTCTACTTCTCTTGGGTATATTAGCTTCTTTTGGTTCTAGCTCTTTCAGGTTTGCTGTCAAGTTGTTCATGTATGCTCTTTCCAATTTCTTTTTGTGAATACTTAGAACTATTATTTTTCCTCTTAGTACTGCTTTCAGTGAGTCCCACAAGTTTTGATACGATGTGTCCTCACTTTCATTTAATTCTAAAAAGTCTTTAATTTCTTTCTTTATTTCTTCCTTGACCCAGTTATCATTGAGTAGAGCATTGTTCAGTTTCCAAGTATATGTGGGCTTTCTGTTGTTTTTGTCCATGTCAAAGACAAGTCTTAGTCCATGGTGGTCTGATAAGGTACTAGGGATTATTTCAATCTTTTTATATCTGTTGAGGCCTGTTTTGTGACCAATTATATGGTCTATTTTGGAGTAGGTACCATGAGGTGCTGAGGGTTAGGAGCTTTTTATGCTTTGTATTTTCTTTGACTGTTGTGACAATATCTTCTATGGTATTTTCTATGCCCTGGATTTTCTCTTCTATGTCTTGTATTCTGTAGGTGAAAGCCAAAGTTTCAACCACTGTCTGGAGTTCCCAACCTCTTTCCTGTGTTTTCTATCTCCAGGGTCCCCTCCATTTGTGGTTTCTATATTGTTTCCATTTTCTTTTCTTTTTTTTCTTTTTTTTATTGGATATTTTATTTACATTTCAGAAGCAATCACCTTTCACCATTCTCCCTTTCTAGAAAACCCCTATAACATGCTTCCTTTTCCTTTTTGCTTTCATACAATTTTTTAAGTGTTAATCAAAGGATTTATATGTTTGGTAATGCTCAATCAGAAGTGTAACCCAATACCCAACCTAGATATATTAACTGTCTTTGACTGGTGAAGAGACATGAACATCTGCCTCCATGCCCTACCCACTCTTTCTCTCTCATCTCTGTCTCATCACCTAGCTTCTCCTCTCCTTCTTCTTCTCCTCTCTTCTTGGTACTCTTTCCCCCTTAGCTCCTCCTACATATCACCCTTCCTGTTAAAATATAACTTTTCTCTCAGAATACAATTAGAGCATAATTATGTCTATGTGTACCAGTGAGGTACAAAATAGTCCTAATACCAATTCCATCATTTTGTTGACTAACCAGAACCTCTGTCGTCTCTCCTAACTAAAACACTTAGTTTTGAACCTGGCTTTTTCCTTGGCTTTAGAATGAATGTCAGCTGAAAAACATCCACTCAGATCTTTTCTCTCAAAGTAAATAGCCAGGATTGGCTATGAGACTATAGGTTTTCAACTCTGTCAGAAATCCAGAATGACTGAGTTAACTGAAATTATGAGAAACACTAAGCATAGCTTCTAAAACTTAGCCAATTTATAGAGACTGCTGAGCACCTGGACAGTCCCTATACTACGTTATTGTTTCCATTTTTATTTTTAGGTTTTTGAATGTTTTGTTCTGTTTCTTCACTGGCTTGATTGTATTTTCTTTTATGTCTTTAAGGGATTTATTTGTTTTCCCTTTAAGGGTTTCTACCTGTTTGTGAGTTCCTGTATTTATTTAAGGGAGCTATTTATAATCTTCAGAGGGCACTTACCTACACACCCTGCCCCTTATCTCCTGTCTTTGCTAGAAAATTAACTATATATATATATATATATATATATATTCATAATTTATGGTGTTGGGTTTCTGCAAAAAGCTCACCTTCTATCAATGTCTTTGAATTTGAATTGAAGCCTATCATGAGCGATTCTGAACACCTGTTTCAGAACTCTTTATTTATTCTTGAGCTTCTATGTTGACTTCATTCCCAGTGATTTTTGCCTTTATGGTATTTGTTGGCCTTTCAGTTAACCTGGATATTCTCACAACCCTGTGTCCAGGCAATTTACTTTGTTATTTAATTACTACTTTGCATAAGTCCCTAGAGGCCAGCCTAGCTTCCCATGATTTATAAGCCAGGCTTTTGCAGTGAGATCTGAATTAAATAAGACAGGCAGGGACCTCAAGATGGAGTCAGAGACCCAGGTCTTCATATTCCTGTTGCCCTGTGTGTCTGGTGAGACATTTAATAGTATTAGAGTATCTTAAAAATAGTTCATTTGTAATGAAACAGGTATTTTCTATAGGAAGTCAATAGTAAGCAGACAGTTTATTAGGAACAACATTTTAGATTCTAACATTTGTATCATGAAGTCTTTGTGTGTGTATATGTATCCTCATTGTTTCTTTCTGATTGCAGATTCTAATGGGAACATTGTGATGAGCCAGTCTCCCAAATCCATGTCCACATCAGTAGGAGTCTAAGTCACCATGACCTGCAAGGCCAGTCAGAATGTGGTACTGCTGTAGCCTGGTACCTTCAGAAAACAGGGAAGTCTCTTGAACTGCTTATCTATGGGGCATCCAACCGGGACCCTGGGGTCCCTGATTATTTCACAGGCAGTGGATCTGGGACAGATTTCTCTTTCACCATCAGCAATGTGCAGGCTGAAGACCTGGTAGATTATTACTGTCAGCAGTTTACAACTATCCTCCCACAGTGCTTCAGCCTCCTACACAAACCTCCATTGAGATTCTAAACAGCTGCCTGCACAACACATCCCCAAACCTACACACTTCCTTTTCCAGGTGAAGCTGATATATTTAACTGAAGCAAAGTTTGGTAGAAAATTAATGAACAGATTCTTTGAATTTGAAAGTCCTTATGGAAAAAATGAGGTGAATACTTGTATACACATACACACAAATACATACTTATACATACATACAAACATACATACATACATACATACATACATGAACTTTACATACAACATATTAAGGATCCAAAAAGGAGAGAAAATATATCTGTTGCCCTTGTTCCTGGAGCCACATATGATTCTAAAATCTTTTTTTATCTGTTTTTAACTGTGGAGACTGAGATACTTGATACTCCCATCCTGAATATGACCCAGTGGGACAAATGCTCTGTCTTTAGAATATCTTGTTGGTCCAGCATTAGATTTTGTAGTAGAGTAAACGATGACTCTGCTCATTCACAATTATCCCTGCTCATGTCTCTCGTAATCTTCACTCCTGAGGACGTTGATAGATTTGGAGTGAAGGCTACTCAGTAGTGTAAATTCTTCTTTAAACCAAGAGGAAGCCATATTATTCAAATCTTGAATAATCCATTCATTAGAGTATCTATAAGGCACTTAATTTTGTCTTATAGTTTTAAAACTTGGGGTTTTGGGAGACACACACACATACACAGAGAGAGAAAGAGAGGGAGAGAGAGAGGGGGCTGGGAAATATAAAGTTGGGTGGGCAGGGAGGAGGAAAAGAATCTGGTAGGATTTGGGGAAGGGGAAAGACGATCAAAATATATTATATAAGTTTTTTTAAAAAAATAAATGATGTGAAAATTGAACAAGGCAGTCATAAAATACCTTAGAATGTGTTTGAGCTGTTCTGTGAATGGTTTTGCCAACCTCACCTACTACTGAGATGAGAGCAGGTATCCCTCTGATTATGAGCTTTACTGAGCTGCTTTGCATTAGTCAAAGGCCCAGCATGCTCAAATCATCTTCAAAGCCTGTGACCAGAAAAAAAAAAGAGTCTCTAGTCCAGTTCTAAGAGATCTGGGGTTAGCTTCTCTATTGCTATGGATGCTGCTGATACTCTGAGTACAAGGTGAGACAGTGCAGCAAAGCATTGTGAGCTTCTACAGTAGCCATGTATGTTTCCCATGTCTCTGAGGTCTTGATCATTGGAATCATGACATTTTAAATTTCTTTTTAACCATTACATTTTCTCTTTTATTTCCTAATAGTTCAGAGTATGCTTGTGATTGTTGCCATAGTTGTCATAAATATCACACTGAGACTGTTTCAGTATGCCTATAACTGTAGTGTTTGTGTGCTTATCATTCCAGGCTCTACCAGGGACATTGTGCTGACCCAGTCTTCATCTTGCTTGGCTGTGTCTCTGGGATAAATATACACCATATCCTAAAAGTCCAGTGAGAGCATCACTGTCACACCATATAGTAACAGTATGCTGTGGTATCAACAAACCCCTGAACAGCCTTCCATAGTCCTCATTTATCCTTTCAGGATTGTTCAAAATCATCTTTCATCTTGGGAATGAGAATGTTAAGTTCATAGGTCCCTTATTCTGCAAAGTAGTGGCATACTGCTTTTCCACAGTCATGTGTCTACACAGAAATTTCAATTAGTTTCAACACATTAACAATATATTCAGAGGCACAAATAATACAACAATGTTGGTTTAAGAAAAGAAAGAAAACACTTCCTCTTGGTGTCAATTAACCCATAACTAGTCCAGATTTGAATTCAGTATTTCATGCTTTGTGTCTTTCTTCCTGTCTGCTGTATGATTCTGAATCTGGCACAAAAATCCACATGTGAATATGGGAGGAAGAATGAGAGATTATTTACAGAAATTTTAAACTGAATTTTACAATGGATTAAGTCAAAGATTCCAACTGACACTAACTGACTCAGATAACAGTATTACAAACATTATTGTTGTCAATCAATATATACATGTGACAAGCAATAACATAACCTTTATGGTGGGTATTTGTTTTATAGCATTGCTTTAAACCTCTACTTTGCTTGTTAGAAATGATAAGTAGAACATACATGCCCTACTCTGTGTCATGGGCATAAACAAATACATAAATTCTTGTTGGAGCCATGCATTAGCACAGGTTGTGAAAGTTGATTACATAGAAAATTGAAAACAGTTAAAGTTTATTATTACATTATTTGCTTAAAGGCAGGCTAATAAAATAGCCTAAGTATTAGCAGGATATCAGTCATAAGAGTTAAGTGACCTCAAGATGTATTATCAACTCTAAATATGAGGTCCAAACAAAGTTCAGTCTATTAGAATATAAGAGATATTTTGTCTTTCTGCCTGGAACCTGGCTGGCCATGTCAGCCTGGGAATCAGCTAAGCACTCTTTGTTCCCCTTTCAAGCCTTCATTTTTAACCCCAGGTCTCATCTCCAGCCCTGTAGCAGAAAAGGTTTTGGGGTCTATCTTTCATTTCTGGTCTCCTTCCCAGTGGCCCCCATATATCTTCAGCCAATTTTCTACATTTCATCCACGAAACACCAGGATACTTTCTGTCTGAAACCCAGCTGGCCTCTACAGCCTAGAAATTATACAGGTAATACACACTCCCCTTCCTTTCCTCTGTATCCAATTACCCAGTCTCATGTCCATCCCTGAAGCAGATTATCCTTTCTGCCACAATTCCAGAGGCACCCCACAGTTTTTCTTGTTGGATTCCACGTTCCTTCTTCTGGACTCTGAATCAGGTAGGACATTCTCACTCTCCTTTCTGTTCTCTAATTCTTTGTTGCTGCCAGCAGCAACAATGTTGAACTGGGTTCACCTGTAAGAGAGGCTGAGGATAGGGAAACGGGTGGGAAGAGATGAAGCCAAGACAAAGTTCTCTGATGAAGGCTTGAAGTTTAATAATTTGCTTTCACATATAAAGGGGAAGTCCCACCCCCCAGAGTCTCTTCTTGGTTCAGCCCAGGGGCTGGGCAAGGAGATAGCAGTCTGGAAGGTGTCAAGGCTAGCTCAGCAGGCAGTCCATTCTTCTTAGTTCAGGTAGCAGGCTCCAAGGCGCCAAGGCTGGTAATGCAATGCCTCTCCTAGGTCCTACTGTTGCTTGGTCTATTGTGGTAAAAGACTTTGCAGGCCTGCTCAAGCCTGGGGGAAGGGCACAATTCTTATTACTTACCCTCATCCCCAGTGCTGTAGCAGACATTTTGCAGGGACCTGTTCAAACTCCAGGGGAGACCCAGATTTCCTCTTTTCTATGCACCACTTGAAGCCCCTCTGACCACACCTTTGTGCCCAGGAACTCATATGTATTCTCTATCAGGCAACCCAAAGACACCACATGTTTCTAAGATCCAGGTATAATAACAAATTCAAGGAATTTTATTATATTCAAGAAATATATCAGCCAGCCAACATAGACAAGACCAGATATGAATAATTAGAATCACAATCACTCCAAACCCAGATGCCTAAACATCAGCACACAAATATAATCAAAACAACCTAAGACAATATGTTTCTACCAGAAGCCAGCAATCATAGTATAGACGGATTCAAGAAATTCAATATAGCTGAAACACAAGATGAAAAATTCAACAAGGCTATTATGAATATACTCAAAGCCTTAAAGAAGTAATGGACAAGTCCATAATGAAATCTATGAAAACACAAATTTTCAAATGATATAAATTGTATTAGAAGAAGTCCAGGCCCTTAGGCAACTTGAGTCAAGCTGAGGAGACATTGATCCAAACCATCATCTGAGCATGTACACAGTGATAAATGGATAAGCACTTTGAAGCAAAACAATGAGGAGTTTGGGGGATTCTGAAACAAGATGGTAAATGCATCTTTAACATTTCAATACTTTTTATAACAGGTTCCTTTTAACACTAAATACCCAGCTAATGTCTAAAAGGACAGGACAAAAGTGTGTGATAACAGATGTCTGGAGACGTGATTTAACACCTGATTCTTAGTCCCTTGCCCACCAGACAGCATGAAGACATGTGGACTGATCCATTCAATCTAGTGACTTCTGGTCCAGTTCCATACCATCTCCTTCAGAGCTCTCCTAGGTCTATGGTCAGTCTCTGGAGAGACAGTTCTGCTCTCTGTAGGAGCAGATAACCCAGCAGCCCTTTAGAGCTTACCCCATCCTACCCCCACCTCTAGGTAGCTTATTCAATCTGGGATTCAATGCATTCTTCCTGCTCACCTTTAGGCCTCACTGTAGGGCTATCAAGTTTCCACCAATATCCTGTTTCTTAATGGCTCAGTTTGTAGCCAGTGGCACTATTAGGAGGAAGTGGGCATCAAGAGATCACTCCTGGAGGGATGAGCCCTTGATGGTTGTGGGACCCCAGTTTTTTTCCCTCTTTTGTTTCTATCAAGGCCTCATCCCCACAGACAGTCTAAATGCAACAGGTCTGCCCAACTGTAAAATGAGACCTCCAGAATTCTGAACCAAGAAAATCTTTTGTCTTTATAAATAGATTGACCTTAGGTGTTTGCTACAGTAATGGGAGGCAGGTTAACATAGTGTTCTTTCTAGACCCCAGAAACGTACCTTTTTGTACTACTTGAGGTGAGATTAGTCACATCCAAGAGCAACCAACCACTGCACTTCCAGTTTGTGCCACACATAATGGGGCAGGACATGCCTTCCAGCCTTTCCCAAAAGGCATATGACAAGCTTCTCCTGATGACTAGAGGACTAATGCAGTAATGGTTATAGAGATTTGAATTACTCTCAGTTTGGTCAGAGAAGTATGTTTTTTGTAGCAAGATAAATGCAGTGGTAAATGCAAATGAGTTGTACCTTGTTAAAGTGCCAAGAATAAAAAACCATGAGTGGTAAAAAAAAGAAGTCAGAAAAACACAGATCAAAGGTACGAAAAATATTTTCAATAAAATCATAGAAAAATTTTCCCAAATATAAAGAAGGAGATGTCTCTCAAGATACAAGAAGAACATAGAACACATTGACTATTTTACTGGGCCAGAGAAGAAACTCCCCATGAAAAACACATTAAAGTATCAGAAGAAGGATTTGAATACTTGGTTCTCAATAGCTTAGTTTGGGGAGGTTATGGAAATTTTAAGATGTAGAGGCTTGCTGGAGAAAGTATGTAGCTGTTGCTGGTTTTTGAGTGTTTGCAGCCTCACCTAATCTCCAGTTCATGCTTTGCTTTCTATGTGCAGTTAGTGGTTGAGATGTGATCTCTCAGCTTCCTGCTCAGGTCTTCTACCATTGTGCCTTCCCTGACATTCTGAACATGTTGCCCCCTAGAACTGAAAGCCAAAATGAGTTGATTTTGATTATGGTATTTTATCACAGACCAGTAAAGTAAATATTGCAGGAAATATTTTATTAAATATATTCACAGACAAATATACAATAGTCATTAAAAACAAATAAACAGGCCTATGAAATAGCTATTTTATTAAATATATTCACAGACAAATATACAATAGTCATTAAAAACAAATAAACAGGCCTATGGAAATAGCTGTTGGGGTTTGGTCTAGGGCTGCTATGCATTCATATACTTTTCAAATGCTAAATTCTGGCTCCCCAAGATCTGGTTGCTCTAACAAGCAGATTTTCATATACAGCAAGTGATGTTGTGTAAACTTTGCTCCCCAATTTAAAGCTATTGGTTAAAATAAAATAGCAACAGCCAATTACTGGGGAGAATAGAAGAGGTGGAATTACAGTTGCCATGCTGGGGGGGTTACAGGTAGGTACTATGATAAGGAGGGGGAGTGGAGGAGAGTGAAGGGGAATGAAGAAGGAAGAAGATGGAGAGAACAGGAAGTCTCCATTAGATGTGATGGACCAACAACATGTGCTTGAGTGAAATTCCCATGAAGGACAGACTGCTAGAACAAAGGCAACCTGGGCAAGATTCAAACAGCTAGTGTTTGGGGAGCATGGCTGGAGGTTAATAGTCTATTGAATAAAACAATATAGACTAGGGGCGTCTTAGTTAAGGTTTTACTGTTGTGAACAGACACCATGACCAAGGCAACTCTTTATTTTATTTTTTTAAAATCATTCCATTTGTTTACATATCAAATGATATCACACTTCCCTGTTACCCCTTCCAACAACTCACCAATTCATGGTATCCCACTTCCTGTTTACCTTTTCATCATCCCTTTATCCCAAATCTGCTCTCCACTTCCCTTTTGCTTGTATGAAAGTACTCCACCCCCTACCCACCACAGTCTTCCTCTCCACCATTCCAGCATCCCCTTACTCTGGGACATCAATTCTTCCTGGGACCAAGGGTCTCTCCTCTTGTTGCCAAGGCAGCTCTTATAAGGACAATATTTAATTGGGGCTGGCTTACAAGTTCAGAGGTTCAGTCCATTATCATCAAGGTGAGAGCATGGCATTGCCCAGGCAGACATAGCATAAGAGCAGCTGAGAGTTCAACATCTTGTTCTGAAGGCAAAGAGGAGAACACTAGCATCCTCAGGCACCTATGATGAGTCTTAAATCCCATGCCCAGAGTGACACACATTCTTTAACAAGGTCACACCTACTCCAACAAGGCCATACCTCCAAATAGTGGCCCACTCCCAGGGCCAAGCATATTTAAACCACCACAGAGGAAATCCTTAGTAATTGTGCAAGATTTGATTAAATAATCCATGGACTCTGCATTGGTTATTGGAGGGATGACCAGAACATGTTAACAACTAATAGAGATTATCACAATCCATTTATATTTGGTGCACCTTATGCTGGGCATAGAACCCAAACTAACCTGAAAGAAATTACTGGGTAGAGACTGACACTTCCCCTAAAACTATTACAGCTTCTAGGTCTGTCATTTTAATACAAAGAGGATAAAAATGCAGTGATTAAAAAATGTCTTCTAACAACTATATGTGACAAATAGCCAAAAAGACATGGGGACCATGGAGGGCCCCTGCTTTATTAATGTCCTTTATCATCGTCATATAGTTGGTGTTTGTGTGTGTGTGTGTGCGCGCGCGCGCACGCGCTTCAGCTATGTTGGAGTATTAGTGGCTTCTGGTCAGATATTTGGGTTCTGATGGTACATGTTTTACTAGATGCTCTTGATTACATTTTTATGCTAGTGTCCCGGCATCTGGGTTTTAGGGACTATAGATCTAGCTATTTATTTCTGGCCTTTTCTTTGTTGGATATATTTTTTAAAATGCTCCTTGGTTTCTATTTTCTCTCTGGATTTTTCAGAGAGCTTGTTGCCTGTTTCACTGAAAACTTTGCTGGTGTGTTCAGGGAAATGTTTGCTGATGTTGGAAGTAGGCATGAGAGGTCAGGGGGTGATGTAGTCTGTTGTAGTGATAGGGGCAACCATGAGAATTGGGGTCTGGGGAGAGAGAGAGAGAGAGAGAGAGAGAGAGAGAGAGAGAGAGAGAGAGAGAGGAGTATGTCCACAGGCAGCCTACCTGCTTATTTTGCCAGCATGGCCTGTTGTTGAGCCGGGGTTTTCTGTCCAATTTTGAGGCTGTTCCAGAGCCAAAAGGGTTGGAGGGAAGACAGAGTATAGTGGTTTGTGGGATACACAGGAGGCATGGACTGGAGGTAGGGAGGTAGGGAGATAGGGAGGGAGGGCTACAACTCATGTTCTGTTGCAGTGCTAGGGGTGACTGATAATTGGGCATGGGGGAACAGAGAGTGGAGAAGGTCTGAAGGCTGCCTACCTGGTCTTCTGGCAGAAATGTTCTGTGGTTGAGCAGGGAGAATCCATCTGAACTGGGGACTGGGACATATTGATGAGTACTGAAGGGGAAGCCAGGGGTATTGTCTGTGGGATCTACAGCAAGTGTGAACAATGGGGAGGGGAGGCTGCACATGGTTGTCTGTTGCAGAGTGAGTTCTGATTAAACTCAGGTCTGACATCTGGTTTAATGTTAATTCTTTCTGAGCAATACTGCTGCCCCTTAAAATTTTTGATTAAAGTAAATTCATTGTACACAAATATCATCAAAGCTATGTCTTTCAAGTATATGATATATTTTGACAATATCCAGTAATCTTCCCCAATTTTCTTTCCATCTCTGCTGTTTCCAGTACTAGGCATGATTTACTTCTTGTTGACTGGGCTTTAAATTCAACCAGAGGGCTGTTGTTTACTGCCAAAGTATGTATGTCCTTATTGCACCCTTAGGGTTATCATACATGCTGGCAATTGCTGTAGTTCATAGGCATTATAACTGAAAATGATTATTGATTACCATCCTCATTTCAAAGCTTGTATGGAGATTTTTGGTATTATGAAAGTTAGTTCTCAAAGAAGGTATATATTCAGGTCATATCTAACTTGAGTCTTCTAGGTCCATGTAAAAAGTGCAATAGGGACTTACCTTCTTCTATCTCTGGGTGGCAATCAAGGGCAACAATAGCTTATGTTATAAAGAGAACATTTCATGCCTGGTTGTGTTTTTAATTATCTATGGATCTTGATCATTATCAGCCTAAGTGGAAAAATTTTCATATATGTATGTATGTATGTATACACACACACACACACACACACACACACAAACACACAGAAATAATTTTTATAAATAGATACTTAATCATGTTTTCTTAAGACATTTTCAGATACCCTTTCAGTTATTTTATTCTTTACTCTCCGATCTTCTATATTTCTCACTCCACACTTAGTTAAAGCACCTATTCTCCTCTTTGGATCACTTACATTCTCCTACCTATTATTTCCTTTCTCCAGAGATTTAATTATTTATGTATTTGAGTGCTATGTTTGCATGAATGCCTGCATGACAGAAGAGGACAAAGTATCTCATTATAGATGGTTGTGAGCTGCTATGTGTTTGCTGGGAATTGAACTTAGGACCCTTGGAAGAACAGCTTGTGCTCTTAGTGCATTTAACTACTAAGCCATATCTCCAGGCCACTTTTACCTTCATAGTTTCTTCTGTTACTCTGGGTTATATACTTGGGTGTGGATTTGGAACTAGGAGTTTCTGATGAGTGAGAATATGTGCTATTTGTATTTCTGGGTGTGTGTTACCCATTCAGTATAATTTTTACTAGTTGCTTCAATTACCTTCAATTTTTTTCCTTATAACTAAATAATATTTCATGGTGTATTTGGGCAATTTATACATTTGTTTGCTGAAGGACATTTAGATTGTTTTCAACTTATATGACTGAGCAAGTATTAGTGGAGCAGAAGGTTGATTAAATATTTGGGCATATGGAAGGAATGGAATAGTTGAATAATATGACAGATTTATTTAATATTTTATTTGATTTTCCATACTGAATTCTAGAGTGACTACTTTGCAGCCCCCAACCAGTTGATGAGGGTTCATTTTTCTATGAATTTTCTCCAGCATATTAGGTCAGTTGTGTCCTTGATTTTTGCCATTCTGACTGGGGCAAGATGTAATCTCAAAGTTGTTTTGATTTACATTTCTCTGATTGCTAGGTATAAAGTTTAAAGATATTTCTAACCCATTTTTATCTCTACTTTTGAGAACATTAGATAAACAAGCCAATTTTTGAATGAGCTATTTGGGTTTGTTTGTTGTATTTTTACTCTGTTTTTTTTTTTTTTTTTTTTTTGAGCTCTTTGTTCTGAATATCAATCCTCTGTTAGGCATTTACCTGGCAAAGACTCTCTCCTTGTCTAGTGATGAGAACAGAAAAATTGGTAGCTGGGTGAGTAGATGTTCTCCACCCTGAAGAGGCATTTACCTCACAAAGACTCTCTCCTTGTCTGTGGGTTTCTTAGCCTGATTAATGTTATCTTTAGCAATCTCAGAACTTTTTAGTTTTATGATGTTTCACTTGTTAATAGTTGACTTTAAGTTTTGGGCAACTGAATTCCTATTCAGAAGTCTTTTCTACACCTGTACCATGCCTTTGCTTTTTTCTAGGAGTTTCAGATTTTGAATTTTAAGTCTTTGATTCATTTGAAGTTAGTTTTGTGGAAGATCATAGATATGGGTTTAATTTCATTCTTAAATAACCTGCTTGAGTTCCAGTTCTGACTTCCTTTTGTGATGAACAGCAATGTGAAAGTATAAGATGAATAAATCTGTTTTCTTCCCCCACCCCCTAAAAAACTTGGTATTCACAATATAGAATCCATCTTTCATAAAATTGTTGTACTTGTTATCATATTTATTAAATCTAATCAGCATCTATGGAGGCATTTATCCTAAGGTATCAGTAAAGGATAAGTTGCTAAGAAAAATATTCTGTTTCTTTTTCTTAAACACACATACATACACACACACACACACACACACACACACACACACACACACACGGAGGCAAAAGATGTCAAAATCTAGAGCTATAATTGTGGGTCCAGATGGTTGAAAATCAGTTTATGTTATGTGTTTTATTTTTTTAGAGATCTTGCCTAAAATTTTGTTCACTTTAAAAAGATGGCATCTTGTAAAATAAGAAAATATATAAATAAGCTACATTACAATTAATAAAATTATATGCAATTAATAGGCCAATTATTATAGTCTATAATATTTTTCAATGTATTATTACTTAATTTTTGAGATTATAATTACATCATTTTTCTCATTCTTCTTCCTCTAAACCCTGCCATATACCATTCTTTCATATTTTTCAAATTAAAGAAATTTTTTTTTTTTTTTTTTTGGTTTTTAGAGACAGGGTTTCTCTGTGTATCCCTGGCTGTCCTGGAACTCACTCTGGAGACCAGGCTAGCCTGGAACTCAGAAACCCACCCGCCTCTGCCTCTCAAGTGCTAGGATTAAAGGCATGCGCCACCACCGCCCAGCTAAAGAATTCTTTTTTAAATTATTTTTTGTTATCTATCTATCTATCTATCTATCTATCTATCTATCTATCATTTATCTATATTCTTAAATGCAACCTGCTCAGTCTGTTGCTTGTTCCTATGCTCTCAGCACTGACCATTTGTTCTTGGATAACAAATTGGTATGCTTTTCCTCGGAGAAGACTCTCCCAACTAAGCATTCCTTAGTTGATTTACATGTTGTATAGGGTTGAGGCCTTGTGTTCTTTCCCTCATTTAGTTTAGTATGTCTATTGTTTTGTCTTTGTTCAGCTTGTGTTTAGGCCATCATATTAGGGAGACTTTATAGGTGTTGTAGCTTCTGACTATACTAAAAATCACAGTCTCATAACAAACTTCTGAACCTCTAGCTCTTAAATATTTATGACCACTCTTGGCTTTAGGTGAGGAAGTTGTTTTGTAGATGTATCCATTGGGACTGGGCTTGACAACTCTGTATTTTGATTGGTTGTGTTTTTCTAGTACGGTTTCTATATTTTGCAAAGACTATAATAGTATTAAAACTTTTATGATGGTTGATGTGTTTGTTTATGAGTATATTGTAGAATGTCTGATTTCTGCTAAGTTTTTATTTCCTTAGATAAGTTTCTAAGTTAATAGTTTCAGATTTAATGTATTCAAAACCAATTTAACATTAGTTCTTAACCTTTCAGATACCTAGTCTTGTGAAAAGACTAACTAGGTTCTTCAGTTCTAACATCTAGTGATGAGAACAGTAAAAGTGGTAGCTGGGTGAGTAGATGTTCTCCACCCTGAAGATGTCTCAGTGGGACAACTGCTCTGTCTTCAGGGTATTTTGTTGGCTCAGCATTAGATTTTAGACTGTCATATGGGGTGACCCTGCTTATTCAAAATGATCTGCATTCCTTGTTTAGGTCTCAGCTCCTGATGACATTTGCAGATTTTACTTGATGGGAATTTAGTGGTTTCACTTCCCCTTGAAACCAGAAGAAACCATATCCTTTCTCTATTGCATGAAGTCCAATTGCTTTCTTTTTTTGCTAAGGATCATAATGTGAAATTCATTGTTGCTTGAAAAATATAATTTTATTGAGATTTCAAAGTGATCACATGTTTTTCTATTTTTTGCAGTATAGCATACATACAGTATATCTTTTATCTTACTGTTATTTTCTTTTTGTCGAGAGAGAGAAAAAAATACACACACACACACACACACACACACACACACACACACACATATATATATATATATATATATATATATATATATAGAGAGAGAGAGAGAGAGAGAGAGAGAGAAGAAAGGGGTGGAGAATATATGAAGTTTGGATGAGTAAAGGATCTAGAAGTTGGGAGAAGGGAAATGCTCAAAATATATTGAATGTATTGTATAAACTTATTTTAAAGAAATGGGATGAAGATGTAACAGGGTAGTCATGAAATCCCTTAGAATTCATAGAGCTTGGGATGCTCTATGAATGGTTTTGCCAACCCAAAGACCCCTGAGACAAAGCAGGTGTCCTTTTGAGCACTAGCCTTACTGAGCTACTTTGAATGTTGTGTTAATAGCCAATGGTTCTGGCTGTTCAAAGTATATGTTAAGACAGCTTTTCAGTGTCTTAAGAAGCAGCCTCTAGACCAGCTCTTAGAGATGAAGTCAGCTGTTCTTCTGATATGGGTGCTGCTATTCTGGGTACCAGGTGAGAGGGTTCAGGGAAGTGTGAAGAACATCTACTGAAGCTCTATTCCATGTCTCTGGGATCTTGATCATTGGAATTACAGCACTTGTAATTTGGTTTTTCTTTTCCCGGGTTCCCTTTTATTTTGTAATACCTCAGAGTGATTTTTGTGACAGTTGTAACATGAGTCACATGTCTCACTCTGAGATTGTTTCAGTATATCTGCAACAGTAGTTTTGTGTCTTTATCATTACAGGTTTCACTAGGAACATTGTACTGACCCAGTCTCCAGATTCCTTGGCTGTGATTTTGGGACCAAAAGTCACCATCTCCTGCAGGACTAGTGAAAGTGTCAATAAATTTGTCATAAATCTTAGGCACTGGTACCAACAGAAAGCAGGACAGTTTCCTAAAATCCTGAGTTATAATCAATTCAGTTGAGAACCAGGGATCCCTGCCAGATTCAGTGGTGATGAGGGTGAATTAAACTTCACTCTCACTGCTAATCCTACAGAAGCTGATGGTGTCACAACCTATTACTGTCAGCAAGGAGTAACATTTCCTCCTACAGTCTTTGATATCTAAGCAAAAACCTCTGAGGGTTGCTACACACTGAGGCTCAATCTCTCAGATGTCTTTGCCCTGAGATACCTCAACTAGAGCTGTGTGCAAGGCTTGTTTGAAAAAAAAAAATGAACTACAAAACAGAAACTTCTTAAGCTCACAAGGGCATTTATTTCCCCTGTACATTGCATCTTATAATTAAATAATTTCCTCACGAAAAACGATGTCCTTGTTACTATTTCTTTTATGTATTTATTTATGTATTTATTTATTCATTTATTCACTTTACATTTCTATCGCAGCCCTCTTCCCTCCTCTAAGTCCCACCTTCTTAGACTACACCCACCTCTCCTCTTATGAGAGAAGTGAAGGCGCCCTATGGGTACCAACCTACCCTGGCACATCAAGTCATAGTAGGACTAAGTGCATTCTCTCCCATTGAGGCAAGACAAGGCAGCCCAGCTATCAGAAAGGAATCCAGATGCAGAGACAGACTCTCTTTCAATTGTTAGATGAACCATATGAAGCTCAAGCCTTGCTACTATTTCTTTAAAAATTTTTATATTTAATATTTTTTAATTAAACAATGATTTAAAATTTAAAAGAAACTTTTAAACAATCATCAGATTCTACTACAAATGCCAATACTCAACAAAACTGGAAAATCTGGATGAAATCGACAATTTTCTAGATACTGGGTATCATTGTTAAATCAGTATCAGATAAACCATATAAATTCATAATCTCTAAAAAAAATAAAAGCAGTCATTAATAGTTTCCCAACCAAAAAAAGCCCAGGACCAGATGGGTTTAGTGTAGAATTCTATCAGACCTTCAAAGAAGACCTAAAACGAACACTCTTCAAACTATTCTACAAATAGCAACAGAGGAACACTACCCAAATTCATTCTATGAAGCCACAATTATGCTCATACCTAAGCTACACGAAGATCCAAAAAAGAAAGAGAACTTCAGACCAATTTCTCTTATTAATATCGATGCAAAAATACTCAATAAAATTCTTGCCAACTGAATCCAAGAACACTTCAAAATGGTCATCCATAATGATCAAGTAGGCTTCATCTTAGGGATGCAAGGATGGTTCAATACATGGAAATCTATTATTGTAGTCCTCTATATAACAAAATTCATGGAAACAACCCATATGATTATTTCATTAGATGCTGAGAAAACATTTGACAAAATTCAACATTCCTTCATGATAAAAGTCTTGGAAAGACCATGAATTCAAGCAGTATACAGCAAACTAGTAGCCAACATAAAACTAAATGGAGAGAAGCTTGAATCAATCCCTCTAAAATCAGGAACTAGACAAAGCTGCCAACTTTATTTCTACCTATCCAATATAGTACTGGAAGTCCTAGCCAAAGCAATTAGACCACAAAGGGAAGTGAAAGGGATACAAACAGTTAAGGAAAAAAGTCAAAATATCACAAATAATATAAAATAACTTAGTGAGAATCTAACCAAGCAAGTGAAAGATCTGTATGGCAAGAACTTCAAGTCTCTGAAGAAAGAAATCAGAAAATCTCAGAAGATGGAAAGATCTCCCATGTTCATAGATTGGTGGGATTAATATAGTAAAAATAGCCATCTTTCTGAAAACAATCTACAGATTCAATGCAAGCATCATCAAAATTCCAAATCAATTCTTCATATAGATAGAAAGAGCAATTTGCAAATTCATTTGAAATAACAAAAAAAAAAAAAAAAAAAAAAACAGGACAGTGAGAACTATTCTCAACAATAAAAGAACTTCTGGGGAAATCACCATCCCTGACCTCAAGCTGTACTAAAGAGCAATAGTGATAAAAACTACATGGTATTGGTACAGAGACAGGCAGGAAAATCAATTGAATAGAATAAGACCCAGAAATGAATGCACACACCTATGATCACTTGATCTTTGCTAATAAAGCTAAAACCATTCAGTGGAAAAAAGACTGCATTATCAAGAAATAGTGCTGGTTCAACTGGAGGTCAGCATGTAGAAGGATGTAAATCAATCCATTCTTATCTCCTTATACAAACCTCAAGTCCAAGTGGATAAAGGACCTTCATATAAAACCAGATACACTGAAACTAATAGAAGAGAAGGTGGGAAAGAACCTCGAATACTTGGGCACAGGGGGAAAGTTCCTGAAAAGAACACCAATGGCTTATGCTCTAAGATCAAGAATTGACAAATGGGACCTCATAAAATTGCAAAGATTATGTAAGGCAAAGGACATTGTTAATAGGACAAAATGGCAACCAATAGATTGGGAAAAGATTTTTACCAATACCACATCCGATAGAGAGCTAATATCCAATATATGTAATGAACTCAAGAAATTAGGCTCCAGACAACCAAATAACCATATTAAAAATGGGGTACAGAGCTCAACAAAGTATTCTCAACTGAGGGAACTCAAATGGTTGAGAAACAACTAAAGAAATGTTCAACATCCTTAGTCATCAGGGAAATGCAAAATCTAAACATCCCTGAGATTTCACCTCACACCAGTCAGAATGACTTAGATCAAAAATTCACAGAATAGCAGATGCTGGTGAGGATGTGGAAAAAGAGAAACACTCTTCCATTGTTGGTGGGATTGCAAGCTGGTACAACCACTCTGGAAATTAGTCTGGTGGTTCCTCAGAAAATTGGACATAAAATTACCCAAGGACCCTGCTTTATCACTCCTGGGCATATACCCAAAAAATGCCCCAACAAATAACAAAGACATATGCTCCACTATGTTCATAGCAGCCTTATTTATAATAGCCAGAAGCTGGAAAGAACCCAGATGCCCTTCAACAGAGGAGTGGATACAAAAAAATGTGATATATTTACACAATGAATTATTACTCAGCTATTAAAAACAATGAATTTTTGAAATTCTTAGGTAAATGTGACTAGAAAATATCATCCTGTGTGAGGTAACGCAAAGAACACACATGGTATGCTCTTACTGATAATTGGATATTTGCCTGAAAGCTCATAATACCAAAGATACAACTGACAGACCACATGCAGCTCATGAAGAAAGAAGATCAAAGTGTGGGTGCTTTGGTCCTTCTTAGAAGGAGTAACAAAATACTTGTGGGAGCAAATATGGAGACAAAATGTGGAACAGAATTTGAAGGAGGGCCAGTCTGGAGACTGTTCCCCCTGAGTATCAACCCCATGTGCAGTCACGAAATGTAGATGCTGATGTGGATGCCAGGAATTGCATGCTGACAGGAGCCTGATATAGCTGTCTCCTTAGAGGTCTGCCAGAGCCTGACATATACAGATGTGGATGCTTACAGCTAACCATTGAAGTTATCATGGGGTTACCAACTGAGGAGTAAGAGAGAAGACTGAAGGAGCTGAGAGGGTTTGTGGTCCCATGATGGAGCAACAATACCAAACAACCATAGCTCCCAGGGTCTAAACCACCAGCCTGCAGCACATAGGGAGGGACCCATGAATTCAGCTGTATTTGTAGGGGATGATTCCCTTGTCAGGCATAGGTGGGAGAGGTTGATTTTCAAAACAATATAAAATTTTATCATGTACTTTGACAATCTTCAAAATTGCCTCTTGTTTCTTCTATCTGTCACCACTTTCCCTCTAACACACTTTCTTTTCCTAGTCCTCCACCTACTTTTATGTGACATACATATCTGCCCACTGATGTGTGTGCGTGCACACACACACATGCACACACACCCGCACACACACATACACATGCACACACAGGGTTTTATGAATCTATAAAAATATAGGATACAAAAATAAGAGAAAACATGAGGTTTGAGTTCTTAAACAATATATCTGATCTATGGTTCCTATTCCTAGGCCACATCTGCCTCTCTTGTCTTCTCATCTACTTTCCCAGTGTGGAAACTCTGATAACTCATTCTAACCTACAGGACATTAGTGGTAAATATGATTTTGTATCATTAGAATCAAGTTTTGTTTTTTGTCTTATAATAATAGTGTTTGATATTTGTTGAGGGAAATACTTTATACTTCAAAGAAAACAATATGTTAACTAATCTCAAACATGTATTAATTAAAAATTATTTTTAAAATTATTTTCTTCTTGTTATTTGTTTTTGAGAGAAGGAATCATGACCTGTTAAACTGGTAAGTGGATTTTGATCTCACAAAATTCAACCTACCTCTTCCTAAGCACTGTGATCAGGTATGGGACATAATACCCAGCCTTGAGCACCATATAGAAAGCCAGAGATAGAACAGGATTACAAATAGTTGTTTGAGAACTCCAAATATCCCTAATTTCTCCGCAAAAGAATGATTTTGTTTTCTGTCTTTTTATGATGGTTTGTTCTCATTGTGCTGCTACTGTACATAATGGTTTTGTCTTCACTGTCTCCCCTCAAAGACTATGGGCTCTTTCACAATGCAGTCCATTCTAGATTATCTCCTAGGCCTCATAAAGGAGATAAATATAAGCAATTAATAACTGTCTTAAAAATTGTTACTATTTATTAAAGAGGATAAAGGGCTATCAAATGAGGCTTCTAATGTTGTCTGTTGCTTTTTCTGTAATATGATGAGAAAATAAAAATTACTATAGTAGCTTGCAAAGACAATTACCACAGGGTTATTACAATCATGGGTCCAGGAGGTGGCTAAAAATCAATTTGCTCTAGGCCATATTCACACTACACTTCTGATTGTGCTGTGAGTTTCAAAAGGTCATTGTTCTAAATTTAGGTTTAAAGATGTTCACAATGGTTTTTAGTGTTTTCTTTTCTTTTATTGGATATTTTCTTTATTTACATTTTTGTCCTGTGGGGGTTTGAAGGCATAGTGTAGGGGAATACTACTGCAGGAAGGCAGGAGTGGGTGGGTGCTTTGGGGCGCACCCTCATAAAGGCAGGGGGAGCGGGATGGGATAGTAGGTTGCTGGAGGCAAAACCTAGAGAGGGAACTACATTTGAAATGTAATTTCAAGGTCAATAATCAAAAATTAGAGCTGAAAAAATAAAAAGTTTCTGTAACACAAAGGGCATTATCAATAGGCCAAAATAGCAATGAACAATTTGGGAAAAAATCTTTACCAGTCCTAAATCTGGTAGAGGGCTAATATCCTATATATACAAAGCAGTCTAGAAGTTAGACTATAGAGAACCAAACAACCCTAATAAAAAAAAAGGGGGTACTGAGCTAAACAACAAATTCTCAATTGATGAAACTCAAATGGCTGTGAAGCACCTAAAGAAAGTTTCAACATTATTAGTCATCAATGACATGCAAATTAAAACATCTCTGAGATTCCACATCATACCATCAGAATGGCTAAATCAGGTGACACTAGAATCAGGGACTAAACTAGGCTGCCCACTTTCTCCCTATCTATTCACTATAGTCCTTGAAGTCTTAGCCAGAGCAATTAGATAACAAAAGGTGATCAAAGGGATATAAATTGGAAAGGAAGACATCAAAATATCACTATTTGCAGATGATATGATAATATACTTAAGTGGCCCCAAAACTTCCACCAGAGAACTCTTAACCCTGATAACTACAGCAATTTTGCCATATATAAAATCAATTCAAACAAATCAGTAGCCTTCCTCTACTCAATATGTAAATAGGCTGAGAAAGAAATTAGGGAAATGACACCCTTCACAATAGTCACAAATACTATAAAATACCAAGGGGTGACTCCAAGCAGGTGAAAGATCTGTATGACAAGAATTTCAAGTCTCTGAAAAAAGAAAATGAAGATTTCAGAAGATGGAAAGATCTCCCATGCTCATGGATTGGCAGGATTAATACAGTAAAAATGGCCATCTTTCCAAAAACAATCTACTGATTCAATACAGTCTCCATAAAAATTTTAGCTCAATTCTTCACATAGTTAGAAAGAAAAATTTGCAAATTTATTTGGAATAACAAAATCCCAGTATAGAGAAAACTATTCTCAACAATAAAAGAACTTCTTGGGGGAAATCACCATCCCTCATATCAAGCTGTACTACAGAGAAGAAGTGATACAGACTGAATGGTATTGGTATAGAAATTGGCAAGAAGACCAATGGAATAGAATTGAAGACTCAGAAATGAACCTGCATACCTAATGTCACTTGATTTTTGACTGAGAAGCTAAAACCATCCAGTGTAAAAAGACAGCATTTTCTACAAATGGTGCTGGTTGAACTGGAAGTCAGCATGCAGAAAAATTGAAATGGATTTATCATTATCTCCTTGTACAAATCTCAAGTCCAAGTGGAACAAGGACCTCCATATAAAACCAGATTCTTTGAAACTAATAGAAGAGAAAGTGGGGAAGAGCCTTGAACACATGGGCACAGGGGAAAAGTTTCTGAACAGGACACCAATGGCTTATGCTCTAAGATCAAGACTTGACAAATGGGACCTCATAAAATTGCAAAGCTTATGTAAAAGAAGTCAATTGGACAAAATTGTAACCAACACATTGGAAAAATATCTTTACCAATCCTACATTGACAGAGGGCTAATAGCCAATATATACAAAGAACTCAAGAAATTAGATGCCAGAAAATCAAACAACCCTATCAAATAATAGGGTATAGAAATCAACAAATAATTTTCAGCTGAGGATTATCAAATGGCTGAGAAGCACCTAAAGAAATGTTTAACATCCTTAGCCATCAGGGAAATGCAAATTAAAACAACCATGAGATTCTATCTCACACCAGTCAGAATGGCTAAGTCTAAAACTCAGATGACAGCAGATGCTGGTGAGGATGTGGAGAAAGAGGAATACTCCTACATTGTTGGTGGGATCCTAAGCTGGTACAACCACTCTGGTAGTTCCTCAGAAATTTGAACATAGTATTACCTGTGGATCCAGCAATACCACTCCTGGGCATATACCCAAAAGATGCTCTAAGATATAACAAGAACACATGCTCCACTATGTTCATAGCAGCCTTATTTATAATAGCCAGAAGCTGGAAAGATCCTAGATGTCCTTCAACAGAGGAGTGGATACAGAAAATGTGCTACATTTACACAATGGAGTACTACTCAGCTTTTAAAATCAATGAATTCACGCAATTCTTAGGCAAATGGATCTAGAAAATATCATCCTGCATTAGGTAACCCAACCACAAAGGAACACACATGGTATGCACTCACTGATAAAATCTCATAATACCTAAGACATAACTTACAGACCACAAGAAGCCCAAGAAAATGAAAGACCAAAAGTGTGGGTGCTTCAGTCCTTCATAGAAGGAGTGACAAAATACTCACAGGAGCAAATATGGGAACATGTGTGGGACAGAAACTGGAGGAACCACCCAGAGTCTGCCACTCCTGGAGATCCCTCCCTGATGCAATCACCACATGCAATCACTGTTGTAGATTTCTGGAATGCTGTTAGGAGCCTTATATACTTTTCCTAAGAGGCACTGCCATAGGCTGACATATACAGAGGTAGATACTCACAGATAACCATCAAACTAATCACAGGTTCCCCAGTGGAAGAGTTAGAGAGAAGACTGAAGGAGCTGAAGGGGCTTACAGCCCCATTGGGAGAGTGACAATACCAACCAATCAGAGTTCCCAGGGTCTAAACTGCTAGGCTTGGAACACATATGGAGGGACCCATGTCTTCAGCTGTGTATGTAGAGGAGCCTGGACTTCTCAAGTATCAGTGGAAGAGGAGAGCCTTGGTTTCTTTAAGGCTAGATGCCCCAGTAAGGGGAATTCGAGGGTGGGGAGGTTGGAGTGGGTGGTTGGGTACACCCTCATAGAAATAGGAGGATAGAGGATTGGTTAAGGGTTTTCTGAGTGGGGAAACTGGGAGAGGGAATAACATCTGAAATGTAGAAAAATAAAGTATCCAATAAAATAAAAGAGAAAACAAAAGAGAAAAACAAGCAAACAAACAAGAAGTCCAGATAATGGCAGTGGTATTGCAGTCGAATGTTTGACACATTTTGGAAACAATTTAACATTATCTATATTACTGGGATTCCTTATAATTGTCAAGGACAAGAGACTGTGAAAGGGGGCCATGGAACTTAAACAATATCTTTATAAAATAAAAAAGGGGAGATATATCCCCATACATCACACCTTTATTTGAATCACATTCTTTTATTTTTATTTTAAATTAAAAAAAATTATATGCTAAGGAACTTTCTGCTGAATGTTCATGGCACTCTACAACTAGGCATACTTATGCATAGGTGAAAGGGAAAGATCCACTTACTGGCATAATGCATGATCCTGATCAGATATGGGAAAGAGGGCATGTTTGTGTGTTTTTTTTTTTTTTTTCTGCAGAATGCTGAAGGAGCATGGTGGTCACCAAAGTGACAGGTGAGACATGCTGATGTCAGGACAAAGAATGATACTGTCCTGTGAGCTTGCTGAGTGCCCTTACAATGGTGACTAGGAAGTCGTATTGACATATGTTTCTGACCTAACATTGCTTACCTAGACCCCTGATAGTACATGGTGCCTTGCCTCAAGGTTTTAGACCTTGTAGAACAGAGAATCAAAAAGAGAAGTTGTAAGGACTCTTGTATTTTTCTTAAATGTGACCAGGTATTCAGATTCAACCATGGACTAGTCTAGAAATCAATCCAATATTGGAAATAACAGTCTTCATTTGGAAGTCTGGTTCTGGACATTTTCTGAGACATAAGGACATTAGTTACAGTTCTCTATGATGTTATATTAGCAAGAGATAAAGTTGGTGCAGGTTTTGGATTTCAAAGAAGTGTTAGCACATGTTAAGGCTCTTTTAATTGTTTTGTTTCTTCTACAGTGTTTAACATAAGTTGCATTGATTGTACACCTTCAAATTGTGTTTTGAAATCTGGCACGTCTATCAACCAGCTTTTGTTTCAGTGCCCTGAGTATCACAAAACATGGTTATTCTAAAAATAGCTTGCAAGTACTAAAAGAAATGAGTCAAGTTTTTAGCAGAAGCAAGAGGGTAGTGAGTGGGCTTGGTTATTTGTGGTATAAACCTTTAATTACATTATTTGCTAGGACCACTGCTTCTGCAATTGCTTTGACACAAGAAGTTCAGACAGCTACTTTTGTTAATCATTCAGCAAAAAATGTTACTAATGTGTTGACTATACAAGAGGATTTAGATAGGCATTTGGAAGAACTGGTTGATGATCTTTATCCTACTCAAATTATTGGAAGGATGTTCGGAATCTAAGGGTAAGGAGTCATCTCTAGTGTCATGCCAAATACCACTGGATTCATGTTAGTTCTAAAATTTACAGTGGTAGTCAGTATAAATAAAAAAGTTTAAAAACACTTGAAGTGTATTTAGCCTAATTCTAACACATCTCTGGATGTTTTAACTTGACATAGTGAGCTTATGAATTTCAAGAATGCTGCTCTGTTTAGTGTTGATTCAGTAGATACTGCTGATAAAATTACCCATGGCCTGAGGTCAGTATTTCTATTTTGGTCAAGCTCCAAGAATGGCATATAAAGCTTGATCATGCTAGCCCTTTTTGTCCTGGGAATACTTTTATTCCTGCCCATCATGTTAAAGCTTTAACAACATCAACCTGTTGGCAGCAAAAGTACATGGCCTGAACCTGAAAATGAACCCCCAGACAGAGTTATTAAACTAACAGGCTGGCAAGCCAAGGGCAGGTAAGATTATACACAGAGCCTTACTAACCTTAGACAGAAGTGCATTGCTTTTGATAATGCATATTTCATGACAGGTAAGGAAGGCATTCTTGGCAGAATGACCTAAGACAGGCTCAGTGTTGTTAATGAAATAAAAAGGGGGCAGAGGTGGAGAATCTTTGGGGCTGCTTGGCAAGAATCTGATATTGGCCAAGGTCAAGGAAGTGGGCTGTTTGGAAGATATATGACATTGGCCATGGAGAAGGAAGTAGGCTACAAGCAGAATTCTGACATTTGGCCAGAACAAAGAAGTAATATCAGGAAGGAATCTAAATCTTAGGCCAGAACAAAGCAAGTATTTCAGGCAGGAATCTAAATATTAGGCTAGAACAAAGAAGTAATTTTAGGCAATAATATAAATTTAAGGCTAGAACAAGGAAGTAGGCTTCAAACATGAAAATGAGTTTGGGATAGGACAGGGAAGTTAGCTTAGATATTTTGGTCATCCTGATAAGCCCTTAGAAACAGTGACCATGGGAGTGTTTATGGAATTTTGTTCATTGCCTTGCTTGTTCTTTGACTATTTGTATTTATTGTCTTGCTTTTTTGAATATTTGCATCTGTTGTATTGCTAGTCTCTCAACCTACAACTGATCTAAATACTTGCATCTAATTGAAATGGTATAAAAGCAAAAAGGAGGAGGCAGAATGAGATAGGGTTTCTTGGGAGGAAAATGTGGAAAGGGGATAACATCTGAAATGTAAATAAATAAAATATCAAATAAAAAAACTCAGGTGACAGAAGATGCTGGTGAGGATGTGGAGAAAGAGAAACACTCCTCCATTTTTTTGTGGCACTGCAAGCTTGTATAACCACCCTGAAAATTAGTGTGGTGGTTCCTTAGAAAATTGGACATAATATTACCTGAGGACCCATCTATACCATTTCTGGGCATATACCCAAAAGATGCTCCAATATATAATAAGGACACATGCTCCACTATGTTTATAGTAGCCTTATTTATAATTGCCAGAAGCTGGAAACAACCCAGATGTCCTTCACAGAAGGATGGTTACAGAAAATATGGTACATTTACAAAATTGAATACTACTCAGCTATTAAAAACAATGACTTCATGTAATTCTTAAGCAAATATATGGAACTAGAAAATATCATCCTAAGTAAACCAGCCACAAATTACTTCACATGGTACTTACTGATAAGTAGATATTAGGTTAAAAACTTTGAATAATCACACTACAACTCAACATCCATATGAAACTCAAGAAGAAAGAAAATCAAAGTATGGATTCTTCAGTCAGTTTTAGAAAGGGGAACAAAGTACGTAAGGGCAGGTAGTGCAAGGGACTTTGGAGGAAAGGCAGAGGAGGAGAAAAGTGGAGGCAAGCTCTGGCATGGGAGGAGATTGAGATGATATACAGAAGATCAGGAAATTGTAGCAATGAGGAGTAGGGAACTGGGGCAGCCACCAGAAAGTCTCAGAAGCCAGGAAATCAAGAGCTTCCCAGGACCTAATAGGGAATATGTTAGCTGAAATACCCAACTAAGGGGAGGGAGAACCTGTAGAAACCATATCCAGAGGTTAGGCAAGGCCCCCGTTTGGGAGATGGGGCAACCCACTCACCTCCAATTTTTTTAACCCAGAATTTCTCCTGTTTAAAGGAAATATTGGGACAAATTGTGAAACAGAGCCTAAAGGAAAGGCCATTCAGAGACTGCCTCACCTGGGGATCCATCCCATAAACATACACCAAACCTAGACACTATTGCAGATGGCAAGAAGTGATTGCTGATAGGATCCTGATATAGCTTGCTCCTGACAGGCTACATCAGAACCTGACAAATACAGAGGCAGATTCTCACAGCCAACCATCGGACTGAGCATGGGGTCCTCAATGGAGAAGCTCTTTTTGTGTCTACTTGGTTGATCTCAGCCCTAAGTTTGATCATTTCCTGCGGTCTACCCCTCTTCGGTGTGTTAGCTTCTTTTTGTTCTAGAGCTTTCATGTGTGCTGTCAGGTTCTTAGTGTGTGCTCTCTCCAGATTTTTTTGTAGGCACTTAGAGGTATGAGTTTTCCATTTAATACAGTTTTCAATATGTCCTATAAGTTTTGATATGTTGTGTCTTCAATTTCATTAAATTCTAAATAGTCTTTAATTTCCTTTTAAAAATTTCTTCCTTGACCAAGTTATCATTGAGTAGGACATTGTTTAGTTTCCATGTGTATGCGGGCTTTCTGTTGTTTGTGTTGTTATTAAAAATCAGTCTTAATTCGTGGTGATCTGATAGAATGCATGGGATTATTTAAGACTTCTTGTATCTGTTGAGGCCTGTTTTGTGAGCAATTTTATGGTCAATTTTGGAGAAGATGCCATGTGGTCCTTAGAAGAAGGTATGTTCTTTTGTTTTAGGATGGAATGTTCTATAGTTATCTGTTAAAACCATTTGGTTCATATCTTCTATTAATTTCATCGTGTCTCTGTTTATTTAGAAGTTTCCATGATCTGTTCATTGCTGAGAGTGGGATCTTGAGGTCCCCCACTCTTATTGTGTGAGAGGCAATGTGTTCTTTGAGCTTTAGTAAAGTTTCTTATATGAACGTGGGTGACCTTGCATTTGGAGCATAGATATACAAAATTGAGAGTTCATCTTGGTAGGTTTTTCTTTTAGCGAGTGTAGAGTATTCTTTCTTATTTTTTTGATAATATTTGGTTGAAAGTCAATTTTATTCAATATTAGAATGGCTACTCCAGCTTATTTCTTGGGACCATTTGCTTGAAAAATTGTTTTCCAGTGTTTTCCTCTGAGGTAGTGTCTGTCTTTGTCACTAAGGTACGTTTCTTGTATGCAGCTAAATGCTACATCCTGTTTACCTATCCAGTCTGTTAGTTTATGTCTTTTTATTGGTGAATTGAGACCACTGATGTTGAGAGATATTAAGGAATAATGATTTTTCCTTCCTGTTATTGTTTGTGGTTAGAGGTGGGGTTATGTTTGTGTGGCAACAAAGCCAGAAGAAGATAGCTATATGAACATCTTTGTTGGAAAAGGGTTACTTTCTTACCTTTTCTAGGTTGTAGTTTCCCTCCTTGTGTTGGAGTTTTCCATACATTATTCTTTCTAGGGCTGGGTTTGTGGGAAGATACTGTGTAAATTTGGTTTTGTCATGGAGTATCTTGGTTTCTCCATCTATGGTCATTGAGAGTTTTGCTGGTTATAGTAGCCTGGGCTAGCATTTGTGTTCTCTTAGAGTCTGTATGAAATCTGCCCAGGATCTTCTGGCTTTTTTAGTCTCTGGTGAGAAGTCTGATGTAATTCTGATAGATCTGCCTTAATATGTTATTTGACCCTTTCCCCTTAGTGCTTTTAACATTCTTTCTTTGTTTTGTGCATTTTTTGATTATTATGTGACAGGGAAAATTTCTGTTTTGGTCTAGTCTATTTGAAATTCTGTAGGCTTCTTTCATTTTCCTGGCCATCTCTTTCTTTAGGTTAGTTAAATTTTCTTCTATAACTTTGTTGAAGATATTTAATTGTCCTTTAAGTTGGGAATCTTTCTTCTCTTCTATACCTATTATTCTTAGGTTTCATGTTCTCATTTTGTGCTGGATTTCCTGGATGTTTTGAGTTAGGAAAATTTTGCATTTTGCATTTTCTTTGACAGTTGTGTCAATGTTTTTTATTGCATCTTCTGGGCCTGAGATTCTCTCTTTTAGCTCTTGTATTTTGTTGATGATGTTTGCATCTATGACTCCTGATTGTTTTCCTAGGTTTTCTATCTCCAGGGGATTCTCCCTTTGTGAATTCTTTATTGTTTCTCCTTCTATTTTTAGCTCCAGAATGGTTTTATTCAATTTCTTCAACTGCTCCTTTATGTTTTCTTGTAATTCTTTAAGGGATTTTTTTTTTGTGTTTTCTCTTTTAGCACTTTTACCTGTTTAACTGTATTCACCTGTATTTTTTTCTGTCCATTTTAAAGTTCTATATCATCACTATAAGAAGTGATTTTAAATCTGAGTCTTGCTTTTCTGGTGTGGTGAGGCATCCAGGACTTGTTATGGTGGGTGAATTGAGTTCTGATAATACCAAGTCACCTTTGTTTATGCTGCTTACTTTCTTACCCTCACCTTTAAACATCTGGTTATCTCTAGTGCTATCTGCCCTCCCTGTCTCATATTGGAGTCTGTCTTTCCTGTTATTTTGTTGTGTCAGAACTTCTCAGAGTCTAGCTGTTTCTGTGATCCTAATATCCTGGGTTTCAGAGCTCCTGTGATTCAGGCTGCCTCCTGAATCCTGTAATCCTATGATCCTGGTGGTGTTAGAGCTCCTGGGAGTCCAGCTTCCTCTGTGTGTTGTGGAATTGGTTGCAGAGCTAGCACCCAAGATCTGCTTAGGGCACTGGTTCTGATCAACAAGAATCTATGACAATGCATCAGGATATGGAGTCTTTCTGGAAGTAAACCAGCTAGGAGTCAACTGCTCTGGTTATAGAGGAAGAGTCTATCTTTCTCTGTGTGTTTTGTGAATGGTTGCAGAGCTAGCACCCAAGGTCTGCTCAAAGCACTGGTTCAGATCAAAAGAAATCCATGCTAATGGGTCAGGATATGGAGTCTTTATGGAAGTAAACCAGCTAGCAGTCAACTGCTCTGTGTGCAGTGTATCTTCAACTGCTCGGAGTGAAGAAGATTTTCTGGGATACATCAGAATATGGTGTTTTCCTGGACGTATATAAGCTAGAAATCTGCCCCAGCAGAAAAGACAAATTGGAGGGTGCAGAAGAGGAGTGGCATTTAGGAAGGTGGGGGTTTGGTGGGTGATGTGTCCCTAGTGCACTGTAGATCTCCTAGCTGCAGCTCTGGGATTTTGGGTTGTGTAGGAGGGTTTTTACCAATTTCTCTGAGTGCAGTAGTTTGTCTAGGAGGGTCAGAATATGGTGTCTTCTGAGGAACAGACCAGCTCACAACTCTTTTCATTTACAATAGAGGAATGACCATGCACTCCTCACATGGAACCTCTGAACATATATTCTTTTGAAATGATGAGTTCACATGGCCAGCCACAAAATCACTTGGGATACAATGGAAATAGTGAGTGAAGGCAGTGAAAGGGTTAAAAATTTTCAAAAACTCCTAGCAGTCTGAGCAGAACCAAGAGTGCAGGTCAGCTTGGTCGTGAGTTCTGTGTTTCAGAGATTGGGATAGCTGCTTTCTTGCTGTTGTTATTGCTGCTCTGGATTCCAGAGAAAAGAGTCCCACATTCAGAGCAACCACTGTGGACATCACTGTTTTCCATGATTTTGTGTTCTGATCATTGAAATTATGGCATTTTAGTGGTGTCAAGTTTCTCTTTTATATTATGGTCTCCCAGAGTGTAGCTCATAATTACTGTTATAGATTCCACCTATATGATTCTTTTACACTGGGAGGGGGTGCTTTCAGTATATCTGTGACAAAAAGGTGTGCTTATCATTTCAGGTTCAAATGGAGATATTGTGGTGACCCAGTTTTCTGCTTTTTTGCCTGTGCCTCTAGGGCAGAGAGCCACCATCTCCTACAGGGTCAGCTAAAGTGTCACTATATTTACTTTTAATCATATAACCTAGTATCAACAAAAACCAGGACAGCAATATAAACTTTTCATCTATTTAGCATTCAATCTAGCATCTGGGGTTCTTGATAGGTTCAGTTGCAATGATTTGGCACAGACTTTATTCATTCTAACTAGCCATCTTGTGAAGGCTGCTGCTGCTGCAGTTTATTACTGTCAACACAGTAGGGAGTTGCCTTTCACGGTGGTCCAGGGCTAAACAAAAATTTGTCTAGCAGCTCACTGAACCTCAGTCTCTGAGCTGTATCTTTCCCCAGGCATCTCATTCATGTGATTTTATACGTCTTGCTTCCCAAAAGGGTGAAGCTGTGAAACAGTAATTTCTTAAAATGGTATGTGTGTTTGTCTCACCATGTGTACTTTGTAATTTTTCAATTTGTTTCTTCATTAAAATTCTTCTTGTTGTCTTGCAAACACAAGTGGGCATTCCTTAATATCACATTTCTTCTTTATTTGCTTGAGGTTTCTATAATCCCTTTTTACCAGATTACACAGGGAAGCCTAAACCTTCTTTACTGCTTAGCTTCTGATCTCATCTCTGTGTCCATCATGGATACTCACTAGTGGTCTTAGACTCATTAGCTCATCTTTTCTCCCCATGAAATACTCACATCTTTCTCTACAGTATCTTTCACAATGTGGCCACATTCTCCTCTTGCTTTCTTTACTTTTTGCTGTCTTCTCATTTAGGATAAATAGAGTCCCACTCTATATCCCAAGCTGATCTGTGAATCACTATCTAGTTCCCAGTCATCTTGAACTTCCAGCTTACTGGTCCTTTCCCCTTACTTCATGATTACACATCAGCATAACCATCTCTGTAGGAAGCCGTGGTCAGCGGTTATACATTCGCCATTCCAAGATGGTGCAGACATCGTGTCCTCTCCACTAGTAAACAATTAACTGCGCAGCTGCAAAGGCAGAAAGCACGCCAAAGTCACTGGCCAATCCCGAGGCGTAATATTGGGTGATGAGTGAACAGCCAATTAGAAGTGAATACGTCACTTTAGGGTGTATTTAAGCTGTGCCTCTTCCTGTCTTTGGCCCTTCCGTGGTCTTTTACATTTGCTGTTACAAGTAAAGCCTCGCTGTGGTGATACCCGAATTCCCTCTCTCGTGTCTCTCTTCCATGGGTGAAAGGGGACACGGGAGGCGCGCGCAACACCTCTCCTCTTCATTTTTTTATTTTTTCCACCATTGCATATACATGCACTCTAGAGACTAAAGGCTGTACAGCCATGATCATGTGAGGCTTATTTCCTAGCCACAGTGCACTTCTTCATGAGCTTTCTTTGTGCAACTGTATGTTCTCTATATGGAGTGGGAAAGCTTAACAGTGATCCTGAGCAAGTTTTCCCAGATACACATCTCTGAGATTTTCAAGCTTACAGTCCTGGCTCAGGATATTGAATCTGTATTGTATTAGTTTTCTTTTGCTGCACAATAAGTTAATACAAATGTAGTGACTTACATTTAGAATACCTTTAATCTAGGTGGAGTTTGTGTAGGTTCTATCCTCAGAGTCTTTCAGGCTACATTCAAGGCTGCATTCTCATCGAGCTATGCAAAGAATCTCCTTCTAAGTCCAGTAAGGATATTCCACAACTTCATTTTTTAAAATTTTGAAATATGGTTTCACTAAGCTTCCCACGATGACTTTGACTTTGTAAATGTCCTGACTCAACAGCTCATGTGCCAGGATTAAAAGCCTCATACACCCTATTCAATTTTTTTCATAGTTACTGATGTGAAGTGTAGTAAGGAAATCATGAATGGTATAGAAGATTTCAAGAATACTATTTATCATTCTGGCCAGGAGAATTTGACTGAACTCTGTCCCCAAACACAACAAAAGAATAATTGTATTCAAATGCACACTCTATTCTGAAAGAAATCTATATAGTGAGTTCTAGAACAAAATTTGACACATATATGTGATTTCTCTTTTTACTTTGGCAGAATAATATTCCTTGCACACACACACTGTATTAATAAATAAATAATAATAAATAAATAATAAATAATAAATAAGTAATTAATAAAACTATATTACTTTTATTACCCACTCAACTGTTGATAGCCAGTAGGTATATTTAAATTCTTATTATTGTAAATAGTGCAGCAATAAACATGGGCATGGGTGTATATGCTGTATATGCATTCAATTATGACATTTATTTGTTCAGAAATGTACCTCATACAGGCATAGCTGAATCACATAATAGTTGCCTGACTTCTTTAAAACATCTCATAGTGTAGCCCTTAGTTTTTGTATCAGGTTGCAATTCTTCAACAGCACATACTGTTCACTTTTTCTGTATAGTCATCCCATCATTTCTACTCATTTTCATAATTTTATTTTTATTAATAATTTAAGTGAAGTGATTTTTATGTTTTTACTTTGTTTTCTATTTCATTGCCAAAAACATGAGAAATCTACAAGTCATATAATCATACAAGTCATTCATCTAGAAGTCACTATCAATCTTCAGAAGACAGGTTATTGATACCTTGAGCCTTTTATTAAAACTTTATGATTTCCACTCATTTAAAAGAGTTTGGATAATGTTATTTTTTTCTTCTCTGTATTGTCACACTGAGGATGGAGTAGCTGACAGCACATTAAGGTTTTGCTTCAATGAAACTGTATTTCCCATGGGGTATAAAACTCAGTTGTAAGTTCTTGATCTATTATTTTTCCCCTACACCTGGCAGCTGCAGATTTCCATTTCAGATTTCCATTCATTCTTCTGGCTCTCTAGCCTTCTCTCATGTCTCTCCCCACACCTGATTCCCAATCTTCCCCATTCCCCTCCACATACCCTATCCCAAACCCTTTCCTCCCTCTACATCCTATGGCCATTTTATTCCTCCTTCTAAATGAGATTCAAGTATCCTTGCTTAGGCTGTTCTTCTTGTGTAACTTCTTTGGTTCTGTGGGGTTTATCATGGGTTTCTTATATGTTATGACCAATATCCACTTACCAGTGAGTACATGAGAGGCATGTTCTTTTGAGTCTGAGATACATCACTTAGCATGATATTTTCTAGTTCCATCTATTTGCCTGAAAATTTCAAAATGTCTTTATTTTTAATAACTGAATATTATTCCATTGTGTAAATGTGTAGCTGCCTGCAGCCATGAATCAACTGGGTTCACCTGATAGGGTGGCTGAGAATGAAAGTGAATGGAGGGTGAGAGGAGATGAAGCCAAGACAAAGTTCTCTGATCAAGGCTCAAAGCTTTAATGTTTAGCTCTCAATTTAAAGGGAAAGGCTCAACCCAAAACCCCTCCTGGTTTCATATCAAGATGGGTAGGATAATCCATAATTCATTCTAGGTCAAGGCCGGAGATATCTCAAGGCAAGCCCAGGGGCAGTTCTGCTTCTGTGTTCTGTGCAGCCAAGGTGAGTAACTCCACCTAGATCCTATCACTTGGTCTGTTGTGGTAAACAAGGTCTCTCAGGCCCACTCAAGGCTGGGGCAGGGTACATAAATGAACCACATTTTCTATATTCATTCTTTGAGTGATACCTGGGCTGATTCCAGTTTCTGGCTATTACATATAAAGCTGCTATGAACACAGTGGAGCACATGGTCTTGGTGTATGGTGAAAGATCTTTTGGGCATATGCCCAGGAAGGGTATATCTGGGTCTTCAGTTAGAACTATTTCCAATTTTCTGAGAAATGGTCAGATTGATTTCCAGAGTGATTGTACAAGTTTTCAATTCTACCAGCAATGGATGAGTGTTCCCCATTCTCCACACCTTATCCAGAATGTGCTTTCCCTTGAGTTTTTAATCTTAGCCATTCTGAGGGTTGTAACATGGAATCTCAGAGTTGTTTGGTTTTCATTTTGCTATGACTAAGGTTGCAGAACATTTCTTTAAGTGTTTCTTGGGCATTAGAGATTCCTCTGTTGAGTTGGGATATTTGGGTTTTGTTGAGTTCTTTATATGTTTTGTGTATTAAATCTCTACCAGATGTAGGGTGGGTAAAGATCTTTTCCCATTCTGTAGGATCTCATTTTGAACTACTGATGGTGTCTTTTGCCTTACAGAAGCTTTTCAGTTTCAGGAGGTCCCATTCATAATTGATGTTAGTGCCTGAGCTATGGTTGTTCTGTTCAAGAAGTTGTTTCCTGTACCAATGAAGTCAAGACCATTCTTCACTCCACTTTCTCTTCTACTAAATTTAGTGTATCTGCTTTTATGTTGAGGTGCTTGATCCAATTGGGCTTGAGTTTTGTGTAGGGTGGTAGATATGGATATATTTTCATTCTTCTACATGTACACATCCAGTTACACCAGTACCAGTTTTTGATGAGCCTCTCCCTTTTCCATTGTATAGTTTTGGTTTCTTTGTTAAAAATCAAGTGTCTGTACGTGTATGTGTTAATTTCTGTGTTTTTGATTTGATTCCAGTGATCAAACCATCTGTTTCTATACCAATACCTTTCCATTTTTATTACTATTGCTCTGTAGTATAGCTTGAAGTAAGGGATGGTGCTACCTCCAGAAGTTCTTTTATTGTAGAGGATAGTTTTAGCTAACCTTGTTTTTTGTTTGTGTATATGAAGTGTATATTGTTTTTTCAAAGTTTGTAAAAAAAAAATTGCATTGGATATTTAATAGAAATTGCATTGGGACTGTAGATTTTTGGGGGGAGGTGGGTATTTTTACTATGTATTTCTACTGATTCATGAACATGGGAGATCTTTCCATCTTCTGATATCTTCTTCAATTTCTTTCTTCAAAGACTTGAAATTCTTGCTGAAACAGGTCTTTCCTTTGCTTGGTTAGAGTTATACCAAGATATTTTGTATTATTTGTGCCTATTATGGAGGATGTAGTCTCTGTAACTCCTTTCTCAGCCTGTTTACCATTTGCAGGAAAGGAAACACTGATTCCTTCTAGTTATTTTTGTATCTAGCCTCTTTGCTGAAGGTGTAGAAGGTCTCCGGTAGAAAATCTAAGATCTCTTATGTATATTACCATATCATCTGCAAAAAGTGATACTTCGACTTTTTCCTTCCCAATATGTATCCCCTTGAATTCCTTTAGTCATCTTATTGCTGGAGGTAGAATTTTAAGAACTATATTAAAGTCATGTAGAGAGAATGGGTGGCCTTGTATTGTCTCTGATTTTAGTGGATTGTTTTACATTTCTCACCATTTAATCTGATGTTGGCTATTTTCTTGCTGTATATTGTGTTTATTGTGTTTAGGTATATGCCTTTTATCACTGATCCCTCCAAGTCTCTTAACATTAAGAGGTGTCATGGTACCAGCCTCAAAGTTTCAAAAGCACATTCCAAGTCTAGAGACTCTTTGTGATGCCTGCAGACCCAGTTGTAAAACACTGTGCTGCTTTCCCAGTACTGTGTCTGCTTGCATGCTGCAATGCTCAGTGCCACAAGGACATGGACTAAATCTTTGAAATTATAAAGAAGCCCCAAGTAAATAGTTTTCTTTAGAAAAGTTGCCATGGTTATGGTGTCTCTTTACAGCAATAGACCCTTGAGTAAGACATCCTCTTTACACTGGTATGCATTTGTTTAGGAACATTTCTAGCACAGGAGTCCCAGAATCATATGATTGTTCCATGTTTTCTTGAGGACCCTCCACAGTGGCAGCACCAGTTTCCAGTTCCTTCAGCAACATATACTGCTTGTTCTTCCTGTACAGTCTTGCCTTTATTTATAGTCATTATCTTTATTTCATTTTTATTCATTATTCAGGAAAAAGTATTTTTTGTCTTTGCTTTGGATTCTATATGATTGTCAAAAATGAGAAGAATTTGTAATCCATAAAAGATCATCTAGAAGTCATCAACCATTTTCAGAAGAACACAGGTTATTGATACCCTGAAACTTTAATTACAATATGAATTTATTTAAAAGAGAATTGGATAATGTTTCTTCTTCTGCTTCTGTTTTGTAGACTCACATTATCCAACTTAAAATACAACCCAATATTTGCATTCAACAAAAGGCCATCTAAGATTTCCTCACTGCATTTTACCCTTTGTATGTGACAATCATCACCAGAGCACAGGTCACATTTTTAAAGGTAATTTAAGTTATTTCTTAGTTTAGGCAAAATACAATGCTGAAGTATATTACAGTTCAGCAATATAACTTTGAAAACTTTGAACCTGTATTTATTATTTTGTCACTTTGAATGTGATTATTTATAGTGTAAGTTGATTTTCAAAATACTTTTTAAAATTTTAATTAATGAATGAATTAATTTTTTGGATATTTTATTTACATTTCAGATGCCATCCCGTTTCCCCATCCCCCCGAAAACCCCTATCCCATGCCCCCTTTTCCTTTTTGCATTTATACACTTTTTAAAAATGTTAATCAAAGGCTTTATAAGTTTGGTAATGCTCAATCAGAAGTGTAACCCAATACCCAACCTAGATATATCAACTATCTTTGACTGGTGGAGACATGTGAACATCTGCACCAATATCCCCCTCTTCTTTCTCTCTCTTTCTCTCTCATCACCTAGCTTCTCCTCTTTTCTTCTCATCCTCTCCTAACTCCTTCTCTTCCTCTCAGTACTCCTTCCCCCTTAGCTCCTCCTACATATCACCCTTCCTGTTAAGATAAAAACTTTTCTCTCAAAATGCAATTAGAGCATACTTATTCCTAATTGTACCAGTGAGGTACAAGATAGTCCTAATACCCAGTCCATCATTTTGTTGACAAACCAGAACCTCTGTCATCTCTCCTAACTAAAACACTTAGTTCTGAACCTGGCTTTTTCCTTGGCTTTAGAATGAATGTCAGCTGAATACACAGCCTTGGTGTATCTACTCATCAAGCTAACTGAGCAGACCTGCTCAAACCTCCAAAGTCCTGGAATTCCATCTGGAGGCAGTGAAGACACAGAGTCAGTGGCTTATCAATTTACTCTTCCCCCCCACCCCTCTTCGAATTGATTTTTACTTATTAGCTTTACATTGCTCTCACTGCCCCCTCCTGGTCATCCTATCCCACAATCCTCCCCCTTCTCCTCTGGGAGGGTGTGGGCCTCACTAGGTATCCCCTTTCTCAGCCCCTGGCACTTCAATTCTCTAAGACACTAGGCTGCATCTCTCATACAAGGCAGCGCAGCTAGTAGAACACATCCCAAGGACAGAAACAGCTTTTGGGATAGACCCCACTCCAGTTGTTCAGGACCCATATAAAGACTAAGCTGTACATATGCTACATATGATCATGGAGACTTAGGTATAGCCTGTGAATGTTCTTTGGTTGGTAGTTCAGACCCTGAGAGCTCCAAGGGTTCAGGTTAGTTTACTCTGTTCATTTTTCTGTGGAGTACTTATCCCCTTAGGGATCCACAGTCTTTCCTCCTATTCTTCTGTAAGAATCCCCAAGATCCATGCACTGTCTTGCTGTGGATGTCTGTATCTGTCTAAGTCAGCGTCTCCAAAGACAACATGCTCCTTTCTATAAGCATAAGAAAATACCATTAATAGTGTTAGGTATTGATGCTTGCCCATGGGATGGGTCTTCATTAGGGCTAGTTATTGTTTGGCCATTCTGTCAGTTTCTGTTACCTCTCCAGTGCCTGTATTACTTGTAAACATGATAAATTTTGGGTTGAAAATTTTGTAGGTAATGTGTTTCAATAGAGAATCTCTGTCGACATTTTTGCCTGGCTACAGGAGGTAGCCTCTTCAGGTTCCATATCCCCAATGTAGTAAGACACAGCTAAAGTCACTCCATTTTTTTCAATAATATACAGACACAAGATTGTTTTCGAAACACAATCTTTTTAGATAGCTCTGACCATTGCGCAATTCACTCTGAAGAGCAACATAGACTTTTACTCACAGAGATTCACCCACCTCTGCCTCCTAAGTTTGAAAAGACATTTTAATTGTTAATGTTTGTGTCATGAAATCTTTGAACGTGTATGTATGTATGTATGTTTTTATGTATGTATGTATATATGTATGTTTGCATGTATGTATGTATGAGGCTCATCTTTTCCCAATTGCAAGTGCCTGTGGGAGCATCATAATTACCTAGTCTTTATCACCCATGACTGTGTAAAAAGGAGAGAGGGTTTCAATCAGCTCTAAATTCAACCAGAGCCTATTTTCCAGCTATACCCAGAAGAACCACCTTGTCTGGCACCCGCAGAAACCAGGGCAGCCTCCTAAACTTCTGACATCCTAGGCATCCACATAGGCATCTGGAGTTTCTGTTCAGTTCACTGGCAGTCAATCTGGGACAGATTTTATTCTCACCATCAGCAGTGTCCATGTTGAAGACCTGCTGTGTGCAACATTATAACTCTCTTCCCATAGTGTTTCATTCTCCAACAAAATCTCTCTTAGTATGACCAATTGACTGCCATGGTCACTTCCATTATCTGCCTGGTAGCCATGTGCCTGGTACTTTGATAAGCAAAGTTTTCAGACTCTATAACGGAATTAATAAGCACAATGCCTCCAGGATGCATGGAACTAAATATCGTTAAGCTCTCTGTGTAAATTGCTATTTTTTTCTGTAACTTTTTCCCACACAGATTCTGGCTGGAACAGAATCATACTTCTAGAATTTAGATATCCAACATACGACTCCATGGCCTAAAGGTAAGATGTTGGCATCCTACAATTCCATATCAGGGCTTTAAGGATTTTAAAATCAGTTAATTGGTTGATTGTTAAAAATCAATTGATTGATTAATTAAATAATTAATTTTATGTGCTCTAGTGTTTTCCTATATGTATGTCTTGCACCTTTTGAAAACAGTGCCCAAACAAACATGCTTTAGATTTCAACCTGTCAGCCAGTGACTGAAGCAGCAGCTTTTCCGTCTGTACACAGCCTGGGAATCAAACACTCTCCTTTCTGTCTCCTAATCAGTGACACCTGCCATATTCAACTAAACTTGTGAGTCCTGGAGATAATCCTGGGGCTAAGGTGTCTTTGAATTATTTTTGAGAGGTAGTTCTTTGAGTCAAGATTAAGTAATTATTTTTTGGTACTTTTGAATATCTTCTTAGTATGATTTTAAAGGTGACTTGACATGAAATATTCTCATTTTTATGTCTGTGTCCATTGCAGAAGTAATTGTTTGGGAACAATTTAAGAATGTTCACTTCATGTTAACCATTGATATTCTTCATAAAGACAATCTTTCAAATCAAATAATGACCTTATTTTTCTTTATTGAATTTCTGACATTAACTTTGAGTAAATATTACCTAATAATAAAATTTAGTATTGTCTCAGTTATTTTGTAAAATAATAAATATACTTAGAGTAATCATGGTAAATTTTGTCATATCAAACTACATGCATTTGGCAGCAATGTATACTTCAAGTTGACACTGAATAACAATGAAACTGAAGTAAATTTACCTGTCAAAATCCCATAGTCTTCATGGATTTGGGAAATGGACAGAACACACGGGCAGCAGCTGAGCCTCATAGGGCACTAACATACCAACTCTGCTCCTTATCTCCTGTCTTTGCTGAAAGAGTCAAGTGTATTGATATATACTCATAATACATAGTGTTGTGTTTCATAAAAACAATTTCTTTTAAGATAATTATATAAAAAACACATTTATACCCCATCTGGATGAGCTTTTATGTCATCTTCACCCAAGCTAGAATCATCTGAGTGGGGTGTACCTCAACTGAAAAAATTTATAGATATGACTGGGCTGTGGGCAGACCTGTAGGGACTTTTCTTAATTCCCTCTTTTCAGGGGGAGGATGCAGTCTGTTGTTGGTGGGGACAGGCTTTGTTATTAAACCTGAGTTCTACAACAAAGCACACTGAGCAAGTCATCAGAGGGAATCCAGTAAGCAGTACTCCTCCATGGTTTCTGGTCAGCTCCCTTCTCTGAGTTCCTGCTCTGACTTCCCTCAGTGATATACTGTTACCTGGAAGGGTAAGAAGAATATATTCTTCCATCTTTGGTTATGATATTTCATCATTGCCAGAGTAATTCTAACTAAGACACATCCCTTACCCTCCTCTTTCTGTTCCATGTTTTGTTTCTCACAAGTTTTCTTCCCTCTCCTAGTTTACCTTATATACGCTCACTACAATTGTGTTTATATTTATATAATGATGCCTAAAAATCCAAGATTTATGAATGAGATGGCTCATGTAATAGTTTTATTTCTAAGTCATTTGTTCATCACCTACTTCTTCCTCATGTGTCACATATCACTCTGAACTCTCTGTATCTGCTCTTAAATGTGGAGACCCAGAAACATCACACTATACTAAATATGTATGATTTTGTGTTGATAGTCTGTACCTTCTAGGATTTTGTCTCATATTTATGACTAAATGTAATATGTATAAAAGGGAAATCTATGGCCCCATGTGAACAATATGCTAACTAATGCCAATGTATTCCTTAAAAACAAATTGACCAACTTGGTTTGGAGTCTATGGATACAGTAGGACATTACAACATTGTAGAACATTTACTATGGTTTATGTCTTGTGTATATCTTCCTACAGGTATAATAACCCCTGGTGGATTATCCTTTTTATTTGTTTTTTTTTCTATTGGTGTGACAAACACTAGGAACAAGACAACTTATTAAGAAAAGGTTCATTTGGAATTTCAGAGGGTTAGTCTATATGAAAGTAGAAAGAAGGCAGCAGGTGGAAGACTTTCTAGCTGGAGCAGAAGCTCAGTTATCATCTCAACCTCACGAATGTATGTATGCATGTATATGTCTGTCTGTATGTATTTATATGCCTGTATGTATGTGTACCATGTGTACCATGTGTGTGCTTAACTAAAATCCTAAATCGCTGAGAATCATGTGAATGCTTGGAATGAATCAAATCTGAATCTTTTATAAGAGAAGCAAGTTCTCTTAACTACTGAGTTGAGTCTCCACCCCAAACCTTTCTTTTAAAAATATTTCTGTTTTTTCATTTTCTCCATTCCTTCTCTCCTTTCCACCTAACTCTTACCTCCCTGATTCAATATTTTTTCTACTCTTCTGCATTCTCTTCTTTCTTTCTTTTCTCTTTTCTCCTTTCCCCCTTTCCCTTCTTTCTTTTCTTTCTTCTTTTGCACTTCCCTGTTTATTTTATTGTTGTTGCACAGGATTTATTTTTTCCTCAGTATTAAATTAAATGTATTTGTACTATTATTTCTGTAAAACTCATCTGTTGAGTCTGGAGAGATGGCTCATTGGTTAAAAACACTGACTGCCCTTTCTGAAGTCCTAAATTTAATTACCAGATATCATATAATGGCAAAAAAAACATCTGAAATAGGATCCAATGTCCTTTTCTAGTGTGTCTGAAGATAGCGACAGGGTATTCATCATACACATACACACACACACACACACACATATATATACACATTTTTTGTACAATTGTATACAAACATATATAAAATCCTAAAACAACCCAAACGCCACCTATTGATTTTTAATGGAAGTCTTTCATGAGAGCATCTAGATAGTTGTGGTTTGAGAGCTTTAAGTTGGTCCTTGAGCTTCTATGTTGACTTCCATTCCAGTGATTACTTCCTGGTTTTGGTAGTACTTTTGGCTGTTGATTTGTCCTGAGTACTCTCATACACCTGTGTCCAGGCAAATTATATTCTTGTTTGATGATTACGTTGCATAGGTCCCTAGAGGGCAACCCAGCTGCCAGGATTTATAAAGCAGGCTTTTGCAGTGAGATCTGAATTGCATCCAGCCAGCATGGGCATCAAGATGGAGTCACAGACTCAGGTCTTCATATTCCTACTGCTCTGGTTGTCTGGTGAGACATTTAAAAGTATTATAATATCTTAAAAGAATTCATTTGTAGAGAAATAGGTATTTCCTATAGGAAGTCAATAGCAAGCAGACAATGCCAATAGAAAGGACATTTTAGATTATAGCATTTGTATCATAAAGTCTTTGTGTGTACATATGTATACTTACAATCTTTTTCTGATTGTAGGTGCTGATGGAGACATTGTGATGACTCAGTCTCCGAAATCCATGTCTACATCAATAGGAGACAGGATCTCCCTGACCTGTAAGGCCAGTCAGAATGTGGGTGGTTATGTAGCCTGGTACCAACAGAAACCAGGGCAGTCGCCTAAACTTCTGATCTATGGGGCATCCAACCGGTACACTGGGGTCCCTGATCGCTTCACAGGCAGTGGATCTGGGACAGATTTCACTTTTACCATCAGCAGTGTGCAGGCTGAAGACCCAGCCATTTATTACTGTCAGCAGTATAACTACTATTCTCCCACAGTGCTTCAGCCTCCTACAAAAACCTCCTATGAGATTTTAACCAGCTGCCTGTACCACACATCCCCAAACCTACACACTTCCCCTTCTGCCTGCAGCTGCTATGCCTAACTTTTTCAAAGTTTGGTAGAAAGTTAATGAACAGATGCCTTGACTTGAAGGGTCTTATATTAAAATGAAGTAAAGACATTTGTGTCTTTTTTAATTCTCATGTTTAGATACTGTGAATTGAACATGACAAATTTATTATGCTATACTTTGGAGTGAAAAACTGTACTGTGAGTCTCCATGGGCTAAATCAAGAGCCTGTCAGGCTATATTTCCACTGGAGGATGCAGAAGAGAACTTGGGTTTTGCTTAGCTCAGCTCTGAGACGTCTCCCTCACTTTTGGACTCCTGGCAATATCCGTCCACTTCTACTTCTGGTTAAGATTCTTATTCACACATCTAATGTTGACTTTCAAAACAATATAAAATTATATCCTGCATTTTGATAATCTTCATTCCTCCTGTTTTTTCTTTTCATCATCACCTTTTTTCCAACCAACAAACTTCCAATCCCTAGTCTTCCACCTATTTCCACGTGACATACACATGTGCCCACTCACATGCACACCCACCACCCCAAGGACGCACACAGTTTTTTATCAGTCTATAAAAAATAGGAGGAAAAAATCAGAGAAAACATGAGGTTTAATTTCTTTTTTCATGTCTTTTTAAAATATTTTTTGGATATTATATTTACATTTCAGATTTTATCCTCTTACCCCCATTCCACCCACCACCCAGGAACCTCCTATCCCATCCCCCTCCTCATGCTTCTATGAGGATGTGCCCCCACCTAGCCCCCACTCCTACCTCCCCACCCTCTAATTCTCCCCCCCACTCAGTGTCCAGCCTTCATGGGACCAAGGATCTCCTCTCCCACCTATGCCTGACAAGGCTATCCTCCTCTACATGTACAGATGGAGTCATGTGCTCCCAGGCTGGTGGTTTAGACCCTGGGGAGCTCTGGTTTGTTGGGATTGTTGCTCTCCTCATGGGGCCACAAATCCTTTCTGCACTTTCAGTCTTCTCTCTAACTTCTCCATTGGTAAACCCTTGATCAGATCAGTGGTTAAGATTGAGTGTCTGCCTCTGAATGTGTCAGACTCTGGCAGATCTCTAAGGAGACAGCTATATCAGGCTCTTGTCAACATGAACTTCCTGCCATCCACTTCATTGCCTACCTTTGGTGACTGTACATGGGATGGATACCCAGGTGAAATGGTCTCCAGATGGCCCCTCCTTCAGTTTCTGTCCCACACTTTGTCTCCATATTTGTTCCCTTGAGTATTTTTGTTATTCCTTCTAAGTAGGACCGAGGCATCCAGACTTGGTCTTCCTTCTTCATGAGATTCATGTGGTCCGTGAGTTGAGCCTTGGCTATTCCAAGGTTTTGGGCTAATATCTGCTTATCAGTGAGTAAATACCATATGTGTTCTTTAGTGATTGGGTTATCTCACTCAGGATGATATTATCTAGTTCCATCCATTTACCTAAAAATTTCTCGAATTCATTATTATTTTTTCCTCTTTTATTATTATTAAACCATAATTTCTACTTTCTAACACAGGGATTACAAACAGAAAATGCAGGATGTGGGGAAGGGAGCATAGGTGTTCAGGGGAAGTACAGATATCTTTCAGAACACAGTATCATCTGGGTAAAAGTTCAGGGGACAGGTTACTATGGCTCTACCTATGATTCACTTGTCCTTATCTAAGTTGGCACTATCCACCAAGGCTGTCTATTTACAAGGTCTATGACTACTCACGCTGGTAAATTTCCACAAAACTGCCTGTTTATAATAGCTTATAGCCGTCTGTTTCAGTGTTTTTCTGAAGAGACACAAGACTTTGTATTAGCAGGCATGTATGTCAGGCCTATTGCTGATTTTAGGCTTATGGCTGATTTTAGGCCTTCAGTGAATAAGCAGGGCTGCCCCTGACATCTCTTCCCTTCTCCAAGTATAGAAGGGTTGTGGTGATTCTAATCTTGCCAAGGCGGGGATAGAGGCCTGTCCTCCAGTAATTAAAGGGACCTTGTAATGATGGCGCTGCTCCTCCTGTTGTTATCCAGTGAGGCATGAAGGCCATACCCATCCTGATGTCTTTTTTTTCTGGAGAGAGGATACTTTTGACATCAGCCCCTATGCAGTCATGCTTGTCCCTCAGGGAACCCAGAAAGATATTTTTAACTTTTATTTATATTCCCTTGCAGTGCTTAGCCTCACAGCCTAAGCAAGAATTCAGATCACCAGTCAGAGGGGGTTCTGGGTGGCCCCTCTCTGCTTGGTATAGGGGCAGAAGTCCCCTCTTTTAGGTTGGGTGGAGATGGGATTTGGGAACACCCTGCGATAGAGTAACAACCTCATCTTGAGTCCCATGGTCCTCCATAGATAATTTATGACAATGTATCTGAATAGATTTTGCTATCAGACTAAATATTTGTTATTTCACAAAGTTAGTCAGCCTATTTAAGGCCCAGGAACCAAAAGAAATAAGCAAAAATAACCCAATTAATGAGCCCAAGATGGAAGGAAGTAGGGTTGACAATTACAGAGAGGTTGAAAACCAATTCTTGTACCAGCTCTCATCTTTCTCTTTCTCACTCTCTCTTTTCTCAAGACATTCTCTGGCCTTTTTTATGCTCTCTTTAGTCATCCCTGTTTTGTCTATGTAAAAGCAACATTATTCTTTAAGGACTTTACACAGTCTAGAGTTGTACACAGCCTTTTCTATTTTAAAAGAGAAAATCAAGTCCAATAAAGTCCTTTGCAATTTTTGGAGATCACTTCAGACAGAGAAATGAGGGATTTCTTCAGATTAGTGATGTCAATCTCTAGCTGTTTGATGTTCTTGTCAAAGGCCCATCAAAGTTCTGAGTAGTATAAATCTGGAGGCCATTATCAGGATTAGAACTCCTAACAGCAGACATCACATCACGGGTGCTTCATTTTTACCTGGAAAGGAAAAAGAAGGGAATTTGCAGGGAGATTTCTATTCCCTGTATGTCAATTGTTATTCATCTTATTTATAATTGGGCCTGCTTTTGTGGGGGGTATCTCTTTATTTCATTAATCTTTTTTGTGGCCATTTAGCTGTACCTTCTGTGGTATCAAACAGCTATATCAATCCTCAGCCCCATATGAGAACTGGGTCCTGGCCATTCCATTTAAGGGTAAGAGAGTCCTTGCACGTAGCTGTGGAATAGTTTTTATTGGTCTCAGCGATGCCAGAGCCAGTCAGTGTTGGGTTTGGATGAGCTTTCAGTTTTAGAAAGTTAAAAGTGAACAAGGCATAATGGAGAGTATTTGTGGAAGACTAATTCTGGGGATACAGTTTTCCCTCTTTTCAGAGTTCTTGTAAAATCAGGGCAGAAATGTCACCAGCCGCTCTTTCCACCCTCAGAGAGTCATGAAGTCAATATTTAAAGAAATATAAATCTTTATTAATAATCTCTTTTATCAAAGGACTATTATGCAACACCCAACAATTAATCAATCTATATAATATATGGATTAATGATAGCTTCTTTTATTTTTTGTAAAATTACTCCTCTTTTGTCAATTAATTGTTGAGGAAATTTAAGATTTGCACCTCCCTCAAGAATATTAAATGGAGACATAAATTATTTTGTGAAGAGCTTAAAATAAGGTAGTAGCCAATAAGCATCTCCTGGAAACTTTTGAAAATCATTTGAAATAAGTAAACTATATTTTTTTGGCCATGCCCATTATCTGTTTCCTTTTTAAGTTGGATATTTTACTTATTTATCTTTCACTGTTATATCTTCTTCCGGTTTTCCCCAAAACCTCTCATCCCATACCTCCTCTTCCAAATTTTATGAAGGTGTGCTCCCACCATCCTCCCAATCCTGCCTCCCTGCTCTCACATTCACCAACACTAGGGATCGAAATTTTCGGGGACCATGGCCCTCCACTTCCACTGAAGCCTAACAAGGCCACCCTCAATTACCTATACAGGTGGAGCCATCAGTCCCTCCCTTTGTATTCTCAGGCTGGAGGTTTAGACAATGGGAGCTCTGGTAGAGTATTTTGATACTCCTTCTAAAAAAGAACAAAGCACCACACTTTGGTCTTATTTCTTCCTCTTGAGTTTCATGTGGTCTATGCATTGTGGCTTAGGTATTATGAGCTTTTGGGCTAATATCCAATTATTAGTGAATGCATACCTTGTATGGTCTTTTGTGATTGGGTTAACTCACTCACGATGATATTCTCAAGCTCCATCCATTTGCCTAACAATTTCATGAACTCATTATTTTTAAGAGCTGTGTAATGCTCCATTGTGTAATTGTACCACATTTTTTGTATCCATTCCTCTGTTGAAGGACATCTGGGATCTTTCCAGCTTCTGCCTATTAAATTAAGGCTGCTATGAACATAGTGGAGCATATGTCCTTGTTATATGTAGGAGTATCTTCTGGGTATATGCCCAGGAGTGGTATAGCTGGGTCCTCAGGTAGTGCTATGTTCAATTTTTCTGAGGAACCACCAGACTGACTTTCAGAGTTGTAACAGCTTGCAAACCCACCAACAATGGAGGAGTGTTCTTCTTTCTCCAGATCCTCGCCAGCATCTACTATCACCTGAATTTTTGATCTTAGCTATTCTGATTGGTGTCAGGTGGTATCTCAGTGTTGTTTTGATTTGCATTTCCCTAATGACTAAGGATGTTGATCATTTCTTAAGGTGCTTATTGGCCATTCGAATTTTCTCTGTTGAGAATTCTTTGTGTAATTATACTCCATTTTAATGGGGTTATTTTATTGTCTGGCATCTAATTTCTTGAGTTCTTTGTATATATTTTATATTAGCCCTCTATCAGATGTAGGATTGGTAATGATCTGTTCCCAATCTGTTGGTTGCTGTTTTGTCTTATTTGCCTTACAGAAGCTTTGCAATTTGATGAGGTCCCATTTGTCAATTCTTGATCTTAGAGCATAAGCCATTGGTGTTCTGTTCAGGAACTCATTCCCCCCCCCCTCCCATGCCTTGGTCTTCGAGTGTCTTCCACACATTCTCTTCTATTAGTTTCATTGTATCTGGTTTTATGTGAAGGTCCTTTATCCACTTGTACTTGAGCTTTGTACAAGGAGATAAGAATGGATTAATTTGCATTCTTCTACATGCTGGCCTCCAGTTGAGCCAGCACCATTTGCTGAAAATGCTGACCTTTATCCACTGGATGGTTTTAGCTCCTTTGTCAAAGATGAAGTGACCATAGGTGTGTGGGTTCATTTCTGGATCTTCAATTCTATTCCACTGATCTGCTTGCCTGTCTCTGTACCAATACCATGCATGTAGTACAGTTGAGATCAGGAATGGTGATTCCCCCAGTAGTTCTTTTGTCATTGAGAATAGTTCTCGCTATCCTGGGTTTTTTGTTGTTCCAAATGAATTTGCAAATTGCTCTTTCTATCTCTATGAAGAATTGATTTGAAATTTTGATGGGGATTGTGTTGAATCTGTAGATTGCTTTTGGCAAGATGGCCATTTTTACTAAGTTAATCCTGCCAATCCAGGAGCATGGGAGATCATATTATCTTCTGAGATCTTCTTTGATTTCTTTCTTAAGAGACTTGAATTTCGTGTCATACAGATCTTTCAATTGCTTGGTTAGATTCACTCCAAGGTATTTTAAATTATTTGTGGCTATTGTGAAGGGTGTTATTTCCCTAATTTCTTTTTCAGCCTGTTTATCCTTTGAATAGACGAAGGCTACTGATTTGTTTGAGTTGATTTTATATCCTGCCACTTGTTAAAGTTGTTTATCAGGTTTAGAAGGTCTCTGTTGGAAGTTTTAGGGTCACTAATGTATACTATTATATCATCTGCAAATAGTGAAATTTTGACTTCTTCCTTCCCTATTTGTATCCCTTTTACTTCCTTTTGTTGTCCAACTTCTCTAGCTAGAACTTCCAGCACTATACTAAATAGGTAAGGTGAGAGCAGGCAGCCGTGTCTAGTCCCTGATCTTAGTGGGATTGCTTCAAGTTTCTCTCCATTTAGTTTGATGTTGGCTGCTGGTTTGCTGTATATTGCTTTTACTATGTGTAGGTATGGACCTTGAAATCCTGATCTTTCCAAGACTTTTAACATGAAGGGATGTTGAATTTTGTCAAATTCTTTCTCAGCATCTAGTGAGATGACCATGTGGTTTTTTTCTTTGAGTTTATTTATGTAGTGGAATACATTGATGGATTTCCAAATATTGAACCATCCCTGCCTTTCTGGGATATAGCCTACTTGATCATGATGGATGATTGCTTTAATGTGTTTTGGATTTGGTTTGTGAGAACTTTATTGAGTATTTTTGCATCAATATTCATAAGAGAGATTGGTCTGTAGTTCTCTTTCTTTGTTGGGTCTTTTTGTGGTTTGGGTATGAGCATATTGGTAGCTTCCTAGAACAAATTGCATAGTGTTCCTTCTGTTTCTATTCAATGAAATAGCTTCAAGAGAATTGGTATTAGGTCTTCTTTGAAGGTCTGATAGATTTCTGCACTAAAACCATATGGTCCTGGCCTTTTTTGGTGGGGAGACTTTTAATGGTTCTATTTCTTTAGGGTTTATAGGACTGTTTAGATGGTTTATCTGCTCCTGATTTAATTTTGATACCTGGTACCTGTCTAGAAAATTGTCCATTTCTTCTAGATTTTCCAATTTTGTTGAGTATAGGCCTTAGTATTAGGATCTGATGATTTTTTTAAATTTCCTCAATTTCTGTTGTTATGTCTTCTTTTTCAGTTCTGATTTTATGCATTTGGATACTGTCTCTGTGCCCTTTGTTTAGTCTGGCTAAGGGTTTATGTATCTTGTTGATTTTCTCAAAGAACCAGCTCCTGGTTTTGTTGATATTTTGTATCGTTCTTTTTGTTTCTACTTGGTTGATTTCAACTCTGAGTTTGATTATTCCCTGCCATTTACTCCTCTTAGATGTGTTTGCTTCTTTTTGTTCTAAGGATTTCAGGTGTGCTGTCAAGTTGTTAATGTATGCTCTCTCTGTTTTCCTTTTGTAGGTACTTAGAGCTATGAGTCTTCCTCTTAGTACTGCTTTCATGGAGTCCCACAAATTTTGGTATGATGTGTCCTCCTTTTCATTAAATTCTAAAAAGTCTTTAATTTCTTTCTTTATTTCTTCCTTGATCGAGTCACCCTTAAGTGGAGCGTTGTTCAGTTTCCATGTGTATGTGGGCTTTCCATTGTTTTTGTCATTATTAAAGACCAGCCTTAGTCCATGGTGGTCTGATAGGGTGCAAGAAATTATTTCAATCTTTTTGTATCTGTTGAGGCCTCTTTTGTGACCAATTATATGGTCTATTTTGGAGAAGGTACCATGAGGTGCTCAGAAAAAGGTATATTTTTTGTTTTAGGGTGAAATATTTTATAGATATCAGTTAAATACATTTGGTTCATAACTTCTGTTAGTTTCATTGTGTCTTTATTTAGTTTCTGTTTCCATGATTTGTCCATTGCTGAGAGTGGGGTGTTGAAGTTTCCCATTATTATTGTGTGAGGTGTGATGTATGCTTTGAATTTTAGCAAAGTTTCTTTTATGTATGTGGGTACCCTTGAATTTTGGGCATAGATGTTCAGAATTGAGACTTCATCTTGGTACATTTTTCCTTTGATGAGTATAAAGTGTCCTTCCTTATCTTTTTTGATTAGGTTTGGTTGAAAATAAACTTTATTTGATATTAGAATTGCTACTCCAGCTTGTTTCTTGGGACCATTTGCTTGGAAGATTGTTTTTCATCCTTTTACTCTGAGGTAGTGTCTGTCTTTTTCAGAGAAGTGTGTTTACTCCCCAAGCTCAGGGAATAGGGGCACTGACTCTTCTTTAACTTCTTCAAGCTGATTAAGGGCATTGAGATTTTAGAAGAGGGGTGGGGGGAAGAGTAAGTTGATAAGCCTCTGATGCTGTGTCTTCACTGAATCCAGATGGAATTCCAGGACATCAGAGGTTTGGGCAGGTCTGCTCAGTATGCTTGATGAGTAGATACACCAAGGCTGTGTATTCTGCAATATACAATTCTCAGAAAAAGTTTTAGTATCAAGAAAAAAAAACTTTCCCACCCCCAGGGGGCTGACATTTTTTTTTAAAGATGTTGGTTCTGAAGACTTTTTTTTTCACTTGTTAAAATTGGTTGTAGTATTTGCGTTTCAGATTTTATCCCCTTAGCCTACTTCCTCCCACCACCCAGAAACCTCCTATCCCATCCCAGTCCTCATGCTTCTATGAGGCAGTGACCACACCTACCCCCTCACTATCCCCTCCCCGCCCTCACATCCCCCCCCACTGTGTGTTCATTCTTTTTTTATGGGACCAAGAAACTCCTCTCCCACCTATGTCCAACAAGGCCATCCTCCCCTACATATACCTCTGGAGTCTTGGGTCCCTCCCTATGTGTTCCCAGGCTGGTGGTTTAGACCCTGGGGGGCTCTGGTTGTTTGGTATTGTTGCTTTCCACCTGGGGTCAATAAGCCTTTCTGCTCCTTCAGTCCTCTCACTAAGTTCTCCATTGGGAAACCCCTGATCATATCAGTGGTTAATTGTGAACATCGTCCTCTGAGTGTGTTAGTCTTTGGCTGACCTCTAAGGAGACAGCTATATCATGTTCCTCACATTATGCACTTCCAGCCATCCACAACAGTGTTTAGATTAGGTGGCTGTACATGGGGTGAATACCCAGGTGGAATGGTCTCCTGATGTCCCCTCCTTCAGATTCTGTCCCATGTTTTGTTTCCCTATTTGTTCCCTTGAGCATTTTTGTTTCTCGTTCTAAGTAGAACTGAGGCATCCCCTCTTGTTCTTCCTTCTTCATGAGCTTCATGTAGTCTGTGGGTTGAGTCTTCACTAATCCAATCTTTTGGGCTAACATCTGTGGAGATATGTTTGTGTAACTATCTTCTTTTGGGGTTTTGGGAAGATTACTTTCTTGCTTTTTCTAGGTTGTAATTTCCCTTCTTGTGTTGGAGTTTTCCACCAATTATTCTTTGAAGTGCTGGATTTGTGTTGAGATACTGTGTAAATTTGGATTTGTCATGGAATATTCTGGTTTCTCCATCAATAATGATTGAGAGTTTTCCTGGGTATAGTAGTCTGGGATGGCATTTGTGTTCTCTTAGGGTCTGTATGATATCAGTCCAGGATCTTCTGGCTTTTATGGTCTCTGGTGAGAAGTCTGGTGTAATTCTTATAGGTCTGCCTTTATATGTTACTTTGCCTTTTTCCTTTACTGCTTTTAGTATTTTTTCTTTGTTTTGTACATTTGATGTTTTGACTATTATATGGCGGGAAGTATTTCTTTTCTGGTCTAAACTATTTGGAGTTCTGTAAGCTTCTTGTATATTTATGGACATCTCTTTCTTTAGGTTAGGGAAGTTTTCCTCTATAATTTTGTTGAGGATATTTACTGGTCCTTTAAGTTGGGTGTCTTCCCCCTCATCTATTCCTATTATCCTTAGGTTTGGCCTTCTCATTGTGTCTTGGATTTCTTGTATATTTTGGGTTAGTAGCTTTTTGTATTTTGCACTTTCTTTGACAGTTGTGTCAATGTTTTCTATGGTATCTTCTGCACATGAGATTCTCTCTTCCATCTCTTGTATTCTGTTGGTGATACTTGTGTCTATGACTCCTGACCTTTTTTTTAGGTTTTCTATCTCCAGGGTATTATCCCTTTGTGATTTCTTTATTGTTTCTACTTCCATTTTTAGATCCTGCATGGTTCTGTTTAATTCCTTTTCCCGTTTGGTTGCATTTTCTTGCAATTCCTTGAGGGATTTTTGTATTTCCTCTTTAAGGGTTTCTATCTGTCTACCAGTGCTCTCCTTAAGTTCTTTGAGAGTGTTATTTATGTCTTTCTTAAAGCCCTCTATCATCATCATGAGAAGTGATTTTAATTCTGATTCCTGCTTTTCTGGTGTGATGGGGTGTTCAGGGCTTGCTCTGATGGGGGAGCTGGGTTCTGATGATGCCATGTACCTTTGTTTTCTGTTGCTTAAGTTCTTGCTCTTGCCTTTTGCCATCTGGTTAACTCTAGTGTTGCCTGTACTTGCTGTCTCTTACTGAATCCTGTCTTTCCAGTTATCTAGCTTGTGTCTGATCTCCTAGGGGTCCAGATGTCTCTGTGATTTTTTTTCCAGCTGCACTGATTACAGTGGTACCTCTAGGATGCCTCAGGATATGGTGCCTCCAAGGTAGTAGTCCAGCTAGGTGTCTGCTCTTCTGGGTACAGTGTCTCCTCTTGGATATCTCAGGATATGTTGTCTAATGCTCTGAGTTCAGTTGTTCCTCTGTGGCTCTGGGTTGAGTGGACCTTCCACTATGTCTCAGGTGGAATCCGGGGTCCACACAACAGAAGACCTGGCAGAGGTCTGATCCAGGCCTCAGATCTGATAACTAGTTTCTAAGACACTGTCCAAGTTAGAGCGCCTAGGATCCCTGCTTCCTCTGGGTTCTTGGAGGTTGGGGACAGAGTTGCCACCCAAGATCTGCTCAGTGCTCTAGCCCAGACTGGAAGGAACCAGTGTTCTGGGCCGGGAGTGACTTCCTGGGTCCTTTTGGTTCCCAGTTACTCCCTGTTTAGGGCGGGCCCTGCTGTCAGCTTACCTAAGATACTGCCTGAGTTCCAGCGCCTGGGCTCCCTGCTTCCTCTGGGTTCTTAGAGGTTGGGGGCAGAGTTGCCACACAAGATCTGCTCAGAGCTCTGGCCCAGACCGGAAGGGCAAAGCTGTTTCTTTTAAGGACTTGCTTCCAGAACTTTTCCAGAACAGCTAGCTTGCCTGTCCAGCCTTTCTGACTGTAACAGTTATGGTGTCAGCTAAGCTATGAACTTTCTCAATACACAGTGACTTCAAGGCAAATGATGTCAGCTAGCTCTCCTTTGACTAAGCCAATTTTCCTATTTCCCTTTGGGCCCCCAAATGGGAATTCTTCGCCCCAATTCAGCTGGAAGCAGACAAAAGGAGATCATCGCCCCAGTTCCTTATGTTGGGGTGGATGGTTCTGGTTACTTTGTAAATTATACATGCATTGCAATTTATGAAATACTTTACAAATGTAGCTTCAGACAGGAAGGGAATTAGAGAGCTAAATCTCAGGAATTAAGTGGGATTAATATTTTACTCTTATATAGGCAAGAAATCTTTATGATAGTTACAAGGTTGAAATTATAATCTCTTACATTGATATGGAATTTATTTTATACAAATTTAGGGTTTTCACTGGTGTGAGTTTCTTATTAATACAAAAGTGTGATTAGTATATTACTCTCATGTAGGCATTGTGTCTATATATCTTATTTAGAAATACAAGGTTTAGACCCAGTCCTTTTTAATCAAAAAAAAAAAAAAAAAAAACCACCTGATTTGAGATGGTTGGCTTGTGAGTCAGAGGCCTATGGTAATTGCATGGCTCATTGCTTACTGTTAGGATGTTTTCTAGATTTTAATTAGAAATAGTGGAAAGGAATTAACAGACAACTGTTCAGATTGCCTTACATAGTTGATTTTCAAAAATGTCAGAAATCCATAGAATTGATGTTACAAACATTCTTATATAAACATTTATCTTATTGGAGACCTATCTGATCCTGACGGCTTCCCAGTCTTGGATTCTAAGAAGAAACTGAGCATCTTTGGAGTTACTCCACTTGTGGTGTGACAGCCACTAGGCAAGAATTGCCTCTTTTCATCTACAGACGAAATATTGTGCAAAAAAGAAACACACTTGCGGAATAGTTGACTGATTATATCTGCCAAGACAGAGTAATCAGCCCTTAGTAATTCTGCATTACTAGGTCTGTCAGATGATCCTGGACCAGAAGGCTGAAGACCAGATGCTCCAACGTTTTGAAATCAGGAACTGTCTAGATGTTCAGGGGTCTATTTAAATTGGTTGAGTTTTAGAAGCCACGCGTTATGCTTCCCATATCTTTATTTAACTGAGTCATTCTGGATTTCTGATGGGGTTGAAGATTTATAATCTCACAGCCAACCCAAGCTATTTACTTTGAGAGGATGGTTTTCAGATGCTATTCATTCTGAAGACAGAACATAAGCCAGGTTCAGAACTAAGTTTTTTAATTGAGAGAGATGGCAAAGGTTCTATTTAGTTAACAAAAATGATGGACTGGGTGTTAGGTTTATCTTGTACTTTAACAATCACAACATGGTAATATAGTTAGTGTTCAATTAATATGTGAAAAAATTCTTTTATTGGACAAAAAGGGGGAAATGTGGTGAATAGCCCTAGCCTCTTGTTGTCATGGTAATTCCACTCCTGGGAGGGGCTGTGAAGGAGGAGTGAATCTTGTAAACCTTCTGTCCAATCAAATTTGTTAAATAAAGGCTACAGCCAGTGATTGGGCAGTAGAAGAGGAGTGGGAGGAGCCAGAGACAGGGAAAGAGGAGAAGAGAAGAGCCTTTGGAGGAGGGGAGTTGGTGGAAGGAGAGAGGATGAAGAAGACCTTGACTTAGGAAACCACAAGTTGTTAAGAGCTCTCTTAGCTGGGGAATAGTGTAGTTTAATGGTAAATCTGCTCAATCTAGGCATGCAGCATTCATTTGATATTTATTGACTTGTATCTTTTCTTCTATGGACTTCCTATGGGCAAGAGATTTACCACAACAGATCTTCTAGCTTTTATAGTCTCTGGTGAGATGTCTGGTGTAACTATTATAGGTCTGCCTTTATATGTTACTTGACCTTTTTCCCTTACTGCTTTTAGTATTTTTTCTTTGTTTTGTATATTTGATGTTTTGATTATTATGTTAAGGAGGTATTTCTTTTCTGGTCTAGTCTATTTGGGATTCTGTAGGCTTCTTGTATATTTATGGACATCTCTTTCCTTAGGTTAGGGAAGTTTTCCTCTATAATTTTGTTGAAGGTATTTACTGGCTCCTTTACTTGGGAGTCTTCACCCTCATCTATACCTATTATCCTTAGGTTTGGCCTTCTCATTGTGTCCTGAATTTCCTGAATGTTTTGGGTGAGGAGCTTTTTTCATTTCACATTTTCTTTGACAGTTGTGTCCATGTTTTTCATGGTATCTTCTGCAAATGAGATTCTATCTTCTATATTTTGTATTCTGTTGGTAATGCTTGTATCTATGACCCCTGGTCTTTTTCTTAGGTTTTCTATATCCAGGGTAGGGTAGTCTCCCTTTGAGATTTCCTTATTGTTTCTACTTCCATTTTTAGATCCTGGATGGTTTTGTTTAATTCCTTCACCTGTTTGGTTGTGTTTTCTTGCAATTCTTTAAGGGATTTTTGTGCTTCCTCTTTAAGGGTTCCTATCTGCTTACCTGTGTTCTCCTCAAATTCCTTGAGAGTGTTATTTATGACCTTGTTAAAGTCCTCTAACGGCTGGGCGGTGGTGGTGCACGCCTTTAATCCCAGCACTTGGGAGGCAGAGGCAGGCGGATTTCTGAGTTCGAGGCTAGCCTGGTCTACAGAGTGAGTTCCAGGACAGCCAGGACTACACAGAGAAACCCTGTCTCAAAAAAACCAAAAAAAAAGTCCTCTAACATCATCATGAGAAGTGATTTTAATTCTGTGTCATGCTTTTCTGGTGTGATGGGATGTCCAGAATCTGCTATGTTAGGAGAACTTGGTTCTGGTGATACCAAGTAACTTTGGTTTCTGTTGTTTACGTTCCTGCGCTTGCCTTTTGCCATTTGGTTAACTCTAGTGCTACCCTCTTTCACTGGTTCTGACTTTTCAGTTATCTTGCTTGTGTCAGAACTCCTCAGGGTCCAGATGTCTCTTCGATCCTGTGATCCTGAGCTCCAGCTGCTCTGAGTACAGTGTCTCCTCTAGGATGTCTCAGGGTAAGGTGTCTTCTTGAGAGCTGGTCTGCATGTGAGGATGTAGAGAAAGAGAAACACACCTCCATTTTTTGTGGCATTGTAAGCTTATATAACCACCCTGAAAATTAGTGTGGTGGTTCCTTAGAAAATTGGACATAATATTACCTGAGGACCCATCTATACCATTTCTGGGCATATACCCAAAAGATGCTCTAATATATAACAAGGACAAATGTTCCACTATGTTTATAGTAGCCTTATTTATAATTGCCAGAAGCTGGCAACATCCCAGATGTCCTTCACAGAAGAATGGTTACAGAAAATATGGTATATTTACAAAATTGAGTACTACTTAGCTATTAAAAACAATGACTTCATGTAATTCTTAAGCAAATAGATGGAACTAGAAAATATCATCCTGAGTCAAGTAAACCAGCCACAAATTACTTCACATGGTACTTACTCACTGATAAGTAGATATTAGGCTAAAACTTTGAATAAGCACAGTAAAACTCAACATCCATATGAAACTCAAGAAAAAAGAAAACCAAAAGTGTGGATTCTTCAGTCAGTTTTAGAAAGGGGAACAAAGTACATAAGGGCAGGTAGACAGTGTAAGGGACTTTGGAGGAAAGACAGAGGAGGAGAAAAGGGGAGGCAAGCTCTGGCATGGGAGGAGACTGGGATGATATACAGAAGATCAGGAAAGTGTAGCAATGAGGAGTAGGGAACTGGGGCAGTCACCAGAAAGTCTCAGAAGCCAGGAAAGCAAGAGCTTCCCAGGACCTAATAGGGAAGATGTTAGCTGAAATACCCAACTAAGGGGAGGGAGAACCTGTAGAAACCATATCCAGAGGTTAGGCAAGTCCCCCATTTGGGAGATGAGGCAACCCACTCATCTCCAATTTTTTAACCCAGAATTTCTCCTGTTTAAAGGAAATATTGGGACAAATTGTGAAACAGAGCCTGAAGAAAAGGCAATTCAGAGACTGCCTCGCCTGGGAATCCATCCCATAAACATACACCAAACCTAGACACTACTGCAGATGCCAAGAAGTGATTGCTGATAGGATCCTGATATAGCTGGCTCCTGACAGGCTACGTCAGAACCTGACAAATACAGAGGCAGATTCTCACAGCCAACCATTGGACTGAGCATGGGATCATCAATGGAGGAGTTAGAGAAAGGACTGAAGGAGCTGAAGAGGTTTGCAACCCATAGGAAGAACAACAATATGAACCAACCAGACACCCCAGAGCTCTCAGGAACAAAACCACCAACCAAAGAGTACACATGGAGGAACCCAAGGCTCCAGCTGCATATGTAGCAGAGGATGGCCTTGTAGGGCATCAATGTGAGGAGCAGCCCCTTATCTGTGGGGATTTGATACCCCAGTATAGAGGAATGTCAGTGTGGGGAGGATGGACTGAGTGGGTGTGTGTGGGAGCACTCTCATCGAAGCAGGGACAGGGGGATTGGATAGGGAGGTTCTGGTGAAAAAACCTGGAAAGGAGATGACATTTGACATGTAAATAAATGAAATATCCAATGAAAGAAAAAAAGAACCATAAAAACATTAACTAATCCTGAACTATAACAAATATTGTGATCAAAATTCTTTTATATTCTCTTGGGTATACTATGATATTTGAATGGAACAGAATATGTTCCTCAAGCAATGTCACTATTAAGCACAAACTGTAGGAGCCCCGTGTATAAATCCAAGCAGGATACTGTCATACCTGTGGAAAGCTTGCAACAGTTGGGCCAGCAGATGCTCCAGAAAGAGCACTTTCTCCAGCAGCAAGCCAAGCACAGGTGTCTCTTCAGGGCTGGCTGGACTCATGCGCTGGGCAGTCAAACACCAGAAATTAATCTCATGCTCCAGTTCTGCAGAGAAATAAGTGTAATGTACTGAGGGTACTGAGTCTCTTCCACCCTCAGGCCTTAGCAAATGTCCTACTGTCCATCACACACCAATGACATATACCCATATTGCACACAGACACTTCACAGCAAGAGCTATAATGATGGAACCAGACGATGGAGGTGAACTCTGAAAGTCATTATGGAAGCAAGAAATGCAATGTCAACTCTTACTGAAGAACAAAGTCTTTTCTCAAGTGATGTCTTTTAAAATTCATTTACTAATTTATTGATTTATTACTATGTCAATAATAAATATTGATATGTTATTATTATTATTTTGTTCTTGAAAAGTATTAGTCTAGGACTCAAGAACCCTAGAATATTCTCATTGGCCCTGCTTTCAACCAAATCTAAACATCATTACTATGGTTTTAATATCATTTGTCAATGGCTTCTCAGATTTTTGGCTATAATCAAGTGCCTGCCCTATCCTCTCCAAACTATGTGCTCTGTTACTATGTAACAAAGTTGCTGAGACCATGCTCCTGGATGTCCTGTATCCAAGACAGTAAGCTTTCATAAATAAACATCTCACTTTTAGTTTGCAAATAAGAGAAAGAAAAAGAAAAGTATTGCTATGCAAAATACATTGTTATTTTTGAGTTATTCATTTCTGTTATGTATATGAGTACACTGTAGTCTTTAGACACACAAGAGAAGGCATTGGATCCCATTACAGATGATTTTGGGCCACCATATGGTTGTGGAGAATTGAACTCAGGACCTCTGGAAGAGAAGTCAAAGTGTTCTTGTCTGCAGAGCCATCTCTCTAGCCCTATATTGTTTTTAGGATATACAAAATTTAGTTTGGGGCTGGAGAGATGTCTCAGTGGTTATGAGGCCTTCCTACTCTTAAGAGGACATGGGTTCAGATTCTAGCATCCATGTGGCAAATGACAACCTCTTGTAAGTCTAGTTCCAGCAGACTTTTTTTTTCTGGAACCTAAGGACAATAGGCAAATGTGTGGGGCACAGACTTAGATACAGACCTATCATACTATAAAATATAAATAAGGACTTTTTTTTCAAAAGCTTAAGTCAGAAAAATCACAGTGCCACTGTAATTTCTTTTCTTTGATTTTTTATTGGGTATTTTATTTATTTCCATTTCAGATGTTATCCTGTTTTCCCATTTTCCCCTCAGAAACCCCTAATCCTGTCTCCCTCCTACTGCTTTTATGATGGTGTGCCTACACCCATCCACACACTCCCAACTCCTTGCCCTAAAATTCCCCCAAAATGTGGCATCCAGCCTTCACAGAACCAAGGACCTCCTCTTCCACCAATGCCTGATAAGGGCATCCTTCACTACATATACAGCTTGAGCCATGAGACCCTACATGCCTGTTCCCAGGCTGGCAGTTTATATCCGGGGAGTGCTGGTTGGTTGGTATTGTCACTCTCCTCATGGGCCTGCAAGCTCCTTTAGCTTCTTCAGTCTTCTCTCTAACTCCTCCATTGGAACCCTATGATCAGTTCAATAGTTAGCTCTGTATATATCAGAATCTGGCAGAGCCTATTAGGAGACATATCAGGCTCCTGTCAGTATGCACTTTCTGGCAACCACAACAGGGTCTGCCTTTAGTGACTGCACATGGGATGGATACCCAGGTGGGGCAGTCTTGAGACAGCTCCTCCTTTATTCTCTGGTCCATACTTTGTCTCCATATTTGCTTGTTGTTGTATCATGGGTATTCTGAGCTTGTGGGTAATATCCATTTATCAGTGAGTGCAGATCATGTGTGTTCTTTTGTGATTGTGTTACCTAACACAAGGTGATATTTTCTAGTTCCATTCATTTGGCTAAGAATTTCATGTATTCATTGTTTTTAATAGCTGAGTAATACTCTATTGTGTAAATGTGCCACATTTTCTGGATCCATTTCTCTGTTGAAGGACATCTGGGTTTTTTGAGCTTCAGGTTATTATAAATAAGACTGCTATGAACATAATGGAGCATGTGTCCTTGTTATATGTTGGAGCATCTTGTGGATATATGCCCAGGAGTGGTATAGCTATGTCCTCAGGTAATACTATGTCCAATTGTGTGAGGAACCTTCAGAATGATTTCCAAAGTAGTTGTACCAGCTTGGAATTCCACCAACAGTGGAGGAGTGTTTCTCTATCTCCACATCCTCACCAGCTTCTGCAATCCCCTGAGTTTTTGATCCAAGCCATTCTGACAGGTGTGAGGTGATATCTCAGGGTTGTTTTTATTTGCATTTCCCTGATTATTAAGGATGTTGAACATTTCTTTAGGTGCTTCTGAGCCATTCAATATATCTAAGTTGAGAATTCTTTGTTTAGCTCTGTATCCCATGTGTACCCCTCTGTAATAGGGCTTTTGGTGGTCTGGAGCCTAATTTCTTGAGTTCTTTGCGTATATTGGATATTAGCCCTCTATCTGATGTAGGATTGGTAAAGATCTTTTTCCAACCTGTGGCTGGCTGTTTTGTCCTATTGACAGTGTCTTTTGCCTTCCAGAAGCTTTGAAATTTTATGAGGTCCCATTTGTCAATTCTTGATCTTAGAGCATAAGCCATTGGTGTCCTGGTCAGGAAATTTCCCCTGTGCCCATGTCCTCAAGGCTCTTCCCCACTTTCTCTTCTGTTAGTTTTAGTGTGTCTCTTTTTATATGGAGGTCCTTGATCTACTTGGATTTGAGTTTTCTACAAGGAGATAAGGATGCTTTTGTTTTTGAATGAAATGTTCTATAAACATCTGCTAAATCCATTTGTTTTATAGCTTCCCTTAGTTTTACTTTGTTGATTTCAGCCCTGAGTTTGATTATTTCCTACAGTCTACTCCTCTTGTGTGTATTTGCTTCTTTGTGTTCTAGAGCCTTCAGGTGTGCTGTCAAGTTGCTAGTGTATGCTCTATTCAGTTTCTTTTTGTAGACACTTATAGCTATGAGTTTTTCTCTTAGAACTGCTTTCATTGTGTCCGTAAGTTTTGGTATGAAGAGCCTTTATTTTTATTAAAATCTAAAAAGTCTTTAATTTCTTTCTTTATTTCCTCCTTGACCAAGTCATTGAGTAGAATATTGTTCAGTTTCCATGTGTATGTGGGCTTTCCATTGTTTTTGTTATTATTGAAGACCACCCCTAGTCTTGGGGGATCTGATACAAGGGGTTATTTCAACATTTTTGTATCTGTTGAGGCCTGCTTTGTGATTATTTGTGGTCTATTTGGGAGAAGGTACTATGAGGTGCTGAGAAAGAGGTATATTCTTTTGTTTTAGGATGAAATGATCTACAGATATCTGTTAAATTTATTTGGTTTGTAACTCCTGTTAATTTCACTGTGTCTCTGTTTAGTTTCGGTTTCCATGATCTGTGCATTGCTGAGAGTGGGTTGTTGAAATCCCCACTATTATTGTGTGAAGTGTAATGTGTGCTTTGAGGTTTAGTTAAGTTTCTTTTATGAATGTGTGTGCCCTTGCATTTGGAGCATATGTTCAGAATTGAGAGTTCATCTTGGTAGATTTTTCCTTTGACAAGTATAAAGTGTCCTTCTTCATCTTTTTAAATAACTTTTGGTTAAAAGTCGATATTATTCGATATTAGAATGGCTACTCCAGCTTGTTTCTTGGGACCATTTGCTTGAAAATTGTTTTTCAGCCTTTTACTCTGAGGTAGTGTCTGTCTTTGTTTCTGAGGTTCATTTCTTGTATGTAGGAAAATTCTGGGTTCTGTTTACGTATCCAGTCTGTTAGTCTTCCTCTTTTATTTGGGGGAATCAAGTCCATTGATGTTAAAAGATATTAAGAAATAGTGATTGTTGCATCCTGTTATTTTTTATTAGAGATACAATTATGTTTTTGTAGCTATCTTTTTTTTAGTTTGTTGTAAGATTACTTTCTTTATTTTTCTAGGTTGTAGTTTCCCTTCTTGTGTTGGAGTTTTCCATCTATGATCCTTTGTAGGGCTTGTGGGAAGATATTGTTTACATTTGGTTTTGTTATGGAATATCTTAGTTTCTCCATATAGTGGAGAAATCATATAGTGATTGAGAGTTTTGTTGGGTATAGTAGTCTGGGATGGTATTTATGTTCTCTTGTCCAGGATCTTCTGGCTTTTATAGTCTCTGGTGAGAAGACTGGTGTAATTCTTATAGGTCTGCCTTTATATGTTACTTGACCTTTTTCTCTTACTGCTTTTAATATTCTTTCTTTGTTTTGTATATTTGATGCTTTGGTTATTATGTGACAGAAGGTATTTTTTTCTGATCTACTCTATTTAAAGTTCTGTAGGCTTCTTGTATATTTATGGACATCTCTTTCTGTAGGTTAGGAAAGTTTTCCTCTATAATTTTGTTGAAGATATTTACTGGCCCTTTAAGTTGGGAATCTTCACTCTCATCTATACTTATTATCCTTAGGTTTAGTCTTCACATTTTGTCCTGGATTTCCTGGATGTTTTGGGTTAGGAGCTTTTTGCATATTGCATTTTTTGAGAGTTGTGTCAATGTTTTCCATGATATCTTCTGCACATGAGATTCTCTCTTCTATCTCTTGTATTCTGTTGGTGATGCTTGTGTCTATGACTCCTGAATTCTTTCCTAGGTTTTATATTTCCAGGGTAGTCTCCCTTTGAAATTTCTTCACTGTTTCTACTTCCAGTTTTAGATCCTGGATGGTTTTATTTAATTCTTTCACTTGTTGTGTTTTCTTGCAATTCTTTAAGGGATTTTTGTGTTTCCTCTTTAAGGCCTTCTACCTGTTTACCTGTATTCTCCCTTATTTATTTAAGAGAGTTGTTTATGTTCTTCTTAAATCCTCTATCATCATGAGAAATGATTTTAATTCAAAATCCTGCTTTTCCAGCGTGATGGGATGTCCAGAATCTGCTATGGTGGGAGAACTGGGTTCTGATGATGCCAGGTAACATTTATTTCTGTTGCTTATGTTCTTGTTCTTACTTTTTGCCATATGGTTATCTCTAGTGCTACCTGTACTCACTGTCTGAGACTGGAACCTGTCTTTCTATTTATCTTGCTTGTGTCAGAACTCCTCAGAGTCCTGGTGTCTCTGTGATCCTTTGATCCTGATCTACTGGATGGAAGAGTTCCTGTGACTCAGGCTGCCTCTGGGATCCTGAAATCCTGCTGCTCTGAATGCAGTGGATCCTCAGGTGCTCTGAGTGCAGTGGTTCCTCTGCTGCTCTGAGTGCAGTGGTTTTTCCACTGTTCCCAGTGCAGTGAATCCTCAACTTCTCTGAGTACACTGTTTCCTCTAGGATGGTTCAGGATATTGTGCCTTCATGAGAGCAGACCAGCTAGGTGTCTGCCTCAACCAAAAGAAGCAGTCGAGGGGCAGAAGGAAAGTTGTATTCCAGAGGCTTGGGGTTTGGATGGGTGATGCATCCTGAGTACCTTAGGGTCCCAATTGTATCTCTGGGGCATAGGGTTTGGGAGAGGCTTCTTAACCACTACTCTAGGATGGTTTCAGATATGGTGTCTTCAGGAAAGCAGCTTTATTTACATTTCAAATGTTATTTTCCCTCCAGGTCTCCACTCCAGACCCTCCTATTCCATATCCCCTCCCTATGCCTCTATGAGGGTGCTCCTCCACCAACCCACCCTCTCCCGCCTTCCTGCCCTGGCATTCCCCTACACTGGGGCATTGAACCCCCACAGGACAAAAAGTTGCTCCTCCCACTGATGTCCAATTAGACCATTCTCTGTCACCATATGATGCTGGAGCCATCCATGTGTACTCTTTGGTTGGTGTTCTAGTCCCCAGGAGCCCCGGGAAACTGGCTGATTGACAGTTGCTACCCCCAAGGGATTACAAACCCCCTAAGCTCCTTCAGTCATTTCTCTAACTCCTCCATCAGGGACCCTGCACTCAGTCCAATGGTTGGCTTTGAGTATTTGCCTCTGTATTTGTCATGCTCTGGCAAAGCCTCTGAGGAGACAGCCATATCAGGCTCTCTTTAGCAAGCACGTTCCAGCATCTGCAATAGTGTCCAGGTTTGGTGACTGTTTATGGGATAGATCCCTAGGTGGGGCTAATGAACTTTTTTAAATGAGCTTCTATTTAGTCCCTGAAAATTCAGTTTTGATTGAAAGCAATGATATCTGCAATTCTCTTAATTTAGCTTTATAACTTGGTATTTAGCTTAATCTTTCAAATAACTAATATAATAAAACTATCACCATTTCACTTTGTGTAAAATAAATTTATCAGTTTTGGATTTTAAATATATATCCTAATTTCTTTCTTCCTTTTTTAAATTAATCATTGTATTCATTTACATTTCAAATGATATCCCCTTCCCTGTTACCATTACAAACCCCTTATACCATCTTCCATTTTTCCCGTCCCCTTTGCCTTCACCCACTCATCCTTTCCAGCCTCACTGCTCTAGCATTCCCCTATGCCGAGGCATCAAACCTCTACAAGACCAAGGGCTTCCTCTCCCATTGATATCAGATAAGGCCATCCACTGCTACACATGCATATAGGGTCATGGCTCCTTCCATGTATACTCTTTGGTTGGTGGATTTGTCCATGAAAGCTCTAGGTTGTCCAATTAGCTGATATTGTTCTTCCTATGAGGTTGCAATCCTCTTAAGATCCTTCAGTCCTTCCTCTAGTACTTCCATTTGGGTCACCAGTTCAATGTTGGCTGTATTTGCTTCTGTTTTGGTCAAGTGCTCAGGGAACAGCCATACCAGGCTCCTGTCAGCAAGCACTTCTTGGTATCAGCAATAGTGTACAAAATTGGTGTCTGCAGTTGGGATGTAACCCCTAGGTGGGACGGTCTCATGTTGGTCTTTCCTTCAAACTCTGTTCCATTTTTTGTCTCTGTCTTTCCCTTGGACATGAATATTTCTGGGTTCAAACTTTTGAGATGTGTGGGTGGACCCATCCCTCAACTGTGGCCCATGGTGATCTACTGGAGGTGGTTTCTATAGGTTGTGTCTCCCTTTTGTTGATTATTTTGGCTAAAGTCATTACCATTGGGTCCTGGGAGACTCTCATTACCTGGAGTCTGAAACTTTCTATTGGCTACCCCTAGTTCCCAATTCCCCAGTGCTACATGTTTCCAATCAATTTCCTGACCCTCTGTACTTTTCTCCTTTTCCTTCCAATCCGTGATCCTGCCCACCTTTTCCCCTTCCTTATCCTTTCTCCCTTTCAAGTCCCTTCGTTATTCTACTTCCTGTGATTGTTTCATTTTCATTTCTATGTAGGATTGTAACATCTACAGTTTGCTCTTTCTTCTTCTTAAACTCCATATGGTTATGGGTTGTATCATGGGTATTCTGAGCTTTTGGGCAAATATCCACTTATCAGTGAGTAGGTACGATGTGTGTTCACTTTTTGTCTGGGTTACCTAACTCAGGATAGTATTTTCTAGTTCCACTCATTTGCCTGTGAATTTCATGAAGTCATAGTTTTAATAGATGAATAGTAACCCATTATGTAAATGTGCCACATTTTTGGTATTCATTCTTTCATTGAAGGACATCTGGGTTATGCTAGCTTCTGGTTATTAAAAATAAGGCTGCTATGAACATAGTGTAGCATGTGTCCACGCTATATGTTGGAGAATCTTTGGGGTATATGTCCACTAGTAGTATAGCTGGGTCTTCAGGTAGAACCATTTCCATTTTTCTCAGGAACTGCCAGATTGAGTTCCAAAGTGGTTTTTCCAGTTTGAAATCCCAACAGCAATGGTGGTGTGTTCCTCTTTCTCCACATCCTCACCAGCATCAGCTGTCACCTGAGTTTTTGATCTTAGCCACTCTGACTGATGTGAGTGGGAATCTCAGTGTTGTTTTGATTTGCATTTCCCTGATGACTAAGGATGTTGAACATATTTTTAGGTGCTTCTCGGCCTATTGATATTCCTCCATTGAGAATTCTTTGTTTAGGTCTTTATTCCATGTTGGGCCTTGGACTAAGTAACTCCATTTAACCTGTTACTTTCTGTCACGTAGGACAGGTAGAGGGCGTGATTAACAAGTCTCTACCTCCAGAGATTTAAATATTAATGAATTATCAAAAGGCCAGGGGCGTAGCTAATTAAGTTATTCCCTCCCCTTTCTCCCTTCCCTATAAGACTGGTCTCCCTTGGCTTTTGGCAGGGGAAGCTCACAACACCTGCATCCATTCACCATGCCATGAACAATAAAAGCTTTGGAAAACCGGACTCCACGTGTCCATGGTCTCTCCACCTGATTCCCAGCTTTTGGAACCCTGGAACCTTGCCAATGCAGCCTCCGGCCCGCCCACCGACAGCTGCATGAATGTGGGATCTTCCGCGGGAAGCTCTGGTGCTGGACCGCCCTGAGACTCTGTCACCGGACTCCCTCCCTTCCCCCCGCCCGCGAGATTTCTGCCCCACAATTCCATTTTCAATAGGGATATTGGCTTTCTGGAATCTACCTTCTTGAGTTCTTCAAATAATTTGGATATTAACTCTCTATAGAATGTAGGATTGGTAAATATCTTTTCCCAGTCTTGGGTTGCTGTTTTGTCTTACTGACAGTGTCCTTTTTTCTGGATACCCTGGTCCCCTATGTTCTGGGCGGGGGGGGGGGGGTCCCAGTTACACTAGTTTTTTGGGCATGGTTTTGGGACTCACCTGAGTTCCTGAGTTTCTACCGGTGTGGGTGAAGTGTGTGAAGAACCAGAGCCCAGGTTTCGCTCCTGGGTCACATCAGCAAACCAGAAGGAACCAGGACATTCTTTTCTTATATTTAATTAAATATTTTTCCCTGTGATTTTTTATAGTTAGCTTCCATTTTTTATTGTTCTTTAAACTCATTATCTTATCAGTTTAGCCTCTTGGGACTCTTTAGTTTGTACGTTGTGCTGTGTTAGTACTGGACCAGCTTGTTAGGTAGTTCAGGGCTCCTGCCTTGACCTTTTTCCAGCCTCTCTAACCTGATGTGCTTTTGAGAAACTTTAGGCCTTCATTCCTAGATATCTATCAGTAGTCTCTGGCCAATGTTCCCTGCCTTCACAGACTAAGTCTGGTCTTTAATAACAACAAAACCAACAGAAAGCCCACAAACACATGGAAGCTGATCAACTCTCTACTCAATGATCATTTGGTCAGGGAAGAAATAAATAAAGAAATTAAAAATGTTTTAGAATTTAGTGAAACTGTTCCACCAAAGAGAAACAGAAGGAACTCTACCTAATTCATTCTATGAAGTCACAATTATGCTTATACCTAAACCACACAAAGATCCAACAAAGAAAGAGAACTTCAGACCCCATTGCCTTATGATTATCAATTCAAAAATGCTCAATAAAATTCTCACAAAACAAATCCAAAAGTTTATTAAAATGACCACTCACCATGATCAAGTAGGCTTCATCACAGGGATGCAGGGATGGATCGATATATAAAAATCAATCAGTGATTGATTGTATGATGATTGATTATACAAGCAATCCAAAGAAAAATCCACATAATCGTCTCATTAGATGCTGAAAAACCATTTGACAAAATTCTATATCCATTTATGATAAAAGTCCTGGAAAGATAAGAAAGAGCAGTTTGCAAATTCGTTTGGAATAACAAAAAAAAAAAAAAAAACAGGATAATGAAACTGTTCTCAACAATAAAAGAACTTCTGGGGGAATCATCATCCTTGACCTCAAGGTATATTACAGAGCAATCATGATAATAACTGCACAGTACACTGTAGCTGATTTCAGACACACAAGGGAGGGCATTGGATCCCATTACAGATAGTTTTGAGCCACCATATGGTTTCTGGGAATTGAATTCAAGGTGTCTGAAAGAGAAGTCAGTGTTCTTAACTTCTGAGCTATCTCTCCAGCCCTATATTGTTTTTATGAGATACAAAAATTAGTTTGGGGCTAGACAGATGTCTCAGTGGTTATGCTTCCTACTCTTAAGAGGATGTGGGATCAGAGTCTAGCATCTATATGGTAAATGACAAACTCCTGTAAGTATAGGTCCATCAGATCAATATGTTTTTTTTCCAGAACCTAGGTGCAACAAGCACTTGTGTGTGGCACAAACTTAGATACAAACCTAACATACTATAAAATATAAATAAGGAATTTCTTTTTAAAAGTTTAATTCAGAAAGATCACAGTGCTCTTGCAACTCATTTTATTTATAGCTAAGCAATGACCATGAACTCTTCACATGGAACCTTTGAATAAGAGAATATGATGATTTCACAGGGACAGCCACAAAATCACTTGGGATATGTGCCCTTCCTCCAGGCCTAAGCAGGCCTGTGAGTCTTTTACCACAACAGACCAAACAACAGTAGGACCTAGGAGAGGCATTGCCTTGCCAGACGGGGCACCTTACAGTCTATTACTGAGCTAAGAAGAATGGACTGCCCACTGAGCTAGCCTTGACACCTTCCAGACTACTAAATCCTCACCCAGCCCCTGGGCTGAACCAAGAAGAGACTCTGGGGGTGGGGCTTCCCCATTATATGTGAAAGAAAAATATTAAACTTTGGGCCCTGATCAGAATACTTTGTTTCCCCATGTTTCTTTCACCCTTCATTCCGATTCAATTCCAGGCTTCCTCTCAGGTGAACCTGGTTTCCTGTAACTGCTGGCAGCTACAGAATGGCACCCACCTGTGGAACCTGAGAAGAGAAGACCAGCTGAGGAACATTGTCTTAGTGGAGCTCCATGAACAATGGAAGAAAAAGTAGAGTGTCCGGAGCACTTGGTAAACAAGGAATAGCACTGATGCTAGCTAAGTTATGGCTGTGTTTACAGGAAGTGTGTTTAAGGTGGATACGGGTCTAGATTTGAGTGAGCATTGACCTGATGCAAACTCATATAGGGAGGCAACAGTGAGTTGGGGATAGAAGAGTATTGGGCAAGCCTGAGCGGCCTCAGGCGAGAGGAACAGGGTTTTAAAAATATTGAAAACAAAAAAGGGCAGAACACTGAGTAGTATCCATAATTCTGCCTTCTTTGTTTGTCCTTGGAGTGCCAATGTTCATGTGTCTCATTGTGTGTTTTTTGTTTTGTTGTATGAATGATTGGTGGTCTATGTTTTGTGGTGTTCTATGTTTAATGTTCAAAAGATCATTAAAATTGCTTGCTCCAACCCTTGGGTCTAGTTTAACTTGGTTTTCAAAGGCAGTGTTAATATGCAGAGCAGTGGCTGATAAGTTTTTTGTTTTGTTTTGTTTTTTGTTTGTTTGTTTTGTTTTTGGTTTTTTTGAGACAGGGTTTCTCTCTATAGCCTTGGCTGTCCTGGAACTCACTCGGTAGACCAGGCTGGCCTTGAACTCAGAAATCTGCCTGCCTCTGCCTCCCAAGTGCTGGGATTAAAGGCATGCGCCACCACCGCCCGGCATAAATATTCTTAACACCCGTAACTAAGAGTTGGAGCTGAGCTGGAAAAGCCTTTCTAACAGTTGATTGTTGAGATAAGCTGCTTTTAAAGGGACCAGCAGTTTTTTAAAATCTATAAGGAAGTTAAGAGTTGTTTGTCATAGAAAAATCTCTGTGACAAGGTGCTTTTATCTTGAAATTACAGCTAAAAAACCAAGAAATTTTGTTTGGTCTAAATATGTAAGTTGTGTTGTCACTTCATTTTTGTTTCTGATTGGTTTTAAGGTATAAATATGTTCTACATGTCTTAGTTATAGATTATGGGCCTATAAGTTATTGGATATGATTAAAAAATTTACAACCTTGGTAACAAAATGTTCACTTGAGATTGGTAACTCAGGGTTGAAGTCATTCAGAAACCTGATGTATAAAGATAAGATTTAAAAACAATGCCTCTTTAGTGAGATATTAAAAGCTGCACTATCATGCATTCATATATAAAAATTGGCAGCAAAACTTTGCAACATAAAGGTAATCTACTTGGTGTTGATTTTAGAGAAAATAGATTGCTTACATCATTAAAAATGGTTTTGTTTTTCAAAATTATGGTTATACTCTAATGTTGCAAAAGAGGCTTAAAAAGATAGTTAAACTGCCAATATTACATTGGCTAAAGTTGGTAGTTCAACCGAGAGTTTGAGATTTTTTGATTTACCCATGTTTATAGAGAAAAGATGCAACAGGTATCCTTTAAAGTTTAAAGTTTACATTTAAAGTTTAAAAAATTGCAGTTCAGTACAGGCCTAGTGAGGCCTCAGAAAACAGGCTGAGATTAAGAACATTTACATTTGAATTAACACAATGCAGATTGAGCTCTGCAGAAGGTCAGATGCCAAGCTTTCTTTTTGTCCTGGGTCTTCATGACCAGCTCCTAAAAATGGGTCTGGAATTTGTCTTTTGTCTTGCTTGTTTCTTGTGGGAGGAGGAGTAGACCCAAAGACATTCACAACAAAGAGTTTATTGGCCAGGAGTTATAACTGTACCTGCTGACAAAAATATTGTTCAATTTGGTTTGGTTCCTATGCATCTGCTTCCTTCCAAAGTTGTTAAAAATGAGATGCTTTTGGTTCCTCTAATGTATGTAACAATATTTAGAGGACAAGGTTGCCTTCAGCTTGGCCTTTATTTGATATTCTCACTCAGCTAAAAAAGATTGGTTATTGAATTAATCCAAAACAAAGTGCAAACTTAAGATTTATACAGCCTGACTTGCCTACTCCAGCTGCCATTCCAGTAAATACACATAGAATTATTATAGTTCTAGAAAATGTTTTTATACCATTCCTTTACATTTTTGGTAAATGTGGGAGGTTTATATTCAATAAATTTGCTCATAACTTTTGAGAACCCATGAAGCAATATCGTTAGAAATGTTTGCCTCAAATAATGGTTAATTGCTTTACATTATATATAAAAAATATTGTTGTTGCTTTAATACAAAAAATTAAGAGTTTAAATCTTTTAGTTTATATTATTCATTATATGATACTTTATTAGCTAATTTCTCTAAAGAAGTTTTTCTGAAAGCCTTTGCTCCAATATAATGAGCTTTAAAATTTTTGTAGTATTTGTTGCTCCAGAAAAGATTCAAAGGCAGTATCTTTTCAATATTTGAGACCTCAGTTATATCCTAAACAAATTGTGACACAGAAAATTCCAATAAAAATACATATTTGGGGCTAGAGAGTTGGCTTAGCCGTTAAAGGCTAGACTTATAATTAAAAATATAAGAATTGAAATCCCAGTAACCACATGGTGGCTCACAATCATTTGTGGTGGGATCTAGCACCCTCTTTTGGCTTCCAAGTGTATATGCAAAAAGAAAATGGTTTGCTTTTAATCTGATTTGTGTTTAATGATTTTCAAAAGTTGTTAAGAGATATTAATTGGCTAAAACCTCATCTTGAGCTTACCATAGGAGAATTTGAACCTCTATTTGATATTCACAAGGGGATGCAAGTCCTAATTCCCCTTGACAATTAACTATAAAAGAGAGATAGCTTTGCTGAAAATAGAGTAAGCTGTTAGTTATCAACAGATAAATTATATAGACTATAAAAAATTGTTGGCTGTTTGTTTTATTACTACACATATGCCCACAGCAGCCCTTTGACAAAAGAAACCATTAATATAGATTTATCTTTCTTCATCTACAAATAAAGTTTGAACATCCTATTATAAATTATTATTGTGTTAATACAAGATTACATGATAGAATCCTAAAAGCATTTTGGATAAAAGGTTTATTCCTTATTCCAAATAGCAATTAAATTGGTCAGTCCCTTGGGAAAGCCAAAAAGATACAGAAAGTAAAGCAGCAGTTATCAGAGCAGCCTGTCAAGAGAGCTGCTTCCCTGAAAGAAGATGCTGTCCCCAAGGGACCCTCAGCCCCCACTGTGTCTCCCCACAGTTCCACCCGGCCCCCACCAGCAAAAAGGAGGAGATCTATGACAAAGGGCAGCGGCCAGGCTCCTTTGTCTTAAATGGACTTGGAAACTCACTGACATTTTCTCTGGGTTGGAACTCTTAGATCTGCAAGGATGGCCTCCCCCTGTGTATACATATGAAATGTAATATACATATTACCACCCTAAAAAAAAAAGAAAAATAATGATATTTGGCCTATTACATGACAAACTTATTAGACAAATTTGATGATCATTTGTTATAGTTTTTCTCTATGCGTGCTTTTATACTTCCTAAAATTTACTATGCATGCAGCCCATAGAAAAGTTGTTTGCTATACTTACTATATTTACAGATGCCTCATCTATTGAGAAGACAGTATATGTAATTAGATCATATTTATTTTCTTGAGTTTGCCCTGCTTCAACACAAATAATTAAATTATATGTTTTAGCCACTGTTTGAAATGCTGAGAAATCAAAGTTTCAATTTATATACTCATGGCCAGTATATGGCTTATGATTTATAATTGCTTAAAATTGTTCCTTATATAGATATAGCTAATTTTCAAATTTCATTTATAAAAAATACAGCTTAATTTAAGAAACATGTACTGTTTCTTAACTTTTAAAACATTTAAAAGCTCATTGGATTGCCTGAACCGCAGGGCAATGCCAGTGCAGATTTGAATACATATTATAGGCCTTTCAAAAATAATTGGCCATACAGTCTTATGATTTACAGCATCAAAATAATAATAGGTTGAGACAATAATTTGACATTTCTAAAAAGTGTACAAGTTAAATTACAAAAACTTGTTCCCAATATCTTCATTTTTTTTTTCATAATGGTGTTAAGCCTTGAGGACTTATACGTAATCAATTTTGGCAAATAGATGTTACTCATTTTTGATTTAAAAATTAAAATATGTACATGTGACTTGACACCTTTGAGGCTTTCTAGTTGCAACTACTTTAACAAGAGAAGCAACTAAAAGTATAATTACTTATTGCCTATATTATTTTCCTGTGCTTAGTGTTCCATATCAGACTAAGATAGATAATGGAACTGGCTATTACAGTTATTTGGCTACAGTCAAACATTTGAGATGTTTTGTTGACAATTTAATATTACTGATATTTCCTCATTATCCTCAAGGACAAAAAATTGTAAAAGAGAGATTATGAAATTTTAAAATAATATTTTCATAACTCTCTAAATATGGGAAAAGCAGCTAATGGTGCTTCTTCCCTGGTTTTACAAGTAATTCTAAAAAAATTGGCTGTTTTGAAACTAGAAAGGGGGAACTATACTGCCCAAGGTCACCAAAAGCACATCTTCCTTTTGTCTTATTTGTTTTAAATTTTTTGCAAACTGATGATAAAGGTCAGTCTGTAGTGGATTGCCACTGGCATCCAGTTACTTCCAAGTCATTTGTCAGGGCCTTGTGGAGAGACCCCTTAACTAATACTTGGTGTGGTCCTGATCCCATTTTAATTTGGGATCATGGGTCAGTCTACATTTTTTCTGAAAAAGAAATTGGAGCCTGATGGCTGCCTAAAAGTCTGGTCCGTCAAGTGGACACAGATCTTGAGCCTAATGATTATGATTATAATGAGGAAGATGGCTCAAATTCTTTATCAACCAACTGATTTAACTTGGTATGTAATCTCCACTCTTACTGAAGAGTGTTTTTTATCATTACTTAAAGCCACCCACTATATACCTGGTGGCCATACTTGTGTCTGATCCCTGCTAATTAGCAGTTGAATGAGATACTGGAATACTTCCACTTCCAACCTTATTTTCTACATTGCTTGGATAATCATGTTGCTTTTAACCTTTGAACCTTGTATTTTAAGCAGATTGGTTGCCCTCACACAGGATTGCTCTCAGCAAGCTCAGCTATTCATCATGGCAGTTACACATCACTGTGAAGAATTGTATCTAGTGCATGCACACAGGTCCTTTGGTCTGAATGTGGCCTTGGTCTAAAGAGTGTGCCAGTGATGGCCAGTTAGTCAATGATGGGCAAGAGTGTTTTGAGCTCCTATAAATCTAAGACAGAGACATACATCATTATGCTATGTATGTTTTCCTCAATTGCAGGTAATTATAGAGTAATTTTTAGTTCCTATAAACCTAAGGCAGAGGCATACATCAATATGCTATGTATGATTTCCTCAATGACAGGTAATATAGGAGTAATATAAATGCCAACCTAAGCCAGACATGGTTGCCCTGCCACTCGAGACCCTAGACGAGATGAAATATTCTGCCCTGTGCAGATATTGGCACTGCCATCTTAAAAAATTAAGGGGGGAACTGTGCTCTTCCCCCAGGCCTAAGCAGGCCTGTGATTCTTTTACTACAATAAACCAAACAACAGTAGGACCTAGGAGAGGCATTGCCTTGGAGACTTGGCACCTTACAGTCTCTTACCGAGCTAAGAAGGATGGACTGCCTGCTGACCTAGCCTGGACTCCTTCTGGACTACTATCTTCTCACCCAGCCCCTGGGCTAAACCAAGAAGAGACTCTGGGGTGTGGGGCTTCCCCTTTATATGTGAAAGAAAAATATTAAACTTCAGGCCTTGGTCAGAATACTTTGTCTTGGCCCCACGTTTATTTGCCCTCCATTTCAGTTCATTCCCAGGCTTCCTCTCTGGTGAACCAGGTTTCCCATAGCTGCTGGTAGCTACAGGGATACACTGGCAATATCCTAGGGAATTCTTTGCTAAACCTAACTGCCCTAGGGTGACATAAGAACAGGTGTCCTTATGAACTGCAACCCAGCTTTTCTGAGCTTATTTGCATATTGACACATTAGCCACAGTGCAGAGTCCTCAGACTATCTTTAAAGACCGCATGCCACTGCCCAAGAAGCAGCCTCTAATTCAGCTGTCAGAGATGGGGACAGTTGCTTTCTTGCTGTTAGTATTGCTGTGCTGGATTCCAGATGAGAGGGTCTCATGTTCAGAGCAACCACTGTGGACATCACTATTTTCCATGCCTGTTTGTTCTGATCATTGAAATTATGACATTTAAGTGGTGTCAAGTTTCTCTTTTCTATTATGGCTTCCCAGTGTGTAGCTTATAACTACTGTTACAAATTCCACCTACATGATGCTTTTACACTCAGAGGGGGTGCTTCGGAATATCTGTGACAGAAAGATGTGCTTATCATTTCAGGTTCCAATGGGTATATTGTGCTGACCCAGTCTCCAACTTTTCTGCTTCTTTCTCTAGGGCAGAGAGCCACCATCTCCTGCACAGCCAGCTAGAGTGTCACTCTATATACTTGGAATCACATAAAGTGATATCAACAAATATCAGGATAGCTATCAAAACTTCTCATCTATGGTGCATCCAGTATAGCATCTGAGGTCTTTGACAAAGTCAGTGGCAATGAGTTGTGACTGATTTCACCCTAATCATCCATCCTGTAGAGGCTGATGCTGCTGCAACCTATCACTGTCAGCACAGTGTGGATTTTCCTCCCATAGTGCTCCAAGGCCAAACAAAAATCTGTCTAGCAGCTCACTGGGCCTTAGTCTCTGAGTTGTATCTTTTCTGAGGCAACACAACAATGTGATTTTTAAGTTTTGTTCCTAAAAAGGCTGAAATGGTGAAACAGTGATTTATTAAAATGATATGTGTTTGTCTCATAATGTATGCTTTATAATTTTCAATTTTTTTATTAAAGTCTTTCTTTTTGTCTTGCAATCACAAGTGGACATTCTCACTGAAATGTCACATTTCCACTTTTATTTGCTTGAGGTTTTCATGATACCTTTTCACTGGATCACACAGGAAAGCCTTCTGAGTCTGTTTTATTGCTTAGCTTCTTATCTCATTTCTGTGTCCAATATGAATGCTCATTTGTGATCTTAGATTCATTAGTTCTTCTTCTTTACCCACCAAATACTCACATCTTTCTCTACAGTATCTTCCAGAGTGTGGCCACGTTTTCTTCTTGTCTTCTTTCACTTTGTGCTGTCTTCTGTTGTAGGAGAAATCAAGTCTCACTCTATATCCCAAGCTGATCTGGGAGTCACTTTCTAGTTTCCAGTGATCCTGAATTTGTAGCTTACCTGCCCCTTCCCCTTCATTCTGCTCATTTGAAGCATGAAATATATATGTTTCCTGACATACTTTGACTGAGCCTGTCAAGAACCTCAGAGTCTAGTTTCAAATTCTTATAAGTCTGTTAATGTGACCACTGTTTCCTTCCTGTACAACACTCTCAAGTAGGTTAGGAGGGTCTGATTTGACCTATAGTAAATTGAGGTCAGTTCTCTGTCAAGACCCGAGCAAAATGTTGAGGCCTGGGCTGCCCCACATTTGGGGCGGCCACTGTATCCCAGCCCAAGCTGCCACGCTGGTCTACAGGTCGGGGTTCAGCAAGAGAGAGAAAGAGTGAGGATGGACTCGAGGAATGCAGAGAGGACAGAGTGTGATTCAATCCGTTTATTCTTCAGTCTCTCTTCTTTTCTCCAAGTCCCAAGTCCTAAGTTCCTAGTCCCTAGTGCCTCCAAGTTCCAAGTTATTTCTTCCAAGTTCTCTTCCAAGTGCCTGCTAACTAATGCCTAATTCCTACTCCAAGTTGTACTCCAAGTTGTATTCTCTGAAGTGACTCTCTAAAGAGTATGATTCTCTGCCGTTTGCCTCTGCCTTTTATATGTCTCACTTCTAAGCCATGCCTCTAAGTCACACCTTTAATCATACCCTTAGGTCTTGTCTCTAAATCTGATCTCTAGGTCACACTCTTAAGTCACACACCTTTAATCTCACAGACCTTTAATCTCACACACCCAAGGAAAGTCCTGAGTATCCAAAGCAAGATGTTATCAAAGTGTGCTCAGTTGTTGTAGGCTATTGTAATACAAGTCTCATGTCAGGGTATATGGCTCAAGATGGCTTCAAAGATGATCACCACTTTCTGCTAAAAGTAGGCTCCCAACAGTTCTCTACTGATGATAGTCAAAGATAATGCAGTCTGAATCATCTCAATTTCTTCAAAGGATACTGAGAGTATGAGAGACAAATGTGAGGTCATATAAAATTGTTAGCCACATAAATATTTAATAATTTTCTGGCATTTCTTACTAACTACTGTGTGGTTTTGCATTGTACAACCAAAGTATCTAATTTTAAATATAACCTCAGAATTTCTTGCAGTATAAGGCTTCCTTAAATTTTCTCACAGGATTTCACTTGTTGTATGTGACAATCATCATTACAGCACAGTTCTCTATTTTTTTGTAGACCCTTTCCCTCATGTCTTGCAGGATGAATCAGGCTCATCACCCATATCACCTAAAGTCACAAGGGCATCAGCATATTGCTAGAGCCCAACTAGTTCTGCCTTCCTTCCTCATGTCTGACCTCACCTAAGGTCCAGATCATTAACACCTGAGGCTATGCAGAAGAAACCTCATCCTGAGAACTCAGACAGTGAAGTCAAGACCAGAACTGATTTGATTTCTTCTAATCTTTGATGAAAGGTCTTGATGGAGATCGATATGTAAATTACTTGGTGGATAAAGTGATATGGAAAGAGCCAAATGTAGGGTGGACAGCCTATGAGGTTAGCCACTAAAAGTTTATGCTACCCACAAAAGTGGAAAATAGTCAACTCTGAAGTTCTGGATCTGTTTGAAGGACATGCTGCATAAAACTCTCAATGCTAACATAGTTTAGAGTTCTGGGGCATGGAAATATGGAAATTTGTTTTAAAATACTTTTGATATTATACAATATTATTATTTATTAATGATGAAAGATAATCGGCATATTAATGATATGGGTGTCCTTGCTTTTTTTTTTTTTTTTTTTTTTTTTTTTTTGTTTTTCAAGACAGAGTTTCTCTTTACAGCTCTGGCTGTCCAGGAATTCACTCTGTAGACCAGGCTAGCCATGAATACAGAAATCTGCCTGCCAATGCCTTCCAAGTTCTGGGACTAAAGGCATGTGCCACCATTGCCTGGCTGCTTATTTTTCAAAAGGCATTAACATCTAAACTTGATTTCATACTATGTAGTACAGAATCAATATATTTCAGAGTTGGTAGATAATGTAATTTAATAAGCACCAGGACCTGTATAACACTATACAAGCCAGTGATACATAAAATTGCCACATGTACTGAGGAGTAATGGTAGGCAAGTAAATTATTCTGTTTTTATTAGAGCAGATATATATGTATGTATAATAAATGTATGTGATACATAACACAAATAGTCTAACACATGAGTTGAGGGCTCAGTTGCAGTGTGACAAGGTATGTTGACATGCATAGTGCAAAGTGTGCATGCTGTGTATTCAGAAGCAAGGCTACAGTGAAGTCCCATAATGCAACACAGGTAAATAATGCCAGGTACATCTCAAATTCATTTTATATCTGTTCTTCAAATACTTTTTGTTCATACCCATCTTCCTATTTGCCATTTTATTGTTGGCAATTTTTGGCTGTTGGCCTACAGGCTCAGATACATGACTCTAGAGATTTAGCACATGAGTTGTAGGTTAGGCATTTCTCTAAGAAAGCCAATTTTGTTATTGTTGGCCTTCAGAATTACATTGCAACATGTGTCCTAGAAGAATTCTTGATTTTTTATTCTTTCCTCCATTTTCTGATTTTGGTGGCATCTTTTCTGTTACTAGCATTTAAAAGGTCACTGTCAAGTTTCTATTAGATCAAATTTACATTTATGATGACATTAAAATCCTTATAATCCTATGGTTGAATGAGGATGCACATAAATCTATGGAGTGAACTCTTCGACTCTTTGGCTCTCTGAATGAAGCTCAGCTTAGAAACTGCAGTTCAAGAATGTGCAGTTCTTTCCATTGCCATCAGGATATGAATGGTTTTAGGCATGAAATTTTAGAGTAGTGTTATATAAAATTGGTCCAAAATTTATTACTTTTTCTTTCTGATTTTTGTTTTTTATTATCCCTCATGTTTTTTCATCCCCTTTCTTCTTACCCAACTACAAGCCACACTTTCCAGAAGACCAGGTGGATTGCCAAGGATATTTCCATCTCTTTGTCCTTCTCATGACCATTTCTCATCCTCTAATTTGGGTGTGCACTCCTTGCTAGATCAGAGGCCACATTGTCTCCACAAAACTCCAGGTAGGCCAAAGTCCATCTGCCCAAAGACATTCTCCACCTTCTCTGTACACCCTCACTCTGAACATTATTTCTGGTTACCTCTTTCTATTTGGCCTGAAGCAGCATTCATGTCAAGTTTCCTTGCTACATCAGATGGCATCTAGGCCACCAAAATTCCTGCTAGCAGCTCAGACAGAGACCCTCTTTTCTACTACAGGTCACACATTCAGAAGATCAGAGAAGGAACTGAAACCAAGTAACAAAACACCCACCCAACAAAGACAAACCTAGAAATAAGCACCTACACCTCTAATCACCAGAAACCCAGATGTCTAAACACTAGTGTAACAAAACAATCAGCAACAGCCAGGGCAGTATATCATCACCAGAGCTCAGCTATCCTACTACAGCAGTCCCTTAATACTCTGACACAATTGAAGTACAAGAAAAATTCCTTAAAATCAACTTTATATAGATAATATAGATTCTTATTTATTTATTTAATCCCAAACGCTGTTCTCAGTGTTGATCCTCCCTCACAGAATCTTTTCTTTTTTTCTTTTCTGAGAGTGTAGGGGCCCCTGGGTAATCCCTGAACCTATGCATCAAGTCTCTGTAGAACTAGGTGTATTCTCTCTCCCTGAGGCCAGGCAAGACAGTTGTGTTGAGAAATGGATTCCACAGTCAGCCTACAGCTTTAGGGACAGCCCCTGGTTCAATTCTTGAAGAACCCACATGGAAACTGAACGGCATGTCTGCTGCATTTGTGCTCTGGGGGCCTTGGTCCTGCCCATGTATGCTCTTCCATTCATGGCTCAGCGTCTAAGAGCTCCCAGGGATACAAGTCTGTTGATAATGTTGGTCATCCTGTAGGATTCCCATACAAGTCAGTGCCTTCAATCCCTCCCCAAACCCTTACCTAAGAGTCCCCACCTCTGACACCTTTGGCTGTGATGAGTATCTGTGTGTCTCAGTCAGCTGAGTAGGTCCTCTCAGAGGAGAGTTATGTCTTTTAGAGAGGACAGAATTTAGGTTAAAGTTCTGTAGTTGAGTTAGTGTCTTTATACCTCCACTGGGGGTCTGCCTAGCTATAGAAGGTGACTTCATTCAGTTCCATGTCCTCCTTGTTAGGTATCTTGACCAAGGTCACCTGCATTGATTGTGGGGAGTTTTCCTCATCCCAATTCCTCTGGGAGTTTCTAAAGGTCCCAGTTACCCCTGGCACCTGCAGATTTCCATTCATTCTTCTGGCCTTCTCTCATGTCCACACCAGATACCTCATTCTTCTCCCCATACCCTATCCCAACCTGTTTCCTCCCTCTACCTCCTATGACCATTTTATTCCTTCTTCTAAATGAGATTTATGTATCCTTGCTTGTGCCTTCCTTCTTGTTTAACTTCTTTGGAACTGTAGAGTATATCATGGATAACCTATATGACTAACATCCACTTATTAGTGAGTACATATAAGGCATGTCCTATTGGGTCTAGAATACTTCACTTAGGATGATTTTCTAGTTTCATATATTTGCATGAAATTTTCATGATGTCTTTGATATATATATATATATATATATATATATATATATATATATATATAATTTATTCACAATACAGATGTCATCCACTTTCCCCATTTCCCCTCCCTAGAACCTTCGAATCCATTCCCTCCTCCTCCTTTTTGCTTTTATACCATTTTGATTGTATGCATGTATTTAGATCAGTTGTAGGTTGAGGGACTAGCAATAAAACAGATGCAAATAGTCAAGGAACAAGCAACTCAATAAATACAAATAGTCAAAGAAAAAGCAAGACATTAAATCCAATTATGTGAACATTCCCATAATCACTGTTTCTAAGCCCTTATCAGGATGACCAAAGTATCTGAGCCTACTTCCCTGTCCTAGCAAAAGATCATTTTTATGTCTGTAGCCAAGTTCCTTCTTGTAGCCTAAAATTTATATTCCTGCCTGAAATTACTTCTTTGTTCTAGCCTAATATTTAGATTTCTACCTGAAATTACTTCTTCTATCTAGCTTAATGTCAGATTACTGCCTGAAGCCTACTTCCTTGTCCTTGGCCAATGTTATATTTGTGCCAAGGAGCCCATTTCCTTGTCCTTGGCCCATGTCAGTTTCTTGCCAAGCAGCACCAAAGGCTCTCTGCCTCTCCCCGTTTTTTATTTCATTAACACGACTGAGCCTATCTTAGGAAGTTCTGACAAGAATGCCTTCCTTACTAGTCATGGAATATGCATTATCAAAAGCAATGTCTTTGGTTGGTGAGGTTCTGTGCAGAATCTTATTCATTGTAGGGAATATCGTTAATTCTCTTTTTAATTGTGGGAGGATCCAGTCCATTGTTGGTAATAGACCTGAGATCTACAACAAAGCACACTGAGCAAGCCATCAAAGGGAAGCCAGTAAGCTGCACTCCTCCATGGTTTCTGGTCATCACCTGCCTCTGTGTTCCTGTTCTGTTTCAGTTCATGCTCTGACTTCCCTCTGTGATTTACTGTTATCTGGAAGTGTAAGAAGAATATAGTTTTTCATCTTTGGTTATGATATTTTTTAAATTAATTTTTTTCTTGGATATTTTATGTACATTTCAGATGTTATCCCCTTTCCCCATTTGCTCCCCTCCACCCAGAAACCCCCTATCCCATCCTCTTACTTCTGCTTCTATGATCATGTGCCCCCATCCACCCATCCACTCCCACCTTTCTGTGTTTATGATATTTCATCAAAGCAATAGTAATTTTAAATAAGACACATCCCTTACCTTCCTCTTTCTGTTCCATGTTTGGTTTCTCACAAGTTTTCTTCCCTCTCCTAGTTTCCCTTATACACACTCACTACAATTGTGTTTATATTTATATAATTATACCTAAAAATCCAAGATTTATGAATGAGATGGTTCATGTAATAGTTTTGTTTCTAAGTCATTTGTCTCTTCCCTGCTTCTTCCTCATGGGTCACATATCACTCTAAACTCTCCTTATCTTCTCTTAAATGTGGAGAACCAGAAACCTCATACCATAATAAATAAGTATGATTTTGTGTTGATAGTCTGTACCTTCCGGGCTTTTATATCTTATTTATGAGTAATTTAATATTTATAAGGGTGAAATCCATGGACATATATAAACAATATGCTAACTAATGCCAATGTATTCATTAAAAACAAATTGACCAACTGGGTTTTGAGTTCATGGATACAGTAGGATATGACAACTTTGTAGAACACATACAATTTTTGATGTTTTGTGTATATCCTTCTATAGGTATAATATCCCCTGGTGGATTATCCTTTTTTGTTAGTTACTTTTTTATTGGTATGACAAACACCATGAGAAAAGCAACTTATTAAGAAAAAGTTCATTTGAAATTTCAGAGGGTCAGGCTGTAAAAAAGAAAGAAGGCAGCAGGTGGAAGATTTGATAGCTGGAGCAGAAACTCAGGGCTCATATCTCAAACTGCATTCATGTATGTATATATGTATGTATGTATGTATGTATGTATGTATGTATGTATACCATGTGTGTGCTTAACTGGAATTATAAATGGCTGAGAATAATTATGTGAATGCTTGGAATGAGTTAAATCTGAGTCTTTTTATAAGAGAAGCAAGTGCTGTTAACTACTGAGTTGTGTTTCTACCAACAAACATTTCTTTTTGAAGTGTTTCTCCTTTTTCATTTTCTCCATTCCTTCTCTCCTTTCTTTCTATTTCTTACCTCTCTGATTCAATATTCCCTCTACTCTTTTCAAGCCTCTTCTTTCTTTTTTCCTCTCTCCTTCTCCTCTCCTTTCTCTTTCCTTTCTTCTTTTGTACTTCCTCTGTTTGTTGTTGTTGCACAGGATTTATTGTTTTCTCAGGATCAAATCGAAGGTAGTTGTACTATTATTTTTGTAAAACTGATCTGTTGGGTCTATAGAGATGGCTTAGTGGTTAAGAGCACTGACTGCAACACCAGAGGTCCTGAGTTCAATTCCCACAGACTATATAATGGCAAGCAACCATTTGAAATAGGATCTGATGCCCTCTTCTGGTGTGTCTGAAGACAGCTACAGTGTGTTCATCTGTATCTGTATCTGTATCTGTATCTGTATCTGTATCTGTATCTGTATCTGTATCTGTATCTGTATCTATCTATCTGTATCTGTACCTTTATCTATCTCTCTCTCTCTCTCTCTCTCTCTCTCTATATATATATATATATATATATATATATATATATATATATATACATGTGCACATATATATAGTATACATATATATTTGTATACATGTATACAAATATATATAATATATAATATATATATAATATATATATTAAATAAAGTCCTAATATAAAACCAACATCACCTGTTGATTTTTAATGAAAGTCTGTCATGAGAGCATTTAGACACTTGTGATTTCAGAGCTTTAAGTTGGTCCTTGAGCTTCTATGTTGACTTCCTTCCCAGTGATTACTTCCTGTCTTTGATAGTACTTTTGGCTCTTGCTTTGTCTTTAGTACTCTCACACAACTGGAGGATGCAGAAGAGAATTGGGTTTTGCTTACCTCAGCTCTGAGAAGTGTCCCTCACTTTTGGACTCCTGGCAATATCTGTCCACTTCTGGTTATTCTTATTTACACATATAATGTTGACTTTCAAAATAATATAAAATTATATCATGTACTTTGACAATCTTCATGCTTCTTGTTTCTTCTTTCTGTCACCATCTTTCTTTCTGACTACAACACTTCTTTTCCCTCGTCTTCCACCTATTTCCATGTGACATACTTATGTGCCCACTCACACGCACACACACACACACACACACACACACACACACACACACACGGACACACACAGTGTTTTATGAATCTGTAAAAATATAGGGTACAAAATCAGAGAAAACATGAGGTTTGATTTTTTAAACAACATATCTGATTTATGCTTCCTATTCCTAGGACACATCTGCCTCTGCTGTCTTTTCATCTACTTTTCCAATGTGGAGACTGTGATAACTCATTCTAGTCTACAGTACATTAGTGGTAAATATGATTTTGTATCATTAGAATCAAGTTTTGGTTTGTGTCTTATAATAATTAAAAGTGTTTGATATTTGTTGAAGGAAATATGTTGTACTTCAATAAAACAATATGGTAAATAATCTCAAACATGTATTAATTGAAAATTTGTTGAAAATTTATTTTGTTCTTGTTATTTATATTTGAGAGATGGAATCATGTCCTGTTAAACTGCGAAGTGGATATCGATCTCAAAAATTTATACCTACCTCTTTCTAAGCACTGTGCTCAGTGGTATGGACCATCACACTCAGCCTTGGGCACCATTTAGAAAGCCAGTGATAGTTGTTTGAGAACTCCAAATATCACTGATTTCTTCCCCAAAAAATGATTCTGTTTTTTGTTTTCTCATGATTGTTTGTTCCCATTCTGCTGCTACTGCAGATGATGGTTTTGTCCCCACTGTCTCCCCTCAAAGACCATGAGGTCTTTTACAATGTAGTCCATTCTAGATCTCACAAAGGAGATAAGTAATTAATAAATGCCATGAAAATCATTACTATTGATTAAGAAGGATAAAGGGCTATCAAATGAGGCTTCTAATGCTGTCTGTCTCTTTTTCTGGAATATGATGAAAAAATAAAATTTACTAGAGTAGCTTGCAAAGATAATTACCACAGTGTTATTACAATCATGGGTCCGGGAGGAGGCTAAAAGCCAATTTGTTTCAGGTCATAGTCACACTACACTTCTAATTGGGCTGTGTGGTTCAAAAAGCCACTGTTCTAAATTTAGGTTTAAAGATGTTCAGAATGGTCTGTAGTGTTTTCTCTCTTCTTTTATTGGATATTTTCTTTATTTACTTTTCAAATATTATTCCCTCTCCAAGTTTCTTTTCCCCCAAACCCCTATTTTATTCTCCCTCCACTGCCTCTAGGAGGGTGCTCCTTGCCATACCCACCCACTCCTGCCTTCCCACCTTGGTATTTCCTATTCTGGGGCATCGACAATTCTCTGCCACATAAGATGCTGGAACCATGGGTCCCTCCATGTGTCCACTTTGGTTGGTGGTCGAGTCTTCAGGAGCTCTGGAGTGTGTGAGAGAATGACAATATTGCTTCCCCCACAGGGCTACAACTACCCTCAACTCCATCAGTCCTTTATCCAACTTCTCCATCAGAGATGCTGCACTCAGTCCAATGGTTGGCTGCGAGCAATGGCCTCTGTATTTGTTAGTCTCTGGTAGAGCCTCGCAGGGGACAATCATATTATGCTCTTGTCTACATGCACTTCTCAGCATCTACACTAGCTTCTGGGTTTGGTGACTTTATATGGATGGATCCCCAGGTGGGTCTAGTGGAGTAGTACTCCATTGTGCAATTGTGCCACATTTTCTATATCCATTCTTCTGTTGAAGGACATCTGGGTTACTTCTAGCTTCTGGCTATTAAAAATAAGGCTGCTATACTTGTATAATTGCCCTTGTAATATGTTGGATCATTTTTTTGGGGTAATATGTTGAATAGCTCTATAGCAGGATCTTCAGGCAGAACTATTTCCAGTTTTCTTAGGAACTGCCAGATTGATTTCCAAAGTGGTTTTACCAGTTCACAATCCCACAATGAAGGAGTGTTCCTCTTTCTTCACATCCTTGCCAGCATCTGCTGTCACCTGAGTTTTAGATCTTAGCCATTCCAACTGCTGTGAGGTGGAATCTCAGGGTTGATTTGATTTACATTTCCCTGATGACTACGGATGTTGAACATTTCTTTAGATGACATGAATCTCATGCTTCAGTTCTGCAGAGAAATAAGTGTAATGTACTGAGAGTACTGAGTATCTCCCACCCTCAGCAAATGCCCTACTGTCTACCATACACTACAACACACACCCACATTGCACACAGACTCTTCACAGCATGAGCTATGTTGATGAAACCAGATGATGGAGGTGAATTCTGAAAGTCATCATGGGAGCAATAAAGGCAATTTTAACTCTTTCTGAAGAACAAAGTCCTTTCTAAAGTGATATCTTTTAAAATTCATTTACTCATTTATTGATTTATTATTATGTCAGTAATAAATATTGATATGTTATTATTATTATAACATATATAACAGGAATCAAGAACACTAGAAAATTCTCACTGGCCCTGCTTTCAACCAATATCTAAACATCACCACTGTGGATTTAATATTGGTTGTCATGGTTTCTCAGATTTTTGACTATAATCAAGTGTGTTTGGCTTATACTCTCCAAACTATGTGCTCTGTTATAATGCAGCAAAGTTGCTGGGACCATGCTACTGGATGTCCTGTCTCCTCGACAGTGAGCTTTTATAAATAAACATCTCACTTTTAGCTTTCAAAAAAAAAGTAAAGTATTGCAGTGCAAAATACATTGTTAATTTTGAGTTATTTATTTGTGGTATGTATATAAGTATACTGTAGTTGTCTTTAGACATACAAGAGAAGGCTTTGGATCCCATTACAGATGATTTTGAGCTACCATATGGTTGTAAAGAATTGAACTCAGGACCTCTGGAAGAGAAGTCAGTGCTCTTGACTGCTTAGCCATCTTTCCAGCCCTATATTGCTTTTATGAGATACAAAAATTGGTCTCAGTTGTCATGAGGCCTTTCTACTCTTAAGGGGACATGGGTTCAGATTCTAGCATCCATATGGCAAATGACAATCTCTTGTAAGACTAGTTCCAGTAGATCAAATGCTCTTTTCTGGTACCTAATTGCAACAGGCAAATGTGTGGGGCATAGACTTAGATACAGACCTATTATACTATAAAGTATAAATAAGGACATTTCTTTTTAAAAGTTTAAGTCAGAAAGATTACAGTGTTTCTGCAACTCTTTTCTTTCTTTCTTTTATTGTATATTTTATTTATTTACACTTCAGATGTTATCTCCTTCTGGGATCCTTCCTCTCCTAATAAAGCCCTTATCCCAACACCCCTTCTGCTGCTTCTATGAAAGTATGACCCAGACCCATCCACACCCTCCTTCTCCACACCCCCAAATTCCCTCAGAATGGGGCATCCAACATTCATGGAACCAAGTACCTCCTCTCCCACTAATGACTGACAAGGCCATCCTCCACCACATGTAAACCTGGAGCCATGGATGCCTCCATGACTGGTCCCAGGCTAGACGTTTAGACCCTGGGAGATCTGGTTGGTTGGTATTATTGCTCTCCCATGGGGCCATAAGCCCCTTCAGCTCCTTCAGTCTTCTCTCTAACACTTCTACTGGGGATGCCATGGTCAGTTCAATGGTTAGCTGTGAGCATGTGTCTGTGCATATGTCAATCTCTGCCAGAAACTCTCAGGAGACAGGAAGATCAGGCTCCTGCCAGCATGTGCTTTCTGGCATTCATAACAGTGTCTGCATTTGGTGACTGCACATGGGATGGATCCCCAGGTGGGGCAATCTCCAGGCTGCCCCTCTTTTAGTCTCTGCTCCACACTTTGTCTCCATATTTGCTACTGTGATTATTCTGTTACTACTAAGAAGGACTGAAACACCCATACATTGGTATTCCTTCTTCTTGAGCTTCATGTAGTCCATGCATTGTATCTTAGGTATTCCAAGCTTTTGGGCTTATATCCACTTATTGGAGAGTGCATACCATGTGTGTTATTTTGTGATTGGATTACCTCACTCAGGATGATATTTTCTAAATCGACACATTTGCCTAAGAATTTCATGAATTCATTGTTTGTAATAGCTGAATAGAATTCCACTGTGTATATGTACTATAATTTCTGTATCCATTCTTCTGTTGAAGGACATTTGGGTTCTGTAGGAAAAAATATGACTGGGGATCTCAGGACTCCTCCCACCATGCTGTGGGTAGTCGGCTGGGAATGCTCTGGGGAGCTCTGGTTGGTTGGTATTGTAGCACCCCTCATGGGGCCACAAACCCTTTCTGTTCCTTCAGTCTTCTCTCTAACTTCTCCATTGGGAAATCCTCGATCAGATCACTGGTTAGCTGAGAGCATCTGCCTCTGAAAGTGTCAGATTCTGGCAGACCTCTAATGAGACAGCTATATCAGGCTTTTGTCACCATGAATTTCCTGTCATCCCCTTCATTGTCTACCTTTGGTGACTGTACATGGGATGGATACCCAGGTGGGGCAGTCTCCAGATGGCCCTTCCTTCAGTTTCTGTCCCACACTTTGTCTCCATATTTGCTCCCTTGAGTATTTTTGTTATTTTATCTAAGTAGGACTGAGGCATCCACACTTGGACTTCCTTCTTCATGAGCTTCATGTGGTCTGTGAGTTTAGACTTGGCTACTCCAATAGTGGGGTGTTGAAATCCCCCACTATTATTGTGTGAAGTGTAATGTATGCTTTGAGCTTTAGTAAAGTTTCTTTTATGTATGTGGGTGCCCTTCCATTTGGAGCATAGATATTCAGAATTGACAGTTCATCTTGGTACATTTTTCCTTTGATGAATATGAAGTGTCCTTCCTCATCTTTTTTTTATTACTTTTGGTTGAAAATCGATTTTATTTGATATTATAATGCTACTCCAGCTCATTTCTTTGGATTATTTGGTTGGAAGGTTTATTTTCCATCCTTTTACTCTGAGGTAGTTTCTGATTTTTCACCAAGGTATGTTTCCTGTATGCAGCAAAATCCTGGGTCATATTTATGTATGTGTATGTCTGATAGTGTAGGTCTTTTTATTAGAGAATTAAGTCCATTGATATTAAGAGATATTAAGGAAAAATGAATGTTGTTTTCTGTTATTTTTGTTCTTAGAGGTGGAATTATGTTTGTGTAGCTATCTTCTTTTGATGTTGTTGGAAGGTTACTTTCTCGGTTTTTCTAGGTTGTAGTTTCCCTCCTTGTGTTGGAGTTTTTCACCAAGTATCCTTTGAAGTGCTGGATTTGTGGCAAGTTAGTGTGTAAATTTGGTTTTGTCATGGAATATCTTGGTTTCTCCATCAATAGTGATTGAGAGTTTTGCTGGGCATAATAGTCTGGGCTGGCATTTGTGTTCTCTTAGGGTCTGTATAATATCAGTCTAGGATCTTCTGGCTTTTATAGTCTCTGGTGAGAAATCTGGTGTAATTCTTATAGGTCTGCCTTTATATGTTACTTTACCTTTTGCCCTTACTTCTGTTAGTATTTTTTCTTTGTTTTGTAATTTGATGTTTTGATTATTATGTGGCAGAAGATATTTGTTTTCTGGTCTATACTATTTGGAGTTCTGTAGGCTTCTTGTATATTTATGGACATCTCTTTCTTTAGGTTAGGGAAATTTTCCTCTATAATTCTGTTGAAGATATTCACTGGTCCTTTAAGTTGAGAGGCTTCACCCTCATCTATAATTATTATCTTTAGGTTTGGCCTTCTAATTGTGTCCTGGATTTCCTGTATGTTTTGGGTTAGTAGCTTTTTGTATTTTGCATTTTCTTTGACACTTGTGTCAATGCTTTCCACGGTATCTTCGGCACATTAGATGCTCTCTTCAATCTCTTGTATTCTGTTGGTGATGCTTGTGTCTTTGACTCCTGATCTTTTTCCTAGCTTTTCTATCTCCAGGATATTGTCCCTTTGTGATTTCTTTATTGTTTCTACTTCCATTTTTAGATCCTGGATGTTTTTGTTTAATTCTTTCACCTGTTTGTTTATGTTTTCTTGCAATTTTTAAAGGGATTTTTGCATTTCCTCTTTAAGGGATTCTACCTGTCTTCCTCTGTTCTCCTCAAATTTTTTGAGAGTGTTATTTATGACCTTCTTAATGTCCTGTATCATTGACATGAGCAGTGATTTTAATTCTGAATCTTGCTTTTCCAGTGTGATGGGGTGTTCAGGGCTTGATATAATGGGAGAACTGTGTTCTGATGATGCCAAGTAACTTTGGATTCTGTTGATTATGTGCTTGCTCTTGTCTTTCACCAACTGGTTAACTCTAGTGCTACCTGCACTCACTGTCTCTGACTGGAGCCTGCCTTTCCAATTATCTTGCTTTTTTTCTGAACTTCTCAGCATCCAGATATCTCTGGGATCTTGTATTCCTGAGCTCCAGATGCTCTGAGTACAGTGGCTCCTCTAGGATGTCTCAGCATATGGTGTCTCCACAATAGCAGACCAGCTAGTTGTTAACTGCTCTGGGTGGAGTGTCTCCTCTAGGATGTAACAGGATAAGGTGTCCACTGATCGGAGTTCTGTGGCTCCTCTAGGATGTCTCTGGATATTGTGTCCACTGCTCTCAGTTCAGTTGCTCCTCTAGTATGTCTCAGACTATGGTGTCTGTTGCTCTGAGTTCAGTGGCCCCTCTAGGATATCTTGGGATATGGTGTTCACCTGGGGGCAGAGCAGCCTGGTCTCTGCTCCAGGCCCCAGGCTCAGGCAAGTGCATTCTTTCTGTTTCTACTTGGTTGATTTCAGCCCTGAGTTTGATTATTTCCTGCCATATACTCCTCTTGGGTAGGTTTGATTTATTTTGTTCTAAATTTTTTCAGTGTGCTGTCAAGCTGCTAGTGTATGCTCTCCCCAGTTTCTTTTTGTAGGCACTTTGAGCTATGAATTTTCTTTTTAGAGCTGCTTTCATTGCATCCCATAAGTTTTGATATGATGTGCCTTCATTTTCAGTAAATTCTAAAAAGTCTTTAATTTATTTACTTTGTTCTTGATCAAGTTATCATTGAGTAGAATGTTGTTCAGTTTCCACGTGTATGTGGGTTTTCTGTTGTTTTTGTTGTTATTGAATACCATCCTTTTTGTAGTGGTATGATAGGATGCAACGGATTATTTCAATCTTCTTGCATCGTTGAGGCCTGTTTTGTGACCAATTATATATTCTATTTTGGAGAAAGTTCCATGAGGTGCTGAAAGAAGGTATATTCTTTTGTTTTAGGATGAAATGTTCTGTAGATATCTGTTAAAACTGTTTGGTCCATCACTTCTGTTAGCTTTACTGTGTCTCGGTTTAGTTTCTCTTTCCATAATCTGTCCATTGATGAGAATGGGGTGTTGAAGTCTCCCAATATCATTGTGTGTGGGGCAATGTGTGCTTTGAGCTTTAGTAAAGTTTCTTTTATAAATGTGGGTACCCTGGCATTTGGAACATAGATGTTCAGAATTGAAAATTCTTCTTGGTAGATTTTTTTTTCTTTGATGGGTATGAAGTGTTCTTCCTTATCTTTTTTGATATCTTTTGGTTGAAAATTGATTTTTCTTGATATTAGAATGGCTACTCCAGCTTGTTTCTTGGGATAATTTTCTTATAAATTTGTTTTACAGTCCTCTACCCTGAGGTAGTGTCTGTCTTTGCCACTGAGGTGCATTTCCTGTATGCAGCAAAATACTGGGTCCTGTTTATGTATCCAGTTTGTTAGTCTATGGTTTTTTTTATTGTGGAATTGAATCCGTTGATGTTAGGAGAATTAAAGATGAGTGACTTTTTTCTGTTATTTTTGTTGTTAGAGGTGGAATTATTTTGTATGGCTATCTTCTTTTAGGTTTGTTGAAAAGAAGATTACTTTTTATTTTTTTCTAGGGTATACTTGCCCTCCTTGTGTTGGAATTTTCCATCTGTTATCCTTTGTAGCACTGGATTTGTGGAAAGATATTGTATAAATTTGGTTTTGTCATGGATTATCTTAGTTTCTCCATCTATGGTAATTGAGAATTTTGCTGGGTATAATAGCCTGTGCTGGAATTTATGTTCTCTTAGGGTCTGCATGACATCTGCCCACAATCTTCTAGCTTTCATAGTCTCTGGTGAGAAGTCTGGTATAATTCTGCAAGGTCTGTCTTTATATATTACTTGACTTTTGTTTCTTACTGCTTTTAATATTTTTCTTTGTTTTGTGCATTTGGTTTATTTGAGGGAAGGGATTTCTTCTCTGATCCAGTCTGTTCTCAAGCCTTCTTGTGTATTTATGGGCATCTCATTCTTTAGGTTACAGAAGTTTTCTTTTATAATTTTGTTGAAGACATTTCTTGGAGTTTTAAGTTGGAAATCTTCACTCTCTTTTATACTTATTATCCTTACATTTGGTCTTCTCATTGTGTCCTGAATATCCTGGATGTTTTGGGTTAGGAGCTTTTTGCATTTTATTTGACAGTTATGTCAATATTTTCTGTATCTTTTGCACCCGAGAGTCTCTGTTCTATCTCTTGTATTCTTTTGGTGATGCTTGTGTCTATGACTCCTGATTTCTTTCCTAAGTTTTCTATCTCCAGAGTTGTCTTCCTTTGTGATTCCTTTTTTCCTTTTTAAATTATTAATTTTTATTGGATATTTTTTATTTACATTCAAATGTTTTTGCCTTTCTAGGTTTCACCTTCTGAAACCCCCTATTCCATCCTCCCTCCCCTTGCCTTTGTAAGGGTGCTTCCTCCACTCACTCCTGCCTTCCATCCCTGTCATACTTCTACATTGGGGCATCAAACATCCCCAGGACCAAGGACATCTCCTCCCACTGATGTCAAACAAGGCCATTCTCTGCCACATATGCAACCGAAGCAATAGGTGCCTCCATGTGTACTCTTTGATTGGTAGTCTAGTCCTCAGTAGCTCTGAAGGGTCTGGCCAGTTTGCATTGTTTCTCCCTCCATGGGGCTGCAAATCCCCTCAGCTTCTTTAGTCCCTTCTCCAACTCCTTCAATAGGGACCTGGATTTAAGTTAGCAACAATAAGCAGAATCTGGATTTTTAAATCAATATATTATATCTCTATGGGCTACCATTCTAATTTCTCAAGCCCCTGTGAACCTTTTGGTATGGATCTATGTTTTTTGATACCATTATAAGTTCCAGATTGGATTCCTCTGAGGGTTTCCTATTTTTATTTAAAGAGTGTTGTCACCTCAGTTTTATGGCCTGTAATCTAGTATTTAATTTCTCAGCCTTTTCTTTCTCCAAGTCTGTCTTATTCTGATTACTTCCAAATAGGACATATAGAATTGTAATCATTGAGGAAACCAGCCATTTGCATTCTGACAAGTGAAGCAAGATCCAATTGACTCCAGATTCAGTGTGTCATTGTGCTTCCTTCCATCCCAAATATAGAAAACATTTTTACTCTTGAATTTAGAAACTTTTCCCTAAAGTCTTTGTTTTCTTTTATTTTTTTCTTATAAAAGAAAAAAGATAATTTTTTGTTATTACAATTTAATCTGGCTTACAATTTCAAAGCTTAAGTTCATTATCATCATGGCAGGAAGCATGGCAGCCTGCAGTCAGATATGATGTTGGAGTCAGAGCTGAGAGCTCTACATCTTGATCCAAAGGCAGTCAGAAGGAGACTATCATTTGTAAGTAACCAGGAGGTTAATGAAATTTCATACTGGGTAGAGCTAAAGCATAGGAGACATCAAAGCCTATCCCCTCAGTGACATACTCCCTCAAACAAGCCCAGAGTTACAGGGCATACCTCTGAATAGTGCATTACCTGTGGGGCAAGCATTCAAACACACAAGTCTGTGGGGGCCAAATCTATTCAAACAACCACACTCATGGTCCTTCATCAATACTAAACTTAAGTAAGACAGACAACTAGCTGGTAAATCATCAAAAGCCCTAAATGTTGACTTTTAACATCTGCAGCCGATCACTCAATGTCCTCTGTAGGACTATTCCCAGTGACATTTGGTTTGACTACCTCTTAGCATGTTTCTTAAGAGTTGCTAAATTTTTCTGCATCACGCAGACATATAATGACTGTACATGTCTCATTTTTTATCCAAATTTACTTAAAATGTGACTTATGGTAGATAATTCTTGTACAGTAATTTCTCCCCAAAAGAATGATTATGTTTTTTGTCTTCTCATGATGGTTTGTTCCCATGGTGCTGCTACTCCATGATGATTTTGTCCCCACTGTCTCCCCTCAAAGATTATAGATTATCCTCTAGGTTCCACAAAGGACATAATATAAGTAATTAATAAGTGCCTTGAAAAATGTTACTATTGATTAAGGAGGATGAAAGGGTATCAAGTGAGGCTTTTAAAATTGTCTCTTTTTCTGGAATCTGATGAGAAAATAATAATTACTGCAGTAGATTGCAAAGACAATTACCACAAAGCTATTGCAATCATGGGTCCAAGAGGAGGCTAAAAGTCAATTTATTCCAGGTCATATTCACACTACACTTCTTTTTTTCTTTTTCTTTAATTTTTTTATTATATATTTTCTTTATTTACACTTCAAATCTTATCCCCTTTTCTGGTTTTCCCTTCAAAATCCCCTATCCCATCCCCCCTGCTTCTATGATTGTATTTCTCCACCCACCCACTCACTCTTGCTTCCCAGGCCTGGTATTACTCTACACTGGGGCATCTAACCTTCAGAAGACAAAGGGTCCCTCCCTCTCCACATTGATGTCCTACAGTGTCATCCTTTACTACATATGCAGCTGGATCCATGGGTCTTTTGACTATGGGATGGATGCCCAGGTGGTAAAGTCTCTGGATGGCTTTTGCTTCTGTCTCTGCTCCACACTTTGTCTCTGTATCTCCTCCCATTGGTATTTTGTATCCATATTTTTGAGGTTCATGTAGTCTGAGAATTGTACCTTAGAAATTCCGAGCTTTTGGGCTAATATCCTCTTATCAGTGAGTGCACATCATGTGTGTCCTTTGTTGATTGGATTACCTCAATCAGGATATTTTCTGGTTTTATCCATTTTCCTGCAAATTTCATGAAGCCATTGTTTATAATTGCTGCTTAGTACTCCTTGTGTAAATGTACCACATTTTCTGTATCCATTTTTTTGCTGAAGGACATCTGGGTTCTTTCCAGCTTTTGGTTATTATAAATGAGGCAGCTATGAACATAGTGGAGGATATGTCCTTGCTATATGTTGGAGCATATTTTGGGTATATATGATATATTATATATATATAATATATATATATATATATATATTATATATTATATATATATTATATATATATATATAATATATATATATATATATATATATATATATATATATATATATATATATATATATATATTATAGTGGTATAGCTGGGTCCTCAGGTAATACTGTGTCCAATTTTCTGAGGAACTGCCAGACCAATTTCAAGAGTCATTGTACCATCTTGCAATCCCACCAACAATGGAGGAGTGTTCTTCTTTCTCCACATCCTTGCCAGCATCTGCTGTCACCTGAGTTTTTGATCTTAGACATTCTGACTGATGTGAGCTAGAATCTCAGGGTTGTTTTGATTTGCATTTCCCTGATGGCTAAGGATGTTGAACATTTGTTTAGGCGCTTCTCAGCCATTTGGTATTCCTCAGTTGAGAATTCGTTGTTTAGCTCTGTAACCCATTTTTATAGGGTTAATTGGCTCTCCATAGTCTAACTTAAGTTCTTTATATATATTGGATTTTAGCCCTGTATCTGATGTAGGATTGGTACAGATCTTTTCCCAATCTCTTGGTTGCCATTTTGTCCTAGTAACAATATCCTTTGCCTTACAGAAGCTTTGCAATTTTATGAGGTCCCATTTGCCATTTTTAATGAAATATCACTACAGTTTTAAACACCACTGAAGAGAAGGCCTTATGTCCAGCAATATATTTGCAGCACAACATTAACTGATGGGTATATTTGTTAATTTTTTGGGCTCATACTACTTTGTTTTGACATTTATTATGTTACTGGTGTTTGTAAATATATTATGGTTTCTGAATTTGTGTTTTATATTTTTTATGTGTGTTTCTTTTGTTATACACACACACACACACAAACACACACACACACACACACATATATATATAAACTTACTAGTCTTTTTTCTAAAGAGAAAAAGAAAGAACGCATGGAAATGGATGGTTGGGTATGCGAGAAGAATGTGAGAAAAACTGAAGAAGAGAATTCATAATTAGGAAATAGTATACAAAAATTTATTTTCACTCAAAAGGAATAAACATTAAATTTATGGGATATTTATGTATAACACATAAATATATGTTTATAAAATATATATGTATTTATATCATATGTATAACCAAGTATTGTTTTGAAGACTTTAATTTTTAACTGTTTTTTTATTGTACATAAAATGTAAAATTTTAACTTCCACATACCTATGCTCTCACCTTACATATTATGAGAAGCCCATGTTTAACTGAAAGAATGTTTGAATTTGTCAGACCCCTGTCTCCATGTGTCCAATCTAATTGAGCAGCAGTAAATGACATGAGAGCACAGTCGGAGCTCACTGCAGCTGTCATAAAGTGAAATATAAAGTTTAGCAGAGATCAAGAGTACATGACAATTTGTTAGACACTGATGGGGATTGTTGCTCATCTGGTATATTCTTCAGTGTGGGATTGGGAGCTATTATTGTTTATTGATTAATTAATTAATTCATTCATTCATTTTACATCCTAATTCCAGACCCTTATTCTCTCAGAGTCCACCTACACAGGTTCTTCCCCCATATACCCATCCCTTTCACCTCTGAGAAAGGTGAGGTACCTACCACATTCTGGGAATCCACTATTGCACATCAAGTCACTGCAGGACTAGGCCTAACCTCTCCCCTGAGGCCAGACATGGCAAACCAGTTAGGGGAACAGGGTCCATAGTCAGGCAACATTATCAGGGAGAGGTTTTGCTTCAGTTGGGGTGTCGGGCCTTGGCCATTTAACCTGCACCATTAATCATGTAGAGGTCTTCACCTCCAGAGATTAAAATATTAACGAGTTATCTAAAGGCTGGGGGGGCATAGCTAATTAAGTTATTCCCTCCCCTCTTCCCCCTTCTAATAAAACGGCATGGGAGCCTGGCTTTTGGGGGGAGTGTACACCATCTACACCCACTCACCATGCAATAACAATAAAAGCTTTAGAAAACCAGACTCCACATGTCTCCTGGGCCTGCCACCGGCAGGTTCCCAACCTTTGGGACCCTGAACCTTGTTGATGCAGCCGCTGGCCTGCCTCCAATGGGTTCGTGAATGTGGGACCCTCCACCGGCAGTGTGGAAAGCCCACCCAGAGACTCTGCTGCCAGACCACCACTGCCAGACCGCCTGTGGGACCCCTCTGCCGGACTCCCCCCTTGAGGTTTTTTTCCTACATTGGGGAACATATTGCTACATATCTGTCAGGCAAGGTTGAGAAGGTGCTAGTTCTAGCACATAAATAGTGTTTGGTTGGCTGTTCGGGCTCTGGGATCTTCACAAGGGCCCAGGTTAGTTGGCTCTGTTGGTCTTCTGATGGAATCCTGATCCCATCTGGGTCCCTCTATCCTTTCACTAACTCTTTCACAAGACTCCTTGAACTCTGTCTAATGTTTGGCTGCTGGTCTCTGAATCTGTCTTGGTCAGATGCTGGGTGGACCCTGTCAGAGGAGAGTTATGCTAGGTTCCCCTCTACCCCTTATTACTCTCCCCATCCCCTTCCTGATGGGTCCTCCAGCATGACAGCAGCAGTGAGGTCTGACCTTTTCCTGCTGTGCTCCATCTTCAGGTCCCCACTGCCACCTGCAATGATGGACTCCTGCAGCCATCAGGGATAACAGGTGAGGCTCGTAGCCATAATTCCCTGTCTGTTGGCCCCTCCAGGAAAACCCAGAAGCAAGTTTCCCCTATATCCTCTACACTTCATGTCCTGGGCTACAGCTCTGCCTGTTTCCCTGAGGCCTGCTGCCACTTAGAACACCAGGTGGGAACTCCATTCCCCAATCTCCTGATTGTTGTGTCCTCCAGCAAGCCCAGCAGCTGTGAAGTCTGCTTTGTCCTCTGTGCTCCATCTTCTTACTACACCTTTACCATCAATCCCAGATGTCTACAGCCATTAGGGACTACCAGCTTTGCCTGCATCCCAAGACACCTGCTGCCACCTGGGACATCCGGAGACCTGAAGTTATTAGTGAATACCAGCTCTGCCTATACATTCTGCTGCCACTTAGGACAAACAGCTCTATCTGCAATTCCAGTGGCCTGATGCCATCAGGAGACTCTCAGCTTTACCTGTATCCCTGCCAGCCTGTTGCCCTCAGGGACTACCAGGCCTGTGGACATCAGAGATTGGGAGCTTTCTCTTTTATTGGTTATTTTATTTATTTACATTTAAATGTTATCCACCTTCCATGTTTTCCCTCCACAGCCCCCTATTACATTCCCCCTACCCCTTCTTCTATGAGGGTGGTTTCTCACCCACCCACTCCCTCCTCACTGTCCTAGCATTCCCTTATGATGAGGCATATAGCCTTCTTAAGATCAAGGGCCTCACCAACTAGCCCAACCCTCAGCATCTTGTCTCATTGAATAAAGTCTTGGACAGCTCTAATAAAAATAGATCAAGGCCCTCCCCTCCCATTGATACCAGATAAAGACATCCTCTGCTACAAAAGCAGTTGGAGCCATGGGTCACTTCATGTGTTCTCTTATGTTGGTGGTTTAGTATTTGAGGGTTCTGAGGAGTCTGGTTGGTTGATACTGTTGTTCTGCCTGCCTAAGAGATTGCAAACCCCTTCAAGTCCTTCAGTCCTTCCCTTAAATCCTCTACTGGTGTCAACTTGGAGCTCTCTTAATTCACAAATCATCTCTGTATTATGTTGCTATGTTAGTGGTTTATCAGTGAGATCTGAACATGCTTATCACAAATCATTGAATGTTCTATACCTGAAAAGTAATAAAATTATATATTTAATGCAAAACAGAAGAAAATGCATATTGATTAAATGCATACTTAATTTCCATAATATTCTGGTTTAATGTTGGCACATTAATATCAGGTGAATAATTTACTTTGGATATCAAATATGATGAGCTGGCTTGTAACCAGTTGACTAATGATGTACATTTCAAAAGCTTGTCTCTGTGCATTGATTAGACTGCCCTAGAACTTGTCATGCAACACATGCTGGCCATAAGCTCATGGTTCTCCTGCTTCTGTGTTTTTAATTCTGGGATACAGATGTAAATCACACTCTTTGTTATGATATTTTGTTTAATTTTTGTTTCTTGTACTTTACTCATAATATTAGATTTACAATTCAACTTATACATACTCTCATAATTCACTAACCTGAATTCAGGTGGTTATTTCATATTTGTTATTGCTATTGATCTTCCCTCACACTCAAAACATTTTTCCTTTGGATGTGAACTATCTCTGATATTATGGACTACTGGTGTCTGTAAAACCATTACTTGATTTCAGGTGTCTGTGCCCTCATCTGAAGAATTTTTGAAGAGTGAGCAAGACCATATTTAGCCAGTTTTAATCCTGTTAATTTCTAGACTTTTCTAAAATATGCTTTTGTGTTATAAACCTTTTTGGCATTGCTGATTTCCAGGCATGATGAGGTGAAGAAACCTGGTTTGGTTTATTCTCCACCATTTCCCCAAAGTTAGAACCCTCATTGAGTTCCCTTAAGTTGTATGAAACATGATTGTTAGTTTCTGTTGGGTTTGCCTTTACTTTGTAATTAAGTTTTCTCTGATCTTAGGACTAGGTTCATGTCCCTCAGAATTTCCACAGAGCTAATTTGGGCTTCTTCTTGCATCTCTGTACTAAGTGTGGGCTCAATGTGTGATACACTGTTCATGTTCCCATTATAAGAGTGGATTTGGAAATGGGATACAATGAACAATTATCCTCAATTTTTTACTTCCCTCCTTCCTCCACTATTGCTATCTTTTATAGGACATTTTTCTTACTCTGTTTCTTTCTTGTATTGTGATTTTGTCAGCATATCTTACCATGTTTTCTAGAATGGTTAATCTGAGACAGCTCTCCTAAAGTTTCTACAAAAGTCACCTGATTTAAATTTGTCTTGGATTTTAACTCAAACCTACTAGACCCCATAGTAGATTTCTGTTGAAGATGAGGAAGCCAATCACTTTCAGTGTTTACCTGTGCTCTCTTTGATGGTATTTTGCCTGTTGATTGACATCAGCCACTTTCATGCACTGTCCAGGCATTTGTTTTTTATTTTCGGTCTGCTTTGCATGCTTTCCTCCTGCCCAGCCCAGCTGCTCAGAATTTATAAACCAGACCTTTTCATTGTGACTGAACTGCATCAGATGGGCAGGGGGAGCAAGATGGCATCCCCGACCCAGGTTCTCATGTACCTGCTGTTATGTGTATCTGGTGAGAAATTTAAAGTATTATAATATTTTCAGAGTCACATCTTTGTATATAAAAAATTTATAATATGTGCCAGCATGGAATATTTCTTACATAATAATGCTCTGACAATATGACATTGTAATGTCATTTAAATGACAAATTTCAACTATTTTTTCAATACTCATTTTTAGTTTTTGCATCTTTTTACACAAACTATAAAACAGTACAAAATAATTATGTAGATTTTTCATTTAGAACACAATTATGAGGAAAATCAGCATTTAGGTACCAAGTGAGAATCCTTTAATCTGAGAACTACAGTTTTATAATCAATCTCTTTTTTTATTCTAATCTATGTTTCTGTGTGTATGCATTTTCACCATCTACTCATTATTGCAAGTACTTGTGGGGAAATTGTGATGACACAATCTTCATCGTCACTGGCTGTGTCTGTAGGAGAGAAGGCCACTATTAGCTGCAATCAGAGTCTGCACCAGTCAGAGTCTTTTATGGATTGGAAACCAAAGGAACTGTTTGGTCCAGCAAAATCCGGGACAAACTCCTAAACTGCTGATCACCTGGGCATCCACTAGGGAACCTGGGGTCCCTGATTGCTTCATAGGCAGTGTCTGGGACAGATTTCACTCTCACCATAAGCAGTGTGCAGGCTGAAGATGTGGGAGTTTCTTTCTGCGAACAGCATTTAGTGATTCCTCCCACAGTGCTTCAGCTTCCTACATAAACCTTCTTGAATCTCACCAGCTGCCTGAAACACCCAGCCCTGGTCTGCAGACTTCCCTTTCTGCCTGAGAGCTGGTGTGCCTGAAAAAAACTGACAAAAAATTTGCAGAGCCCAGCAAAAATGTAATGTGTCCAATGTCTCTTAAATTATTTGGTATGAAAAGTCTATACAACAAAATGTAGAAAAGAACTCAGTGTTATCTTTGTAGTCCTTTTGTAACAATTTAGTACAAACTCTGTTGCTTAAAAGTGAGGAATTTATTCATTTTTAGTTCTGTAAATCAATCGTAAGTCTCTATTGACTGAGGTGGTGATGTTGGCAAATTGCATTTTGGTTTGTTGTCTCCAGGCAAGGAATTTTTTTTTGCTTTTTCTGTCTTCTAGGGAATTTTCTTCCTTAATTGTGTGTGTATTTTCCCTGATTTTTTCACAGTCTTTTAATTTTTATTCCATGTATTTGTTTAATCTTCATGTGGATGTGTGCATCTCTCTGCCTCTCTCTCTGCCTCTGTCATTGCTCTTCTCTGTCCCCCCTCTTTATTTGTAGGTGAATATGTACAATATTGTGTTTTGGAGGTCTGAGGGCAACATGGACTTGACTCTTTTAGCCATGTGGGTTTTTGTAATAATCAGTTGACATAATGCTAGGTAGCAAGTGTCTTTGCAACCGAAGCCATCTTGATGCCCCTTAAAAGTTTTTATTGATATGAATTCAATATACACATGTTTTGTAATGTGATATCTTTCAAGTATGTGTTTTGACCATATCTACTAAACATACCTGCTTCCATTTTCCTTTTCTGTTATCATTTTCTTTCTATTCCCTCTTCTAATTCTGTCTATTTATCTTTCTCTGTCCATATCTCTTCCTTATCTAAATCTTTCTATTTCATGTACATATACATACATGTGCATACATACATACACATAAATTTATACACAAATAAATACCAAACACATCTGCACACCCACATGTGTATGTATACACACATGCACACACACATATAGACACACACACACACACACACACACACACACATACACCCACACGAACTGAACATTTAACATATATAGGATCCACAATGGAGAGAACATATGTTTTGTGTTGCCCTTGTTTCTGAGGCCACATATCCCTCTGAAGTATCTTTATCTGTTTTCTTTTTTATTTTATTTTATATTTTTATTTTTATTTTTACTTATTAGATTTCAAAAGTTATCTTCTTTCCCTGTTTCCCCTCCAGAGACCCCCATCCTATCCTCCCTCCTCCTGCTTCTATGAGGGTGCTTTCCCACCCATCCAACCACCACTCCCACCTCCAAGCCCTGGCATTCCCCTACACTGGCACATCAAATCTTCCCAGGACTAAGGGCGTCTCCTCCCATTGATGTCTGACAAGGCTATCCTCTGCTACATATGTGGCTGGAGCAATGGATCGTCCATGTGTACTCTTTGGTCCATGGTTTAGTCCCTGGGAGTCTGGTTGGTTGATACTGTTGTTCTTCCTATGGGTCGCAAACCCCTTCATCTTCATTTCTTTCTCTAACTTCTCCATTGGGGACCCAATTTGCTCAGTCAAATGGTTGGATGTAAGCATCTGCCTCTACTTTTGTCAGACTCTGGCAGAGCCTCTCAGGAGACAGCTATATCAGGCTCCTGCCTTGGCATTTGCAATATTGTCTGACTTTGGTGTCTGTATATGGAATGGATCCACAGGTGGGACAGTCTCTGGATGGCCTTTCCTTCAGTCTTTCCTCCACAGTTTGTTTCCATATTTCTTCCTTTCAGTATATTGTTCCTCCTTGTAAGAAGTACTGAAGCATTCACAATTTGGTCTTCTTTCTTCTTGAGCTTCATATGGTCTGTGAATTGTATCTTGGGTATTACAAGTTTTTGGGCTAGTATCCACTTATCAGTGAGTGAATAGCATATATGTTCTTTTGTGATTGGCTTACCCCATTCAGCATGATATTTTCTAATTCCATTCATTTGCCTAAGAATTTCATGAAGTCATTGTTTTTAGTGGCTAAGTAGTACTCCATTGTTTAAATGTACCACATTTTCTGTATCCATTCTTCTATTGAAAGACATCTGGGTTCTATCCAGCTTCTGGCTATTGTAAATAAGGCTGCTATGAACAAAGTAAAGAATGTGTTCTTGTTATATGTTGGAGCGTCTTTTGGGTTTTTATCTGTTTTCTGACTGTGCAGACTGATATATTAGATACTATCCTATATATACATATATATATATATATATATGTATATATATAAAATTATTATTATTATTACATACATATATTAGATGCTATCCTGAATATGACTCAGTGGGATAACTCTTCTGCTTTCAGAGTATCTTGTTGGCTCAGTATTAGATTTCGTAATTGTAAAGGAGTGACTGTTCAAAATGATCTCTGTTTCCTGCATATGTCACTCTTGATCTGAACTCTGGAGAACATTTATAGCTTTGACTTGAATGCTACTCAATGGTGTAAATTCCATTTTTAACCAAGAGGAAGCCATATCCTTTCATTATTGTAAAAAAATCTAGTAATTTCTCTTTCTTACTAAGGATCACAAAGTGAAGTGCACTGTTTCTTGAAAACTTTGATATTGCTGAGTCTTCAAAGTATTCATAAACTTTTCATATTTTTACAGTAGAACATCTACAGAGCACTTCTTTTTATATTGCTGTATTTAAAATTTGTTTATTTTTATGTTATTATGAGATTGAGAGGGGAAGAGAGAGGAGAGAGAGAGAGAAAGAGGGAAAGAGAGAGGGGAGAGAGAAAAGAGGGTTAAAGAATATAAAATTAGGACAAACCATACATATCTTTCTGGGTCTAGGTCATCTCACTCAGAATGATATTCTTTTTTTTTTTTTGTTTTGTTTTGTTTTTCGAGACAGGGTTTCTCTGTGTAGTCCTGGCTGTCCTGATACTCACTCTGTAGACCAGGCTGGCCTCGAACTCAGAAATCCGCCTGCCTCTGCCTCCCAAGTGCTGGGATTAAAGGTGTGCGCCACCACCGCCTGGCTCAGAATGATATTCTTTAGTTCCATATGTTCGCCTTCAAATTTCATGATACCTTTTTTAGTAGATGAATAATATTCTAATTTGTAAATATACCACATTTTATTTATCCATTCTTCAGCTGAGAGACATCTAGTTTGTTTACAGTATTTGGCTATTAAAGGCCACTATGAACATAGTTGAGTACATGTCCTTATGGTATGGTGGAACACCTTTTGGGTATATGCCCACCCAGGAGTGGTCCTGGGATAGAGCTATTCTCAATTTTCTAAAAAAAAAAAAAAAAAACTTGCCAAATTGATTTGGAAAGTGGTTTTTCAAGTTTGCACTCCCACCAGCAATGGAGGAATGTTCCCCTTTCTACACATCCTCACTAGCATGTGCTGTTGTTGCTTAAGTTTTTGATCTTAGCCATTCTGACAGTTGTAAGATAGAATCTCAGAGTTGTTTTGATTTTCATTTTCCTGGTGACTAAATACGATGAACATTTACTTAAGTGCTTATCTGCCATTTGAGATTCATCTATTGAAAATTCTTTGTTTAGATCTGTATGCCATTTTCAGTTTGGTCATTTGATTTGTTGATGTCTATTTTTTAGTGATGTCTCTGGGTGGGTTAGTGTAAGGGAGGGACTGGTAGGAGCGAAAGGAGGGTGAGCTGTGATCAGGATGTAAAGTATATAAAAATAAATTATTGAAAAATAATATAAAGTAGATGGGTTGGAAGGTATGTAGAATCTGGTAGGAGTTGGGGAAAAGAGAATTATTATTATTATTATTATTATTATTATTATTATTATTATTATTATGGTTTTTTGAGACAGGGTTTCTCTGTGTAGTCCTGGCTGTCCTGGAACTCACTCTGTAGACCAGGCTGGCCTTGAACTCAAAATTCCACCTGCCTCTGTCTCCCAAGTGCTGAGATCAAAGGCATGTGCCACCACTGCCCAGCGAGAATTATGATTCAAATATATAATATAAAAATTTTGTAAATAAGTTGGGTGAATATTGGATGGTACAGTCATAAGATGTGCTTGAGCTTCTCTGTGAATGATTTTGCTAACCACAACTACCACTGAGACAAGAGCATGTTTTCCTCTGAGGATGAGCTTTATTGAGCTGCTTTGCAAGTTGAATCACTAGGCAAAGAACCAGGATGTTCAAAGTATCTTCAAAGCTGCTTGTATATGACCGAAAAAGGAGTCTCTGGTCCAGCTTTCAGGGATAAGATCAGCTGCTCTCCTGCTGTGGGAGCTGCTTCTCTTGGTGCAAGTGTTTTTGCTCAGATGGAAGAGTATCCTGGGACTTGGAGACCCAGGGACCATACAGCTCTGAGGGAAGAAGGTATTCTAGTGGAAGGGTATCCTGAGACATGGGAGCTCAGGAACCTTATGGCTCTGAGGTGGGACAATGTCCCAATGGAAGGGCATCCTGAGACAAGGGAATTAAGGAACCAAATAGCTCTAAGAGAAAGCCTCTTCAATAGAGGCATTACAGCTCCTAGGGGTGGGTTTCACCAGCTGAGTTGAAGAGCTCAGGAGCCACAGCCATGCTGCTTCTTTCTCTTTCTCTTCATTTATTCATTTCTTCTTGACTTCTTCTGAAGAGAGAGTCACATCAGCAGAAAATCTCATGAAAGAGACTTATTGGAGGATCCAGGGTGTGAAGGGATGAATCCAGTGATGGCTGCCCTCTGCTCCTGAAAGTGGGCAGCAGGGAATTGGATAAATGACAGAGCTTATATAGGACTTCTCAGGGGGCAAAGCTTTTCATGGCAATATTTACAGATTGAGGATTGGTGGGATTTTAAGTACTAAGCTTGGGAAACTCACGGAATGGTAGCTTTTCCTGTTTAGGGATTGGTGGATTTTCCTGGTCAGGGATTGGTGGCTTAATTCACCCACCTTTTCCTGCATCTGGTCCATGGGTTAGGCTGCTGCTGGCATTTAATGAGGTGCCATCTTTGTGGGGTTGCTGGCAGGGAGAAGGATGGAGAGAAGGTACTGCCACTGTGGATAGTTCCTGCAGTGGTGTGTCACCAAAGCTGTAGGCTGAGGCAGGAAAGAGTTCTGGCCATTGTGAACAGCTCATTATGGCAGCAGTATGCTGAGGCAGGAAAGGAGTACCACCATGGACAGCTCTTGAGGGGTTGCTCCTGCTAAGGCAAGTGTACAGACAGGCTTTGCAGGCTGAGGAGATGTCTTAGTGCAGCCATTTTGACAGCTCCTGAGGGACATCTCACTACTAGATCCTGAAGAAGAGGCTGAAAGAAGAAAAATTTATACTGGTGTGTATGCTTGTGTCCCTGAACAGTTAGTAATTAATTTTCTTACTAAATGGTGATTTCTATTAAATTTCTCAAAAAATTTGCTTTAGGTTTATTAAATTTTTGAATAAAAGGTACTACTAAAGATTTGAAGAAACATTTTCTATTCATTTAAAATAAAAGAACCATATACATTTAGGACTGTTGGTTATCTGATTTTCAAATACAAATACTTTCAAATATGAATATTTTCAAATATGAATATCTATTCTTCCTGACCTCTTGATTTGGCTCTCCAATCTCCCCCTCCCTCTCTTCACATTGCATGACACATTCTGGCCATCCTGACTGAGGACTCTCCCAATTGTACATGCCTCTGGCTATGCTCCTTCTTTTATTTATAATAAACTTTCTCATCCACCATATTCAGGAATAATCATGTCCTTTTCCAGTTTATTTCTTTTAAAAACTTTTATTATTTTATTCATTTTGTGTTCCAATTACAGCACCCTTTCTCCTCTTCCCAATCCATCTGTTAAAATAATTCTCCTACATCTTACCCTCAGACAATGGTATCCCCCTTTCCTTAGAAACCATCCCAAACAGGGGCATCTACTACCAACAGGTTTAGACACATACCCTCCCACTGAGGCCCAATCAAGCAATAAATAGGGTCAGGGAGATCCACTGACAAGGAAGAGAAACTGATTGGGCCCCCACTTCACTTGTTAGGAGAACAGAATTATCATTGGGTGTGGACAATTTTGAGGGGCTAAGTTGTTCTTAAAATATCTTACATTCTTTATATAGTACATTTATATTTATATTAGAGGATAAAGATTCAATAGAATAGGTTTTCAGGCTCATTTAAGATACACATGATGCTCTAGTAAATTTTCTGCTGACACCAACTCCCTGTGGGTGAAACAGGAGCAGGTGCCCTTGGAGTAGCAGGACACACTCTACTGAGCAGATTTGAATATGGAGCCATTTGATAACAGCCCAAGATCCTTTAAGGGCAGCTACCAGGATTTTTTTGGTTTCTCAGAGTTAGGTCCATTATTTTAAAAGTTACAAATCTAAAGGTCATCTGTTGGAAGGTTTTTTTATACATATATAACAATAGCCTGTCCCATGTGTTTATTATTCCAAGTTTGGCTGGGGCATTGTGCTCACCCAGTCCCCAACTTTGACTTTTCTGTCAGTTAGGATTTACTGTTTCATTTTTAAAAGTTTCAAATTTAAAAATTATAATAAATAGAAATTTTATAATCTGAAAAATAATTAACAAATATATTTATTGTCGGGTGTACATGTACATGTCTCTCTGTTTCTCTGTCTCTCTGTCTCTGTTTCTCTGTCTCTCTGTCCTTGTCTCTCTCTCTCTCTCTCTCTCTCTCTCTCTCTCTCTCTCTCTCTCTCTCTCTCTCTCTCTCTGTAGGTCAAAGGACAACCTGCAGAAGTTAGTTCATTCTTTCCACTAGGTGGTATCTGGAAATCAAACTGTAACCTTTACCTTTCCTGATAAAGGGTGAGAAAAATTGCCAGCCTGAGGCACTATTTTTTCCTGGACATATTGTGTGTATGTATCTGTGGAGGGAGTACTGGTATATGTATGTGTGAGGGCTCGGAGCCATTAGAAGAGGGTAACAGATTTTACGAATCTGGAGACACAGGAGTTTTTGCTCTAGTTGAAATGGGTGCTGGGAACCAAACCAGGGTCCCCTATAACAGCAGGAAGGAGGGGATTTCCTTTTATGATTCTCTGTAGGGCTGGAAAGATATTTTTAAATGATTTTGTAATGGAAAATCCTGGTTTCTTCATGTATGGTGGTTACAAGTTTTGCTGACTATAGTAGCCTGGGCTGGCATTTATTCTCTTAGGGTTTGTATGACATCTATCTATCCAGGATCCTCTGGCTTTGAGAGCCTCTATTGAGAAGTCTGGTGTAATTCTGACAGGTCTTCCTTTATATATTTTTTGGCCATTTTCCTTTATACCTTTTTAATATTCTTTCTTTGTCTTGTACATTTAGTGTTTTGATTATTCTGTAATAGGAGGATTTTCTTTTCTACTTGGTGTCCTGTAGGCTTGTACATTATAATATATCTCTTTCTTTAGGTTATGAACGTTTTCTTCTATGATTTTGTTAAAGATTTTTCTGGCTCTTTGATCTGTGAATCTTCACTCTATTCTATTTCTATTATTTTTATGTTTGATCTTTTCACTGAGTCCCACATTTCCTGGATGTTTTAGGTTAGGAGCTTTTTATACTTTGTATTTTCTTTGACTGTTGTGACAATATCTTCTATGGTATTTTTTTTTTTTTTTTTTGGTTTTTCGAGATAGGGTTTCTCTGTGTAGCCCTGGCTGTCCTGGAACTCACTCTGTAGACCAGGCTGGCCTTGAACTCAGAAATCCGCCTGCCTCTGCCTCCCAAGTGCTGGAATTAAAGCAGTGCACCACCACTGCCTGACTTCTATGGTATTTTCTATGCCTGTGATTTTCTCTTCTATCTTTTGTATTCTGTTGGCGAAAGCAAAGCTTTCAACCACTGTCTGGAGCTCCCAACCTCTTTTCTGTGTTTTTTATCTCCAGGGTTCCCTCCATTTGTGATTTCTTTATTGTTTCTATTTTTATTTTTAGGTCTTTGATTGTTTTGTTCAATTTCTTCACTGGCTTGGTTGTATTTTCCTTGTATGTCTTTAAGGAATTTATTTGTTTTCCCTTTAAGGGTTTTTACCTGTTTTTCTGTGTTTTTTCTATATTTATATAAGGGACTTATTTATATCTTTCAGGGGGCACTTACCTACCCACCCTGCTCCTTATCTCCTGTCCTTGCTGGAAAATTAAATATATTGACATATACTCATAATGCATAGTGTTGTGTTTTTGCAAAAACTCACATGCTGTCAATGTCTTTGATTTTGAATTGAAGCCTGTCATGAAACAATCTAAATACCTGTTTCAGAGCTCTAAATTCACTCTTGAGCTTCTATGTTGACTTCATTCCCAGTGATTGCTTTTTGTCTTTGATGGTACTCATTGGGCTTTAATTTAACATGGATATTCTCACAACCCTGTGTCCAAGCAATTTACTTCTTTATTTAATGACTAATTTCATAGGTCTCTAGAGGCCAACCCAGCTTTTCATGATTTATAAACCAGGCCTTTTCAGTGAGATCCGAATTAAATCAGACAAGCAGGAACTTCAAGATGGAGTCACAGACCCAGTTCTTCATATTCCTGCTACTCTGGGTGTCTGGTGAGACATTAAATAGTTTTAGAATATCTTAAAAATAGTTTATTTGTAATTAAATAGCTATTTTCTATAGGAAGTCAACAGTAAGCAGACAATACATTAGAAACAACATTTTAGATTCTATCATTTATATCATGAAGTTCATATATATATATATATATATATATATATATATATATATTCATTGTTTATTTCTGATGGCAGGTGCTGATGGAGACATTGTAATGACCTAGTCTCCCAAATCCATGTCCACATCAGTAGGAGACAGGGTCACTATGACCTGCAAGGCCAGTCAGAATATGAGTATTGCTGTAGCCTGGTACCTTCAGAAACCAGGGAAGTTTCCTGTACTGCTTATCCATGGGGCATCCAACTGGTACACTGGGGAACCTGATCGCTTTACAGGCAGATTTCACTCTCACCATCATCAATGTGCAGGCTGAAGACCTGATAGATTATTACTGTCAGCAGGTTACAACTATCCTCCCACAGTGCTTCAGTCTCCTACACAAACCATCTTCTGAGATTCTAAACATCTGCCTGCACTACATATCCTCAAACCTACACACGTCCCCTTCTGCGTGAAGCTGCTATATCTAACTGAAGCAAAGTTTGGTAGAAAATTAATGAACAGATAGTTTGAACTTGAAAGTCCTTATGGAAAAATGAGGTGAAGACATTTGTGTCTTTTTTCTCATGTTTAAATTCTGTGTGTTGAATATGACAAGTTTATTATCTTATATTCTGGTGTGAAAAAATTTAACCATCAATCTCCCTGGGCTAAAAGCAAAAGCCTTTGCTATATTTCCACTGGAGGATATAGAAGTGAGCCTGGCTTTTGTTTTGCTCAGCTTTGAGAGGTCTCCCTCCGTTTTTGAACCCTGGCAATATCCTTCAACTTATCTTCTTGGTTAAGTTTATGTATTTACACGTGTAATGTTTGCTTTCATATAAATATAAAATTATATCATGTATTTTGACAGTCTGCTTTCCCTTGTTTCTCCTATCACCAACTTTCCCTCCAACTAATGTACTTCCAATCTCTAGTCTTCCATTTATTTACATGTGACATACACATGTGACCACTAACATGCACCCATACACAAACACAGATTTTTATGAATTTGCAAAAATCTAGAATGCAAAAAACAGAGAAAGCATGATGTTTGACTTCTTAAACAAAAAGTTCAGTAACATTGTTAACCCCAGCAAACTTGCAGGCTGGAGAGATTGTAGTTTAGAAGTTTTGTGGCTGTGTTGGTATCCTAGTCCTACCACTGGACATCTTGCCTGACTATAGAAGATGGCCAATTCAGGCTCAATTTCAGCCATTACTAGGCATTTTTACTAGAATTATTTTCCTAAATTTTAGGAAGTTTCCACTGCAGTATGTTTCCACTTTGTCTCCCAAATAGACCACAATTTTAGTCACCTCCCCAATACTCTCTTGCTCCATACAGCCCCCAACTGACTGCTTCTGTTTCCATTCCTACCTTCTATTAATCCACATGTAATACATATTCTATTTCCCCATTCTTAGAAAGATTTAAGCATGCATCCTTCCTTGAACCTTCCTTGTTATTTAGCTTTTTCGACTCTGGATTTTAGTATAATTATCTGTTACTTAACAGTGACTATTTGTACATTAATGAACACATACCATGTTGTTTTTCTGGGTCTAGGCTACATCACTCAGGAAGATTTTTTTTTGTTTTGTACTTTCACACATTTGTCTTCAAATCTCATAATGTTATTATTATTAATATTAATTTTAAAAATCTGAGCAATTGTTCATTGTGTAAAGTTACCAGAGTATATCTTGAGGTAGCTTGATTCCTAGTTTTCTTTTTTTTTGTTTCTTTATACTTTTTATTGGATATTATATTTACATTTCAGATTTTATCCTCTTACCTCATTTTCCCCACCACCCAGGAACATCCTATCCCATCCCCCTCCTCCTGCTTCTAGGAGGATGTGCCCTCATCTACCCCCCCACTCCCACCTCCCTACCCTTGAATTCCTTCCACTCTGTGTTCAGCCTTCATGGGACCAAGGATCTCCTCTCCCACCTATGCCTGACAAGGCCATCCTCCCCTACATATACATGGGTCCCTCCCTATGTGCTCCCAGGCTGGTGGATTAGACCCTGGGAGCTCTGGTTGGTTGGTTTTGTTGCTCTCCTCATGGGGCCACAAACTCTTTCAGCTCCTTCAGTCTTCTCTCTAACTTCTCCATTGGGAAGCTCTTGATCAGATCAGTGGTTAGCTGTGAGCATCTGCCTTTGAATATGCCAGACTCTGGCAGACCTCTAAGGAGACAGCTTTATTAGGCTCTTGTCAGCATGCACTTCCTGACATCCACATCAGCATCTATCTTTGGTGACTGAACATGGGATGGATACCCAGGTGGAATGGTCCCCAGATGGCACATTTCACACATGTGTCTGCAAATCTCATAATGTTATTATTATTATTTTTTAAAATCTGAGCAATTGTTCATTGTGTAAAGTTACCACAATGTATCTTGAGATAGCTTGATTACCAGTTTTCTTAGGAAACCTCATACTGATTTTCATAGTGGCTGTAGAAGTTTACACTCATACCAATAATGGAAGATTTTACTCCTTGCTTTCCATTCTTTCCAGCATGAGCTGTCTCTTGTGTTTATGATAATAGCCATTCTCACAAGTATAAGATGGAATCTTAAAGTAGTTTGATTTGCATTTCCCTGAAGGCTAAGGATGTTTAACATTTCAAGTGTTTCTCATCCATTCAAAACTCCATTGCTTAGATGTGTACATGATTTTTTTTTAGTATGAATTTTAATTTTAAAACTAGGGCATAAGTTACAGTAATCAGACCAAAAGGAAATTACCCATGTATGTATGTGTGTGTATGCATGTATGTATGATGTATGTATGTATGTATGTATGTATGTATGTATGTATAAAAGTAATTCACAGAATTAAAAGATCTTGGCCTCTGTAAGCAGGATACATTTTGGTCATGGAAGTGACTCTATGTTTAGTTTTCCTATACCTTGAATGAACAAATATACTTCCACATTCTCAAGCACCACCCTGCGGATAATCAGTGTGATATTTGTGTCAGGTCTATGCCATATAACCTGTTGGCAATGCCAGCTAGAAGTTTTATAGATCAGGATTTGGGGAGACTGGACTGGTTTTTGAAGAAGTCACACCAAATAGATGTTTCCATTACTATATGGGATGTTATGAGTAGACCTGACAAGATATACAGAGGGTCATAGATAAATAGGGAAGAAGTTCACTTGAGAAAGAAATCCAAGGTCATATCCAATATGGTCATCTATTTCATTGGACCAATATTCAAAATGTTTAGCTATAGGTCTCTGCAACTGTTTTTGTCAGCTTCTGGGTGGAGCCTCTCAGAGAATATGCTAGGCTCCCATTTATGCCCTTTTAGCCTCCCCATCCTGGTCTGCTGGGTCCTCCAGCATACCCAGAAGCTGTGAGGTCCGACCTTTCCCTGCTGTGCTCCATCTTCAGGCCCATACAGTCACCAGCAAACATGGAGGCCTGCAGCCATCAGGGTCTACTGGCTTTGTTTCCATCCCTGAAGACCGACTGCAAACAGGATATCCAGAAGTCTGAAGTCATCAGTGACTACCAGCTCTACCTTTATCCGGGGAAGCCTGCTGCCACTCAGAACAACCAGCTTTACTTGCAATCCCTGTGGCCTGTTGCCATCATGGGACTTTACCAGCTTTACCTATATCTCTGAATGCCTGAGGGACCGTTAGGCCTGCCAACACCAGAGATTGGGAGCTTCCTTCCTTCCTTCCTTCCTTCCTTCCTTCCTTCCGTCCGTCCGTCCTTCCTTCCTTCCTTACTTCCTTTCTTCCTTCCTTCCTTTCTCCTTCCCTCCCTCCCTCCCTTCCTCCCTCCATCCTTCTCTCTCTCTTTCTCTATCTTTCTTTCCTTCTTTCTTTCTTTTATTGGATATTTTATTTATTTACATTTCAAATGTTATTCCATTTCCCAGTTTTCCCTCCAGAACCTTTCTATCCCATTCCCCCCATCCCTTGCTTCTATGAGGGTGCTCTTCTCATTGAGGCCCAACAAGGCCATCATCTGATACATATTTGGCTGGGGCCACAGGTCCCTCTATGTGTACTCTTTGGTTGGTGGTTTAGTCCTGGGAGCTCTGATGGGTCTGGTTGGTTGATGTTGTTCTTCCTATGGGGTTGCAAACTCCTTAAGCTGATTGGGAGCTTTCTTAATCCATAAGCTGTGTCTCTGTTATGTTGGTATGTTAATGGTTTATAAATGAGATCTGAACATGCTTATCACAAATCTTTTAATGATTTTTATGTGGAAGGTTGATGTATAAAATTATATAGTGCAAAACAAAAGAAAAATGCATATTGATTAAATGCATATTTAATTTAAATAATATTCCTGTTTCATGTTAGCACATTATAATATCCAATGAATTATTTACTTTGGATACCAAATACCATGAGCTGTCTTTTAGTCAGTTGATTAATGATATACATCTGAAAATCTTGTCTCCATGCATAGATTAGACTGGCCTAGAACTTATGTAACCAAGGCCGGCCATAAACTCACAGTTCTCCTGCTTCTGGATCTCCAGTTCTGGGACTCTTTGTCATGATATTTTGTTTACTATTCTGTTTCATGTATGTTACACATAGTAATAGATTTATAATTCACCTCATATATAATCATATTTCACTAACCTGAATTCAGGTGGTTATTTCATGTCTATTAATGCTATTAATCTTCCTTTACATTCAAACATGTTTTTCTTTTGGATGTAAACAATCTCTGATGTTATGGTCTACTGGTCTCTGTAAATTCATTATTTGATTTAGGGCGGCTGTGCCCCCTTGTGGAGAATTTTTGAAGAGTGAGCAAGACCATATTTAGCCAGTTTTAATACTGCTAATTTCTAGACTTCTTTAGAATATACTTTTGTGGAATAAACCTTTTGGTATTGCTGGTTTCCAAGCACGATGAGGTGAAGAAACCTGGTTTGTTTTATTCTCTGGCATTTCCCCAAAGTTAGAATCCTCTTTAAGTTCCCTGAAGCTGTGGGAAACCTGACTGTTACTTTCAATTGGGTTTGTCTTTACTTTGAAAATTAAAGCTTCACTGATCCTCAGCTTAAGCTAGTGTCCCCCAGGATTTCAACAGAGCTATTTTGAGTTTTTTTTTCCATCTCTGTCCCATGTTCATTTTGGAAGTCGGGGCCCTAATATCTGAGGCACTGTTCATATTCTCATTATAAGGGTAGATTTTGCCATGGGAAACAATGAACAAATTAACTTCAATTTTTTTGACTTTCCTCTTTCCCTTTATATCCATCAGTATCTTTTATAGAAAAATTTTCTTACTCTGTTTCTTTTCTGTGTTCTTGTGATTTTTGCAGCATATCTCATCTAGAATTGTTAATCTGAGATAGGTCTTCTAAGATTTCTTCAAAGTCACCTGATTTAAATATGTCTTGGATTTTAACTCAAACCTATTAGATCCTATAGTAGATTTCTGAAGGCCATGAGTGGCCAATCACTTTCAGTGTTTTCTTATGATTTCTTTGACAACATTTTTGCCTGTTGATTGACACCAGGTACACACACACACACACACACACACACACACACACACACACACACAGCCAAAGCATTTGTTTTTCACTTCCTGTCTGCTTTGCATGGTTTCCTCCTGCCCAGCCCAGCCCAGCTTCTCAGAATTTATTATCAAGGCCTTTGCATTGTGACTGAACTGCATCAGACAGGCAGGAGGAGCAAGATGGAATCACAGAACCAGGTCCTCATGCTCCTGATGCTCTGGGTATCTGGTAAGAAATTTAAAGTATTAATTTTTTTCAAGTTTCATCTTCATATAAGAAATTTGCAATATGTCCCAATGTGCAATATTTTTATGTAATAATGTTTTCACATTATGACATTATAAGAATATTTAAATGGCAAATTTCATCTATTATTAAAGTCTATGTTTGTTTATGTATGATTGTTCACTGTCTATTCATTATTTCAGGTACCTGTGGTGACATTGTGATGACACAGTCTCCTCCCTCCTTGTCTGTGTCAGCAGGAGAGAAGGTCACTATGAGCTGCAAGTCCAGTCAGAGTCTTTATTGGGGTGGACGCAACAACTTGGCCTGGTACCAGCAGAAACCAGGACAGTCTCCTAAACTGCTGATCTACTATGCATCCAATAGAGCATCTGGGGTCCCTGATCGCTTCATAGGCAGTGGATCTGGGACAGATTTCACTCTGACCATCAGCAGTGTGCAGGCTGAAGACCTGGCAGTTTATTACTGTCAACACCATTATAACAGCCTTCCCCCCACAGTGCTTCAGTCTCCTACACAAACCTCCTTGAGCATTTAAACAGATGTGTACAGGACACAGCTCTGGGGATGCACACTTCCCCCTTCTGCTTCAGAGCTGGTGTGCCTAAAATACTGAAGAAAAAATTTATAGAGGCCAGCAAAAAATAATGTGTTCAATGCCTCTTATATCTTTTGGTATAGAAATTCTATACACCAAAATGTAGAAAAAAAATCCACAGCATTATTTTTCTATTTCTCCTGTAACAAGTTACCAAAAACTATGTTGATTGGATATGAGAGATTTATCTTTTTAAAATTCTGTAAATCTGGTATCCAATATATGACCTTATGGTCTGATGTGGTGATATCAGTAAACTGTGTTCTGGTTAGAAGTGTATAGAAAAAAATGTTTCTTGCATTTTCTAGTTCCTAGAGGGTTTTCTTACTTCCTTAATGGTATCCATCTTTCTTTGACTTTTTTCTGACTCTTTTAAAGTTTGTTTTATTAATCATTCCATTCATTTAAATCTCAAACAATATCCAACTTTCCATTTACCTCTCTACCAACCCCTCATGCCATATCTTCCCTCCCCTTCCACTTTGCTTGTATGAGAGTGCTCCCACACCCACCCATACTCTCCTGCTCATTTCTCCAGTATCCCCATACAATAGGGCATTAAATCTGTCCAGAACCTAGGGCCTCATATTTCCATTGCTGTCAGGCAAGGCCATCCTCTGCTACATATGTATCTGGAGACATGGATCCCTCCAAGTACAGTCCTTGGTTGGTGGTCTAGACTCTGTAAGCACTGGGTGGTCAGGCCAGCCTAGGTTGTTTTTCCAATTGGGTTGCAGCCCCCCTCTGCTCCTCCAGTCCTTCTGCTAGCTCTCCCACCAGGTTCCCTGAGCTCAGTCTAATGGTTCCCTCAAAGCATCCACATATGCACTGGTCTGTTGCTGGCCGGACCTCCCAAGGAACCACCACACTAGGTTCCTGTCAGCATGTGCCTCTTGATTATGGCAGCAGTGTTGGGTTTGGTGTATGCAGATATGATGGATCCCCAGGTGGGGCAGTCACTGGTTGGCCCTTCCTTCAGTATCTGTTCCTTTTTGTCCCTGATCTTCCTTTGGACAGGAACATTTCTGGGTTTAAAAACTTTGAGATGGGTGTTTGTCCCCATCACTCTACTGGAGGCCATACCATACCCTTCCCTGTGCATTTTGGGTAAAGTCACTCCTGTTGGGTCCTAGGAGCTTCATGTTTTCCTGGTGCCTGGGACCCTCCAGTGGCTATCCCCAATTCATCACCCCTCCTCTACATATTTTTATTCAATTTATTAACCCTGTCTCTGTACTTCTCTCCGATCTCCTCCAATTTCTGCCACATTTATTTCTTCCCCCTTCTTTATCCCACCCTGGTCCCACTCTTCCTCTACCTCACACAATTATCCTGTTCCCCTCTCAATGAAAAAAATGAAGCATCCACACCCTAGTTCCCTTACTCCTACACTCCACATGGGCTGTGGTACCCATGGTACAATCATGGGCATTGTAAGCTTTTGGGCTAATATCCACCTATTAGTGAGTACATACTATGTGGGTTCTTTTGTGTCTGGGTTACCGCACTCAGGATGATATTTTCTAGGTTCATCCATTTGACTGTGAATTTCATGAAACCATTGTTTATAATTGCTGCTTATTACTTCATTGTGTAAATGTACCACATTTTCTGTATCCATTCCTCTGTTTAAGGACATCTGGGTTCTTTCCAGCTTCTGGCTATTATAAATAAGGTGGCAATGAACATAGTGGAGCATGTATTCTTGTTATATGGTGGAGCATCTTTGGGATATATACATATATATATATATGTGTGTGTGTGTGTGTGTGTGTGTGTGTGTGTGTGTGTGATAGCTGGATCCTCTAATAGAACTATATATACTTTTCTCAGCAACAACCAGCCTGATTTCCAAAGTGGTTTTACCAGCCTGCAGTCCCACCAGCAATGGAGGAGTATTCCTTTCTTCACATCCTTGCCAACATCTGCTATCACCTGAGTTTTTGATCTTAGCCATTCTGACTAGTGTGAGGTGGAGTCTCAGGGTTGTTTTGATTTGTATTTCTCTGATGACTATGAATATTGAACATGTCATTTTTATTGAATATTATGTTTATTTGCATTTCAAATGTTATCTTCCTTCCAAATTTCCCCTCTGCAAAACCTCTATCCCATACCCCCTTACCCTGCTTCTATAAGGGTGCTCCCCTCACACCTATCCACTCCCACCTTACCACCCTAGCATACCTTTACATTGGGGCATCAAGCCTTTACAGGACCAAGGGTCTTCCCTCCCATTGATTCCAGATAAGGTTCCTTCAGCTTTTTTAGTCCTTCCCCTAACTTCTCCATTGGGGTCCCCATACTTAGTCAGATGGTTGGCTGCAAGTATCTGCATCTGTATTGCTCAGGATCTGGCAGACCATCTCAGGAGATAGCTGTATCAGGCTTCTGTCAACAAGCACTTCTTGGCATTCACAATAGTGTCTGGGTTTGGTGTCTGAATGTGGGATGGATCCCCAGATGGAGGAGCCTCTGGATGGTGTTTTCTTCAGTCTCTGCTTCAATCTTTGTCATTGTAATTCTTTAGACAGGAGCAATTCTGGGTCAATATTTTGAGGATGGATAGGTGTCCCCATCACTCAAATGGGGGACATGCCTCATCTCTGGATATGGTCTCAACAGTTTCTATCTCTCATCTGTGGGGTATTTTAGCTAATGTCATCCCTGTGGGGTTCTGAGAGGCTCTTGCTTTCCTGGAATCTGAGACTTTCTTGTTGCTACCCGATTTCCCATTCTCCATTGCTACACACCTCTGTTCAATTTCCTGACCCTCTGTACATCTACTGCTTCTCCTTCTATACCTGATTCTTCCTCCTTTTCTCCTGCGCCACTTCTCTTCCCTCCCAAGTCCCTACCATCCTCCATTTCTTTTGATTATTTTGTTCTTCCTTCTAAGTAGGACTAAAGTATCCACTTTTTGGTCTTTCTTCCTCTTGAGCTTTATGTGGTCCATGAATTGTATAGTGGGTATTCAATGCTGTTTGCCTAATATCCACTTATCAATGAGTACATACCATGTGTGGTTTTTTTGTGACATTACTCAGGATAATACTTTCTAGATCCATCCATTTGTCTGCAAATTTCATGAAGACATTATTTTTAATAGCTGAATAATATTTCATTGTTTAAATGTACCACATTTTCTGTATCCATTTTTTGAGGGACATCTGGGTTGTTTCCAGCTTCTGGCTATGATAAATATAGCTGCTATGCTTATAGTGGGACATGTGTCCTTGTTATATGTTGGAGCATCTTCTGGGTATATGCCCAGGAGTAGTATAGCTGGGTCCTCAGGTAGTACTATGTCCAATTTTCAGAGGAACCACCAGACTGATTCTGAGAGTGATTGTACCAGTTTGTAATCCCACCAGCAATGGAGACTGTTCTTTCTCTACATCCTTGCCAGCATCTGCTGTCACCTGAGTTTTTTATCTAAGCCATTCTGATTGGTGTGAGGTAGAATCTCAGGGTTGTTTTGATTTTGCATTTCCTTGATGACTAAGGATGTTGAACATTTCTTTATGTGCTTCTCAGCCATTTGAGTTTTTCTAGTTCTCTGTTTTGCTCTGTACTCCATTTTTAATAGGGTTATTTGGTTCTCTGTAATCTAACTTGTTGAGTTCTATGTATATGTTGAATATTAGCCCTTTATTGGATATAGATCTTTTCACAATCTGTTGGTTGCCATTTTGTCCTATTGACAGTGTCTTTCATTTTATAGAAGCTTTTCAATTTTATGAGGTCCCCTTTTTCCTTTGTTACTCTTAAACTGTGAGCTATTGGTATTGTGCTCAGGAACTTTTCCCTGTGCCCAAGTGTTCGAGGCTATTCCCCACATTCTGCTCTATTAGATTCAGCACATCTGGTTTTATGTAGAGGTTCTTGATCCACTTGTCCTTGAACTTTGTAAAAGGAAATAAGACTGGGTCAATTTGCATTCTTCTACATGCTGACCTCCAATTAAGCCTGCACCCTTTTTTGAATATACTGTCTTTTTTTACTGGATGATTTTAGCTTCTTTGTCAAAGATCAAGTCACCATGGGGTGTAGGTTCACTTATGGGTCTTCAATTCTATTTTTTGATCTACTTACCTGTTTCTGTACCAATACCATGTAGTTTTTATGACTATTGCCCTGTAGTACAGTTTGAGGTTAGGGATGGTGTTTCCCCTAGAAGTTTTTTATTGTTGAGAATAGATTTTGCTATCCGAGGTTTTTTGTTATTTCAAATGAATTCGAGAATTGCTCTTTCTAAGTCTATGAAGGATTGAGTTTGAATTTTGATGGGGATTTCATTGAATCTATAGACTGTTTTCAGTAAGATGGCCATTTTTACTATATACATCCTTCCAATCCATGACCATGGGAGATCTTTCCATCTTCTGAAGTCTTCTTTGATTTCTTTCTTCAGGGACTTGAAGTTCTTGTCATATAGATCTTTCACTTGCTTGGTTAGAGTCACACCAAGGTATTCTATATTAGTTGTGACTATTGTGAGGGGTCTTGTTTCCTCAATTTGTTTCTCAACCCATTTTTTTCTTTGAGTAGAGGAAGCGTCCCAATTTGTTTGATTTATTTTTATATCCAGCCACTTTGCTGAAGTTGTTTATCAGGTTTAGGTGTTCTCTGGTGTAATTTTTGTGGTCTCTTAAGTATACTATCATATCATCTGCAAATAATGATATCTTGACTTCCTCCCTTTCCATTTCTATCCCTTTGATCACTTTTTGTTTTATAATTGTTCTGGCTAGAACTTCAATACTATATTTAATAGGTAGGGAGAGAGTGGGCAGCCTTTTCTTGTCCCTTTTTAATGGATTGCTTTGAGTTTCTCTCCATTTCTTTTGATGTTGACTATTGGTATGATGTATGTTGCTTTTATTGTATTTATGTATGCACCTTGAGTTTCTGATCTTTCCAATACTTGTAACAGAATAGATGTTTTATGTTTTCAAAGGCTTTTTAGCATGTAGTCAAATGATCATATGTTTTTTTTTCTTTGAGTTTCTTTATATATTGGATTACATTGATGGATTTCCATATATTGAAACATTCCTGCATTCCTGGGATAAAGCCTCCTTGATCACTGCACATGACCATTTTGATGTATTCTTGGATTTAGTTTGTGAGAATTTTATTGAGTAATTATGTATCAATATTCATCAAAGAAATTGGTCTGTAGTTCTCTTTCTTTGTTGGGTCTTTTAGAATTCAGAACTAAAACCATCTGGCCCTGTGTTTGTTTGTTTGTTTGTTTGTATTTTTGTTTTTGGTTGGGAGACTTTTAGTGATTGCTTCTATTTCTTTAGTGGTTATAGGACTGTTTATATGGTTTATCTGATTGTGATTTATCTTTGGTACCTGGTATCTACCTAGAAAATTGTCCATTTCATCCAGATTTTCCAGTCTTTTGAATAAAGGCATTTATAGTTTGTAGTAAGATCTGATGACTTTCAATTTCCTCAGTTTTTTGTTATTCTCCCTTTTCATTTCTGATTTGTTAATTTCGATATTGTCTCTGTGGCTTTTGGTTAGTTTTGCTAAGGATTTATTTATCTTGTTGATTTTCTCAAAGAACAAGCTCCTGGTTTTGTTGATTCTTTGTATAGTTCTTTTTGTTTCTACTTGGTTAATTTCAGCCCTGAGTTTGATTATTTCCTGCCATCTACTACTATTGGGTGTATTTGCTTCTTTTTCTTCCAGAGCCTTCAAATGAGCTGTTAAGCTACTAGTGTACAGTCTCTCCAATTTCTTTATAGGGGCACCCAGAACTATTATGAGTTTTCCTCTTAGCACTGCTTTCATTGTGTCCCATAAGTTTGGATATGTTGTGCCTTCATTTTCATTGAATTCTACAAAGTCTTTAATTTCTTTATTTCTTTTTTGACCAAGTTGTCATTGAGTAGGGTGTTGTTCAGTTTCCACATGTATGTGGGCTTTCCAGTGTTTTTGTCATTATTGAAGACAAGTCTGAGTCCATGGTGATCTGATAGGATGCATGGGATTATATCCATCTTATTGTATCTGTTGAGGCCTCTTTTGTGACCAAGTATATGGTCAGTTTTTGAGAAGGAATCATGAGGTGATGAGAAGAAGGTATATTCTTTTGTTTTGTGGTGAAATGTCGTGTAGATATCTGTTAAATCCATTTGCTTTATAACTTCTTTAAGTTTTACTGTATGTCTGTTAATTTCTGTTTCCATGATGTATCCACTGGTGACAGTGGGGTATTAAAATCTCCAACTATTATTGTGTGAGGTTCAGTGTGTGCTTTGAGCTTTACTAAAATTTGTTTTGTGTATGTGTGTACCCTTGCATTTAGAGCATAGGTGTATAGAATTGAGATTTCTTCTTGGTAGATTTTTCCTCTGATGAGTAGGAAGTTTCCTTCCTTATCTTTTTTGAGACTACAAAACACAGAAGTATTTTTAAGAAAACTACAGAGTGAAAAAATGGAGCCTTTTTCCCCTATAAGTGGCTCAAAGCACGACACTGCTCAGAGGGTGACCAGTCCTCAGAGTTTGGACTACACAGTGTTAAGTGCAAAAAATGAGTGACTGACAGCATTCTCAATGAGTGGAAGTTGAGCAGATTCCTAAAGGCCCTGCTACCCAGTTGCTCTGAGACCTAGTAGAAGCCATCACTTCATGTTATATACAAGTCTTCTTTTGGCTAGACCCTGTAGCACTAACTACCAAGGAAGATTGCTGGTCTTAGTACAACCAGGAAGCAACTGTTGTAGCTAACTTTTCCCTGGGTGGTGTAGAGTCCCTTGGTCTTATGAGCAGCACCAGCCCTTCTATGGGAGCTGGTGATGGCCTTTGAAGATCCTGCCAAGTGGCGGAACATCTTCAGAGCTAATTTCCAGGTAGATTGAAAAGGTCTAATTGCCCCAAATGGTCACCTGACCACCTCACATCATTACTCCATATGCAAAGAGAAAGTATAAGCAATGTACATTGGTGAGGTTTATTTCAGCAATCAGTGAATAGACGTTCTTTTTGCAAAGGTAAGGAAGATGACAGAGTAGTCACCACACCAATCCTCAAGGGCAAACCATCTTATCTTTAGCATCTCAATATTTTATCTAGATAACACTTTGCTGATAGGACCAAGAATCCTTTCTGCTGTAATCAGGTCTCATGCTTCTTGTCCAGCAGTGAATCAGCATCCAAGTCCTTATTCATACTAGAAGGGAACGTGGGCCTGTTAACTACCAGACAAGACTAGCATCTAGTGAGCTAATCAAGGATTCCAAAGCACTACATCCAATATTCTTTGCACCATAAAAGGAAACGGAAATCTTCAGTGTATAAATTACTGGTTAAATCATCTCTATGGAAAAGTACTAAATACAAAAAAGAAATAAGACTCTCGTGCCTGTAGTATAAAATATATTTTTCATAAGAACTTTCATATTATTTGTAACTCAGATGTCTCTTTGAACAGCATTCTAGCTAGTAAGAGGAAACTGAGCAGCCCTGCCCAGAACCTCAGCTTTTCCTGAGAGATGCAACATAGTAGTTAAGACCATCTCTACCAACAGCATCATGCCACAAGATCATCAAGATGGTCATTCTTCATAAGAAACAAAAGGGAAAGAAACTTGGAACCATCCACCAAAGATGTTCAAAGCTCAAGTCTAAAATATACAACATGTAAGATATGAAGCCTTCCCCTAAATTCTCCTAGAAACAGATCCCTATTTGCATTACATACAATTTCTAAAGGCCTCATCACCCAGTCCTAATGGACAGCCCTCTACTCGCTCTATTCTCTCAGAGAACTCAAAAGATCTGATCTCTCTGTATGGGACACAGAAGTTTAGTTACACACTCTATTTTCATCTTACAAAGAACTGAGAAAATGCTTCAACTGAAAGAAATAGTTGAGCAAGAAATGACAAACTAAAACTGAACTGAAAGCCTATGGTTATCAAAGCAGGAAAGGAATGGACAGGATGTGTGTACCTTCTTAGAAGTGGAAAGGTGGCATCTGCCATGGTGTCACATCAAGAACCCAAGGGAATTAGAGCAAGTTCATGACAGGTGCTGACATGTTCAAATCTTATTCTGTTTCTGAACTTTAATGTCAACCAAAGTATAGGTATGACTAAACATAAACAGTAATAGCTTCCTTTCTTAATTTGTAATGTGTTGGGGGTGGAATTCTGGGTTCTCAAAATGAAATACAAATACTGGATGTAACAGATGAAATACATTTTGATGCAATCAAAAATCTAACAGATAACCCAAGGAGGGGATTCCAACGAATTTGCTTAACTTTTCAAAGGAAGAAGGAAGGCTCTGTGTCCTGCTAAGCTTGGATGGAGGGAAAGGCCAAGTAGTGCAACCCTTGCACATGGTCCAGTACTGCTTCCTGGTTCTCTTCGCTTCTTTTGTGGTTTTCTCTGTCTGAAGTCCCTAAACACAGGTCTGTGGTATCTTGTGTGCTGGTCTATGTCTTTTGTTTGGCAAATGGAAATTGCAACCATCAGAGATGACTCATCTACCACAATGATAAATCAAATGAAATCCTTTTTGATAGTCAAAATTCTCAGCTGTCAGAATTTTCTTCCTCAGGACTTTGGTCCAAGAGGAGCACTATAGAGGCACCTAGACAGGGCTCTTACAGAAATGGTGGGGGCAATCCAGGTCACACAGTCTGGGCCTAGGACTCCTGGGCCTGGGCCACTTCCTGGACTGTTATTTTTTTTGAGATTGCCTTTCACCTTCACAAACTCTGGGGCATTTTCTTGCTCTTGTAATTTCTGCTTCTCAAGTACAAGCTGCTCCAACTTTTTCTGTTGCTTTAATAGTTCTATTTCCACATCAGATTTCTTCTTCTGAGCTTTTTCCTCCTTCTGCTTTATCACTTGGTCTTGTCTTCTCTTCTCCATCACCTTCTGTAGTTCTGGTTTATTCTGGGGGCAAGACCCCCTTTTTTATTCATGAGAAGCTTTCTGTGGAGGTCTTGATGATTTCAGGATGTTTTGACAGGATTGATTTGCTTCTTGGGGCTAATTAGCTCAGGATTGTCATCTTCTATGTAGTCAGTCTCGGCCATAGTGTTTCTTAGAATGAGACAGGAGTCCTTGGTGTCAATATTCTCAAGTGGGCTGTCTGAGAGCATCCTCTGTTCCAACTCAGGGCACTGGTGCTCTTGATGGGACTCTTCTTCCTTTGACTTCTACAGACAAGCCAATATCAGCCTCCATGTCCACTTCTTGCCTTCTCCATCTCCCCTAGCTCCTCCTCTTTCTTCTCCTAATATATGTCTTTTTATTGGGAAATAGAGTTAATTGATGTTAAAGAAATTAAGGAATAGTGATTGTTGCTTTCTGTTATTTTTTGTCATCAGAGGTGGATTTATATTTGTGTGGCCATATTCTTTTGAATTTGTTGAAAGAAGATTACTTTCTTGCTTTTTTTAGGGTGAACTTTCCCTACTTGTGTTGGAGGTTTCCCTCTACTATCCTTTGTAGGCCTGGATTTGTCTGAAGATTTGTGTAAATTTGGTTTTGTCATGGAATATTTTCGTTTCTCCATCTATAGTAATAGAAAGTTTTGCTGTGTATAGTAGCCTGTGCTGGCATTTTTATGGTCTGTATGACATCTGCTCAGAATCTTCTAGTTTTCATAGTCTCTGGTGAAAAGTCTGGTATAAGTTTGATAGGTTTGCCTTTTTATGTTACTTGAACTTTTTCTTTACTGTTTTTAGAATTCTTTCTTTGTTTTGTATATTTGGTATTTTGATTATTATGTGATGAGAATAATTTCTTTTCTCATCCAGTCTATTTTCAGTTCTATAGGCTTTTTGTATGTTTATAAGCATCTCTTTCTTTATGTTAGGGAAATTTTCTTCTATAATTTTATTGAAGATTTTTACTGGCCCTTTAAGTTAGTAGTCATTGGTTTCTTCCATACCTATTATCCTTAGGTTTGATATTTTTATTGTGTCTTGGATTTCCTGGATGTTTGGGGTTGGAAGCTTTTTGCATTTTTCATTTTATTTGAATGTCTTATCAATGTTCTCTCTGGTATATTCTGCACTTGAAATCCTCTCTTCTATCTCTTGTATTCTGTTTGTGATGCTTGTGTGTATGATTCCTGATCTCATTCCTAGATTTTCTATCAGCAGGTTTTTTTCCCTTTGTAATTTCTTTATTGATTTTATTTCCATTTTTAGATCCTGGATGATTTTGTTCAATTCCTTCACCTGTTTGTTTTTGTTTTTCTGTAATTCTTTAATGGATTTTTGTGTTTCCACTTTAAGATCTTCTGCCTGTTTACCTGTGTTCTCCTGTATTTCTTTATGGGAGCTATTTATGTCCTACTTAAAGTCCTCTATCATCATCATGAGATGTGATTTTAAATAAGAGTTTTGCTTTCCTGGTGTGTTGGGGAATTCAGTGCTCTTGTATGGGAAGAATGGTAGTCTGATGATATCAACTAGCCTTGATTTCTGTTGCTTATGGTCTTGTCCTTGCGTCTTACCATCTGGATATCTCTGGTCTTGGTGCCTTTGATTCTGGCTTGTTTCTCCTGGAAACCAGTGTGTCAGTACTTTGGGAATCCATTACTTTTTGGGAGAAATTTGGGTATGGAGAACTGTGTTACAGTGTCAGTTCTGGGGCTCAGATAGAAACCTGAAAGATCTTTTCCCTGGTTTTTCCTTGGTTTCTGTATCCTGATTATTCTGGGCTTGTCATTCTTGGGTCAGGAATTTGAGCAGAAGCTGTTGGTGTTATCTGTGTTCACATGTGTGCCTACACTCCTGGGAGACAAGCTCTTTCCCAGTGGTATATGGGTATGGAGTGCTGTGGCACAGTATTAGGTCCAGGTGCTGTGGCATAGGATCAGCTATGGGTACAGACATACTTTTATCACTATTGCTCTATAGTATAGCTTGAGGCAAGAGATGGTGATTTCCCCAGATGTTCCTTTATTGTTGAGAATAGTTTTTGCTATCCTTGGTTTTTTTTTATTTCAAATGAATTTGAGAATTGGTCTTTCTAACTCTATGATGAATTGAGTTGAAATTTTGATGGGGATTGCATTGAATTTGTAGATTGCTTTTGAAAAGATAGCCAATTTTACTATATTAATCTTGACAATCCATGAGCATGGAGGTTTGTACACAATATATAAGAATTAGTAGTGTCCAATGGACTACCTGCGTGGGATCAGAAGGGCAAACAGGAAAGTTGAGACCATATTTGGCTGACATACCCATCATTTTATGGGTAAGGGATCTTTTACAATAATGGGGTACTCAAATTAATATTTGTGTACTTTAAGGAAAATCAAATGAAGAAATGAGAGTTGATACGGTAGATGATCCTGGGAAAGGTATTGATACAGGTGATAGAGAACAATCATTAGCTGTGCCCATGGTCAAAAAACAGGACATCATAGAGATTGAGCTTCCAAGCTTATAAAGGAGGCCACTGCTAACATACCAACATTCCTGGAGTCTCAACATATAGACTATCAGCTCATGGAATTCCCTTGTTTGTTGTAAAAAGAAATAAGGTAAATGGAGGATGATAAAAGGTTTAAGAGCAGTTAATAAGATAATTCAACCTATGGGTTCTTTATGGCCTGAACTTCCTTAACTATCTTTGTTACCAAGAAATGCAGTAAATAAGACTTGAAAAAATGTTTTTTCTTAATATCCTTGCATGAGAAAGTTAGAGAAAGTCTTGCTTTTTCAGTACCTACTTTGAATAATAGCCATCTACTAAAGCGATGCCACTGGAAGATACTTCCACATGGAATGTAAAATATTCCAACTATATGTCAATATTTTATGCAACAACTCTAAGAAATTATTTGTAAGCAACTTTCTCAATTTGTCTTTTATCATTATATAGAAAAAATTCTGTATGCTGATTTGGACAATGATGTTTTAGAGGATATATTTAAGGTAACACAATGAATTCTGCCATGCTAGGGGTTACAGAAAAAAGATAAAAGAGAAGATTAACTTATTTATATGGGTTATAAAATTAATCAACAAAAATTTAACCACAAGAGGTACAGAGTCATAGTGAACAATTACAAACACTTAATGATTTTCAAACATAAATGGAAATATTAACTGGCTGAGGTCTACAATTGTATTAAGTGCACATGAGTTAAGCACTTTGTTTCAACCATTACAAGAAGATTCTAATTTAAACTTTCCAAAATGTCTAACATCTGAAGTAGTAAAGGAGATAATTCTTTCTTTCTTTCTTTCTTTCTTTCTTTCTTTCTTTCTTTCTTTCTTTAATTTTTTATTGGGTATTCTATTTACATTTCAGATTTTATTCCCCTTACCCCACTTCCCCCCATCACCCAGAAACCTCCTATCACATTCCTCCTCCTCATGCTTCTATGAGGCTGTACCCCCACATACCTCTCTCCACTCCTACCTTTCCACCCTCACATCCCCCCACACACACACACTCAGTGTTTGTCCTTCATGGGACCAAGAATCTCCTCTCCCATCTATGCTCCACAAGGCCATCCTCCTCTACATATACAGCTGGAGTCATGGGTCTCTCCCTATGTGCTCCCAAGCTGGTGGTTTAGACCCTGGGGATCTCTAGTTGGTTGGTATTTGTTGAGGCCTGAGCTGCCCCACTTTGGGCAGCCAAAATATTGTAGCCCTCTCCACTCCATGCTTGGGGGCCAAAATGTCCTGGACCACTCTGCAGCTTCAGTCTGTGGGTCAGCGTCTGTCGAGAGAGAGAGAGTGGGGATAAAGAAGAGACAGGAAGAATGGAGACAAGACAGAGGTTCCATCAAGTCTCATTTATTGAAGGTAAATATGGGGTATTTATATGCTTTTGCCACATGCCTTGTAGGCGCCTGTATACCACATGCCTTGCAGGTGTGAATATGACGTAAGCCTTACAAGTGTGTATAGTGTGGATACAACGTGCACCATGCGCCTTGCAGGAGTGGATACCACGTGCACCGTACAGGCATGTATGTCATGGATAGCACATGGATACCACGTGTACCACATGCTTTGCAGGCGTGGATACCACATGTGCCTTGCAGCTGTGGGTACTAAACAGAAAAAAATGATATGTGGGATAAACAAGATATTTATCAGAGTGTGCTCAGCTGTTGTAGGCTGTTAAAAAAATAATTCTCATGTCAGGGTATATGGCTCAAGATGGCTGCAAAGCTGAGAGCCGCTTTCTGCTATAAGTCGGCTCCCAACAGGTATTGTTCTCATGGGGTCACAAACCTGTCTGTTAATTCAGTCTTCTCTCTAACTTCTCCATTGGGAAACCTTGATCAGATCAGTGTTTAGCTGTGAGCATCGTCCTCTGAATGTGTCAGTCTCTGGCAGACCTCTAAGGAGACAGCTATATCAGGTTCTTGTCAGCCATCCACATCAGTGTCTAGCTTAGGTGACTGTACATGGGATGGATACCCAGGTGGAATTGTCTCTAGATGGCCCCTCCTTCAGTTTCTGTCCCACATTTTGTTTCCATTTTTGCTCCCTTGAATATTTTGTTACTCCTTCTAAGTAGGACTGAGGCATCCCCACTTGGTCTTCCTTCATCATGAGCTTCATGTGGTCTGTGAGTTGAGTCTTGGCTATTCCAAGCTCTTGGGATAACATCTGCTTATCAGTGAATAAATACCATGTGTGTTCTTTTGTGATTGGGTTAACTCACTCAGGATGATAATTTCTAGTTCCAACCATTTACCTAAGAATTTGTTGAATTCATTATTTTTAATAGCTGAGTAATACTCCATTGTGTAAATGTACCACAATTTTTGTATCCATTCCTCTGTTGAAGGATATCTGGGTTCTTCCCAGCTTCTGGCTATTATAAATAAGGCTGCTATGTACATAGTGGAGCATATATCCTTGTTATATGTCAGACCATCTTCTGGGTATATGCCCAGGAGTGGTGTAGCTGGATCCTCAGGTAATGATATGTGTAGTTTTCTGAGGAACCACCAGACTGATTTCCAGAGTGGTTCTACCAGCTTGCAATTCCACCAACAATGGAGGAGTGTTGCTCTTTCTTCACAACTTAGACAGCATCTACTATCACCTGAGTTTTTGATCTTAGCCATTCTGACTGGTGTAAGGTGGTATCTCAGGATTGTTTTGATTTGCATTTCCCTGATGACTAAGGTGATGATTGAGCATTTCTTGAGGTGCTTCTTGGGTTCTTGAGGTTCTATCCTAGGTTCTTGAGATGCTTCTTGGCCAGTTGAGTTTTCTCAGTTCAGAATTCTTTGTTTAGCTCTGTACCCCATTTTAATAGGGTTATTTAATTTTCTAGAGTATAATTTTTTGAGTTCTTTTATATCTTGGTTATTAGCCCTCTATTGGATATAGGACTGGTAAAGAACTTTTCCCAATCTGTTGGTTGCTATTTTGTCTTATTGACAATGTTCTTTGCCTTACAGAAGTTTTGTAATTTTATGAGGTCCCATTTGTCAATTCTTGATCTTAGAGCATAAGCCATTGGTGTTCTGCTCAGGAACTTTTCCCCTGTACCGAGGTATTCGAGGGTCTTCCCCACCTTCTCTTCTATTAGTTTCAGTGTATCTTGTTTTATGTGAAGGTCTTTTAACCACTTGGACTTGAGCTTTGTACAAGGAGATAAGAATAGATTGATTTTCATCCTTCTACATGTTGTCCTCCAGTTGAACCAGCACCATTTGCTAAATATGCTGTCCTTTTTCCACTGGATGATTTTAGCTCCTTTATCAAAGATCAAGTGACCATAGGTATGTGGGCTCATTTCTAGATCTTCAATTTTATTCCACTGATATTCCTACCTGTCTCTGTACCAATACCATCCAGTTTATATCACTATTGCCCTGTAGTGCAGTTTGAGGTCAGGAATGGTGATTCCCCCAGAAATTCTTTTATTGTTGAGAATAGTTCTCACTATCATGGATTTTTGTTGATCCAAATGAATTTGCAAATTGCTCTTTCTATCTCTATGAAGAATTGATTTGGAGTTTTGATGGGGATTGCATTGAATTTGTAGATTGCTTTTGGCAAGATGGCCATTTTTACTAAATTAATCCTGCCAATCCCAGGAGCATGGGAGATCTTTCCATCTTCTGAGATCTTCTATTTCTTTCTTCAGAGACTTGATGTTCTTGTCATACAGATATTTTACTTCCTTGTTTAGATTCATCCTAAGGTATTTTATATTATATGTGACTATTGTGAGGGGTGTCATTTCCCTAATTTGTTTCTCAGCCTGTTTATCTTATGAGTAGAGAAAGGCTACTGATTTGTTTGAATTGATTTTATATTCAGCTGCTTTGCTGAAGTTGTTTATCAGGTTTAGGAGTTCTCTGGTTGAAATTTTAGGGTCACTAAAGTATACTATCCTATCATCTGCAAATAGTGGAATTTTGACTTCTTCCTTTCCTATTTGTATCCCTTTGACTTCCTTTTGTTGTCTAATTGCTCTAGCTAGGACTTCCAGTACTATATTGAATAGGTAGGGTGAGAGTGGGTAGCCTTGTCTAGTCCCTGATCTTAGTGGGATTGTTTCAAGTTTCTCTCCATTTAGTTTGGTGTTGGCTACTGGCTTGCTGTATATTGCTTTTATTATGTTTAGGTATGGACCTTGAATTCCTAATATTTCCAAGACTTTTAACATGAAAGGTTGTTGAATTTTGTTACTTTATCATGATGAATGATTGCTTTGATGTGTTCTTGGATTCCGTTTGCAAGAATTTTATTGAGTTTTTTTGCATCAATATTCATAAGTGAGATTGGTCTATAGTTCTCTTTCTTTGCCGGGTTTTTGTGAGGTTTAGGTATGAGCATAATTATAGCTTCATAGAACCAGTTGGGTATTGTTCCTTCTGTTTCTATTCTGTGGAATAGTTTGAAGAGAATAGATATTATATCTTTCTTGAAGGTCTGATAGAGTTCTGCACTAAAACCATCTGGTCCTGGACTTTTTTTCGTGGGGAGATTTTCATGATTGATTTTATTTCATTAGGGATTATGGGCCGGTTTAGATGGTCCATTTGCTCCTCTTTTAAGTTTAATACTTGGTATCTGTCTAGAAAATTGTCAATTTCATCCATATTTTCCATTTTTTTTGAGTATAGGCCTTTATAGTATGATCTGACAATTTGTCCTCAGTTTTGTTGTTATGTCTCCCTTTTCAGTTCTGATTTTATTAATTTAAGTACTGTTTCTGTGCCGTTTGGTTAGTATGGCAAAGGGTTTGTCTATCTTGTTGATTTTTTTTTCAAAGAAGAATCTACTGGTTTTGTTGATATTTTGTATAGTTCTTTCTGTTTCAACTAGGTTGATTTCAGCCCTGATTTTAATTATTTTCTGCTATCTACTTCACTTGGGTATATTAGCTTCTTTTTGTTCTAACACTTTCAGGTGTGCTGTCAAGTTGTTGGTGGATGGTTTTTCCAGTTTCTTTTTTTAGGCTTTTAAGAGGGAGTTTTCCTCTTAGCACTTCTTTCATGGAGTCCCACAATTTTGATATGATGTGTCCTCATTTTCATTAAATTTTAAAAGACTCTTTAATTTCTTTTGTTTATTTCTTTCTTGACCAAGTCATCATTGAGTAAAGCATTGTTAAGTTTCCATTTGTATGTGGGCTTTCCAATCTTTTTGTCCATATTAAAGATGAGTCTTAGTTCATGGTGGTCTGATAGGTTACAAGGGGTTATTTCAATCTTTTTATACCAGTTGAGGCATGCTTTGTGACCAGTTATATGGTCTATTTTGGAGAAAGTACCATGGGGTGCTGAGAAAAAGTTATTTTTTGTTTTAAGATGAAATGTTGTATAGATATCAGTTAAGTCCAGTTGGTTCATAACTTCTGTTAGTTTCAATGTGTCTCTGAGTGCAATGGCTCCTCTAGGATGTCTCACGATATGTTGTCTGTCACTCTGAGTTCAGTTGTTCCTCTGTCACTCTGGGTTCAGTGGTCCCTCTGCCACTCTGGGTTCAGTGGACCCTCTAGGATGTCTCAGGATCAGGTGTCTACCCAGGAGCAGGCCAGGCAGTGGTCTCAAAAGCTAATTCTTATAGTATAAGACTGCAGTAGGCATAAGCAAATGGAATTTATCCTAAACTTGATGGTATTCTAGTCATTTTGTCTTCAAGTCATTCTCCTACTGGTCTCATTAGTCAAAGAGATAACCGTATTATGGAATGCATTTTTTTAAGCTCATAAACAAAGCAAAAGATTAAAGGGGTATATAGTAAGGATTTCTGAATTAATTATTAAAGGTAGAATAATACAATGTCTATTGGCAGGAACAGATCCAGTCAAAACGGTTGTACCTGTTACAAATGATGAGTTTATGCTATTATGTGTGTCTAATTAGGATTTGTTAAAACCTTGTAGTAACTTCTTGGGTAAAATTAATAACAAATATTAAAAATGAAGTATGTACACTAATCCTCTATGTATAGTAAAGAACACACAAATTCCAGAGGAACCAACATTTTTACTTATGCAAACAAGTGAGGGATGACAGGGAATAAGTCTCATAGTCAGAGTGGTCAAAAGTCCATACATATCAGTTCAAAAATCAGAATTGTATGCTATCCTTATGGTATTATTAAATTATTCTTAACTTCTTAACATAATTTCTGATGCTTTATATTCAGAAAATATTGTGCATATAGAGACTGATGAATTTGTACCTGATAACTGAGAATTAATTTTGTTATTTATACAATTACAACAGGTCATCAGAAGCAGAGATTATCCATTGTATATTAATCATATTCAGTCTCATACAGGTTTACCTGGTCCATAGCTTAAGGAAGTGAGGAAATTGACCAATTACTCATAGAACATGTGTTAGAAGCCTCAAAGTTTCCTGAAAAACATCATGCTAATGGGAAAGCTTTAAAGAAAATAATTTCATCATTTGTCAACAAACCAAAGAAATAATAATAAATGTTGTACATATTTTCTATAAAACCAAACTCCATTGCCTGCTGTTAGTAACCCTAGGGGTACTAAAATTGACATCTGGCAGATGGACATTTTCCTTTTTGCAGAATTTGGAAAACAAAGGAATATTCACCATACAATTGACACATTCTGAGTGTTTCAATGACCAACTGCTTTAAGTTCTGAAATGGCTCATTGTGTAAAGTACAAATTTATTAGAAATCATGGCAATTATGAGGCTACTGAACAAATTAAAATTGACAAGTCTCCTGCATATGTATCCAATAAGGTGAAACAATTCTTTTCATATAATATAAAGCATGTTACTAGTGTACCACATAATCCCACAGGACAAGCAGTTATAGAAAGCCAGTCATACCTTAAAAGAGACGCTTATTAAACAAAAAGGAAGACTAAAAACTCTCAGGGACAGACCAAATAATGGACTGTTTACTCTCAATTTTCGAAATGTTGGTGATAAAGTAACAACAGCAGCTGAAAGACACTGAATTATGGGAGGAACTAGGCCAACTAATGCATTGTAAGTCTATCTTGACATTAAAATGGAAACCTGAAATAGTTTTGAGACAGGGGAGTGATTATGATATTGTATCTACAAGGAATGAAAAAATTATGGTAACCAACAAGACTTATAAAAATCAGATTTGTCCAGGCAAAACCTCTTATAATTTGAAAAATGTATGCCTTTACAAAGCAAATAGCCCATATGATTCAGAGACTGTCTTGGTTACTGATTTTTCTTTCAAAAAATACATGTAAACCAGCTTCAAAAAGGCTAGCCCAAGAGAATGATCACACAGTGGGTATACCCAGAGACTGGACAATACAGTGATTTTTTCTTAATATTTTGGCTAGTTGTGAGCCTTTGCTTTAACCACTATCTACAGCCACATTGGTTTCTAAATTGAATGCTAAGAATAAAACCAATCTATGTAGTTAATATAAAAATTATAAAACAGTTTGATGCCATATCATTAAGAATAACTATCTATTGTGTTGCTAAAGGCATAGTAAAATATAAAGACTGTCTGTGTTTTTTATTTGGAAATATAAAATGTTGATGTGAGAAGAAATGCCAAACTGGGATTTATTAATAATAATTAATACTGCAAATTGCATTCTCAATGTGGGGCAAGAACTCACTTCTAAAGATTAATAGGAGATTCCCAAATGGAAAACATATACCATCTCTTTAAGATTAGGAGGTGGGGGTGAATTGATCTCTTCGCTAAGGTGGGGATGCTGACAGATCATACTGGAAAAGGGTAGGCCAAAGAGAGCAAGCTTGAATAAAATGGGAATGGAAAGGAAGATGATAATTTAAGAAGTCAATCCTACACAAGCAACCAGATCCTTTCACCTCTTAGGAATTCTGGGATAGCATAGCATTGTACTCATCTATAAATCATCCCAAAAAGATGCTCGTACTAAAAATAGAAGGAAATTTAATTGAAGTTAAATATATAGGGAAGGATGTTAATCAAAATTATATAAAGAGAAAGGGGATATAAATTATATGTCCTTAGATAAATATCTCCTTAGAAGGGAAGAATGAAAGAAATACTCACCTTTGACAATGCAACATATATAGTATCAATTCCCTAATAAGACACAGAAAATAGATTGGGGTTGAAAATTGTATCTATCTCTCTGTTGCATCTAAAAACAGACCTTTATACCTTCATGCCTTCACATAAATGATAGACATTTTCTTAGGTAAAAGAAGGGAAAAGATATTCCAAGCAAATTTACCCAAGAAGACAGCTGGTATAGTCATTCTAATATCTGACAAAATAGACTTTAGACTCAAACTAATCTTTTTGATTAGCTTTTCATCACTATGACAATGTGATTTAATAATCTTGGAGACACAAATATGTACAAAAGATTCTTTTATGTGCTCATTTATATAGTTCTCTTCTTCATTTCTGAAGTCCTATATTTACTTAAGTATTATTTATGTTTGACCTGAAGAATATTCTTCCAGTGTTTTTATTTAAAAAGTGATTTGGAGGTGGCTCTATGCATAAAGTGCTTCCCACATAAGTGTGAAGACATGGTTTTCACCCCAAGAGCCCACACAATGTGAGATGCAGCAGCAACATGTACTTGGTGTGATGCAACATGTACTTGGAGTGATGCTATGGCAGATGAGGGACACAGACAATAGAATCCCTAAAAGACACTGGGTCAGGCCACCTTTGTGAGAATTGTAAACCCTGTCTCAGATAAGATCAAAAGCAACAGCCACACCCAAGGTTATCCTATGATATTAACCCATAGGCCATTGCTAAGGAAGATGCTCTCGCAACTGAATATAAACACATATAGACAGCCCCCTAAATATAGAGAATAAATACAACAATGAATTATTCTAGGAATTAATTATATTACCTCTTCTCATTGAGCCTTTATTTTTATTCTGTCTTAGAAAACATTATCATTAGGTGTGTATAATTTTGAGTGATAGAGTTGTTCTTGAAATATGTAATGCTCTTTACATAGTACATTTATTTTGTACTTCCCCACATAACACCACAGAAAAACTACAGAGAAAAGATTTAATAAAATAGACTTGTAGGCTCCTTTAAGATACATATGATGCTCCAGTAAATTTACTGCTGACACCAACTCTCTGTGAGTGGAACAGGAACAGGTGCCCTGGAGCAGCAATACACACTATGCTGAGCTGATTTGCATATTGAGTCATTTTATAACAGCCCAAGCTCCTTAAATAGCAGCTTCCAGGAGCCTGAGAAGCATCTTATCTTCCAGCTCTCAGAGATGGAGACAGACACACTTCTACTATGGATGCAGCTGCTCTGGGTTCCAGGTGAGGATGCAAAGAATTTGGGATTAACTGCTATGGCCATCTTGCCTTTTGATGCTTCTGGGCTCTTGATGATTAAAATTAGGACATTTGTAATTGGTTTTATGTTTCGACATTTCCTTTGATTTTCTTGTTTCTCAGAGTCATATTCACAATTACTCTTAAAAAATTCAAATGAAAAGTCCCTCTGCTGGGGAGGTTTCCATACATATATAACAATTGCCTGAGTGTTTGTCATTCCAGGTTCTGCTGGGGACATTGTGTTGACCCAGTCTCCAGCTTTGTTGGCCATGTCATTAGGACAACAGGCCACCATTTCCTGCAAGGCCAGCCAGAGTGTCCATAATGATATTATTGATACTAGTTTAATGCACTAGTACCAACAGAAACCAGGACAGAAACCCAAACTCCTCATCTATGCTGCATCCAACCTAGAATCTGGCATTCCTGCCAGGTTCAGTGGCAGTGGGTCTGGGACAGACATTACTCTCACCATAATCTTGTGGAGGCTGATGATGCTGCAACCTATTACTGTCAGCAAAGTAATGAGGATCCTCCCAAAGTACTCCAGTGCTGAACAAAACCTCCTGGGATTGCAGCTCACTGAGGCTCAGTCTCTCAGTTCTCTCTTACTCTCTGGCATTTCAACACAGAGCTCTAAGCTTGTTTGAAAAAAGATCTCAAATAATGAAACAAGCTTTTATAAACAGATATGCATATGTGTTCTATATTATATGATTTATGATTTAATATTATATCAACATATTTTAGACATTTATGATTGCTTCTTAATTATTATCACTTAAATTGTCATTAACATATATTTATCTTCTGATATTTTCACTTCTCCCCTATCTCCATGATCACATCTTTGCCTATTCCTTCTATTCTCAGTATTCACCTTTGAATTTCCTATCTCTTATGATGTACTGTTTCCTTTCAAAAATGTTTTGACTTTAAAAAAGATAATAAATACAAACTACATTACTGAAAACTTAACAAAGACATTTAAGTGTGTGTGTGTGTGTGTGTGTGTGTGTGTGTGTGTGTGTGTGTGTGCGTGTACAGACCAGAAAACAACCAAAGAAATCTGTTCTTCCCTTCCACCATGTGGTGGCTGGGAATCAAGCTCAGGTCATTAGTCTTTGTTGTATGTAGGTTTCCTGGTTCAAGAACCAATCTTGCTAGCATCATGTAGTATTTTTTATATTTCCAGATTTATTTTATTTCAATTGGTTTTGGGAGTGTGGGTATGTGCATGAGTGAGTGCCAATAACAGTCACAATTGGGAATTAGATCCCAGGGAACTGGAGTTGCAGGAGGATTTGAGCTACTTGATGTGGATGCTGGGAAAGAATGAAGGATCCTCTATAACAGCAGAAAGTAGTAGTATCTACCATTTCTCAAGTATGTACTTTTGTAGATTGAATAACCACTTTGCCCTAAGATTATAGGAGACTTAATGGAAGCTTTGTTATCCACTATTAAAACTAAAATGAGGTTTGCATAGTTAAAATCATCAGTCATAATCTGTCATATACAGGGTTATAATCTACCTCTTTGGTGAAAGCGCAGCCTCAATTGCTGTTGATGGCCCAGGATTGCAAAGAAGTTATGGCTTAACACCATGCAGAAAGCATAGAAGGCTATGACAGTACCATGGGATGATCACTAGGAATCAAGCAGTAGTGGAGTGAAGTCAACTTGAGCCTAGAGTATTACACAGCCCATAGCTGGAGAAGTGACCCAAGTCTTTTGGAAGAGCCCAAAATATTATTATTTGACCCCAGAGACTGGATCAAGAATCTGTAAATTTGAAGTTGCCATGGAGACCCCAAGATGTTAGAGATGAAAGATTCTTCAACAACAATATCACAAGAACTATCTCTAGGAAACATTCTAAATTTCTTTGAAGCCTCTTGAGACAAGTCCCCAAAGTTTAAACAAGTCTCTTCACCACTGTCTTTTATGATTCTACTAGTATATCTAACTAAGCCACACTTAAAACATCCCATTGCTTTCCAAACTCCCAAAATCCACATTTCTCCAAACAAAAGCATGATCAGGCCTATAAAAGTAATACCCCACTCCTACTACCAATTTCTGTCTTAGTTGGGGTTTCCATTGCTGTGATCGAAACCATGACAAAGGCAATTCTCATAAAGGAGGATATTTACTTGTGATTGTGTTACACTTTTAGATGATTAGTCCATTATCATCATGGTAGGAAGCATAGCAGTAACCAGACAGACATGGCGCTCAATGAGCAGTGTTGACTACATTGTGATCTGAAGAAAGCCAGAAGATGACTTTGTTTTCCACATGCAGTTATGAGAAGGTCCTTGAAGAGCAGTCCCACGGTGATATGCTTCATTCAATGTCTCACATATTCTGACAAAGCAACAACTCCTAATATTGCCACTTTACATGGGCCAAACATGTTTAAACTGCCACTGATAACCTGCAAAATTTTGGCTTGAGCATTTGTAAATATATTTAAGTCTCAGAGTCATTATTTTTGGAGCTTGAGGCCAGAAGGTAAAACATAAAGCATATAGTAAATACCTCACTGCAACCAGTATTAGAGAGTCCTACAACAATAGAGACTTTAGTAACTAGGGACCATCTATTCAAACATAGGAACCTACAGGGGCTATTTAAGTCACATGTCTTCCTGATTTATCTTTCTCTTCATCTAATAGTAGGTTTTAAGGGCTCTTGTGATTATGTGAGATTCAATTAACCATCTTTTGAAGTCAGTATAAGTGGAGAAGTCAGTATATCTTCTTTCAGTATAAGTGGAGAATCTTTTAAAAGAAAGATCCAATTTAAGGTTTGGCTAAATGCCTCAGGAACAGTGTGAATCCAGGGTAAGAAACCTTTGGGTTAGAAAACTGAATGTTCTTTTTATGCACAACATTACTGTAAGTTACTAAATGGTGTTTTTTTTTTCAGTTGTGTAGTTAAAACTGAGTATGGCTCAGAACTTGTATTTAAAATCTTATTTGATTGTTTCATCTATGTATATACTGAGTTTTGATCATTTAGCCCCTCTTAGTTTTTATTTTTCTTTCCATTCTTCCTGGTGAAGCCTTCTCAATATATCCTATTATAATTTGTTATAGTTTCTTTTGTGTTCTGAGTTTAATTATGATTGCTTCATGAGTATTGATTACTCCTGAAAATGATTAATACATAGGGGAATGACCCATTCAATTCCAGGCACTAATTAGTTACTCACAGATGTTCCAGGAAGGGTAGGACACATGCATGGTGAAGAATCAAATCTTGTGCAAGTAAACGTAGCTGCTGTTTTCTCATAGGTGCAATGGCCATGTTATGTCCAGAAGACTCTATTTCACAGCACTCCCCACATCTGTATCTTATGTTCTTTCTCTCTCTTCTTCCATGATGACCTCTGTCATATGGAAATGGAGACATCTTCTTTAGGGAAGACCACTTCACAGTCAAACATTCATTGCACTTTGACCAGTTGTGTGCCTTTGCTTTAATCACTGTCTACTGCAGGGATAGTCTTGTAGGATGAATACTAAGAATAGCATCATTCAATGGATTTAAATACAAGGCTTTAGAAATCGTTTGATGCCATGCTCATTCAAAAAAGGAAACAAATGAACAATCAAAATAGTGATAGTTTCTCCCTTATGTGTTAAAAGCATAATATGCACAGACTCTGGAACCAGTTTTCAGTTCCACACATTACAATTACCATTATTGTTTCTACTTCAGATACTGATGAGGAAAACATCCTAAAAGATCATCTGGAGCAGAATGATGACAGTCTGCCCATCTTTTTGTGTAGTAACACAACATTGACTAAAATACATTCTGAAAAATCATAAACTCTTTGTGACCATTTTCCCACCAGCTCATTGCATTGCTCATTAACCTCACACTCACTGAGAGACTTCCCATATTAGGCAGTCTCAGTCCTATATTGGCCTCCATGCAAAGGCTATTTTATCATCTTTCACAACATTTGAAGGCCCCATGCATTTCAGACATTCTACCATTCACAATCACAGGGTAGTATTAGAGGTCTCCTCTCTGAATTATGTATGGAAAAATCACTTCTCTTGGACATGCTGTCTGTAGCTACTTTAGAAGAAAGCATCCCTGTCACATTATTATTATTGCAGATGAAACAACTAAGTTAATTATAATCTTTTTTATCACTTGGTATCTGACTAATAGTACTGTCTACTATCTCATGTAGACAAGAAGTTTTGAATTCATTGAAGAAGGATAAGAATCAATGTTAGGAAAGAAGAAATTAAGTTGTTAATTAACTTCATTTAAATGGTAACATATGCTCATGTTAATAAAATTCTATGCATGGGGATATATATGCATACATACATACATAGGTATGTAAGTAGGTATACTTTGTGTGTGCTTAACTAAAATTATAGATAGGTAAGAATCATCATATGAATGCTTGAAATGAGTCAAATCTGAGTGTTTTTGCAAGAGAAACAATTGATCTTAACCACTGAGCTTACTCTCTACCAACAAACACTTCTTTCTTTGTTTCTTTGTTTCTTTGTTTGTTTGTGTGTTTGTTTCTTTCCTTTTTCTTCCTTCCTTCTTTTTATAAAATTTTTCTCCTTTTTATGTCCTCTACTTCTCTTCTCCTCTCCAATCCCTAATTTTCTCTCCTCTTCTCCATCCTCTACCTTCTTTCATTTCTCTTGCCTTCCTTTCCCCTTCTTTTTTCTTTCCAATTCCTCTCTCACATATTTATTATTTTCTCATAATTGAATCAAAGTAATTCTTGTATTATTTCTGAAAAACTCACCTGCTATAAATTTCTTTGAGTTTAATGGAAGCCTGTCATGAGAGAATCTAGAGTTCCAAGTTGGTTCTTAAGCTTCTGCATTGACTTCTTTTCCAGTAATTGCTTAATGTCTAAGATGGTATTTTTGGCTGATGATTTAACCTTGATACTCTTATGACTCTTTGTCCAGGTAATTTACTTCCTTATTTGATTGCTATTTTGCATAGGTCCCTAGAGGGCAGCCCAGCTGCCCATGATTTAGAAACTAGGCCTTTGCAGTGAGATGTGAAATGCATCAGACCAGCATGGGCATCAAGATGGAATCACAGGCTCAGGTCTTCTTATTTGTACTGCTCTGGTTGTCTGGTAAGACATATAAAAGTATTATAATATCTTAAAAATAATTAATTTGCAGAGAAATAGCTGTTTTCTATAGAGACCAAGTAGTATGCAGATGATGCAATTATAAAAGTCATTTTGGATTCCATCAATTGTATCAGGAATTCTCTGAGTATATATATGCATATTCATTATCTATTTCTGATTGCAGGTGCTGATGGAGACATTGTGGTGACTCAGTCTCCTAAATCCATGTCCACATCAGTAGGAAACAGGGTCACAACTCCGCTGCTTCTCTCTTCCTTCCCGGTTCTCCTCGTCTTCTCCCTTTTCCTGCCTCTGGCTCCTCCCACTCCTCTTCTACTGCCCAATCACTGGCTGTAGCCTTTTTTTTTTTAACAAATTTGATTGGACAGAAGGTTTACAAGATTCACTCCTCCTTCGCAGCCCCTCCCAGGAGTGGAGTTACCATGACAACAAGAGGCTAGGGCTATCCACCACACACTATGAGCTGCAAGGCCAGTCAGAATGTATGTAGTTATGTATCCTGGTATCAACACAAACCAGGGCAGCCTCCTAGACTTCTTATATACATGACATCCAACCTGTACACTGGGGTCCCAAGTCACTTCACCGGCAGTGGATCTGGGACAGATTTTACTTTCACCATCAACAGTGTGCAGACTGAAGACCTGGCAGATTATTACTGTCATCAGTACTTTAGAAATCCTCTCACAGTGTTTCAGCCTCCTACACAAACCTCCTTTACATTCTCACAAACTGCCTGCATCACAAAGCCCTAAAAATGCATACTTCCCCTTCTGCATGAGAGCTGCTATGCTTGACTAACTGATGCAAAGTATGGTTGTAAATTTATGAACAGACGACCATTTTGATTCTTTGAATTGCAAAGTCTTTATGGAAAAAATAAAATAAAGATATTTGTGTTTGTTTTATTTTAATTTCTTAGGCTCAAATTCTGTGTATTGAATGATAAACTTATATTATATTCTAGAGTGGAAAATTCCAACATGAATCTCCATGGGCTAAATCAAGAGCCTGGCTGCCTATATTCCTACTGGAGGATACAGAAGAGAACTTGGATTATGCTTTTCTCAGCTGTAAGAATTCTCACTTACACTTGAACCCTGGCAATTTCCCTCCAGTACTCTTTTGGGCAAAAATTATTTATTTGTCTCTGTATATTGATTTTCATAAAGATATATAAAAATTATATGGTACATTTTGACAATCTTCATCCCCATTTTTCTCCTTTCTGATACACACTTTCCCTCCAACTAATGTCATTCCAACCCCTAGTCTCACAGCTATGTTCAAGTGGCATACGCAAGTGCCCACTCACATTCATACACACATACGCATTTATACAATAGAGTTTTATGAATCTATAAAAATCTAGGTTGGAAATATCAGAAAAATCATGACTTTTAACATTTTAAACAATAGATCTGATCTATGCTTCCTAATACTATTTCACCTGCCTCTGCTACTTTCCAAATGTGAAGACTGTAATACCTTATCGTATACTACAATACACTAATGGTAAACATGATTTGGTATTATCAGAATTAAGTTTGTTTTTCAGCCTTATAATTATTGAAGTGGCTTTTGTTTTCCATCTGTGCCTGCAGCTGATCCTGTGCCACAGGGACTAGAACTGATCTTGTGCCTAATATAGCCGGGAGAGAGAGCGATGGTCCCCTAGGAGTGCAGGCACACCTGTGAGCACAGGTGACACCACCACTTCTGCCCAAATTCCTGGCCCAAGTGGGACCAGCCCAGAGTCATCAGGACACAGGAGCCAAGGAAGACTTGGAGAAAGAATCTTTCAGGTTTCTATCTGCACCCAGGAGCTGGCCCTACGCCACAGCTCTCTTTACTCAAATTCAACCCAGAAAGAACTGGCCTCCAAGAAGTACTGACACACAGGTTTCCAGAAGGGAGAAGGCATGGTCAGAGACAAGAGAGAACAGCTAACACCAGAGATACCCATATGGTGAGACACCAGAAGAAAATAAGCAACAGAATTCAAGGCGATTTGGCATCATTAGAACACAGATCTCCCACCAAAGGAATACCTGGACACTCCAACACACCAGAAAAGCAAAACTCTGATTTAAAGTCACATCTCATGATGATAATAAAGGACTTTAAGAAGGACATAACTCCCTTAAAGAAATATAAGAGAACACAGGTAAACAGGTAGAAGCCTTTAAAAAAGAACAACAAAAATCCCTTAAAGAATTACAGAAAAACACAACTAAATAGGAGAAGGAATTCAACAAAACCATCCAGGATCTAAAAATGGAAATAGAATCAATAAAGAAATCACAAACGGGGACAACTCTAGTGATAGAAAAATCTAGGAAAGAGATCAGGAGTCATAGACACAAACATCACCAACAAAATACGACATATAGAAGAGAGAACCTCAGGTGCAGAAGAAACCATAAACAACATTGACACAACAGTCAAAGAAAAGGCAAAATGCAAAAAGCTCCAGATCCAAAACATCCAGGAAATCCAAGACACAATGAGAAGACCAAACCTAAGGATAGTAGGTATATAAGTGAGCAACTACTCCCAACTTAAAAGGCCAGTAAATATCTTCAACAAAATTATAGAAGAAAACTTATGCAATCTAAAGAAGGAGATGCCCACAAATATACAACAAGCCTACAGAACTTTAAATAGATTGGAAAAGAAATTCCTTCTGTCACATAATTGTCAAAGCAACAGATGCCCAAAACAAAAAAAGAATACTAAAAGCTGTTGAAGTAATTATTTAAAACAGCCAATGGTCAAGCCCACTATCTAAGCTGGCTCTGCCTAGCTCAGCTGTCATGTTCTGTGGCCAGAGGCCACATGTGCACCACAGCTAGAAACAGCCAGACAGAAATGCCAGCCCTGCCATCCATGAGATGTCAGCATGCGAGATGGCTCTGCCAATCTTCCAAGCTGTCTCTTCAAGTCTGGGCATTGCCCAGGCCATCTTAACATCCATGTGGCCTGGTAGAAAAATGAGAATATAATGCTTAAATATTAATCAAAGACTTTATGTGTTTGGTAATGCTCAATAGCAATATGCCCATACAATTAGAGTTGTTTCTCAATTATCTAACCTGAATATAAGTTGTTTCCCATGACTGCCCTCCATACATGCTTGGCTCTTCATCCTTCTACATCTCTACCCTCTCTAGCTCTTCTTCTTCCTTTTTTTCTTCCTCTCTTTATTCCTCCCACCTTAGCTCCTCCCAAAAAACTTAGTAAGGGAAAAAGGTCAAGTAACATAAAGGCAGACCTATCAGAATTATACTAGACTTCTCACCAGAAACTATGAAAGCTTGAATATCCTGGGTAGATGTCATAGACTCTAAGAGAATATAAATGTCAGCCCAGGCTAATATACTCACCAAAACTCTCAATTACTATAGTTGAAGAAACCATCTATAGTAGTTTTCTATATCCCTGGTAGTCTCCCTTTGTGATTTGATTGTTTCTACTTCCATTTTTATGTCCTGGATGGTTTTTTCAATTCCTTCACCTGTTTGTTTGTGTTCACTTGTAATTCTTTATGGGATTTTTGTTTCTTCTTTAAAGGCTTCTACCTGTTTACCTGTGTTCTCCTCAAATTATTTGATGGTGTTATTTATGTCCTTAAAGTTCTCTATTATCATTATTAGAAGGAATTTTAGATCTGACTTTCCTGGTGATATGGGTAATTCAGGACTTTCTAATGTGGGAGAACTAGGTTCTGATGATGCCAAGTATCCTGGGTTGCTGATGTTTGTGTTCTTGAATTTTCCTTTCACCATCTGGGTCTCCTTAGTGCTACCTGCCCTGTCTGGGACTGGAGCTTGTCTTTCCTATTATTTTTGTTTCATAACTGTGTGGGGCGGGTGTCACTGCTGGGGTTAGAACTGGGGCCCAAGATCTGCTCTCTGCTCAGGCCCATACCTGATCTCTGGAAGGAACCAGTGCTCTGGGTCAGAAGTGATTTCCTGAGTCCTAGTGGGTCCCAGTTACTCTCTGTTTGGGGCAGGCAATGCTGTCTCCTTACCTAAGATACTGCCCAGGCTAGAGCTCTGGGGATGCTGGCTTCCTCTGGGTTCTGTAAGATTGGGGGCAGAGCTGCCACCCGGGATCTGCTCAGTCTGCTTCATAGTTTTAATATATATTATTTTGAAAAATGTTAAGCAGAAACCCAAAAAATCTTTTCTTTTAGAGAAGAGTGCAGAATTTTCTATGCATTTAGAGAGTTTTCAGATCAAGTTCTTGGAAAATGAAAATGGGAAGAGCAAAAGTTCAGACTTGCTTAGTGAGATCAGGAATGTACCACATGATGAAAGCATGAATTAAACTAGGCTGGAAAGTAAACTTCCACCCAAACTGCTTCTATGGTCTGAAAAGAGCAGAGAATGTGGAATGGCATGGTAAAACAGGTTAATGTGCAGCCAAGTGTACCATTGGAGAATTTGCTGGTGTCTACATAGGTGCCTTCAGCCTTCCAAGTCTGTGTACAACATATACCTGCTGGCAATTATGGATGAGCTAATTATGAATTGACCTGACCACTGATAAAAATGTTAGACTGAATTTTAAAGAGTCTATTGTACTGTGCAGCTTACATCCTTCTTTTGTCAAAGAAATGCTTCATAACTGGGCTACACAGCATAGAGTTGTCTCACAAGATTGGAAGGTATTGGTGTCAGCTGTACTAGAAGCTGGACAGCAAATATAATGGTTGTCATGGTGGAGGCACAAAACCATAAAATTTAACACAACATAATTTAGCAAGGGAAATAAGTGTTACTAAAGGAAACAAACAGAATGGCCTTTCAGCTTGAGGTTTCACAGCAAACAGTATGAGTAGTTTTCCTTTGGTCCATCAGGAGGTACCAAAGAGGCAAGAATATCAAAATTACGTATTTCTGATGTTATATATGCTACAGAAGGAAGTGCATCTTAGGATCTGGCCACAGATATGCCTTTTACATTATCTCCAAAGAGTTGAATCTTACAAGTTAACCACTGATGTACATGGTCCCTTATCTTCAGGGATAGTGGGAATAAACTTGGAAGAACTGGATTACCTTCTCAAGGATTTACTATCCATGCATTATAGCAAGTACAGATGGCAAGGAGGAAATGAAAATTATGGCATATATGAAAAAAGAGATACAAATTGATACATGGGATAGAATTGATCAACTTTTGTTGTTCATTTACATCAAGGGCAAGGCTGCTCCAGTAGAAAGGACAAGAGCTTTTGCAGTACTGGAAACTCTGTGTTCTGTCAGCGAATGGTTAATTATCAGAGACCCAAATTGATGCTTCAAATGAATGTTGTTGTCAGAGAAGGTATGGTGGATACAGGAGCTGATGTTAGTGTACTTTTATTGGCTATTTTATTTATTTACATTTCAAATGTTATCTTTCCTCCCAGTTTTTCTTGAAAATCACTCTACTCCACCCCTCCCCCTTTCTCCATGAGGGTGCTTTCCCATCTACCACTCCTGACCTACCTCCCTATAATTCCCCTGTGCTGGGGCATCTAGCCTTCACAGGACCCAGGGCTTCCCCTCTTATTGATGTCAGACAAGGCCATCCTTTTCCACATATACAGCTGGAGCCATGGGTCCTTCCATGTGTATTCTTTGTTTAGTCCCTGGGAGCTCTGGGGGTCAGGTTGGTTGATATTGTTGTTGTTCCTCCAGTGGTGTTGTAAACTCCTTTGACTCCTTCAATCCTTCCTCCAACTCCTTCATTAAGGTTTGTTAGGAGCCATGCTGCGTTTGCTGAAGTAGCTATATGCTTGCCATTAGAAGATGGCGCTGGCTTCCTGTTCCTGGTTCTTCTTGGCCTTGGTGTCTGCAGCTGTGCGCACGAGTAGGCTCGAATTTTCCCGCTGATAGTACTATCAGTGGATATGTAAATGAGACCCCAGTCTGTAAGCCAATGAGGACAGATCATGTCTCTTTGATAGTATATAAGTCAGTACATTCTGGGGCTTGGGGTCTTTCCTTTGTTCTCCATCTTGCATCCTTCTAACTAAAAGAGCTGTAACAATAAAAGACGCTGTCAGAAGAATCTTGAGTGTGACGTGCTCCTTATCGGCGAGGTAGCGTGTCGCAAAGGTTCCCATGATCAGTCCAATATTTGGCTGTAAGCATCCAAATCTGTATCTGTAACATTCTGACAGAGCCCCTTAGGAGACATCTGCATTAGGTTCCTGTCAGCAAACTCTTTTTGGCATCAGCAAGTCTGAATTTGGTGGCTGCATATGGGAGGCTCTACCCCACTATCTCTTTTATTTGTTTCAGTATATCTGGTTTTATGTGAAGGTCTTTGATCCACTTGGACATGAGCTTTTTACAAGAAGATAAGAATGAATCAATTTGTATTCTACATGCTGAGTGCCAGTATAACCAGTATCATTTATTGAAAATTCTGTATTTTTTCCTCTGGATGGTTTCAGGTTCCTCCTCCTCCTGCTCCTCCTCCTCCTGCTCCTCCTCCTCCTGCTCCTCCTCCTGCTCCTCCTCCTCCTGCTCCTCCTCCTGCTCCTCCTCCTCCTGCTCCTCCTCCTGCTCCTCCTCCTCCTCCTCCTCCTCCTCCTCCTCCTCCTCCTCCTCCTCCTCCTCCTTCTTCTTCTTCTTCTTCTTCTTCTTCTTCTTCTTCTTCTTCTTCCCCCTCCTTCTCCTCCTTTTCCTCCTCCTCCTTTTCTTCTTCTCCTGTATGTTTTGGATATTTTATTTACATTTCAAATGTTATCTCCTTTTCTAGATCTCCCCTTCTGAAACCCCTACCCCATCCCCCACAGCCAGCCTCTATGAAGGTGTCCCCCCACAACTCACTCCTGTCTTCCTGCCCTGGCATTCCCCTACACTGCAGCATCAAACAACCTCAGGCCCAAGGGCCTATTCTCTCACTGATGTTCAACAAGGCCATCCTCTGCAACATATATGGCCAGAGCCATGTATCTTTCCATGTGTACTCTTTGGTTGGTAATCCATTCCCTGGGAGCTCTGGGGGTTCTAGCCTTTGACACTATTGCTCCTGCCATGGGGCTGCAAAACTCCTAAGCTCCTTCAGTCTTCTCTCTGACTCCTCCATCTGGAACCCTGCCCTTAGTGCAATGGTTGTCTGTGAGCATCCACCTCTGTATTCATCAGGCTCTGGCAGAGCATCTCAAGAAACAGCCATTTGAGGATTCTGTCAGCAAGAAATTCCAGGCATCAATGCTTCCAAATTTGGTGACAGTGTATGGGGAAGATTCCCAGGTAGAAGCAGTCTCTGGATGGCCTTTCCTTCAGTCTCTGTTCCACACTTTGTCTCCATATTTCCTCCTGTGAGTATTTTGTTCCCTCTTCTAAGAAGCACTGAAGCATACACAGTTTGTTTTTCCTTCTTCGTGGGCTTCATATGGTCTGTGAATTGAATTTTGGGTATTCCAGACTTTGGGCTAATATCTACTATCAGTGAGTGAGTATATACCATGTGTGTTCTTTTGTAACTGGGGTACCTCACTCAGGATGATATTTTCAAGTTCTGTCTATTTGCCTGTGAATTTCATGAAGTCATTGTTTTAATAGATGAGTAATATTCCATTGTGTAAATGTACCACATTTTCTGTATGCATTCTTCTGTTGATGGACTTCTGGGTTGTTTCCAGCTTCTGGCTCTTTAAATAAGGCTGCAATGAAAATAATGGAGCATGTGTCCTTATTACATGTTGGAGCATTTTTGGGTATATGCCCAGGAGTAGTATAGCTAGGTCAGGTATGTCCATTATTCTGAGGAACCACCAGACTGATTTCCAGAATTGTATCAACTTGCAATCCAACCAGCAATAGAGGTGTGTTCTTCTTTTTCCACATCCTCACCAGCATCTACTCTTACCTGAGTTTTTATCTTAGCCATTCTTACTGGTGTGAGGTAGAATCTCTATGTGGTTTTGATTTGCATTTCCCTGGTGACTAAGGATGTTGAACATTTCTTTAGGTGCTTCCCAGCCATTCCAGTTTCCTCAGTTGAGAATTCTCTGTTTAGCTCAGTTTCCAATTTTTAACAGGGTTATTTGGTTCTCTGTAGTCTAACTTCTTGACTTCTTTGGATATATTGGATATTAGCCCTCTATTAGATGTAGGATTAGTAAAGCTCTTTTCCCAATCTGTTGGTTGTCATTTTATCCTATTGAACGTGTCCTTTGCATTACAAAAACTTTGCAATTTTATGAGGTCTCATTTGTCAATTCTTGATCTTAGAGCTTTAGTCATTGGTGTTTTGTTCAGGAACTTTTCCCCTTGGCCCATGTGTTTGAGGCTCTTCCCCAGTTAATCTACTACGAGATTCAATGTAACTGGTTTTATGTGAAGGTTCTTGATCCACTTGGACTTGAGCTTTGCATAGGGAGATGAGAATAGATCAATTTGCATTCTTCTACATGTTGACCGCCAGTTGAACCAGCACCATTTGTTGGGAATGCTCTCTTTATTCCACTGCATGGTTTTAGCTCCTTTGTGAAACATCAAGTGACCATAGGTGTGTGGGTTCATCTCTGGGTCTTCAATTCTATTTCATTGATCTGTTTGCCTGTCTCTTTACTAATACCATGCAGTTTTTATCACTATTGCTCTGTATTACAGCTTGAGTTCAAACATGGTAATTTCCCCAGAAGTTCTTTTATTGTTGTAGATAGTTTTCGCTGTCCTGGGTTTTTTGTTATTCCAATTGAATTTGAATATGCATATATGTGCACATATATATGTACACACACACACACACACACACACACACACACACACATATATATATATATATATATATATATATATATATATATATATATATATATATAAATGTATTGTACCAGAGGGGTATCTACCAATGTAGTATAAACCCTGTGACTTGAATGATTGTGGGAGTAAGCAACTTCAATCTATGTATTTAAGGCCCACTCATGAGATCCAACACATGCCTGAAATTGCTCTGGTGGCCAAGACCCTGAGACCAAATAGGCCATGGACCAAGTGAAAAGTATTGTATTCCCAGATATAATGTAGTATTTCCAGATAATTTTGTTCTACTAAAGGAGTACAGCAATTAAATGACTCTTAATGACATTCTGCAGTGTCTTGCTCAGACAGCATTAGAGGAGCTTCTTCCTGTGATGGATGGGAAAAAATACAGAGACTCAAATTGGACAAGGTTCAGACAAGGAGAGACCTTGAAACACTCAGTTTTAAAAGGAAATTCTTCATTAAACTCCTCCCTGAGAGCTCAGGGATCCTTGAGGAAGAAGAGATGAAATGATTGTGAGAGCCTGAGGGTATGGATGATAACAAGGAAACAGTGTGTTCCAGATACAACAGTAATGATGCACATATGAACTAACATTGATTGTGGAAGCAAGTACAGGTCCAGCACAGATGTACGTAAAATGGGGTCCTTGTTTAGGAAATGGACATGAGCTTTCCTCTATAATCAAGAAACTATTGACAAGTAGCAACCACTCTCAAAGTAAAAACTAACTTTCTACAATGAAATTTCACTGCAGTTATAAACATCATTGAGGAGAAGACTTTATGCCCAACAGTAGATGTCTAACACAAAATTAACTGATTGGTATTTTTGTTGATTGTTTTAGCTCATATTACTTTGTTTTGGTATTTATTACATTACTGGGGCTTATTTATATACTATGGTTTCTGATTTTGTGTTTTATGTTTATGGCATGTTTCTCTTGCTTTTTCATATATATATATTTAATTTATATTAAATATTAAAATTAATAAATATTAATATTTATATATTATATATATTTTCCAGTCTTTTTTCCAAGTGTCAGCATCTTAAGTGCTCAAATTTCACATGTACCCTATTTTGTGTATCTTACAAAAATAATATTATGTTAATATTTTATGTGACTTATGGAAAAGTCTACCATGTCTACTATTTCCTGACACTGATATTGGGTAACCAGAGCCAATCATCCAGAGAGTAAAAGATACATGATTCAACAGCAAAGCCAAGTTCCGCCTTGTATTGACTCAGTATATTTTGCATCTGAGATTGAATTTCCCTAGGTCACCAGGCATGGTGGATACATGGAAGAGACTGCTATGTCCCAGAAGCTCAAGGTTATCAACTTCTGACTTCCCAGCTCTAAATGCGGGAGGTAATTCATCAGTGTTATTTTGAGTCAGCTGGTTTGTAGTACATTTTAAACCACACCCAAAAGAATTGAATGCACTCGGACATATTGTGGAAACCATATTTGTGGAAAAGTAGTAAATAAGGTTGTCAGCTTTTTGTGATTATACATAAAAGAACATAGAAAATTTACCTCCCAAGTCCCTATGGTCTCCCCTTACATTCTGTGACAAGCCCATGTTTAACTGCAGGAGACTTTGGATTTGTCAGACTTCTGTCTTTATGTGTCCAATCTGAATGAGCAACAATAAATGACATCAGAGCACAGTCTGAGCTCACTGCAGCTGTCACAAAGTAAAGTGTAAAGTTTAGTGAAGATCAAGTGTACATGACAATTTGTTAGACATTGGTGGGGATTGTTGCTCATCTGGTATATTCTTCAGTTTGAGATGGGGAAATATTTTCATCATTAATTAATTAATTAATTACTTCAAGTTACATCCTTATGGAAGCCCTCCTCCTCCCAGTATCCCCTTTACAAAGCTTCTTCCCTATACATCCCTCCCTTCCTCCTCTGAGAAAGGGGAGGTCCCCACCAGACCAAAGGTACCAACCCACTCTAGCACATTAACTCACTCCAGGGGAACAGGGTCCAGAGTCAGGTAACAGAGTCAGGGAGAGTTCTTGCTCCAGCTATTGGGGGACTGACATGAATACCAAGCTCCACATCTGATACATATGTCAGGGCATGAGTAGGAAGGGGCTAGATTCAGCCCATTAATGCTGTTTGGTTGGCTGTTTAGTCTCTGGACTGAACCCAAGTGTTCAGGTTAGTTGACTATGTTGGTCTTATGGAGTCACCATCCCCACTGATCCTTCAGTACTTCCCCTAAATCACAGGACTCTTCAAACATTGTCTCTTCATCTGTTTTGGCCAGCTGTTGGGTGGAGCCTCTCAGAGAACATTTATGCTAGGCTCCTCTATTCTCTTCTCAGTCTTCTCCCTGCTGGATCTTCCAGCATGCCCAACAACAGTGAGGTCTAACCTTTCCCTGCCGTGATCCATTCCATCTGCAGGTTCATACAGCCACCTGCAATCCTGGAGGCCTGTAGTCATCAGGGACCACCAGGTAACCCAATTCCCTGCTAGTTGGGCCTCCAGGAAAACTCAGCAGGGAGTTTCTTTATCCCCTCTGCTCTTCATGTCCTTGGCTACAGCTCCATCTGCTTCCCTTGAGTCCAGCTGCCACTCACGACCTGCCTTCTCTTCAAGCAAGCCCAGCAGTTGTGAGGTTTACCCTGTCTTCTTTGTGTGTCCACACCTCTACTGCAATCCTGGAGGCCTGTTGCAACCAGGGACTTCCAGAGACATGAAGTCATCAGTGACTACCAGCTTTGCTTGTTTCCCAGGAGGCCTGCTGCCAACTGGGACAATCCAAAGACCTGAAGCCATCAGTGACTACAAGCTCTGCCTGAGTCTCTGGAATCCTGCTGCGACTCAGGATTAACAGCTCTACTTGCAATCCCAGTGGCTTTCTGACATCAGGAGATTTCCAGCTTTACCTGTATCCCTGAAGTCTTGCTGTCCTTGGGGACAACCAGGCCTGCCCACACCAGAGATTGGGAGCTTTCTTAATCCACAAACAGTCTTTTTATCATGTAGGCATGTTAGAAGTTTATAAATGAGATCTGAACATGCTTATCATGAATCATTTAATGTTTTATAGCTGAAACATTGTTGTGTAAAATTATATATTTATTGCAAAATAGATGAAAATACAAATTGATTAAAAGCATATTTAATTTCAATATTTTGGCTTAATGTTAGCATATTAATATCAGATGAATGATTCATATTGCATATCAAATACCATGAACTATCATGTAGTTAGTTGGTTAATGGAAATCTTGTCCTCATGCAGAGATTAGACTGGACTAGAACTTATGTACCCTAGGGTGGCTGTAGTCTTTTGGATCTCTTGCTTCATTTGTGTTTCTGAAATACAGATATGAATCTCACTCTTGGTCATATTTGTTTAATTTTCTGTTTCTTTTACTTTATACATAGTACTATATTTATAATTCATCTCATGTATGCTCTCATAATTCACTAACCTGAATTCCTGAATAACCTGATGGTTATTTCACGTCTGTTATTACTATTGATTTCCCTTCACACTCAAACATATTTTTCCTTTAGATGTGAATGATCTCTGATGTTGTGGTGTACTGGTTTTGGTAAATTCATTAGTTGATTTAGGGTGGCTGTGCCCCCTTCTGGAGAAGTTTTGAAGTGTGAGCAAGATCATATTTAGCCAATTTTAATCCTGCTAATTTCTAGACTTCTCTAGAATATACCTTTGTGGAATAATCCCCTTTGATATTGCTTGTGTCCAGGCATGATGAGGCAAAGAAACCTGGTTTGTTTTATTCTCTGCCATTTACCCAAAGTTAGAACCTTCTTAAAGTTCCCTGAAGTTGTGTAAAACATGATTGTTAGTTTCTGTTGGGTTTGCTTTTACCTTGAGATTAAGTCTTCTCTGATCATGCATGGTCTTAAGCTAATGTCCCCCAGGATTTCCAAAGGGCTAATTTGGGCTTCTCCTTGCAACCCTGTCTCATGTTAATTTTAGATGTTGGGGCCCAAATGTCCAAGGCACTGTTTATGTTTTTATTATAAGAGTCGATTTGAGGATGAGAGACAATGAACAAATTTAGCTTAAATTGTTTTTGACTTTCCTCTTTAACTTCCTGTGGGTCCCAGTTTCAGAAGGCTTCCCACAAAGTTCTGTGACTGGCCTGGTGTGGGGGCTCATGTCAAGGTGATGGAGTATGAGCAGGGAGGGGGAATCACTTCTGCTGCTTCCACTGCTGCCTCTAACTGCATTGCCACTCAGTTGCTCCCAGGTGCTGCCCCTATCTCTCTGTACTAAGTGGGTCCTTCCTGAGTCAGTGAGAAGCTGGCTAGCTAGCAAGGAGCATGCAAAGTGTTCTGAAGGTGCTTCAGGAGAGCAGATCTCTTCCCAAGTGTTACAGCTCTCATGACAGGACCTCTCAGACAATGGGATGATTCTCTCATACCTTTACTTCTCCAGAATAAGGTTTTTATATACAGTTTTGGGATGGGTTAGGGTCTGGCAGCAGGTGATTCCTATTGGTTTGGTCTAAGAGTTTGGAGATACCTCAACTATGTGTGGGAGAGTCTGAGACACTGCTCCTACCTGACTGATGGCCATAGACCCCTTTGTGGGAGGGGCTGTAGAGGGCTGAGTCTAAGTGAGAGGCACCTTGAGGCCCAAGAGTACCACAAACTCCTACCTTACCTTTAGGGCCTTTGGGGTTTGAAGCAGATTCAACTGGGTACCCCACTACCTCTCACAGCCCTCTTTCCCACATGTTCCTATCAATTATAGAACTATCTTTTATAGAACATTTTTTACTTTGTTTTTTTTTGTATTCTTGTGATTTTTCTCAGCATATCTTATCATGTTTTCTAGAATGATCAATCTGAGATAGCTCTGCTAAAGTTACTAGAAAAGTCACCTAATTTAAATGTATCTTGGATTTTAACCCAAAGCTATTAGATCCTATACTAGATTTCTGTTGGTGATGAGTAGCCAATCACATTCAGTGTTTTTTTTATGCTTTCTCTGATGGCATTTTGCCTGTTGATTTACCCCAGGCACTCACACACAAACTGTCCAGGAATTTGTTTCTCATTTTCTGTCTACTTTGCATAGTTTCCTCCAGCCAAGCCCAGCCCAGCCCAGCTGCTCAGAAGTTATTAACCAGGCCTTTGCATTGTGACTGAACTGCATCAGACAGGCAGGGGGAGCAAGATGGAAACACAGACCCAGGTCCTCATGTTCCTGATGTTCTGGGTATCTGGTAAGTAATTCGAAGTATTAAAATATTTTCAAAGTTTTATCTTTGTAATAAGAAATTTGCAATATGTGCCAGTGTGCAATATTTCTTACATAATAATGTTCTGACATTGTGACATTATAAGGACATTTAAATGACAAATTGTAACTGTTATTATAATCTATGTTTGTGTATGTATGAAAGTTCAATGTCTATTCATTATTCCAGGTACCTGTGGTGATGTTGTGATGACTCAGTCTCCATCATCCCTGGCTGTGTCAGTGGGAGAGAAGGTCACTATGAGCTGCAAGTCTAGCCAGGATCTTTTATACAGTGGAAACCAAAAGAACTACTTGGCCTGGTACCAGCAGAAACCAGGGCAGTCTCCTAAACTGCTGATATACTTTGCATCCACTAGGGAATCTGGGGTCCCTGATCGTTTCACAGGCAGTGGATCTAGGACAGATTTCACTCTGACCATCAGCAGTGTGCAGGCTGAAGACATGGCAGTTTATTACTGTCAACACTATCATGGCAGCTTTCTCCCACACAGTGCTTCAGTCTCCTACAGAAACCTTGAGAGTTTAAACAGATGTGTTCACACACAGCCCTGGGCATGTTTCCCCTTCTGCCTGAGACTTGTCATGCCTAAAAAACTGACCAAAAAAGTTTACAGAGCGCGACAAGAAATAATGTGTTCAATGACTATTGTATCTTTTGGTATAAAAATTCTATATAGCAAACCACAGGAAAAAAAAACACTGCATTATTTTTCTATCCCTTCTGTAACAATTTACCACAAACTCTTGTTTGAATATGAGTGATTTATCTTATGATAGTTCTGTAAATCTGGTCTATCTAATGTAAGACCCTGTGGGTTGATGTTGGTAAACTGTGTTTTGGTTAGCAGTGTAAAAAATTATCTTGGGTTTTCTAATTGCTAGGTTTTCTTATATCCTTAATAATATCCATCTTTATCTGACATTTTCTTTTCTGAATCTTTTGTTTGTAGTCCTTTTATGTAATTTGTTTCTTTATGTAAATGTGCATCTCTCTCTTTCTCTCTGTGTGTACACATGTAGATGAATATGTGCAATGCCATTATTTTGGAGGTCAGAAAACAACTAGGAGTTGATTCTATTCTTGCCAAGTGGCTTCCAGGGTCTCATATCTGACAGTTGACTTCGTGACAAGTGCCTTTGTCTTTTGTACAACATTGCTTTTTCTTAAAATTCTTTATTGTTATATACTCATTTTCCACAATTTTATAACAGAATATCTTTCAAGAATATCCATATATTTTTACCACATCCACTAACTTTTTCCATTTCCATTTCCCTTTTCTCTTGTTATAGTGGGACTGTCATTGACCCACCAGCAACATAAATATTGATACAGAGTCTTTTTATTATTTTGAAGCTTAGGCCTTTTGCTGGGCAACCTTCCAGCTACTCCAACTTGATTAGTCCTGGTACTAAGTCTCTCCACATGGCCAACACTCACTTTGTACTTGGCTTTGGTTCATCTGGTCAACACTGTATTTATTGGCTAAATCTGCTATGACTCTTTTTCTAGCATCCCTCTTTTGTCCTGGAAGTTCCATCTTCCATTTCCTGTCTGGATATTGGTTTTTAGATCTTTGTTATAGTCTGTTGGGCCTTGGACTAGGTAACTCCATTTAACCTGCAACCTTCAATCACTTCACACAGGTAGAGGTCTCCATCTCCAGAGATTTAAATATTAATGAGTTATCTAAAGGCCAGGGGCATAGCTAATTAAGTTATTCCCTCCCCTTTTCCCCTCCCTATAAAATTAGGCTCCCCTGGCTTTTGGTGGGGGAAGCGCATACCACCTACATCCATTTACCATGCCATGAACAATAAAAGCTTTGGAAAACTGGACTCCACGTGTCGCCTGATCTGCCACCGCCAGGTTCCCAGCCTTTGGAAACTTGAGCCGCCCACCACCAGCCTGCAGAGGCTGTACCAATGTGGGAACCTCCGCTGGTGGAGTGGGAAGGCTGCCCAGGACCCTGATGCCAGACTGCCCTGGGACCCGGTCCCGGGAATCTCCCCCCCCACCCCAGTGAGATTTCTTCCCCACAATAGCCAAATAGATATAGTTTTAGATTGCCTTCGGAAGGTAAGGAAGAATGAATATTTACAATATAGAAAACCCAGTGATCACCATAGAAATGGTAATACAAGAGTCCTGTCAGCAGTATTTATCTTTCTGCCTGTACTAACAACTGAACATACAGAGACACACTTTTACACTCCCTATCCCAACTTCTTGTTATTTTTTCTTTATTACAGTTTTAAAAATTGTTGTTTTTTTTGGGGGGGATATGAAGTTGGGTGGATAGAAATGAGGAAAGAATCTGTTAGGAGTTGGGGAAAGGAAAAATTATCAAAACATATCATATAAAATTTTTTGAATTAAAATGGGGTGAAAATTGAACAGGGCAATCATAAAATCCTTTAGGGTGTGTTTGAGCAATTCTGTGTACTGTTTTGCCAATTCCAGCTACCACTGTGATGAGAGAAAGTGTCCCTCTGATTATGAGCTTTACTAAGCTGCTTTAATGTTGAATTCTTAGGCAAAGGCCCAGGATGGTGAAAGCATCTTCAAAGCCTGTGACCTGAATAAGAGCCAGTTCTCAGAGATGGGGTCACCTGTTCTCTTGCTATGGGTGCTGATGCTCTAAGTACAAAGTTAGACAGTGCAGCAGAGTGTTATGAGCTTTTACTATAGCCATGTATGTTACCCATGTCTTTGTGATCATGATCATTGAAATTATGGCATTTTAAATTTGTTTTTAACTATCACATTTTCTTTTATTTTCTAATAATTCAGAGTGATGCTTGTGATGGTTTTCATAGGTGTCATATGCATCACATTGTGATAGTGTCAGTATGTCTGTAACTATAGTATTTGTGTATTTATTATTCCAGGCTCTACTGGGAACATTGTGCTAACCCAGTTTTCAGCTTGCTTGGCTGGGTCTCTGGGACAAATGGAAGTCTTGTGAGAGTGTCACTGACACACTGTATAATCACACCATGCAGTGGTATCAACAGAATCCAGAACAGTCTCCCATACTCCTGATTTGTGAACCATTCAGTGTTGAGTCTGGTATTTCCATCATGTTCAGTGGTAGTTGGTCCTACACAGATTTCACACTCACCATTAATCCTGTAGAGGCCAACAACTCTGCAAGCTATTACTGTCAGCAGGGTAAGCAGTTTCCTCCTTCAGTTTTCTATATCTAAACAAAAACCTGCTGGGCTTGAGAATCAATGACATTCTAACTGTCACATGTTTCTTTCTCTCTAGACAACTCTACAAAAGATCTGCAGGTGTTTTGAAAAACAAGTGTACTGGCTAAATTTATGTCAACTTGATACACAATGGAGTCATATGAAAGTAGGGAACCCTGATTAAATGCCTTCACAAGATTGAAATATAGGCAAGACTGTAGAGCATTTTCTTAATTAGTAAATGATGTGAGAAGATGCCCTAGAATATCAATGAGGCCATCCCTGAGCTTATGGTCTTAAAATCTGTAAGACAGAAGGCTGAGTAAGCCATGTGAGCAAGCTAGTCAGCAGAACCCCTCAGTGTCCTCTGCATCAGTTCTGGCCTGTAGGTTCCTTCCCTGGCTTGTCTGGGTGTCTGTTCTGACTTCCTTCAGTGATAGACTATGGATGTGGAAGTATAAGGCACATAAACCCTTTGCTCCCAAAATTGGTTTTATCATAGTATTTCATCATAAGAACAGTGACTTAAGACAAAAAGTAAAAACACAAACATACAGTGTTTATACTGGTGTGTATGTTTCCATGTACATAATTTATTTCCTTACTAAGTGGTGATCTCCATTTAAATTCTCAAAGAATTTGTTTTAGTTTTGTTAATTTTTTGAGTAGGTGGCATTACTAAATTTGAAGAAAATTTCCCTATTCATTTTTAAAAAACAACCTCATATATTTTGGACTGCTAATTGTCTGGATTTCAAATGCAGATTATTTTCTCTCCCTAATGTTTTATTTTTCACTATATCTATTAGCTTGGACATGTAGATATTTGAGAAAAGGTCTCATTACTTCCTCTAAACTGAACTACAATGAAACATAATGGCCAGTCTACATTTGACTCCACAGACTACATGACTTTTCCTCCTGAGTGCTGAGATTCCAGGTACATATCATTATGCTCAGGTCTTTTTCATTTTCAGATGTTCTCACTTTGCAAGTGAAGTAATTCCAGAATTCTAAGTATGAACAGTCACAGTCCCTGGAAATTTAGTTACTACGTGCCTTTTCATCCCTGTCTTGGTCTTTTGTATCTTCTCAATAGGATCTGGAGATCTCAACAAAATGATCCTTTACCACAAGTACATGTCTGTGTTTTTCAATTTTAGAGTCATTTTTCACTACACGTGAAAGTATATTTGTTAGGTTTCAAACCAGGCACAGATGGCTAGCTGAAGTGTCCATTAACATATCAAAGAAGACACTGGCTGTCCACCATATCCCATTCTCTACCTGTTCCAGGGCCTTCTTGGCTGGCACACCTCACTCCATATCTTGAACACTCCATCCCAGATATTGGCCTGTGTTTGTCTTCCCCCAGCTTCTTTGGCTTCTATATAATTCAAAATTATGGATATAACCCCTTTCTTATCTGGCCTTTTGGTCTGGATTCTCCCATCTTCCATCTTCCCTCTTCATATGGCCTGGCTCCTTCTTGTCATGTTGACTCTGGATTCTCCCAGATGTACTTGCCTCTGGCTATACTGTTGCTTTTATTTAAAATAAATTCTTTCCTCCACTAAATCTAGCAGCAATTTTATCCTTTCCCTGATTTTGTGTTCATTCAACTGACCTAAAGGTACTTGATCCATCTGGAGTCAAAACATGGGTTTCAGACAGAGGCAAGACTCACTATACATAGAGTAAAATTAAAGAAAGGAAATACAAAAGAGTGTTAAAAAGATAATCTATCATAAATCTGAAAAAATTATGAAAAAATATCTGAAAAAATCAAAGCCCCACTCATGGATAAAAAGCTAAATGTCGAGGCCCGAGCTGCCCCACGTTTGGGGGCCAGAAATGTTGAGATCCGCTCTAGCCCACATTTGGGGGCCAAAATGTTGCAGACTGCTCTGTCAGTGTTGGAACCCGCACTGCCAAAAGCCTTGGGGACTAACTTGTTAGTCCATAATGCCCCAAGCAGCTCCAGTCTGCAGGTCAGGGTTCAGCAAGAGAGAGTGAGGATGGACTCGAAGAATGCAGACCAGACAGAGTGTGATTCAATCTCGTTTATTCTTCAGTCCCTCTTCTTCTTTACAAGTCCCAAGTCTTGAGTTCCTAGTCCCTACTTCCTAGTCCTTAGTGCCTCCAAGTTCTAAGTTACTTCTTCGAAGTGCTAAGTGCCTAATGTCTAAAGTCTAATTCCAAGTTCTTCCTCCAAGTTCCAAGTGTCTAATACCTAATAACTAACTCCAAGTTGTACTCCAAGTTGTACTGCCCTAATGCCTAATTCCTACTCCAAGTTGTACTCTCGAGTGCCTAATAATCTGTTTCTTTGTTACTCCAAATTGTTCTGATTCTGATACTTTCTTCTGTCCGCCTCTCACCTTTTATATGTCTCACTTCTAAGCCACGCCTCTAAGTCAAACCTTTAATCATGCCCTTAGATCTTGTCTCTAAATCTGATCTCTAAGTTACACCCTTAAGTCACACACCTTTAAGTCTCATACACCCAAGGGAAAATCCTGGGTATCTAAAGCAAGAAGTTATCAGAGTGTGCTCAGCTGTTGTAGGCTATTGCAATCAGGTCTCTTATCAGTGTATATGGCTCAAGATGGCTGAAAGGATGATAGCCGCTTTCTGTCAGCTCCCCACAGCTAAAGACAGTCAACCCTGGCTGAGAGACTGAGAATCCATTATATTTCTGGAACAGTCTATTCTCCTGGTTATACAATTCTAAGTGGCTATACCTAAGTATATGTACACATGAACAACACTAGGTTGATTGGTAAGCTACACATATGTGTATATTTGTGTGTGCATGTATATGTGCACATGAGTAATAATAATAATTTAAGAAGAAAAAGCATGAGAAGATGATGAAGAAGAAGAAGAAGGAGGAGGCAGAGGAAAATGAGTAGGAAGATGAGGAGGAAGAGGAGGAGGAAGAGGAGGAAGAGAAGAAGAAGAAAGTAATGAATGTGAGAGTTCAGAGCAATTCTAACCCCAGGTCTCATCCTCAGCCCTGTAGCAGCAAACTTTATGTGAGCTGTCCTTCCTTTGGGGTCTCCTTCCCAAAAATCTCCACATATCTTCAGTCAATTTTCTACTCTCCATCCATTTTTGGCACCCACCAAAACCTGGAGTACTTTCTGCCTGAAAACCAGCTGGCCTCCACAGCCTGGAAATTATATAGGTAATATTCACACCCCTTCCTCTCCACTATATCCAATTACCCAGTCTTATGCCTAGCCCTGAGACAGATCATGCTCTGTTTCAATTCCAGAGGTGCCTCAGTTTCTCTTGTTAGACTCCACATTCCTTCACCTGGACTTTGAATCAGGTAGAAAATACTCACTCTTCATCCTGTTCTCTAATTCCTATTCCTTACCCTCATCCCCAGAGCTTTAGCAAACATGGTGAAAGGGCCTGCTCAAAGTTCAGGGGAGACCCAGATTTCCTTTTTTCTATGCACCTCTTGAAGCCCCTCTGACAACACCTTTGAGCCCATCTCCACTCCTGTCAATCTCCAATACATTAAAACACATTCAATCCAAGACTATCAATGGCCACATCTGGCAGCAACTCATATGTACTCTCTAGCAGGCAACCCAGAGCCACCAAATATTCCTAAGTTTCAGATATGACAACATATTCATTGAATTTTGTTGTATCCAAGGAATATATCACCCATCCAAGACAGACAAGACCAGATATCCATATTAATTATCACAATCACTCCAAACTCAGATGCCTAAACACCAGCACAAAAATATAATCAAAATAACCTAAGACAATATGCTTCTGCCAGAAACCAGCAAGTGTAATATAGGTGGCCTCAAGAAATTTAATATAGCTGAAACACAAGATGAACAATTCAACATGGCTATAATAAATATGCTCAAAGACTTAAAGAAGAAGTGAGCAAGTACATTAATGAAATCTATGAAAACACAGATTTTGGAATGCAATGAAGGAAACAGTTCAAGACATGAAAATAGAAATAGAATTACTAAAAAAAAATTCCAAACAGATAAAACTGGAAATAAAAGAGTTTTGAATTTAAAATAAAACACCTCAGTGGTAAGGCTCAACAACAGAATACAGGAGATGGAAGAAAGAATCTCAGACACTGAAGACATGCTAGAAAAGAAAATAGTTTACCTGATGAAAATCTTTCCTCTGCTATGAGATAGTCTAGACTCCTGGAGGGCAGGAGGGTCTAGCTCCTGTCCAATTTCTTTTTGCCACCCAATACGGTCAGGAGAGTTTGTCCTAAGATTATCAAAGCAGCCCAGTTACCCTTGCATGGTCAGTATAGTAAGCTTGGCTCTTGTGGCAGTGCCAAGGTTGGAGGAGAGCCAACCCAGATGGTGAGAGTGGAGCAGAACTGACTCAGTACTTCTGGATTGAGGTGACATGGGTCAGAGAAAATTCCCTCCCCATCAGTGACAGTTGAAGGAACTGACCCCAAGTTTATGAGACCTGGTGAGCTGGCTCTGTCACTTGCCTGACATAGGACTTATGATAGCAGAAGTTCTACCTCATCTGGTCAGTACAGTGGAGCTGGCCTTAGTAGAGGAGGCACAGTAAGCTGGCCCTGGGGACAAGAGTGTGTAAGAGTAGTGGACACTCATCTGGAGTGAGGTGGCCAATGAGTATGAGGTGATCCCCCTTCACCTGCAGTAGCTGGGACAGCTGACCATGGGGTCATGAGAGCAGGAGACCTAGCTCTGCTACCTCATTGACTGTAACATTTGAGTGAGTGGGCCTGGCACTTTACCTGGGCAATAGACTAGAGCTAATCCCGATGGAAAAGCAATAGGTGTGGGAAAACTGGTGAGATGGCTTAGCCTTTCAAAGGCTGCAGCACTTGGGAGAGTAGGCCCAAACCCTAATATGGTAACACAATGGAGCTGGCTTTGGAGGCATGTGAGAGCATAAGGGTTCTTGTACAGATGCCATGAAAACCAAAAGTTTAGCTCTGTTTCATGCAAATGGTGGCATTGTTTGGCCTAGCTAGATTACTGCTGAAGAGCTAACCTCTGTGTTCCTGATAAGGGAGAGCTGGTAAGTTATTTAGATCAAATACCACCCAGGACGAGATCCAGGGCTCTGAATTTGTTCACCTCCAAATCTATGTTATCTGAAAATCTTTGAAGTTTGTGAAAAGGCCATTCTTGCTGATCCTAAATTTCTGATGGCCAGTGTAGACTCTGGTGGAGCAGGAGGTTTATGCCTGAGTTAGAGGCTGGAGTTCTCGTGACCAGTATGGGCTCTTGTTTAGCTGGAGACTGGGGTTCTGGTGGATATCATGGTTTCTGGTAGATTAGGAGGCCTACACAAGAATTGAGATCTGGGACATGGTGACAAAGGGATGAGAATTGGTTGGGTATAGAATAGGTGTTGGGAGCTGACTTTTAGCAGAAAGTTGCTAGAAAGCAGCTATCATCTTTGCAGCCATCTGGAGCCATATACTCTGATAAGAGACTTGTTTTTCAACAGCCTACAACAGCCGAGCACACTCTGAGAAACATCCTGTTTATCCCACATATCTTGTCTTGCTGTTTAGTGACCCCAGCTGCATGGTGCATGTGGTAAACTGTCTTCAGCTGTGTTCCTCTGCTCATGCTTATGAATACCCAGGATTTCCTTGCAATGAGAGAGACAATAAGAGTCAATGGGAGACAGTAAATGAGACTTGACCACACACTCTGTTTTGTCTCCATTCTCTGCATCTCTTGCCCCTCTGCCTCCACTCTCTCTCTTGACCAGCACACTTATCCCCAAAGTGAGGGGCATGAACGAGCCTTTACAGATATGAAAACACCAATGGAGTGAAAATTGTCTGAGGATAAAATATGGGTACTTGATGGGGTTTTGGTAGCTTGTGTGGCCTCAGGTGTGTCAGGAAACTTCTGCCAGAGTTGTGGGTCAGGATATGGTGATGAGGTGAAAAGGGACATTTTGTGGTGGGCTAGGCAATCCATGAGGGTATGTGGCAGTCTTGGGGTGGAGGACTTACCAATATGGCCTCTGCTGGGATAGGAGGCTTCCACTGGAGTTGTGGAAGCCATAGTTTTCAAAGGCATGCTCCTTGTGACCGCATACTAGTCCCCATTTTTTCTTTCTGTCATCTGTCAATTTACACCATTAAATTAATGGATTAGGTCAGAAGTTCACAATTTATTTACATGAAAATGATTGGATCTACCACTTGGTACAAAACTTTTCAGATTTGGTTGGACAATTCCAAAGCAAATTATAACTTTAAGTAAATACATATTGAGATAACACCCAGAACTGAATCTATAATTTTGCATACATGTGGAACTGAAAAACCTGAATATCTAACAAAAATAAGAAAAGTACAAAACAACCATATAATATTCTTAGAATATTGTAACCATTGATAATTTCCTGCATGAAAGTAAACACAGGTATTTGCCACCTGAAGCATCTGGAGACTTCACACAAGGTGCAGACAGCAGTGGGTTTCATGTTTGATTAGATTACCCTCAGTTCTTGCCTGTGACACTTGCTAAGAAACTCTTCAGTGATCTTTGATCATAACTGTGGACACAAACAGGACAGACCATGACCTTCAAAACTAATCAGCTGCTATTTCTGCTTCTGTAGGACAGAATTCAGAATTTATTATGTGGTTGAGCATATGTTTACAGTCAAGGGACTGTAGTAGAAAAAGTATAAAATTATAACATGTGTCTCACATCAAAGATGTCTGCGACCTGTCAGGTTAGAAGTTTAATGTGAAGATTACTGTTTTTTGGACATCTGTATCTCCTCTGACATGTGGTTCTTTGATTTCACTATTAATTTTCTGTGATTGAGGAGCAAATGATCATTAGTTTAGAAGCTCATTAGTAGCCATACTTTTAAGTCACAAGTCTGATGACTAAGTGACTGGGATTTAGGCTCACATGTTTTTCATATCTAAAATGAGAAGTTGGGCATGGTTTGAAATATGGCCTCTCCAAAGCCATCATAGAAGACTGTTCATTATATGAAGTCATGTTCATATCATGAGACTTCCTGATTTTCTCCTAGTCTAGATCTAGATTCTGAGGGATCATGTGATTAGTCCACTTTCATAATCTCTTTCTTTAAGTCCTCTTCTATCATTATAGCTACAAAATTCTTTTGTTTAAAAGATGTTACTGACTTCTTTCTTCTTTATTTCTTTCCTTTTAAAATTGTTTTATTATTTAAATTTCAAATAATACCCCCTCCCTGTTCCCTCCTCCAAGAGTTCTTTACGCCCTCAACTCTCTTCTTTGCCTCTGAGAGGGTGACCCTCAACCCACCCTTTCCTCTACCACTCTACCCATTTTTACCTATATCCCCCTTCCCTGGGACATCAAGTTTCTACAGGATTAGGAGTATCCTTTCTCACTGAGGGCAGACAAGGCAGGATTTTTTTTTCTACATATATGTTGAGGAGCTGGGGATTTCCTTCTAGTATCCTGTGTAGGGCTGGATTAGTGGAAAGATATTGTTTACATCTGCTTTTGTCATGGAATATCTTGGTTTCTCCATCTGTGGTGATTGAAAGTTTTGCTGAGTATAGCAGCCTGAGCTGGCATCTGTGTTCTTTTTTTTTCTTTTCTTTTCTTTTTTTTTTTCGGTTTTTCTAGACAGGGTTTCTCTGTGTAGTCCTGGCTGTCCTGGAACTCACTTTGTAGACCAGACTGGCCTCGAACTCAGAAATCCACCTGCCTCTGCCTCCCAAGTGCTGGGATTAAAGGCATGCGCCACCACCGCCCGGCACATCTGTGTTCTCTTAGGGTCTACATTACATCTGTCCAGAATCTTCTGGATGTTATAGTCTCTGGTGAGAAGTCTGGTGTAATTCTGATAGGTCTGTTTTTATATGTTACTTGGCATTTTTCTCTTATAACTTTCAATATTTTTCTTTGTTCTGCACATTTAGTGTTTTGGTTATTATATGACTGGAGAATTTTCTTTTCTGATCCAATCTAGTTGGTGTTCTGTAGGCTTCTTGTACCTTTATGCCCAACTCATTTTTAAGTCACCAAAGTTTTCTTTTATGATGTTATTGAAGATGTTTGCTGGCCCTTCTTCTGTTCCTATTATTCTTAGGTTCTTTTCATTGTGTCCCAAGTTTTCTGGAGGTTTTAGGTTAGGAACTTTTTACCATTTGTATGTTTCTTTGACTGCTGTGTCCATATGTTCTATCTTCTATGCCTGTGATCTTCTCTTTCATCTCTTGTATCATTTTGGTTATATTTGCATCGGTAGTTTCTGATCTCTTTCCTAAGTTTTCCATCTCTGGGGTTTTCTCCATTTGTTATTTCTTTATTGTTTCTATTTCCATTTTTAGGTCTTGTACTACTTTTTTCAATTCCTTCACCTGTTTGGTCATATGTTCCTGTATTTCTTGAAGGGACTTATGTGCTTCTTCTTTAAGGGCTTCTATTTGTTTGCCTGAGTTTTAAGTATTTCTTTAAGGGACTTGTTTATATCATCTTTAAAATCTTCTTTCATCTTCATGAGGTAGAATTTTAGGTCAGAATCTTGTTCTTTGAGTTAGTTAGGGTATTCAGGACTTGCTGTGGTAGGAAAACTGTGTTCTGATGGTGTCAAATTATATAAGCTTCTATTGGATATGTTTTTGAAATCTGGTTATCAATGGTGTTAACTGGTCTGGGTTTCTTAGACTGGATCTGGCCTCCTTTGATACAGGTATAGCTGTGTGACCTGAAGCAGGCCTTTTGGGAGGCAGGCAGTGCTGTCTCTGGTAGGGCAGGCCTCTTCTGTCCCTGGTTAAAGTAGACCTACTGTTTCCCTATGTCTCTGTTTCCCTGGTTAGGGCTGACCTCCTGGGAGACAGGCCAGCTTTGAAGTACAGGAGCAACAGGCATGTAGATATGTGTAATTGGAGCAAGGTAGGCTGGAGGAAGGAGGCAACATACAAAACTTGTCACAGGTTCAGGTGGAGGTTTAGACTGGAAGGATGATGAGGGTCAGACAGTGTGAGGTAGACCCCATGTCTGTTGTGCTCTGAGGGGTTCCAGCTGACATGAGTATTGGGGTGAGGGCCTCACCTGTGTTCCTACTTATGGCAGACCACCTGTGAGGCAGGTAGGCTGTAAGGTCCTGTGAGGGGCAGGTTCATTGATATCCCAAAGTTTCTGAAACCTTTGCTAGTCTCCTCTTTTCACCATCCAGGGCTTTTAGTGTGAGCAGATCTCCTTGAGCAACAGAAAATCTGAGATGTCCTAGGACTACAGGGCCACTGTGCTTCTGAATGCTGACTCTTGGAGGACCACCATAGCCAGGAAACTGCACCTAAAGAAAGTTTCCAAGGTACTATGTGCATATGGGTGTATGTGTGTGTGTGTGTGTGTGTGTGTGTATGTATGTTTATATATATATATATACACTACATATATATATATATATATATATATATATATATATATATATATACTGAAATGGGATTCTATTTGATCTCTCAAATGGCCCTTAGTGCTACCTATCTTCCTATAGTCTCTCTCTTACCTTCCTCTTTGAATATGGAGAAGTTGTACTGGTGCCTTCATGCCTACTGACTAGTGCTCATGTTATGGAAAGATACTTCACATTCTACCAGAGGATAAAGGTAACCTGTCAGTGGCAGCCCTGCTTATACACTGAAACCTTAAAATCAGCCATAGGTCTGACATATATGCCTGCTAACACAAAGTCTTGGGCCTCTGTGGAATAACATTGAAACAGATGGCTAAAAGCTATCATAAACAAGCAGATATGGTGGAAAATTGCCAGACTGAGTAGTCATAGGCCTTGTAGATAGGGAGCCTTGGTGGATAGTACCAACTTAGATAAGGACAAGTGAATAATGGGCAGAGTCAAAGTGATCTGTCCCATGAACCTTGACCCAGCTGACACTCTGTTCTGGAAGATATCTGTACTCCCCCTGAACACCTATGCTCCTGTGTCATCCCCTTCCCCATATCCTGCCATTTTGTGTATATAACCCCTGTGTGAAAAAGTAAAAATTACAATTTAATCAGATTACAGATAAATTGTCATTCTTTGCATTTGCCTGTTTTCGCCCATCTTTTCTTTCAGGTGACCTCCCTTAACCCCTGTTTAATGCTGTGCTAGACAGGACAGTAACCTAATTAGAAACCCTGTGATATTCTGTCCAATTGGATTTAACACTCTCTTCAAGAGTTGCAACCCAAGACAGACACTGCTCAGGTGGCCAAGAAACTGCAACTAGATAGGCAGTTGTATAAAGTAGACACAGAAAATTTTATATTTAATGCAACATAAATGTTAAATGCATACTGGTTATATGTATATATGATTTTCAATAATATTCTTGGCTCAATGTTAAATGTTAATATTGGATAAATACTTTGCTTTGGATAAATAATGCCATGAGCTGCCTTATAACTAGTTGACTAATAATACACATTTTGAGTGACTGTGCCCCTGTATAGACCATACTGGCTTACAAATTGCTATGTACACAAGGCTGGCCTCATGATCCTGCTGTTTATATTTCCCAATTTTTGGGATTCTAGATATGAATCTTCATTCCTTTCCATAGGGAAAAAAATATTTATTTTTTGTTTCTTTTACTTTTTACATAACATTGTGTCTATAACTTAGTTTACACAAACACACACACACGCATACATATATACATAATTCAATAAATCTAAGTCTTGAAAGGTTATTTTATTTTTCTTATTGCTATTTATTTTCATTCATACTTAACTTTTTTTCTTTTGGATGGCAACTATCTCTGATATTGGGGTCTTTTGGTATTGGTAAATATATTTCTTGATTTAAGGAGGCTGCAACCTTTCTAGAGAGTTTGTTTTTTATACTGTTTACTATGTCAGCAAGACTATCATAACCTAGTTACAATACTGATATGTTTTAAATTACCATTTTGGTCACAGTCATGACTTTATGAAGAAATCTAGACTGTTTAGTTCCCTTTCCATTCTCCCAATTCAGAACTCTGTTTAAGTTGCACAAAGTAGAAGAAAATACTTATTAGTTTCTGCTAGGTTTACATTTGTCCTGAGATTAAAGCTTCTTAGGTTCCAGGATTAAATTATTGTCTCCATGATTTCCATAGAATGAATTCTGAGATTTTTTTCATCTCAGTCCCATTTTTAGCCTAGAAACAGAATTCTGAGACACTGTTCATAGGCCTCCGAATGGCTGGCTTAGGAGATGAGAGATACTGAACAACTTTAGTTCCTACTTTCTCTTTTTTTGCATTTTCTCGTTCTCGGCCTCTACCTTTATTATCTGTTATTGCATGTTTTCTTCTTCTATGTTTCTTTTGTTGTTTTGTGATTTTTTTAAAATAATCATCCTAAAAATGTCAATCTGAGGTAGCTCTTCTCAAAAGTTACCTGATGTAAATGTGTTGGACTTTAACCAAATGCTGCTGTTAGAGCACCTAGTGCACTTCTATTGAAGATCTGTAAGTTGATGTCTTTCAGTGATCCCTCGTGCTCTTCATGAGGATATTTTTGACTGTTGATTGACACTAGCTACTCTTGCACATACTGCCCAGGAATTTGTTTTTGTATTTGCTGGCTGTTTTGCATAAACACTTCCAGCCTCACCCAGCTGCTCAGAATTTATAAACCAGTGTGAACTGAGCTGCATCAGACAGGCAGGGGGACCAAGATGAATTCTCATGCCCAGGCTGAGAATTCATCTGCTGCTGTTATGGGTGTCTGGTGAGAAATTTAAAAGTATTATCATCATTTCAGAGTCACATTTTTATATAAGAAATTTACAATTGTGCAAGTGTGGAATATTTCTTCCATAATAACACTCTGACAATATGACATTACAAGGATTTTTGACAAATTTCAGCTGTTATTATAATCTATGTTTCTGTATGTATACATGTTCACTGTCTACTCATTATTTCAGGTACCTGTGGGGACATTTTGATGACTCAGTCTCCATCCTCTATAGCTGTGTTGGCTGGAGAGAGGGTCACCATGAGCTGCAAGTCCAGTCAGAGTCTTTTATACAGTTCAAACTAAAAGAACTACTTAGCTTGGTACCAGCAGAAACCAGGACAGTCTCATAAACTGCTGATATCCTGGGCATCCACTAGGGAATCTGAGGTCCCTGATTGCTTCATAGGCAGTGGATCTGGGACAGATTTCACTCTCACTATCAGCAGTGTGCAGGATGAAGACCTGGCAGATTATTACTGTCAACAGTATTACAGTCTTCCCACAGTGTTTCAGCCTCCTAGACAAACCTCCTTGAGAGTCTCACCAACTGCCTGCATAATATAATGCCCTAGTTCTGCACACTTCCTCTTACATGAGAGCCAGCATGCCTAAAACACATGAAAAAATTGCAGAACCCAGCAAAAAGAGTGAGTTCACCATCTCTTATGTTTTTTTTTTTTTGGGGGGGGGGTGTATGAAAAAACCTTTGTATGAAAATCCAAAAATGAACTTAGTACTATCTTTCTATTTTTTTCTGTAACACATTAACACAGATTCTTTTCCTTGAATATGAGAGCTTCAAAGTTTTATAGAGCTGGAGTTCTGGTATTCAACATGAGACTTTATGGACTGAAGTGATAGTGTTGATAAACAGCACTTCAGAATGGAAGCACTAGAAAACAATGTTTTGTGATTTGTCTAGCTTTTAGAGTGCTTTCTTACTTCATTACCTTCAGTCTTTATTTTTCATTTTTCTACTTCTTTATTTATTTTTACTTTTTTGTACTTGTATATACACATAGGCACACAAATTGCCTTGGCACATTTGTGGAAAATCAACTTGCACTTGAGTTTTTTCTTTTTGTCATGTTGGTTCTTGGGAACAAACTCAGCTCTGATGTCGGGCTTTGTGGCAATTATCTTTGCCCTCTGAGCAGTCTTGCTGTCTCTTAAATTTGTTTAGTAACATATGGACATTGTATACAAATTTTATAAAAGCAACGTCTTTCAAGTATGTCTTTTATTTTGACTACATAGTCTAACTGTTCCCATTTTTTCTTTGCTTTCTTACTATTATCATTTTTTACCCTAATCTGTTTTATACTGTTATGCATACATGTATACATATATACATACACATACCACACCTATTGACATATACAAATACATACATTCATTCATATACATGCATACATACAGAGATGCACCCACATATACATGTATATACACAGAGTTAACACACAATATAGTTAGGATCTACAGAGAAATGAAAATGTGATATTTATTGTCTCTATTTCTGGGGCCACATCTCTGTCTGAAGTATTCTTGTATGCTTCCCAACTGTAAAGACTGAAAAACCTCCCTGCTTCTCTGTAAACAATATGCTAACTAGTATAATCAGTATTCTCATTAAGTAACTTATTGATTTACTATTTTGGAGATATATCAGGGGAAAACTGCCTTATAGACTACATAATATTGCTGGAGGATCTCCAAATATCTTAAAACTATCTGCATAGAAATCAGTGTGTCCTAACTTGCACAATGTGTCTGTGTCTAGGAAAATAGCTATTCTGGGTATTTCCCAAGGAAAACTCTGAAGTGATGTATTTAGTTTTTTTCTTTGATGTGAAAACACATTGGAGAAAAGAAACTTAAAGATTTATTTTAGCTCATAGTTTCTTTTATATGTTGGCAACCTTACTGTGAGCATAAATGAGGTTGACTATTATAGAGGAAGAACATGTGGGAGACATCGGCTCTCCTCATGATAACTGAGAAGCAGAGTGAGGTAGGAAGGAGCCAGGGACAAGAAACAATCTTTAGAAACATTCCCCTTGATCCACAATTAGCACAGACCTTTTATTTTCCACCATCTCTCAACAATGCCATTTCATTATGAATAATCAATGGGTGAATTCAGTAATTCAGTAAGTGTCATTATAATTAATGTACTTTCAAAAGTTGGATCCAAATGCTGGGAACCAAATACTTTAACTGGTAATCTTTCCAATGATAATGAAGAAACATACCATAATCCCAAAATGGCAAGTGGATTCATGATTGGAATAAAGGTAGAACTGGAGATTATGAATACCCTCTTTGGAAAAATAAGAAAGAAAATTAAGATCCAGCTTCACATTTTTTCCTACAAAGCTTTGGCAATACAGATGCAGATTTTTGCAGCCAATTATTGGACTGAGGAGCACTGGGTGCCCAATGGAGAAGTTAGGGGAAGGACTGAAGGAGCTGAAGTGGTTTGCAACCCCATAGGAAGAACAACAATATCAACCAACCAGAACCCTCAGAACTCTCAGGAACTAAATTGTCAACCAAGGAGTACACATGGAGGGACCCATGACTCCTGCTGCATATGTATCAGAATATGTCCTTATCTGCCATCGATAGGAGTACTGAGGATTGAACTTATGACCTTGCTAAATGTTCTACTACTGAGTGATATGAGAAGCCCACTACGTACATTTATTTTTGTTTTAAAGCATCAGTTAAAAATATATTTAATGGAAACACAAGTAGACATATGCCAACATAATTACTTTTCTTCTTAAAATTCCTGTATTTATTAATACATATGCTATTTTTAAAAATTATATTCTCAGCTTAATAATACCTAATTCTATAACAAATATTTCTATAACAAAGAAACAAAAAAGAATTAAAGATCTCTATATTTTTGCTTAAATAAAGAATATCCAATATAAATTATAAAGACAAGAGTTTATAGCAAAGCAAATTTATGTGTATGGACATAGTTATTTAGAAGTAATATGATGGCCTTCCAGTCTGTGCCTGTGCCTGGAGTAATTCTAGAGCATCAGCTCTGCACCCAATCCCCGCAAACCCAGAGAAGGCTGGATGCCCAGGAGCTCTAACATGCTAAGGATTGTAGGACTCAACAGATACAAACAAAATTGAAATAATCCCATGCATCATAGCAATCAACATGGACTAAGGCTGGTCTTCAATAACAATAAAATCAATGGAAAGCCCACATACACTCGGAAACAAAACAACGCTGTACTCAGTGATAACTTGGTCAGGAAAGGAATAAAGAAAGAAATTAACAACTTTTTAGAATTTAATGAAAATGAAGACATTGTACTAAAACTTGTGGAACACAATGAAAGCAGTGCTAATGTGAAAACTCATAGCTATAAGTGCCTATAAAAAGAAGCTGGAGAGAGCAAGCACTAGCAGCTTGACAACACACCTGAAAGCTCTAGAACAAAAAGAAGGAAATACACCCAAAAGTAAGTAGTACATGACAGGAAATAATCAAAATCAGAGCTGAAATCAACCAAATAGAAACAAAAAATTATATAGAAGCAACAAAACTGGAAGTTGGTTCTTTGAGAAAATCAACAAGATATATAAACTCTTAGTCAGACTAACTAGAGGGCACAGAGACAGTATCCAAATTAATAAAATCAGAACTGAAAAGGGAGACATAATAACAGAAACTAGGGAAATTTAAAAAAATCATCAGATCTTACTACAAAAGCCTATACTCAACAAAACTGGAAAATCTGGATGAAGTGGACAACTTTCTAGATAGATACCAGGTATCAAAGTTAAATCAGCAGCAGAGAAACTATCTAAATAGTCCTATAATGCCAAAAGAAATAGGAGCAGTCATTAAAAGTCTCCCCACCAAAGAAGTCCAGGACCAGATGGTTTTAGTGCAGAGTTCTATCAGACCTTCCAGGAAGACCTAATACCAATTCTCTATAAACTATTCCACAAAATAGAAACAGAAAGAACTGTACACAATTCATTCTAGGAAATAACAATTACATTCACACCTAAATTACACAAAGACAGAACAAAGAAAGAGAACTTCAGACCAATCTCTCTTATGAATATTGATGCAAAAATACTGAATAAAATTCTCACAAACTGAATCCAAGAACATATCAAAACAATCATCTACCATGATCAAGTAAGAATGCAGGGATTGTTCAATATATGGAAATCCATCAATGTAATCCATTAAATAAACAAATTCAAAGGAAGAAACACATGGTCATCTCACTAGATGCTGAGAAAGCATTTGATAAAATTCCACACCACTTCATGGTAAATATTTTGGAAAGAACAGGAACTCAAGGCCCATACCTAAACATAGAAAAAGCAATGTACAGTAAGCCAGTAGCCAACATCAAACTAAATGGAGAGTAACTTGAAGCAATCCCACTAAGATCAGGGATTAGAAAAGGCTGCCCATACTCTCCCTACCTATTCAATATAGTACTCAAAGGCAGAGCAATTAGACAACAAAAAAGTCAAAAAGGATACAAATAGGAAAGAAAGAAGTCAAAATATCACTATTTGCATATGATATGATAGTATACTTAAGTGACCCCAACTGCCACCAGAGAACTCCTAAATCTGGTAAACAACTTCAGCAAAGTGCTGGATATAAAATCAACTCAAACAAATCAGTAGCCTTCCTCTACTGAAAGGTTTAGCAGGCTGAGAAAGAAATTAGGGAAATGACACCCTTCAAAATAGTCACAAATAAAATAAAATACCTTGGTATGTATCTAACCAAGCAAGTGAAAGATCTATACGACAAGAACTTCAAGTCTCTAAAGAAACAAATCGAAGAAGATCTCAGAATATGTAAACATCTCACATGCTCATGGATTGGCAGAATTAATATAGTCAAAATGGCCATCTTGTTGAGAGCAATCTACAGATTCAATGCAATCTCCATGAGATTTCAAACTCAATTCTTCACAGAGTTAGAACGCGCAGTTTGCAAATAACAAAAAAACCTGGATAGCAAATCTATTCTCAACAATAAAAGGACTTCTGGGGGAATCACCATCCCTGACCTCAACTTGTACTATAGAGCAATAGTGAGTATTGGTACAGAGATAGGCAAGCAGATCAATGGAATGTAATTGAAGACCCAGAAATAAACCCACACAACTATGATCTTTAAGGCAAAGAACAATGTCAATAGGACAAAACAACAGCCAACAGATTGGGAAAAGATCTTTACCAATCCTATATATGACAGAGGGCTAGTATCCAACATATACAAAGAACCTAAGTAGTTAGACTCCAGGGAGCCAAGTAACACTATTAACAAATTGGGTAGAAATCTAAACAAAGAATTCTCAACTGAGAAATCTTGAGTGGCCAAGAAGCACCTAAAGAAATGTTCAACATCCTTAGTCATTAGAGAAATACAAATTAAAACGGCCCTGAGATTCTACCTCTCACTAGTATGAATAAAGGACAGAAGTCCTAGTTTGAATCTTTAAAGCATCATTTTTATAAGATTGAATTTAAAATACCGTAAACTTCATTATATCTTTAATATCATAATATCATTTATATATTTGTGTTTGTACATACAATTATTCATATATATAAATATAATTATATATATATATATATATATATATATATATATATATATATATATATATATATATAATTTATTTAATGTACAGACATGTTTCTCTTGTCTTGACCTGGAATTATCCTTTAAGTTTTTGTTGTTGTTGTTGTTGCTTTAGTTGTTGCTGTTAAAATCTTCTCAACTCAAAATGTTGACTTTCTATCTTGAAATGAGTTACATATTAAATAAAAACAATTTTAAAAATTAAAACAATTTGGTACATTAAAATCATAATATAAACATTCTTTCAGACCAGAGAAGCTAAGCCCATAGGTAGTTGAGAAGATGGTTGTAGTAGAGGGGAAATCAGATACATAAAAGATACCTTTTATGTATCTCTAAGGAATGTTATCTGCTCAGCTTTATCTTTAACTTCTTGTATTCATCATTTAGGCTGTATTGCTCTCAATTTTACTATCGCAGAGTCAAAGCCCAGCCCCCAACCCAGAAAAGGGAGTTCAAAATGTGCTGAGAAAGACTTGCTTCAGTCTTAAGTGGGAGGGCTGAATTCCAAAACTGAGAACAAAGTACTCAGCTCAGACATAAACATTGTAGGACATGTTGTAAACTGGCTGCTCTTCTTTGGGAGGAGTGGAAGAGTGAGAGCAAGAGTGAGAGCATGCGTGTGAGAGTGACAATTAAGCTTGTATGTTTGAACTGCCAAAATCTAATGTACAGATATGAAGTCAGGAGTGAAAATAGAAAAATGACTTTCTGAAGTTGGAAAATACTTTAGATCTAATAACATTCGGAAGTTATCTGATTTAGTGGCTGCCTGTCACCAGCAGTTGCTTCATTGCAAAGTAATGCTATACCTTGTTTATGTTGGCAGGAGAGCTGAGTCTCAGAAAGCTCCAGAATGGGCCAGGAGTGATGGGGCCTCTAGTAAGCCAGATACTGCTTCCTTGTCAGCTACTTCCCCTGTAACTCTGGCATATTTTAAAAGCACACATGTACTTGTTTTATGTTCCACACACCTACTGAAGCCAGAGCAGCCATCAACCATCTCCTGTTCTAATAGAGATATTCAGAAATGCTAAATGTGTAGGAGCCATTTTGGAACTCTCATTACTGTATCATCATAAAAATAAACTACCACAATGCTTCTGCCACTATTGAACCTAGATATCATGCAAGCAGGTTACTGCTGTAATTCCATGTGTTCAGTTTTAAATAAAATTCCATGTGCTCCTGAGAAGAAGGTATATTCTTCTGTGTTTGGCTGAAATGTTCCTTGAATATTGGCTAGGTCCATTTGATGTATGACATTATTTAATTCCAGCAGTTCTCAGTTCAGTATTTGTCTAGATAACATGTCTATTGATAAGTGTATGGCATTAATGTCTTGAACTATCACTGTGTGAATCAATATATGTTTTTCCCTGTGACATTATTTTGGATTTGACCTTGAATGTCCTTGTACTTGGAGCATGAATTTTTGGATTTGCAGTATCTTCTTGCTGGATTCTTTTCTTTGGTAGTTAAATATTTCCTTCCATATATCTTTTGACTTGTATTAGTTTGAAATTTGTTTTGTCAATATGAAAATGTCTATATCAGCTTACTTCATGTGTCAATTTGGTGAAGATATCTTTTTTCAAACCTACCCTGAGATGGTGTCTATCCTTGATATCAAATTGAGTTCCTTAAATTCTGCAGAAAGATGGGTCCTGCACCATGCCTTTCATAGCATCATGCCTCTGGTTTTAAGGTGGCAGGGTTGTGTAGACTCTGTCTTCTTAAAGATTTAGATTTGTCTAGAATCCTGGCCTTTGTTACAAGGAGCACAGCCTTCTTCTAATGGTCCCCTTTGAAATATAATATACCATATTGCTTATTCTTTTTTAAAAATAGTTTATTTATTTACATTTTAGTTTTTCTCACCCCACAGTCCACCCTTCCACAGTTCCTCATTCCATTACTCCTACCCTTGTCTCTAAGAGGGTGCTCCCACACTACCTGGTCTCCTCCTTCCCTGGGGCCTCAAATCTCTCAAGGATTAAGTGCATCTTCTCCCAGTGAGGCCATACCAGTCAGACCTCTACTACATATGTGCCAGATGCCAGGGACCAGCTCATGTATACTTCTGGTTTGTGGTTTAGTCTATGGCATCTCCCTTGGTTCTAGGTTAGTTGAGACTGCTTGTCTTCCTATGGGGTTGCTCTCCCTTTCAGCTTCCTTTATCCTTCCTCTAATTCAACCATAATGGTTCCTGACTTCAGTCAAATTGTTGGGTGTAACTATCTGCTTCTGTCTCCGTCAGCTGTTGGTAGACCTCTCAGAAAACAGTCATGCCAGGCTCCTGTCTATAAGTTCTTTACAACATAGTAGTGTCAGGATTTGGTGTCCCTTCATGAGATGGATCCCAAGTTGGCTGGTCATTGGACCTTTCCTTCACTTTCTTCTCTATTTTTGTCCCTGCAGTTCGTTTATACAGGAACAATTCTGGGTCAGGAATTTTGACAATGGTTTAGCAACACTGTATCTCCTCTTGAGGCCCTGTATGCCTACTGGAGGTGGACTCTTTGGGTTCTTTTTCCCCAATGATGGTCATTTTGGCAAAGATCACCTCCAATGAATCCTGAGAGTGTCTCACATTTTGGCTCTCTGATACTTTCTTGAGGGTTCCTTCACCCCCCTATCTCTGAGACTCTTTATATCCATTCTTTCTCTTGGCCTTCTGGACTTCTCTACTCCCCCCTCCCCCATATTTGATCTTGTTCCCATTTTTCCTAACTCTCCACTTTTCCACCCAGATCTCTCCTTCCCTCTGTGTCCTGTGATAATTTCTTTACCCCTTCTAAGTGGGGTTGAAGCCTCCTTACTTGGGCATTTCCATTTGTTATACTTCTTATGGTCTGTAGGTTGAATTCTATATGTGTTCTGTACATTTTGGCTAATATCCACTTATCAGTGAGTACATACCATGCATGTACTTTTTTGTCTGAATTACTCCATTCAGTATATTTTGAGTTCTGTCTATTTGCCTTCAGAATCCATGATGTCCTCATTTTAAATACCAGAGTAGTATTCATCGCATAAATGAACCAGATTTTCTGTATCCATTTTTTGTTTGAGAGACATCTGGGTTGTTTCTAGCTTCTGGCTATTACAAATAAGGCTACTATAAAAGTGGTGGAGCATGTGTCCTTGTGTATGATTGGATGTCTTTTGGGTATATGGCCAAGAATGATATAGTTAGGTCTTCCAGTAGAACTATTTCTGCCTACTGACTAGTGTTCATAGCACTGAAAAATATTCTGTATTCTATCAGAGGAGAGAGATAATTTCCAACCCAATTATAAATCCTGTATTCTGGAATGTCTGTGGGAGTAAAAAACTATTCAGCTAGACTTAAAATTCACTTCATGATATGGAACCCTTGCCAGACAGTGCTCATATGGCCACTATTTACTAGGGGAAACCTATAGTTCTATTAAAGAAACACAACAATAAAGTGACTTCTAATTTCATTCTGAAATATCCATAAATCATATCTTCCTCAGCCATCATCATAGAAGCTTCTTCCTGCTGTAGATGGGAACTAATATAGAGATTTAAAAGTTGACAAAGTGGAAAGAGTTAGAGATCTTGGTGCATTCATTCCTAAAAGGAGTATCTTCATCAAATCCCTCCCCAGAGAGCTCAGGGATCTAAGTGGATAAGGAGGCAGAAAGACTTTGAGAGCCAGAGGTGATGAATGACATCAAGAGTGTCTTCCAGATACAACAGGACAGATGCACATATAAACTCATAGAGACTGTGGCAGTATATACTGGTCCAGCACAGGTCTAAGGTAAATGGTTTCTCTGTGGTGAGAGTTGGAAATAGACAAAATCTTTCAAATGACCACCATACTATTGTCTCTCTAACATGATCATGTGTTAACAATTTAAGGAAGAGTTCAGAATTATTTTAGTGTTTTGTAACTAAAAAGTAGATGTACATTTTTTTTAGTTAATGAAAAATAAAAGTTAAATGTCTTTTGGTTAAATGCATATTTAATTTTCAATAATATCCTCGATTTAATGTTAAAATGTTAATACTGGATAAATACTTTGTTTTGAATGGAAAGTACCATGAACTTCATTGCAACTGGTTTACTTGTTGAAAGTTTGTGTCCCTCAATAGATTAGACTGGCATAGAACATGCTATGTACCCCAGGGAGGCCCCGAATTGATTATACTTCTGTTCTTATCTTCCCAGTTCTCAGATTACAGATGTGACTCTTCACTCCTTGCCAAGATTGCTTATTCTTTCTGTTTGTTATACTTTATACATAACACTGGGTCTATAATTGTGTAAACATACACACACATATAGTCATAATCCACTATTGTAAATCTTACAAGGTACTTTGTTTTCTGTTATTATTATTTATTTTCATTCACAGTTAAATTTTTTTTTCTTTTTTTGGATGTGGGGGGTGTATTGGTATTTGTAAGTATATAGCTTGATTTAACAAGGCTGTATGCCCTTCTGGAGAGATCATTTTTTACCTGTTTGCTATGTCAGTAAGACCACTGTCACCAGGTCTCCATACTGCTAATGTGTAAATTACCCTAGAATATGCATTTCTGGAATTAAACACTCTTGTAATGTTGGCCTAAAGTTATAATTTAATGAGGAAATCTGTTTTGTTTCATTCTCCTTCCAGTCCCCCAATTTATAGCCCTGTCTTACTTGCACAAAGTGAAAAATCATACTTACTACATTCTTCTATGTTTACTTTGACTCGAGATTAAAGCTTCTCTGGTCCCAGGATTAAATTAATGTCTCCCAGTTTTTTTACAGAATGAATTCTGAGCTTCTCTTTTAATTTCTGTCCCAAGTTTAGCCTGCTAATAGAAGCCCATGTGTTTGAGACACCCTTCATTGCTCCCATTAACAGTGGTTTTGCAGATGGGAGATACTGAACAAATTTAGCCCCAATTTTCTCTCTCTTTTAATTTTCCCTTTCTTGTCTCCACCCTTACTTTCTTTTTTTGCATGTTTTCTTACTCTTTGTTTCTTTCCTTGTTGTATTTTCTGAGCATATTTATCATTTCCCTAGGACTGTCAATATGAAATAGCTCTCCTAAAGTTTCTGCAAAATCTAACTGATTTAAATATGTCTTGGATTTTAGACCAATGTTGCCAGTAGAGGATCCAGTGATTTAGTGATTGTTCATACTCTCTATGATGGTATTTTTGGCTGTTGATTGATGCCAGCTACTTGTGTACACATTGCCTAGGTTTTTGATTTTGTATTTCTGACTGTTTTGCATGGGCCTATCCAGGCTCGCCCAAATGCTCACAATTTATAAACCAGTGAGAATTAGGAGCATTAGACAGACAGGGGGAGCAAGATGGAGTCAAAGGCCCAGGTCCTCATATTGCTGCTGCTCTGTGTTTCTGGTGAGATATTCAAAATTATTATTATCATTTTAGAAGCACATCTATTTATATAATAAATGTCAATGTGTTCTAGCGTGTAATATTTCTTTCATAAGAATTTGCTGACAATATGACATTACAAGAACATTCAATGACCAATTTCAACAGTGATATCATAATCTGTATTTGTATACATGTTCTCTGCATGCTCATTATTCCAGATCCTGTGGGGACATTGTGGTGACCCAGTTTCCATCCTCCCTGGCTGTGTCAGCAGGAGAGAAGGTCTATATCAGCTGCAAGTCCAGTCAGAGTCTTTTATAGAGTATAAATCAAAAGAACTACTTGGCCTGGTACCAGCAGAAACCAGGGCAGTCTTCTAAACTGCTAATATACTTTGCATTCACTGGGGAATCTGGAGTCTCTGATCACTTCATAGGCAGTGGATCTGGGACAGATTTCACTCTCACCATCAGCAGTGTACAGGATGAAGACCTGGCACTTTATTTCTGTCAGTGGCATTATAACTCTCCTGCCATAGTGTTTTAGCCTCCTACACAAAACTCCTTGAGAGTCTCACTAGCTGCCTATGCCCATACAGCCGTGAGCCTGCACATTTCCTTCTTCTGCATGAGAAGCCATGTGCCTGAAACACTCATAAAATATTAGCAGACCCCAGCAAAACAATAGGTTCAATATCTTTTGGTATGAAAAGTCTTTGCATGAAAAATTTAAAACATAGCTCAATATTATCTTTCTGTTTCTTCTGTAACACATTAACACAAACTCTTTTCTTTGACTATGAGAGATTTATTTTTTATAGTTCTGGAGTTCTGGTAGTCACCATTATACTCTATGGGCTAATGTGATGATGTTGGCAAACAACCCTATAGTTTGGAGGCTCTAGGAAACAATGTTTCTTGCTTTGTCTAGTCTCTAGAGTACTTTTCTACTTCATTATGGTTATATTCTTATTTCTCTTTTTTTTCTTTTTCATAAATTCTTTTACTTTATATTACATTTTAGTTACATTTTTGCATTTAATTACAGTTTTTTAAACTGTATACATGTATAATAATTTTTAAATACACTATACATGTATAAATACACAATTGTCATGGCATATTTGTGGATGTTAGAGGACAAATTGGACTTTATTTTTCTCTTTGTGTCATATAGGTTATTGGGATCTAACTCATGTCTAATTTCAATGCTTTGTTGAAAGAGTTTTTGCACTCTGATAAATCCCGCTGCCTCTAAAGTTTCTTACTAATGTATATTATTTGAATACAAATGTCATAAAAGAGGTGCCTTTCAAGTATGCCTTATAATTTGCCCAGATCTTCTAACCCTCCCTATTTTATCTTCCCTTTCTTGCTGTTATTGTTTTTTAAAATTGTAGTCTGTCTCCTACTTTTGTCATACACATATAAATACATATACATAAATACACATACTCATACTCTTTGTATATACAAACCACCCACATGGACATACATAAATTCACACATACATACACATTACATGATCATGCACACATACAGAGATACATCCATATGTACTTGTACATGTACACACAAAACTTAACATACAACAAATTTAAGATCCACAAAGAAGAGAAAAAGTGTTATTTTTTGTCCCTATTTCTGGGGCCACATCTCCTTTTGAAGTCCCCTTATATGGTTTACAACTGTGAAGACTGAGAATCATTCATGCACTCTAATTTTGGATATAAATATATGTTGTTGTACACAAGCTTCTATCCTTTACATTGGATATCAATTAATAGAATTTAATGTTTTTAAAGGACAATATTTTGTGCTACAGTGTAAATGAGATGCTAGATAATCCTATCAATCGTCTCATTAAGAAACTTATTGAGTATCTATTTTGGAGATACAACTGGTAAAAGCTGTGTTATAGAATACATAAATTGGTGAAGATCTCCAAATATCTTAAATGTCTGCTTAAGAATTAGTATGTAAAAACTTGCATGATTTGGCCATGCTTAGGTGGATAGCCATTTCTGGTGTTTCCCGAGGACAATCTTAAAGTGGTGTATTTATTTTTTTCTTCACTGTGACACACCTGAAGAAAACACCTTAAAGAGCAAAGATTTATTTTAGCTTACAGTTTCTGTTTTAGGCCAAGGTATGTTGGCATTTTGTTGTAGACGCAAATGACTTTGAATATCTTGTTGAAAGAGATTCCAGAGGAAAGCTGCTTAGTTCAGGCAGTTGAGAAACAGGGAGGTAGGAAGACATCAAGAACATGAAAGAGTCTTTAGAAACATTTTCCTCAATTCTTAATTAACACAGATCTATTTGCACCATTTCCCATTAGTGCCACTTAATTATGAATCATCAATAGATGAATACAGTGCTTGATTTGGAGCCCTCAAGATTCAGTCACAATCAAAGGTTGAATTCATAAGCTTGGAACCAAATATGTTACCTGGGAACTTTGACTAACTCTGCAGAAAGAAACTATAATACAAAAAAGGAGGGAGAAGAAGAAAGAGGAGGAAGAGGAAAAAAGAAGAAGAAGAAGAAGAAGAAGAAGAAGAAGAAGAAGGAGGAGGAGGAGGAGGAGGAGGAGGAGGAGGAGGAGGAGGAGGAGGAGGAGGAGGAGGAGGAGGAGGAGGAGGAGGAAAGGGAGAGTTAGGGGAGGGGGTGGGGGATAGGGATGGGGAGGGAAAGGGAGAGAGGAAGGGGGAGAGGGAGAGGGAGGGGGAGAGGGAGAGAAAGAAGAGGGAGAGTGAGAGAGAGAGGGAGAAGAGAGTGGAATAAGATGCAAGTTGATTCATTGCTGAAATAAAGGTAGAACTGGAAAATAAGAGCAAAACAAATTTATGTATATGGACATGGATGTTTAGAAATAATTTGACAATATAAACATTTAGCAGAACAATATATCCCACTGACATCCTAGAGTCCATAGTTTATGAATTTATGAGATTTTGACCAGATTTACTCTAATAGGTATTGCCTTGATTGGTACTTCTTGATATCTGGCCAATATTGTATTATGAGGGTTCAGTGCCGAGTAAGATATGATGTATTCTCTCACCCAGAAGCTGCTCTTATTCTGTTGTTTTAGACAATATGTGCGACTTTCACACTTAGAGTGACCATTTGTAGAGAATATCACAGTATGTGTCCTTTCTGTAATGGAAATTCAAATTAAATCTACTCCATCTTATACCAATCAGAATGGGTATCAGGAATATAGACAAAAACAGTTTTTGGGTTTGATTAATGGAAAGTGGAGTTCTTATGCAGAAGTTGGTAGGAGTGAAGTCTAGTGCAGCCATGTCGTTTAACAATATGTATGTTTCTCGAAGGACTAGAAAGAAATCTACCACATGGTCCAGCTATACTACTTCTGGGTATACACCCAAAGTATTTTATACAATATAACAAAGATACCTGCACATTTATATTCATTGCTGCTCTATTGACAATAACTAGAAAATTTCATCAAACTACATACCTATCACATCAATTATGGCTAATGTAAATGTATTATACAATGTAATATTACTAAGCTACAAAGTAAAATGAGATTATAAAATTTTAAAATGAATGGTTGAAATGAAAGAAAATATGCTGAGTGATGTCATTCAGGCCCCAATCTACAGAATTTCATACTTGATGGTACTGGCTTCAAACCTTCTATATTATGTCTTTATCATGGAGTATATATTCCATCTAGGAAATTAGAAATCACTATTTATGAGACTTTATTTAGAGAAAAAATAGTAGCATATAGGTTAAATGGGAGTAGAAAGGGACAGTGAAGGAGGCAGAAGGTAAAGGCCCGGAGTGAGTGGAATGGGAAAATGAAGGGCCTGAGGCAGACATTGGTAATCTAATTTTATGTACTCCAACCATGCTTATTTGCCAGTCTTCACATGTCTGCCTCCCTTCCCCTCTGACGTTCCCCCAGGGAAAAAAAATCCAGGTTTATTTTGTGTGCTCCATATATTTACTGGAACAAGGTCAAATTCCTAGTGACCAGCACCTGAAGAGAGGATGGGTCTTTCCCCACCTGCATCTAACCCAGAAGCTGTCAGCTGTAAAAAGTCATGCAGTGGCTGTGTCTGTGCTAAGCTAGCTCTCCAGCACCCCTCTGCCCCTGCTTGGACTTCAGTACTATGGGCCCATAAGTGTCAGGCCCAGCTCTTCCATGTAAATGGATATTTACATGTTCTCAGGTGACAGTACTGACCATGAAGAATAAGTTTGGTGGTAAATTGGCAATGGACGTCAACATGGTCCTTTGCCATATCAGGACCATGGACCCACTCATAGCCAGCAGTGCACTGGATATGAGACTCAGTATGAGCTCAGATGATTACACATACCTTTCACATCAGCATGGCTCCCTGAAGTAAAAAACAAACAAACAAACAAACAAAAACCTCAGGACACCATCAAGGTATTGGGCAGTGGCTCAGACTGAGTATGTCAACATGAGTCAGGCTTCATTGAGGTTTTATGGAGCAGAATGTACCACTGACATCATCATCTCTTGGTATCTCAGACTGTGGTGGTCCTTCCAATAGGTCCAGCTCAGAAAGTGAAGCTTTCCTTATCTTGGGCCTTCATAGTTGCCCAAGGTCTAGAGGGATCCAAAGGTTGTGTGGGAGGTTTGGGGGCTGAGTTTGTGTCTGCATTAGCTCAAGACTGCTGTACTCCATTCTACAGACCTCAGCTGGCAAAGACAGCATATAGACCTCAGTCCTCTCTCTCACTAGCACAGCTATCACGTCTCCAGTTCCAACTTTTTCTCTCTAATGCAGGCACCATTTTGTCTTCCTATCTTTCCCACCTCTCCATCACATATTTGTTCACTGTAATGGTGCTTTGGTGGCCTGGGTGGCACTTGCTAGGGTGGCTTCCATCCATATTCTTCAAATTTACACTTTATTTTGCCATTGCATGGTGCTGTTGAAGAATAATATAATTATTTCTGTCTAACTTAGATTAAAATGATTGGAAGGGGCAGAATCTGTCATTTCAAATTAAGTATTATTCTCTACTGTATCGATTTTCAAAAGACAACCTTCTCTAGACCAGTTGGTAATCTTTAGTGCATACACTGTGTAGTGTTGTGTGTTTGGGGTATTTGGAATATCATCTTTCTAGTGGATTTGCCTAGAGTTCCCAGTCTTTGAAAGGAGTGTGATTCTAGTATGATGTTTTCAGTGACTTTGGGAGTATTTTGTAAAAGGAGACCTTTAGTTCTTCACTTCAAAAAATAATGAGGACAGATCAAATGGAAATTGAGAGCTAGGTGCTCTACACTTTGAGTAGGACCCTGTGGGATGATTTCTCTGTTTTCGAATGAAGATTGTGGGACCTATATTAGATTTAAAATGGTAGAATAGTAGAATGATGAATCTGCTTGTTCACATAGACACACATTTATTTATTACTTTATATTGCCTGATTGAAGCTGAATTCAATTTTTGTGACCCTCGGATTCTTAACTCTTGCTGATATTAATAGATGTTTCCTAGAGGCTACTGAATGATGCCAATTCTCATTCAATCTGAAACTGGCCTATCATTTCACACTTTTACAAGATCAAATTGCTTTGTATTCTTCCCAAGACTCTCTCTGTAAATAGCATTGTTGCTTGAAAAACACATAATTATTGAGATATAGACATATTCTTAAAACACTCCAAACTTTTATAGTAGAGTATTCACTCTCCTGTTCAACACCTCAGAGAGGCTAGGGCGTGAATATTTGACACACCAGGCCACAAAATACCTTCAAACATGTGTAAGATCCTCTAGGGAAGCTATTGCTTATCCCAACTTGCAGTGAGTGAAACAAGAGCTGGTATTTTTTCAAGCATCAATCCAAGCATGTCTGAGTTGATTTGCATGTTGAATCAATAGCCAATATTCCAGACTGTTCAATGCATAATAAATGGCCTGCTTGTCAGTGCCATGGGAAGCACCCTCTAGTCTGGCTATCAGAGAATGGCTCAGTTTCACTCTTGCTATGGATGATACTGCTCTGGGTTCAGGGGATATGATAGAGAAATGTGTTGGGACTATCCACTCATCTATTGTGGTCACCACTACTTTCATTGGCTCTGGGTTATTGATAATTATGTTGTCTGATAACTTTTATTGTTTTCTGATTCAGTGGTCTAACTTTGTAGTGCTTTGAGTATATCTCCAATTTGTGCACTTTATCATTCCAGGATACGGGGGGAACAAAAAATATGGCAATAATTATATGCACTTGTATCAACAGAAACCAGGACAGCCTCCCAAACTCCTGATCTATATACTATCTAATTATAGAGTCTGAGGTTCCTGTGAAGTTTGGTGTAAGTGAGTTTTGACCAGAGTTCCCCTTCACAGTCTTTTCTGTGGAAGTCTATGATGCTGAGAGGTATTACTGTCAGCAGAATAAGGCATTTCTTTCCACAGTGATCTAGGGTTAAGAAAAACTTCTTGGGGTTGATTGTTATTGTAGTTCAGATTCTCAGCTTTCTTTTATGCTCTGATATCTCACTAGAGAGCCTTAGGCATATTTGGGAATATATTAAATGATATGCATGTGTATCCCATCCTATATGCTTTATGATTTAATGATAGCCCAAGGAAACAAAGATCTTTATGATTATTTCTTGTTGTTTATTCATTTAAATTTTTATTAATACATATTATTTTTGGATGATTGTTCAATTCTTTTCCTATATCCTCCTCATCATATCCTCCTTGCTTCTGCCTATTCCTGTAGGGTTGTTTGCCTGTGTCTGCTCAGCTACTGGGCACAGCCACTTGGAGAGACAAAATGCAGGGAGTTTGACAGTGTTTATCCCATTCCACTGCAACAGTAGGGTTCTGGGCTGTATGAAAGGCCTGAGGTACCACCTCAGAGCAGCAGGAAAGCACAGTCTGAAACTTGGCAAAGACAGAGCCAGGGCTGGAAGGAGGCCAGGACCATGGGGTTCTTAGACTCTTAGATATCCCAGCACTGCTAGGTGTCACAGAAGAACAGAGGAACAGAGAATGAAGTCAGGTGGCCACAGGCAGGGGATATCATCTAGTCTAGGGTGGTGGCTGGGGAGGAGCTCAGGCTTGTCTCATAGGAATGATTGTCCATAGCTTGGCAGCAGTTGGCCTGGTGCCAGTAGTGGCTGGGAGTACAGATACACCTTCTACAGGAGATTAAGCTTTGGATAGCTCCCCACGGTGGATTTTGGTGAAAAGAGAGTCCAAGGTTCCAAAGAGTTTATTTTCATGGCAGAAAATGGATATGTAAAACAATACCCCACTTCTCAGGGTGAGCCTGAGATTAAGTACCTTTTGCAGGGAGAAATGTCTGGGAAGGAAAACTTACTGGCTAAGCCCTCTGGGCCTGTAGGTACCTCATTAGCAAGGAGAACTTTGTTTTGGGCCTACATGACCACAGGCCACAATTCTTTTATGTGAGAAGCATGGCGAGTCTTCCAAGTCAGGAGTCTGGCAGGGAGCTGGGAGTCACATAAGACTTGGGTGTGTGTCCAATTAGTCTCCTGGTCTCTCCCTGCTCTACCTTACCAAATTCCTTGCATGGTCTTACATTCCACAAATTCCCTCACTCTCACATTACACCTTTGACTTTCCTATCACTTAGGATTTACAGTTTTATTTTTTAAATGTATTGTATTAAAAACTTAATGAATATAAATCACATTACTGGAAAATAATGTTAATTAAACATATTGATTATGTTGTGGTGTGTGTGTGTGTGTGTAGCTTAGAGGCTAACCTACAGGAATCAGTTCTTTTATTCTATCATGTACATTTGGAATCAAACACAGGTCATTAATCTTTGCTGTAAGTACTTTTCCTGGTACCAGATGATCAATCTTGCCAGCCTATTATACAATTTCCATTTAATTATTCATTTTATTTTAAATTGTGAGTGTGTGTGTGTGTGTGTGTGTGTGCATTAATGAGTGCCCATAGCTGTCATAAAAGGGCATCAGATCCCAGGGAGCTGGAGTTATAGGTTGTTTAAGTTGATGTGGGTTCTCGAAACCAATCTAGGATATTCTGCAACAGCAGGAAGCACTAGGCTCTCTGATCTACCATTTCTTAATTAGGTACTTTTATACTTTGACTAACTGCTTTACCCTAGGACAATGGTAACCTTAATGGAAGCTCTGACATTACTCATTTAAACTACTAAGAGCATTGAGTAGTTAATGGTGAGTTAGCCTCACAAATGTAGGCTTATATTCTCATTCCACTGTTTTGATTTTTTAATGAATTTTATTAGTTTATACTCACAAACATTTTGCTACAGTTTCTTAGAAATATGCCACAATTATTTTTACACTTTGGTTCCAATGTTTCTATTGTTGTGTCTATTGCCAAATTAAGTTTTTCATAACAGATTTACTTATTAGTCTTTTTTTCTTTCAGTCATAACAATAGAGCCCCAAGTTAGTTAGAGGCAAGGGACCACAGATTAAAATATCTCTTTTACAGAAACCTGGACATATAACTAGAAACATTCATGGGCATTCCTTGAGAAGATGTCAAAACAAGATTGCATTTCCTGACTGGTAATAGACCAAAGAGGGTCTTTGTAGTTGGTGAGAAGTTCTTAAATGATATTGTCTTTTAACCCAAATATATAGGACAACTGGTTTACTTTCCTGGTTCTCTGATTAGATAAATTTATAGATCTTTACTCTGAGAATATGGACAGATAAGGCAATAAAGATCTTCTGCACCTAATAGGAGCAGGCATATGATGTCATAAAACAAATTCTTTGCCTCAAACTATTATCTTCCTTAAACTAATATACCTATTTCAGTGGTTTGAATAAAAATGTTCCCCATAGGCTAATAAGGAGTGACTTCAGTAAGACATGTGGCCTCAATGGAACACATGTGATATTATTTGAGAACATGTGTCACTAGTGGTGGGCTTAGAGGTTTCATTATCCCAGCATAGCCCCAGTAGCTCATTTTCTATCTTTATGCTGCCTGCCACTTCAGATGTAGAACTCATGTAGATGTAGATCCATGCTTCCTGTCATGACATTAATGGACTAAACATCTGAACCATAGGACAAAGACAATTAAATGCATTCCTTTACAAGAGTTGCCCTGATCATAGTTTGTCTTTAAAGCCTTAGATATCTTAATCAAGACACCTCTAGCACCAGATGCCATTTTCCAGCTCCAGGAATTTATGAATTGGCCTGAGGCTCAATATATGAGGCAGCCAGTCATCCATTAACATAGAGAAAACATAAGAATGGAACACAAGTAAAAAGAATCACAAGTTTGATGCAGGTAAGAGAAGGTATTCCTGCTTACTTGATTCTACTTGACCATGTGTTGGGGGCTGACTTTTAGCAGAAAGCAGCTATCAGCTTTGCAGCCATCTTGAGCCATATACCCTGACATGAGATTTGAATTACAATAGCCTACAACAGCTGAGAACACTCCGATAATCTTGGTTTAGATACCTTGAGATTAAAGGTGTGTGAGATTAAAGGTGTGTGAGATTAAAGGTGTGTGACTTAATAGTATACTTAGAAGTATAGAGATCAGAGTTAGAGACAAGACCTAAGGGCATGATTAAAGGTGTAACTTAGAGGCGTGGCTTAGAAGTGAGACATATAAAAGGCAGAGACAGAACAGATCAGGATTGAGATGATAGAAGACAGAACCAGAGATCAGAGAATATAGATGGAGATCAGAGAATACAGGGGATCATCAGAGACGAATCTCAGACATTTGGGAGACACAGCCGAGAGAAGACATTTGGGAGACACAGCAGAGAGAAGACATTAGGGAGAATATAGACTGAGATCAGAGACTATAGAGGGATCATCAGAGATGAATCTCAGACATTAGGTAGAGTCTGCCGTCACCCTCGCTTTTGCTGAAGCCGGACCTGCAGACCAGAGCAGCAGCTTGGGCCAGGATACAGTGGCCGCCCAAACGTGGGTTGGCCCGGGCCTCAACATTTTGCCTGGGCTGCAACATTTATTTTGGCCACTCCAACTTGGGGCTAGTGCGGTCCCCAACATTATTTTGGCGCCCGAACAGGGACTCGAACTTGGGCCTCAACACCCATGATTGCCGATTGCCATGCACTTAAGTTCAGCAGTAATATTGTTTAAAAGACAGGATGTTAATAACATCTTATTTTCATATGGTCAATGAGCCCTCATTTACTTGTGATTCTCTAACCTGCTGAGACAATAGAACTCCTTGCATTCTCAATCAGAAAGGGAGAAATTCTTAGTACTTTCATGTACTTTGGCTTTTCCTGGCTATTACCTGGAAAATAGAGAAAAATAGACTTAAAGAGAAGTGTCAACTATAATACTGTTACCTCATCTATCCAGGTTTTATATCTAAGCATAAGTTGTGGATATGGTCTGATGTATGCATTATTCATAATATCTATCTATCTATCTATCTATCTATCTATCTAATCTTCTAAGAAGATTCAAACCTTTACAGACACTGTTACATGGAATCTACCTTTCTAGGTTCCCTCAATACTATATCTGTAGTGGATAAACACCTCTCTGATAAAATAACCAACAGAATTCCTTCATTTGCTCTTTCAAATCCACCCTACCTACTATTCTTAGATTCAGTTCTGAGGGCCAGTTCATCTAGCCAACCACTATTATGTGCTCACACAGCTTGACTTTTCCCTTAATGGAATTGGCAAGCGAATTTTGCCCATCAGAGTACAAATCCCCCTTTCTTAAAAGATTAAATTCAGATTAAATCTTATTTTATAAGACTTTCAGATGACCCTACCCTAGTAAGCAGATTTAACAGACTCCTTCCTCCCAGAATAGATAAATCAAGTTTCAAAGAAAACTCCAAGACCAAACAAGCTGCTTGAAAGAAGCAGCAGCAAGCTGAGATGCCTGGAAGAAGTTTAGAATAACTTAGATATTTAGACCAAACACTATTCAAACTATTGAACTACCTTCAGGCTGTGAAATGTGTTTCTGTTACCAGTGTTTCTGAAATGTCACCATGTGGGTTGAGTCTTTGGTGATATAGATAGATGACTTTGAGTCATTTCTTCTCCTTTAAGTAACCCCTAACCCAAACACTTTTGAGTAACACCCATAAAATACATTGACACATGGTGTTGGATTTTGGTGATATCTATACTTTGGTATTTTATGGACTCCCTGTGTTGGGTTCATGAATTTGTGTGTTTCATCAGAAAAAGTTGTATCACACAACAACGTCCTGCAAAAAATCTTACAGATATTTTTGAAAAAGTTATGTGTATTAATTCAACACTTCTTTATGATTCTAGAGTTTATATCAGGGGAACTGATTCAAAAGGATAGATCTATAAATGATTCAGGAACATTCATTAGAAGAATGCTGTAAAAACTAGTAATTGCATTAGAATTTACTGTAGATAATCTGACAATTGCTCTCTTGTTTTTTTGTATTAGAAATAAAGAGGGAATGCACCAAGAAGAAAGGAGAAATAAGGAAAAGGTGACAGATATTGTAGTGGTCTCATAGTCACACAGGGATATGGATCCCTGAATGGTCTTTGAAGCTAATTGGGAGCTTCAGAGAAGGGAAATAAAACTCCTTCTAGAAGCCACAACTAAAGTACAGTTCTTTTTCCCAGCCTGAGCCTTCTCTTTCTCTTAGTATGCTTTGAAAGGTAAAACAGCTGAACTCCTCTGCTAGGAGTTTTTTTCTAAAAAATTACCACCATTATTCCCCTGGTTCCATGACAAGCTAATATCTTTGAGGACAACTGTGGAGTTTTGAGAAATACTTCCTGTGCAAGCAAAAGAAGCTGCAATGAACTGACAGATCCTAATGCTATCTTTGCTAGTGTTCAATGCTCAGACTTTCATGATCACCCAGGAGCTTCAGGGAAGGAAGACAAACCTCCTTCTAGAATTGAAAGTTAAAACACAGTTCATTTCTTCACTCTGAGCCTTCTCTGTCTCTTGGTACACTATGAGAGATCAAAGTGCTCAACTCTATTAAGAAGTGAATCCTTGAATCCTTGCCTAAAACAAATACCACTGTTTTTCTCATGGCTCCATGCAATGTTATTTATTTGCCATTTATTGAAACAAAATAATTTAGATCTTTGTGTGACTCAGGGGAACTTTTCCAGCATATTTACCACTATACCATACCAGTCCAGATTCATCTCAAGTATCCCACTTCTTCTATAATCAAATACATTATTTTTCAATATTGGAAGTTTATAATGGATAGGAACTTATGATAGACAACTTAAAGTTACAAGGTCTATAAATCATGAAACAAACTCTGTAACAACCCAATATTCAGAGTTCAAAAGAACAATGAGGATTGGAGTAGAGGCCATTTTTATTAGCCATGCCATAGTCTTGATCCATCCCATAGCCCCCATGTCTCCTTTGTCAACATTCTCCAAGGGAACTAAATAGTTCATAGTCTTAGGTTTAATAGATGCCTTCTCCTGTGTGCTCTTGTTCCTGAATCTTCATATATCTTTTCTTTTTATGACCCTTCAAACTAAGTAACCTGATTTATCTGGATTGTATTATCTATGGTTTCCTATACAGCTCTCACTGTGGAGAGGCACCACAAAGGAATCTATATGAACATATTTACTCTTATGTTAGTGTCTTACAATATGTGCCTGTCATCCTCCTTTGGGCCTCTACTGAGGAAATATCTCAGGAAGGTAGCAAGGCCTTCATTAGCTTTCTAGCTAACATTTCAAACATTTCAAGACAAGAAGTAGATTATAATGCCTAGTATTAGTCAACAAACCAAAAATAATAAAATTAATGATCTTGGAGGAGGCCATGTCATCACCACTTTGCTAAGAAGCATAATCTCTGTCTAAATTCTAAATAGTTGTCTTTATATCTAAAGATAGAATTGTCTTCACTGCCTATACAGGCAACTTCTCTTTGAAATAGATGGAAATTATTATTGAAAACCATAACTGAGCAAAATGCAAAGTTGTGGAGCTTAGTCCCAAGTGATATAACTATAACAGAACTCCCTCACAAAAGGCTCAGTAATCATTTTGGAAAAAGGGGTGGAAAGAATGTGGAATCAGGAGAAACAGGAAAGCTACGAGATTGTGTTTCATAGATACATCAGAATCTATACTCAAGAAGTCTCACCACCTTGGTTGTGAAAACATGATCTAAACATAGAGAACAATATGCTTGCCAATATGGATAAGAGAAGAATCATAAAACTTCAATTTTACATAAAAAATCTACTGGTTAACTAATGAATGAAGAGAAGAGGAAAAAATTGTCTTTGCTAGGGAGGAGCACAACAATTAGTTATTTGGTCGGCCCTGAAAACATATGATACACACAAGTATCATTAGTAAGAAAAAAAGGGTATATTTAAGTGTTTATATGTATATTCTAAGTACATACATATATGTATATATAGTATTATATATACATGTTTTGCATGTGTATGTGGTATATATGTGCATATATAAGAACAGTTGAAAAAACATGAATTTGAAACTGACTAAGAGGGTTCAGAAGAAGGAATAAAGAGGAGAAAATTATGGAAGTATATTATAACTTAAAAAATAAAAGAAAATATAAAGTTCAATTTCATCAGTTTTTAGAAAAAGATTTGCACCATTGAACCATCTAAAAGACAGACTCTGTTCTAAGCCACAAAGTAAGTCTTTAAAAGTATAGCAGAATCTAAATAAAACTAGAAACTAGTACAGAGAGAAATTACATGAACTAAATAATTAATTGGAGAAAGCACAGTAGCCTCATATATTACCATTGATTTATTGAGAAGCCATGGAGAAAAACAAACAATTCCTAGAATCAAATGAAAATGACAAAACAGCATCCTAGCATCTTTGTGACATGATTATGTGATGCTGAGAAGAAATTATATAGCTTTGAATACCTGTATTAAAAACACAAAGAATCAAATTAAATGACAAAATTCATAGAGATGTCAAATAAGTACCTAGTGACTTGCCTCAGGTTCTAGAATAAGATCAAGCCAAACTCAAGCAATACCTGGAAAGGGGTTGTAAATATTAGGGCAGAAATGAATAAAATGGACTATCACATAACAATAGAAACCATACATTAAAACTATTCAGAGTTTGTTCTTTGAAAAGTAGAAGACAACAGCATTCAAACTAACCATGAGAAGGAAAAAGACCCAAATTAATAAAAGATACAAGAGAAGCTCTTGTAGAAGATTCAAGTGAAATTCTTAGTATCATTGGGAGTTATTTTGAAATATACTTCTTCTCAAACTAAAAATATAGAATAAAAGTGCCAGACACTGTCTGTCTGTCTGTCTGCCTGCCTGTCTGCCTGTCTGTCTGTCTCTAACTTTCTTGACCACACAGAGAGAGAGATCAATTTCCATGATTAATATTTCCTCTCCCACCTTCTGGAATACTTGCAAGCTAAATATAAGACCATATGGGGAAGAACTGGAAAAGTAAAATTGAAATTCATTAACTCACAAAAATCAAGTAACGAGTGTTGTCAGGATTCAGTTGTATAATAATTTAAGCATCTTTTGCTATGAACTCTTTTGAAAGTGTGAAGAAGCCCTTTGTGTTAATCTCATTTGCTATCACTGGAAGAATAGGACACAGTGATCACAACATTGGCTCAGTTTGGAGATTTTGCTCCGTGGGCCTTCTGAAGTCAAGCTATAATGTACAGCAGTCAGTCTTGAGAGTGGTTTATTGAGCTTCACTCAGTCCCCTGTATTATGATATTATATTAGGATATCAGGGTCTAAAGTCTTTCTTCCTGTCAAATCTCTGGAAGCAGAAACATCTGACTTTCCCTTGCATTGCATACAATGTTCACTGCATGTCAATATAGTCAGTTCAGGTGCTATAACGAAGGAAAATACTTATAAAAGAGCCAACAAATCCAGCTAATCTGTGGTTAGTCTTAAAATACTCTAGGGAATTCTTTGCTAATCCTAACGGCCACAAAATTACTCAAGAGCAGGTGTCCCTATGAACAGGGACCCAGCTTCCGGAGCTGATTTGCATACTCAGACATTAGCCACAGTGCAGATTCTACAAAACATCTTTAAAGGCAGCTTACCACTGCCCAAGAAGCAGCTTATAGTACAGCTCTCAGAGAAGGGGTCTGCTCTTCTGCTGTGGGTACTGCTGCTTTGGGTTCCAGGTGAGGGGTGACCGTGTTGGAAACAACCTCTATGGTCATTGCTGATTTTAAAACTTTGATGTCCTAATTATTGAAATTTTGGCATTTAATTGGTTTAAGGTTCCCTTTTATTTATGAGTTCTCATACTGTAACTCAGGTCTGTTGTTACAGATTTTACATACATGATGGGTTTCCTATGGGGTGCTTTATGCACATCTGTCACAGCAAGGTGTGTTTATCATTTTAGGATCCACTGGTGATATTGTGCTGACCCAGTCTCCAGCTTCTATGGCCATGTCTTTTGGACAGAAGGCCACCATCTCCTGCAGGACCAGCAAGAGTGTCACTGAATATGGCAATGATTACATGCATTGGTACCAACAGAGACCAGGCCATCATCCCAAACTCCTGATCTCTTTTGCATCTAACCTAGAATCGGGAGTCCCTGCCCGGTTCAGTGGCAGTGGGTCAAGGACAGATTTCACCCTCACCATTTATCCTGTGGAGGCTGATGATGCTGCAACCTATTACTGTCAGCAGAGTAAAGAGCTTCCTCCCACAGTGCTCCAGGCATAAACAAAAACCTTCTGGGGTTGCAGCTCACTGAGATTCAGTTTCTGAACTGTGTCTTTCCGCAGATATCTCAACATACATTTTTATTAAATTTGTTCCCAAAAAGGGTGAAGTTGTGAAACAGAGATTTCTTAAAATCATGTTTGCTTGTCCCATTATGTATATACGATTTATATCTTATCAATTTTCTTATTTAAAAAGGGTCTAATTTATACTATTTTCCAGACATTTTTTATATTCAATGAAGTAAGGAGACATCATTTTAAACTTATAAGAAGCATTCTTCAGCCACTCAGAATAAGCAGAGCTTTTAAAAATCAAGGTTGTTTAATTGTATTGCAGACACATGACATTTTGATCCCTGTTGGGAAAAAATATATAAGGCTGGGGATCCCAGGGTGCCTCCCGCCATGCTGTGGGTAGTTGGCTGGGAGCTCTGGGTTCCTCCAGCTGGAAGTTGGGCCCTGCTGCTCATTAACTAAAAGCCTCTCCCTGGCTCCTCACGGTTCCTCATAGTGGCGCAGCCCCAACACACGAGGAAGCCCTTGGGTTTCCAAAACTGGTTTATTCACATGGCAGATGGTGGATGGATCTGGATGCATACCCCCATAAATCCAGGATCGACCTGAGTTAAAAGGGGAGGGGAGAAGGGGAGAGGGGCTGGGGAAGAATGTTTAATGGCTCCATCTCTGGCCTTCAGGTACCTCATTAGTATGTAAATCTCTCTAGGGCCTGTTCTGTCCTCCACCTGTGTAGGTGACTGAAGGGTGAAGGTGGAATGGAGATTAGACCTCTGTGTTAGGCCCAACAGATCCCAATTCTTTTTATATTTCACATCTATTTGCTTGTGAATTTACAAATTCCTCTTCAAGAGTTCATACATCTAAACCCTCTTTAGCTGTTTTTCACTGTGTCACTTCTGATCTACATCCCTCTGTTCATCACAGATGCTCATTCATGCTCTTTACTCATTGGGTGTTCTTTTGTCCTTTCTTCACTACTTACATCTTTATTTCAAATATTGTCTTCTACAATGTGGCCACATCTCTTCTTGCCTTCCTTCACTCTTTGCTATCTTCTTTCACAGGGAATTGCAAAGTCTTACTTCATATACAAAGCTGACCTGGAAATCATATCTAGTGAGCAAGAGCTTGAAGCCCTCTTGTCCCTTCACCCTCCCCTTCAACATGTGTCTAATTTGGGCTTCTGCTTCTTCATATGAATCATATGAAATCACAACACAGTGATCCTGAGAAAAATTTTCAGATTTAATATCTTGCCTTTTTATGTTTATAGTCTTTAATTAGATTCTTATTGCTGCAGAATAAGTTAATACAAATATAATGACTTACACCACAACACCTTTAATCTTAGAGGAGTTTACCCCTCAGAGCCTTGTAGTCTGTAGTCAAGCTGTTGTAAAGGATGTGTTCTCATCTAGGTACTCAAAAGATTCTCCTTGTAATGCTAGTAAAGATGTTGTTAGAAAATTCCCATTTTGTATCTTCCTGAAATCTTAAAATAAGGTATCATTAATTTTCCCAAGATGACTTTGACTTTGCAAGTGTCCTGACTCATCCATTCATGTGCCAGAATTAGAAGCCTCATCAGCCTGTTCAATGGCTTTCACAGTTACTGATGGGACTTACAATAAGGAAATCATCAAGGATATAGAAGATTGCAAGTGTACCCCTAATCTGTCTGGGCCAGATGTTGGCTAAGCTCTTTTCCCAAACACAGCAAGTTAAGTATTCTACTCAAATGCACAGTGAGACTTTTCTGAAACAAATTCATGCTTTGAATCATAGAACAAATTTTGACACATTTGTCTGAATTCCATTTTTACTGTTGCTGAATAATATTCCTTGCAAATGTATACCACTTTCACTATTTAAATTTTTATTACTGTGAAAAGTGTAGTATTAGTGTGGGAGTATATCTATTAAGTTTACATTTGTTCATGAATATACCTAGTGGTGGAGGGGCTGAATTATATGGTAGTTCCATGTCTTGTTGAGGACTGTCCATACTGTAGTTCTCAGTTTCCATATTAGGTTGCAATCCCTCCAGCAGCATATACTGCCTATTTGTTTTCTATAAGTCGCCCCACTATTTCTAGTCATTTTCATTATTTCCTTTCTATTAGTTATTCAGGTAAAATGAGTTTTATGTTTTTGATTTAGTTACTATCTCACTGTTAAAAATGAGAATTGGCAAGCCTTAAAATATCATCTAGAAATCATTTACCATCTTCAAAAGAACACACATTATCAATACCTTGAGAGTTTTTTTATTTATAGTGATGTCTATTCATTTAGAAGAGACTTAAATAATGTGCATTTTTCTGCTCTGTATTTTCATGGTGGTGAAGCTAAAAGTCTGATTAATACTTTGCCAGCATGAAGCTATGTTTCCCATAGGGCATAGAACTCAGCTGTATTTGGATGGTCTATTGTTCTTCCTATTACAGGAGTTCAGGCAATTTTCTATGATGTCCCAAAGAAAAGTAACACATGATGGTAGTTGGCTCATCTAAGTAGGGAGGTTTCTGTTTGGGTTACAGTACTGTACAAGATTGTATGCCTTATATATGGAAACCATAACATCCTCAGCCTCCTTTTTGCTGATTTTGAGCATAAAACATGTATATTCCTTGGCATTTCCACTGAGATTGTCAAGAACCCTAGAGTACACCTTTCAAATCTTATACATTTATAGATGTGCCAACTGTCCTAACTCACACACAACCCATTTCAACAATTGTTTTCACAGTTTGTAGGAGGATCTGATTTGATTTTCACAAGATGAATATCAGGTCTCTAAATGATGACTGCAAGATACAACAGAGTTTGAGTCATCTCAATATCTTCAGAATATCTTTAAAGAATGAAACAAAACTGTGAAGTCATATGACATTATTAGCCATTTAAATATTTTTGAAAATGTCATACTATTTACTTGGTGGTTTTGTTTCATATAGCCAAAATATCTAAGTATTTTGAAATTGAACCCAAAGTTTGCATACATGCAGTAAAAGGCCTTTTCTACAGTCTTTAAAACTCTGTATGTGAAGTTACTATCAGAGCCTATCTTCCTGTTTTTGTTTGCTTGTTTTCTCTATGTGTGTGTGTGTGTTCATTTTCACACTAATGCAGTATTTTTCCCTATCTGTCTGTGATAGCTGTAAAAAAAAATGCATTTTGTGCTAGTCAGCAATTCTAACTTTATAGAATATAAGCCCCCAGCAATTCTGAATACACAGACCCTTTCCAGAATTATAACACTGTTATTGTTAGCATTGTGTCTAAACTCCACCCCCACAGTTACCTGGCAACAGCCAGGTAGGCCTGGCCCACTATAAAAGGGGCTACCTGCCCCCTCCTCTTTCTCTTGATCTCCTGCTTTCTTGCCTTTTTGCTTCCCCTGTGTCCTTCCCCCTTCCTTTTCCCTTTTCTCCATGTACTCATGGCTGGCCTCCTCTTCTCTTCTCTTCTCTTCTCTTCTCTTCTCTTCTCTTCTCTTCTCTTCTCTTCCCTTCCCTTCCCTTCCCTTCCCTTCCCTTCCCCTCCCCTCCCCTCCCCTCTCTCTCTCTCTCTCTCTCTCTCTCTCTCTCTCTGTCTCTCTGTCTCTATCTCTTCCTCTACTACCCCCTTAACTCCCCTCCCCATGCCCTGAATAAACTCTATTCTATACTATACTGCCATATGAATGGTCCTTCAGGGGGAAGGAATGCCATGGCATGGGCCCCCTGAGACATCCTTTTCCCCCATACCTCCCCACACCCCCATAGAACATATTCTATATCTCTTTATCTTTTATAAACATATCAGTTATGAAATCATTATCTGCTTGCACTATGCTCTTTAAATTCCCCTTATTCCTATGTTCCCAGGGAATAAGGCAGTTTCTCACTCAGCTCCAAATCCTACAGCAATGTAGTAGTTGTGACTCATCTTTGAAATTCTTTTCTTTATGGAGGCTTTAGTTCCAAATCTGACCACAGGGAGTAAGAACAAGTGTAGCTTAAAAACAAAAATTTGGGAGTCTCATATTCATCTTCATTGCAGAAAATCAGCTGCAGCCTCCCTTTCTGTTCTGATGCCACCCTCAATGAGACACAAAGATCTGCTTCCTCAATGCTCCTTCCCTTAACACATTTCATTAAATCATCTTCCAGCAACAGCAGACATTAACTGGAAAAACACTAGCCTAGCAGCAGTTCAAGGAAACATCCCCAAATTTCAGCAAAACCTGCAAGGGAATCTGCAGGCTATGCCTGTCAGAAAATTAAGTAGGATACATGTAGCCATTGTTTTTCTCTGTTTCCTGAGATAAAAGCTGACAGTCTCATTTCCACAATTGCAACACAACACCTTTGGCAATCTTCCCTGCTACTTCTCATCTTCTGTGGATCTCATCAATCTTCCCTTTCTAGCACTGCTCTTCCCACTTGTTGCTGGGCCCCAGAAACCAAACCCAATAGGCATCCCTTGTTAACCCAAAGGCCCATAAGTAGGCTGAAGGCAGACCTACAACTATCCTTCTACCCCTGAGGTACAATTCTCCCAGTTTCATTCTCAGCTCTGTAGCAGAAAAACTGCTGTTGCTTTTGTTTTCTCTCTGATCACATTCCAAAAAGATTGCCAAGACCTTTTCCTCCAACTTTCCTTTGCACAACTTGTTTCATTCTCAGCCTTAAACATCAACAGGAGTTTCTTGTGAACACACCATCTGAGCTGAGAAAAAAAGCATTGCAACAAACAGCAATCACATTCTTAGATAATCCTGTGAGGAAACTAATGAACAAAACACCCACAAAAGAAAGAAAAACCTAGAAGTCAGCACCTAGACCTATAATCACCCCAAACCCTGATTAATAAATACCAAAGAAAAACAAAACAAGACAAACAAACAACAAACAAACAACACCAGAACAATAATAGCCAGAGCACAGTGTCCCCACTAGAGCCTGGAATTTCTACCAGATCAGGCCCTGAGTACTCCAGCATAGATGATAGAGGTCCTTAATACAGAAATCAATAAATCTGACAAAGAATGCAAGGAAAACACAAATAAAAACTGAGAGAAATGAATAAATACCTTAAATTGTGTATCTTAGAAAACACAGCAGCTGAAGTAAATGATTAAAACTGATCAAGATTTGAAAATGGAAAGAAAATTGATAAATAAAACAAATGGAAAGAATTTTGGAAATGAAAAAAAATGATAGGAATTAGAGCAGAAAGAAGAGAGGAAAAAGCTTCAACAACAGAATATAAGACATGGAAGAGAGAATCTTAGTCATTGACGATATGCTAGAAGACACTGATACATTAGTCAACAAAAATGTTAAATCTAAAAAACACTCTTAACACAAATCATCTGGAACTGTATGAAAAGACCAAATTCAGGAACAATAGGAATACAGGAAAAAGTAGATTCATGGCTCAAAAGCTGAAAAATTATTTTTTTCAAAATCATAGAAGACAACGTTCATAACTTAAAGAAGAAGAATACAATGGTACAAGAAGTTTACAAGCACCAAATATATTGGATCAGAAAAGAAATTGTCTTTACCACACAACAATCAAATTGCCAAACATGCAGAACCAAGAAAGAATATTGAAAGCTAAAAGGGAGAAAGATCTAGCAAACTTATTGCAATTGTACTTGACTACTCAGTGATATTCTAAAAGCAAGAAATACCTACACAAATGCCCTGTAGATGATAAGAGACCACAGTTGCCAGCCCAGGTTTCTTACCCAATAAAAGTTGCAATCAATGCAGATGGATTAAAAATATTTAAACAATATCTACCTACAAATCTAGGCCTTCAGAATGTGCTAGTAGGAAAATTCCAACCTAAAGAGGTTAATTACACCCATAAAAACAAAGACAATGAGTAATCTCATACCAGAAAAATCAAAAGAAGGGAAACAAACACACGGAGACACATACATACACATACACACATTGACACTAAAACCACCACCACTACCATCACCACTGTCACTGCCACCCTAACATTAGGAATAAAAAAAATAATAAGAATTAACTATCATTGGTTATAGATATCTCTGACCATCAAAGACCTCTTCTTCCAAGTTAAAATATACACAATATATGCAAAACCAGAATTCATTCTTCTAATGCATCCAAAAATCACAGTTCAACATCCAGGATAAACATAATCTCAGACTAAGGACTGGAAAAAGATATTCCAAGCAAAATTAACCTAAAAAACAAGCTGGTGTAGCCATTTAAATATCCAATGAAATAGACTTCAAAATAAAACCAATAAAACGAAACAAAAAAACTAGTTCAGCTTAACTCACATATTGACTCTCACATTCATAGTGGGATACTTCAATACCTCAATTTTATTTACAGACAGGTCATTCAACAAAAATCAACCAGAGAAATACTGGAGCTAATAGATACTATAAACCAAATAGACCTAATAGATGTCTAGAGAACATTTCACTAAAACACAAAAGAATATAACCTTTTCTCTGTAACTCAGGGCATTTTCTTCGAAATTGATCTCATTCTCAGATATAAGAAAATTGAAATAAGTTCCTGCATCCTATCAGAATGCCATGGATTAAATATAGATATCAACACCAACAGAAACAATAGAAAGCTGACAAAATTGTAAAAAACACAACATCTGACTGAATGAAGAATGGGTTAAAACAAAAATAAAGAAATTAAAAACTTTTTAGGATTCAATGAAAATGAATACACAGCAGACTGAAACTTATGGAACACATTGAAAGCAGTAATAAGTAGACTGTTCATACCATCAGGTGTCTACATAATAAAATCGCCTGGTGTAGCTGTCCCCTGAGAGGCTCTGCCAGAGCTGGACCAATACAGATGTGGATATACACAGCCAAACATTGGAATTTGCATGGGGAACCCAGTGTGGAAGTTAGGGCAAGTACTATAGGAGATGAAGGAGTTTGCAACCTCATAGAAAGAACAACAATATCAACCAAGCAGACACTCCAGAGCTCCCAGGGACTGAACCACCAACCAAAGAGTACACAGGGAGTACCCATGGCTCCAGGTGGATATGGATAGGATTGTCTTATCTAGCATCACTGGGAGGGGAGCCTCTTGGTCTTGTGTAGGCTTGATGACCCAGGATAGGGGAACACTAGGCCGCTGATACAGGAGTGGGTGGGTGGCTGGGGAAGCATGGTCATAGAGGGAGTTGATGGAGGAGGAAATAGGGGGCTCATGGAGGGGAAACTTGGAAGGGGGATAACATTTGAAATCTAATTCAATAAAATAACCAATTAACAATTAAAAAATCAGACAGATCTCATAATAGCATCTTAACAGCACACCTGAGAGATCTAGAACAAAAATAAGTAATTACACCCAAGGAAATATATGGTTTAAAATAATCAAACAGAGGAGTGAAATAAGTAAAACAGAAACAAGAACAATAGAAAGAGCCAATGAAAAAAAGGATATTTGCAAAAATCAACAAAATAGCAAAATCCTTATCCAAAGTAACCAAAAGGTGCAGAAAGAACATATGGATTAACAAAATCCAAAAAATTAAAATGAGGTTATAACAACAGATATCAAGGAAATCCAGAGAATCATAAGGGCATAATTTTAAAAACTGTAGCCCTCCAAATTATAAAACCTAAAAGAAAAGGACAAGTTTCATGGTTAGTATAATTACCAAAGTTAAATCAAGATCATATAAACAATTAAAATAGATCTAGAACTGCAGTGAAGTAGAAGCAATTATTTAAAAACTCCCAACTAAAAAAAGCTTGGGGCTGGATGGTTATTTCAGAATTCTTTCAGACTTTCAGAGGAGAGTTAACACCAATATGTAGCATTGTTGGGGGGTGTAGGAAGCTTGAGGTAGCCACTAAAATATTCCAGATACTAGGGAAGCAAGAGGTTTCCAGGACCTAATGTGGATGACATTAGGTGAAATATTCAACAAAGGGGTGGTAGAACCTGTAGAGAACACCTGCAGTAGATAAGCATGGGCCCTCAGCTGATGGATGGGGCTACCCACCCATCTCAAAATTTTTAACTCAGAATTGTTCCTATATAAAGAAAACAGTGACCAAAAAATAGAGCAGAGATGGAAGGAAAGGCCATCTAGAGACAGTCCCATCTAAAGATCCATCCCATCTGCAGAACCAAACCCAGACACTATTGCTGATACCAAGAAGGGCTTGCTGGCAGAAGTCTGGTATAGCTGTTTCCTGAGAGGCTCTGCTAGCACCTGACTAATACAGATGCAGATACTCACAGCTAACCATTGGACTGAGCCCAGAGATCCTAATGGAAGAGTTAGTGGAAGAACTGAAGGAGATGAAGGGAATTGAAACTCCATGGGAAGAAAAACAATGCCATCTAACCAAACCCCCCAGAGCTCCTAGGGACTAAACTACCAACCAAAGAATATCTATATCTATATCTATATCTATATCTATATCTATATCTATATCTATATCTATATCTATATCTATATCTATATCTATCTATCTATCTATCTATCTATCTATCTATCTATCTATGGATGGATAGGTCCTTGGATCCAAATACATATGTGGCAGAGGATTGTCTTATTTGTTATCAATGGGAAGGGAGGTCCTTGGTCCTGTGGAGGCTTGATGTTCCAGCATAAGGGTATGCTAGAGTGGTTCAGTAGGAGTGGGTAGGTGGGTAAAAGAGCACCCTCATTGAGACAAAGGGGAGGGGAGATGGAATGGGGGGTGGAGTTTGGGGACAGGAAACCAGAAAAGGGAACATTTGAAATGTAAATCAATAAATTAACCAAAAAGGAAAAAAAAAAAGAAAAAAAAAAAAGAGAAAAGAAAAGACCCTCCCAATTAGTTCAGAATTCTTTCAGGCTTTCAGAGAAGAGTTAATGCTTCTGTCTTAGTTAGGATTTTACTGCTAAAGCAGACAACATGTCCAAGGCAAGTCTTATAAATAACATTTAATTGTTCTGGTTTACAGGTTCAGAGATTCAGTCCATCATCATCAAGATGGGAGCAGGGTGGCATTTAGGCAGGGTTGATGCAGACAGATCTGAGAGTTCTACATCTTCATTTGAAGGCTGCTAATGGAAGACTGACTTCCAAGCAGCAAAGATGAGGGTCTTAAAGACCACACCCACAATGACACACCTATTCAACAAGGTCATACCCCCAAATATTGCTACTCCCTTGGCCAAACATATTTAAACTATGACAACCAGTATGCTTAAAATTACTCCACAAAACAGAAAGAGAAGGCACATTGCCTAAGTTATTTTATGATCAATATGACAACTGAAGATTAAGGGAGTACAATTCGGAAGGGTAGAAGTCACACTGCATTTTTTTCAGATGCTATAGTATGTATTAGTGGCCCTAAAAGTTCCACCAGTGACCTTCTACAGTTCATAAACACTATCAGTGAAGTGGCTAGACACAAGATTAACTTCAAAAAAATAGTTGCTGTCCTATGTACAAAACCAAATGAATTAATAAAATTATAAACCAGAGAAAGAAAACCCTTCAAAATGCTCTCAAATGATATTGGGAGTAACTCTAACCAAATAAGTAAAAGATATATATGAGAAAAATTTGAAGTCACTAAAGAAATAAATCAATCATACAAGATATAAAAATGTTTTATGCTCATGCATCTGTAGGTTTAACATAGTAAGATAGCCATCCTACCTAAAGCAATTTACAAATTCAATACAATCCCCATCAAAATTCCAATATAATTTTTTACAGACATTTAATGAAAAATTCTCAACTTCAAACAGAAAAACAAACCAATCACCCAACAACAACAAAAACACCACAGGATAGCTAAGGCAATCTTGACCAATAAAACAATTGCTGGAGGTCTCACCATTTCTGATTTCAAATTGTACAACAGAGCTATAGTAAAAAAAAAAACTGCATAAATATTGCATCAAAACTGACATTTTATCAGTGAAATCAAATAAAAACTCAAACATAGATCCACACACATATGGATACCTAATTTTTGCTAAAGAAGACAGAGATATACACTGGAAAACAGAAAGCATATTCCACAAATGGTGTTTGTTAACCTGGGATGTCTGTAGGTAGAAGAATGCAAATAGATCTATAATTATTGCCATTTCCCAAGCTCAAGGTCCAGTGAATCAAAGACCTCAACATAAAACCAAACACACTGAACCTGGTAGAGAAATTGGAATAGCTTTTAAAATACTGCTACAGGAGATGAATTTCTGAATAGAACACTGGTAGGGCAGGCACTACAATCAAAGAATAAATGTAACTCTAAGAAACAGAAAAGCTAGAGTTAACCTCATAGATTTTGGGAATTTCCACCATCCTCTGTTTTAGCTCATCCCAGATATGCCCTCAACTTAAAATGCCAAGGTTAGGTATCCCTAAGAGGCCCCTCTATTTCAGAGGAGAAGGAGAGAAGAGGTAGAGGGGGTAGAGAAGAAAAGTGAGAGGGAGGGACTAGGAAGAATGAAGGAACAAGCTGTAATAAAGAAGTAAAGTAAATAAATAATTTAAACAATAATTTAAAAAATCTTGTTAAAGCAAAGAACACCATCAGTCAAAGAAAGCAGCAGCCTACAAAATAGAAAGTGATTTTAACCTTTTTATCTAAAAAATTTCAGTAGCAGAACCAAGGAGGGACATACAGACCTCCCTAAGAGGGGGAAGGGTAAAATAAATTTTGCACTGTGAGTGAATGCAAATGGGAGTGAGGGGACAAAGAAAGGGGAGATGAGGTGGAACAAGAGAATTCAGGAAAGACATATGGAATATGTAGGCTCTGGGGAGTTGGTATGGAACCCAGTGCAAGTGAAACTGCATGGAACCTATAAAGATGACTATTGAGGGCTCCTGAATAAGAGATTGGAGTCTCAACTGGCCATATCTTGTTGCCAGTAAATGTTTCCAATTGCATGACTGAATTGCAGTCAATTCATTTGTAGGCCAAAGAGGTCCTGTGGAGACTCTCAACAACCCAATCGGATGATAGGACTGAAGATTGTATTTCACAAACAGAGCAGGTTCCATTGTTGAACACAGCACAGCACCCACACAACTCAGCCAACATGCAGAAGTCAAGCTGTATTTTTCATGGAACCTTCACCCCTATATTCCAGTATCTTTAGTATAGGGAGGGACTCTGTAAGGTACCAAAAGACAAACATGCACACCAAACCAGTCATAAAACTTTTGACATACAATCTTTTCTGCTTGCAAAATACACTAGGGAAATAATGACACAGAACTTGTGGGAGTAGTGTAGCCAACCAGTATCTCATGTGACTTATGGCCCACTCCACTAGAAATGACCCATACCTGACACTGCTAAAGTAACCCAGACCAGAGAGTACATACCCCAGAAAACTAGGGTAAAACAAACACTATTGCTAAAAAGTATTTATAAATTGACTACTAATTATATTCTGCTATACTCATTGATTAGTGCCTTATCCACTCATCATCAGAGAGATATTTTCTGGTAGTAGATGGGAGCACATACAAATACAGCCAGATATTATGAGGAGAGACAGTCTAAATGAAAGGTCTTCATCAAATCCCTTCTATCAGAGTTCAGGGAATCGGAAAGACATTATAAAAGGCAGAAGCCAGAGGGGTGAAAGACACCAGGAGAACAGGGCTTGTGAATCAACTAAACAATGTTCAGATGAGATCATATAGACTAAAAGAACAAGCGCAGGGCCTACAAGAGTCTTCACCAGATTATATATATATATATATATATATATATATATATATATATATATATATATATATATATATATAAAATCTTACAGCTTTGAGATTTTTTTGTCAAGTTTGGCTATTATCTCTTAGAAGTCTGCTCTTTTCTGATGAGAGACAGAAGGGGAGTAGACTTGGAGGGGAGGACATATGGGGAGGACCTGGGTGGAGTAGAGAGAGGGACAACCATAATCAATATGTCCTGTATGAAAAAAATCTATTTTCAACAAATGGAAAATAATCTAAAAATAAAAATTTGGCTAATCATAATTTAAATAGAGACTTTGATCTCTCTGATCCTCTCCTAGATGATTTGACTTCATAACACTTACAGAATAAATCTTGTTCCTTTCATATGTGAACAGAAGACACAAGGAAAACAGGAGAGACCTAGATTTAATACAATGTCTTCCTCATCTCCAATATTACCTGGGATCAACAGCATTAGCAACCAGACTATGTAGAAGTAACCTCATTCTCAGAACTCAAACACTGGAGAAAAAAGCAGAACTGAGTTTTCTTCAGTCTTTCAAGGGAAAGTCCTCCATGGGGAGATATGAGCAAATTGCCTATTGTGCAAATTGATATGGCAACAACCAATGGGAAGGTGGTCAGCCTATTAGGTGACCAAAAGGTATAAACTGCTTTTTGTCTTGGTTAGGCAGGTGATGGTGGTGGGAACAAAACATGATAATGCACTGATGCCCAAGCCTAGGATATCAGAAACATCTCAGGCCATGAGCTCTCTGAGATTATATCATATAAGTTGCTGAATACCATAACAGAATGTAATTCAACAATTATTCTTGAGTGTATTAATTAGAAGTTCAATTCTAATGCCTGCTACCCTACATAAGTAGAAATGGCATTGCAGGGATCTCTGTTCAGAACATCTTAAAGTTTATCTGAAAGGCTGTTAGGCATAATCTATCTATCTATCTATCTATCTATCTATCTATCTATCTATCTATCTATCTATCTATCATCTATCAATCTACCTATCTATCATCTGTCTATATATCTATCTAGATATCTAGCTATATCTATCTATTTATCTAGTAATCAATCTTCTAATATTCTTCCTATTATTATTATTTTTTGCATCATGGCTCCTTTATCCTGGCAGTTGGTAGTGAAAACTCCTTTAATAACATCAAGTACTGTTTATGTCATGAGTCATTTTGATTTATTTTTCTTTTGCTCTAAATGCATATTTTAAGGGGTTCTGTGATTAGGTCATATCCTGTCTGATAACCTGCTACTCTGGGGGTCAGCTTCTGTCTTTATAGCTTCTGAATCCTTTTGGAGAAAGATTTAAATTGTTCATGTTCAGTGTGTCTCTTTACAATTTTAATATCATCTTGATTGATTGTTCCATTTTATAAGTAATTCTTCTGTTGTAATAAAACACCATGACCTAGGCACCTTATCAATAAAGGTTCATTTCTGTTTTCAGTAAGAGGACATGATGACAGAATGGAGGTAGTAAGCAGGAGACATATTAGCTGGAGCAGACCCTGGGTCTCACAACTAGACCTGTATGTTTGTATATATGTATGTGTGTGTGTAGTATGTAAGTATGTATGTCTGTATGTATAGATACCATGTGTGAATACTAACTGGAGGTAGGGATGGCTGAGACTCATCATGTGAGTGCTTAGAATCAATGCTCAGTCCTCTGTAAGACCAACAGGTGTTCTAAACCTGCAAGATGTCTCTGAAGCCACAAATTTTGTTTTTACTGTTTCTCTTTCTTTTACTTCTATGTTGACTGTTTTCTCCCCCATTTTATTTCCCTCCCAATCCAAACTTCTATGTCCTATTCTCCATGCTGTCTTTTATTTCCATTCTATCACCTCCCCCTCCTTTCTTCTTCTGTTCCTTTTTTCTTTCTATTCTTTCATCCTTTTCACTATCCTATTTCTTACTCTGCTTTTGGTGCCCGATATTTAAATTATCTTATTAGGATTATCAATCAATAGTATTTGTACTACTATGAAACTCAACTGTTTATACATGTATTTGATCATGAGCAGAAGCTTGTCATGAAATCATATGGACATTTGTGGTTTGACATTGAGTTTCCCTCACAGTAACTGCTTATTCTCTTTGCTGGTAGTTTTGGATATTTATTTAAGATAGAAACTCTCACACTCCAGTGCCCAGGCAATTACTTCCTTGTTTGATTACTGCTTTGCATAGGTCCTTACAGGTCAGCCCAGCTGCCCATGTTTTATAAACCAGGCCTTTAATGTAAGAACTGAAATACATCAGACAAGCAGGGGCATAAAGATGAAGTCCCAGTCCCAGGTTTTCATAGTCCTGATTCTCTGTGTGTCTGGTGAGAAATTTTGAAGTATTGTAATATCTTCAAAGTAATTTATTTCTACAGAAATTATCATAGTTTAAATACATATATATATGTATATGTATATATATATATATATATATATATATATATATATACATATTCATATATATATGGAACTCTTTGTGTGTATATGTGTATACCCATTATTTATCTCTGATTGCAGGTGCTCATGGAAGCATTGTGATGACCCAGTCTCCTGAATCCCTGCCTGCATCAGTAGGAAACAGAGTTGCCATGAGCTGCAAAGCCAGTCAGAGTGTGAGTACTAATGTAGCCTGGTATCAACAGAAGCCAGGGCAGTCTCCTAAACTGCTAATCTATGGTGCATCAAATCGATACACTGGAGTCCCTGATTGCTTCACAGGCAGTGGATCTGAGACAGATTTCACTCTTATCATCAGCAGTGTGCAAGATGAAGACATGGCAGATTATTTCTGTCAGCATCATTACAGCTATCCTCCCACAGTGATTCATCCTCCTACACAAACCTTTTTGAGAGTCTCACAGTTGCCTGTCCCACATACAGCTGTGGCTTTGCAAATGTCATCCTTTGCCTGAGAGCAGCTATGCTTGATTCATTAGTGGAAAATTCAGCAGAAATTCATTGAGAAGATGGCCACTTAGAAATTGGAAGGTTCTTATGGCTCCTCTGATTCCAAGAAATGTTAGCATAAGAATGGCAGTTTATTTAGCCTAATGTACTCATTCTTGATTAATTTGTCAAGTAATTTTTTTTGTCATGTGATTACTTAGGGGCTGTATTTTGTGTCTTTGACTGCAGGTGGCATATGTATCATCAAAATGATGCAGACTTCTTCCACACTGTATGCATCTCTGGGAGACACAGTCACCATCAATTACCAGGCTAGTGAGGACATTTATACTATTTTATCTTGTTATTGGCATAAACCAAAGAAAAATTTCTAAGCTATTGATCTATGGTACAAATATTTTAGAATGCTCCTTACAATTTGTCTTTCACACTATAGTATTTGAATACTTGAATTCTGTTCCCAAACAGCCCATCTTCTCAAGTAAGGCAGAAAGATCATTTATTTTGCTTTTGTCAGTGAGCTTTGTCACAGAAACAAAGAGAGATTAGTCCTATGAGCCTGGACATGGTTTCTTTACTGACATTAGTTTTTCTGGAAGTGGAATACAGCTCTACAGGTAAATGGTGAGAAATATTGGATTTTGTATTATCATGATAACCCCATTGAACTCTAAACTAAGAGAGGAGAGCATGATTAAATACAAACACTGAAATTGTTCCCATGATATTCTCTTACTACTTGAATGAAATGATGTCATTTTACTGTGTAATTTTCTTTCCATCTCAATTTCAAGGAAGAACAGATTTACAAGGCACAAGTAAACTGTAGAAATATTCACACATTCTCTGTTTTCCAGTGCCATCCTCTTTCTGAGTCAGAGTCTTTAGCAGAGCACCAGTTTTTATCTTTTTCATGTATCTTTCTTGTTGTTTATCATATCTATATTCTCATAAGGCATTTGTAATTCTAGAGATATGTCTCATTGTTTATGAGCCCTGGCTGTTCTTCAGACGGTCTAGGTTCAGTTCTAAGCACACACATGGTAGCTCACAATGATATATAACTACAGTTTCAGGGGATCTGACTCATTCAACTGACTTCTGCAGGCACCAGGAATGCACTTTGAGCAGACATGCATCAAACCAAAACAGTCATAGACATAAAACAATTTAAAAAGAGACAGTTGCAGCATCTCTATTTGTAAGCCATTATGCCACCCACAGTTGCTGAAGCCAATAGATCAGTAATGGTTTTATCTTAAGTACATTCAGGAACATGTGTCAAAGATACCTCAGCTATGACAGCTGCTTTATGCTCTGTCCTAATTCTCACACTCTCAGTATGAGTATCTGTATAGGCCTGAAATGGCAGCTTAAGGGTTCTTTAGAAAGTCAGCTGGATGTTGTTTGGCTGGGGCAAACATGAGAAGGAATGCTTTGTTAAAGTGGACACAGGTGTGAAAAAATAAGGCAGGCTTATGAAAGAACATTTCACTGAAGCAGACACAGGAGAGTGGATATTCTGCCAAAGCAAGCACATCCAAGGATAAGTGATGACAGATTTTTTGTTAATGGCATACATGTATTGGTCCACCTTACATTGTGTAGTTGAGCTGTATTTGTCAGCAGTCCTCAGATTAAGGCTGAATGGATGTATGTGCTGCGGCAAGACTTGTGCTGAGGCAAGATACAGTCTGAGGCAAGGCACATGGAAAACACATGTTGTTTGGAGGGTATAAATAGGACTCTATAGAGTGACAGAGATGGAGCTTGGCTTACTGGTAAAGCTAGCTTTTTAACACTTGTGGGTCTTTTTGCTGATCTTTGCTTCCCTGAGAGATGCACAGTCTAGAACTTCTCCTGTTGTTCCTGTTGGTCCCTCCTGCTGACTTGAAACAAGGCTGAGGTTTGGCTATCTTTATTAAGTCTTGACACCATTGTTGCTAACGTGACTCTACAGAACTGTACTGTGGAGCTACTGCTGCCTTCTAACCTAAGAACTGAGCTGCCAATTTCCAGACAACATAGATGGAAGTTACTTCAAAAACAAACAAACAAACAAACAATCCCCAAAAAAACTTTTCTAAAAAGGTTCACTTTCCATCCACCAAGCACCCCTGTATCCTTTCTTTTCAACTACCTTTGGTGGGTAGTAAGCTAAAGGGAGGTTAAAGCATTTAAGAACCATCATTAAAAATAAGGTTTTAAAAAATTAAATTACACAGGCCCTCCTCAGAGAAGCACTACCTCTGTGCTCTAGGCTCCTTAAGCAGTCAAGTTTTTTGTTCATGGCTGTCACTATGTATATTCACTTGAATCTGGAATGCAGGAATAAACTTGTATATCCTCAGGCACTTTGATATTATCACAGAGAATGATAGGTTGGTTCTAGAAAATCTTCCTATGTTTACTATTTTCTTTCACCGATATTGGCTAGCCACAGACACTCATCCAGAGAAATAATGAATCTATATGCTGGAACAGAAAAGCTGAGTTCAGCCTTGTAGTGCCTCTGGATAATTTGGGTGTCAGATATATATTACTGTGGCCTCTGTCCACAGTAGTATCCATAGAAGAGGGTGCTGTGTTCTAAGAGCTCGATCATCAGACTTACTGATTCCAAAGCTAAGAGCAAATTAATCAGTAGTGTTTTCAGCCAACAAGTTTATAGTACAAAGACAACAGAAATGAATACTTATAATAATTAAGGCCTGTAGGGCTATTTGTATTATACATAATGTAACTAGAAATTTTTGTTTTTTCTTTCCATGCTGTCATCTTATTCCATGAGAAACAGGAATCTTTGGATTTGTAAGGTTGTTGTATCTATGTGTCCAATATGAATGAGAATTAGTAAATGACAGTCTGAGCTCACTGCATCTGTCAGAAAGCAAAGTATAAAGCTTAATGAGGATTGAGAGCATGTGGCAACTTGTTAGACACTGGTGGATAGCTATTCATATGTCATATTCTTGAGCTTAATGTTTGGGCTTCCTAATTCCATGTATTATATGACTCTCTGATATGAGGGGTGCTAACAGTTTCAGAGGATATATCAATAATCTTATCAGAAATTATTTGACATATTATACCTGAAAAGTAGATGTATAAAATAAAAGAAAATGCACATTACTTACATGAAAATTTAATTTTCAATAATATTCTTGAGTTAGTGGTAAAATGTTAACATCAGATAAATTATTTGCTTTGGATAGATAATGCCATTAGTTGCCTTGTAACAAGTTGATAGATAACACATAGTTTTGAAAGATCATCTCCATGAATAGATTATTCTGGCCTAGATTTTTTTATGTACCCAAGGCTGGCCATACTCTCATAATTCTCCTGCTTTTGTTTCCCCAGTTCTGGGTTTACAGATGTAAATCTCCACTCCTTGCCATAATATTTTTTATTTACCTTTATTTCATAATTTACTTCTTATATACACTTTTAGAATTCACTAATCTGAAGTCCTGTCAGGTTTAGTATTTATGGTTCTGTTATTGATTTTCATTCATACTAATTTTTTTTGATTGGCAATAGTCTCAGATGCAATGTTCTATTGGTCTTGTTCCCTGTAAAATCTTTATTTGGATTAGGATGGCTGTGCTTCCTTATGCAGAGATCTTTAAACTACTCATGATGTCAGAAAGACCATCTTAATGAATATTCAGTGCTGCTAATTTCTAGATGACACTAACATTTGTATTTCTCGAATAAACCCTCATGCTGGTGTTGGTCAGCAGCCATGACTTCATGAAGAAATCTGTTTTTATCACCCTTTCATTTCCTCAAATTTAGACCTCTTTTTTAGTTCTCTGAAGTTGTGGGAAGGGTACTTACTAGTTTTTACTGGGTTTATTTTGCTTTGAGATAAAGTTTCTCTGATCAGTCTTAATATTCACTAAACTTTCCACAGAGCTAATTCTGGGAATGCTCTCTGCATTTCTATTCATGGTTAGCCCAGGAACTGGATCCCAAATTTTTGAGGCATTAATATTCATCTTCAGTATAAAAATGGCTTTGGAAATTAGTAATATTAAACAAATATAGTCTCTTTTGTCTTTCATCTTTCCCCCCCATCCTTCCTTTTTTACTCTGTTTCTTTTGTTGTTGTGATATTTTTTTAACATACCCTATTACTTCTCCAGGACTATCTAACTTGAGTAAGTCTTCTAATGTTTCTGAAGATGTCAATTGATTTAAATATGTTTTGGATTTTAACACAGATGTTGCTACTACAGTACTTAGTGCATTTCTGTTGAAGATCATCTTTTAGCTGATATCTTTCAATGCCTACTCATGCTTTCTGTGATGGTAGTTTTGGCTGTTGATTGACATCAGTCACTCTTGGACACACTGCCCAAGCATTTGATTTTTATTTGTTGACTGCTTTGCATAGGTCTATCCAGCCAAGCACAGCTCTTCAGAATATATAAACTAGGCCTTTGTAGTATAAACTGAGCAGTGTCAAGCAGCAGGGGGAGCAAGATGGAGTTCCAGACCCCGGTACTCTTGTCCCTGCTGCTCTGGGTGTCTGGTGAGAAATTCAAAATTATTTTAATCTTTTCATCGCCATACCTTTGTATTCAATAAAGATATAGTATGTGTCATAGTATAGTATTTTTTATATAATGATGTTCTGACAGCATTATATTGCAAGGACATTACATGACAAATTTTTACTGCTATTATATTCTGTATTTGTGTATGTATGTATGTATGTATGTATGTTCAGTGTCTATTTCTTATTGTAGGTGCCTATGCCAACATAGTGATGACCCAGTCTCCAACTTCCCTTGCTGCATCAGCAGGTGAGAAGGTCACCATCAGATGCACGTCCAGTCAGAGCCTTTATTCAAGTACATACAAAGCGAACTACTTGGCTTGGTACCAGAAGAAGCCAGGGAAATCTCCTAAACTGCTGGTCTACTATGCATCCACTCGGTACACTGGGGTTCCTGATCGCTTCACAGGCAGTGGATCTGGGACAGATTTCACTCTCACCATCAGCAGTGTGCAGGCTGAAGACCTGGCAGATTATTACTGTGCAAGTCATTATAACTCTCCTCCCACAGCGCTTCAGCTTCCTACACAAACCTCCTTCAGTATCACCAGCTGCCTCTACCACACACAGCCCTGGTCTTGCTCACTTCCCCCTTCTGACTGAGAGCTGGTGTGATTGAAAAATTGATGAGCCAGTAAAATGTGCTTAATGTCTCTTATGTCTTTTTATATGAAAAACCTTTTTATGAAAGTGCGGAAAAGGACTCAGTATTGTCTGATTATTCTTTTTGTAACACATTATCACAAACTCTTCTGCTTGAATATGAGACGTTTATTTATTTATTTATTTATTTATTTATTTATTTATAGTCATGTTATCAAACCTATGACTGTTTGGGCTGAAGTTATGAAGAATTTGTGTATATGATGAATATATGAATCTGTATTCCAATTTTGAGCCTCTAGGAAGTAGGAAGTTTTCTCTATTTTTTAGACTACAGATGGGATTATTACTTCCTTCCTTTTTCTCTTGTCTTTTCTTTATATTTTTCTAAATTCTTCTAATTAATATTAATTGTGTGCATATGAGTGTCTATTTGTGTGCATGTGTGCTGATGTTTGTAGTGCATACATTACATGCCATGTTTGTCGAGGTCAGAGGACAACTTGGACATGAATTTCTTCTTTGACATTTGGTTTCTTGAGATGAAACTCAGGTTTGACATCAAGAATCATAGCATGTGTCTTTGTCATCTGACTTTTCTTGTTGTCACTTAACATCTTTTATTGATGTAAAGTCACTGGACATAATTATCAAGAAAGAAAGATTTTTTCCAATATATCTTGTATTTTGATCATATGCACTAAATTTCCCCATTTTACCTTCTCTTTCCCACTCTCTTTTTCTAGACCCTCTTCTACATTTCCTGCTTTGGCTCTCTCTTACACACACACACACACACACACACACACACACACACACAGATCTGCTACCACTTACATATACATATTACATATGCACACAGATATTTGTGCATATACACATACAACTCACACATACACACCTGTGGGTTCACCTATACACACACACACACACACAATAAACCCACATACACATATACACACACTTGTACTCATACAGAAATACACACATGAACTTTACATATGTGATATTTGTTGTTTTTGTTTCTGGAGCCAAATGCCCCTCCAAAGTCTCCATACTTGATTTCCAAGTATAAAGACTGAGAAACTTCTCTCCAATTTTAGTGGTGCATATAATTTTGTGTCAGAAGGTGCTGCCTTTCAGTGTCTAAATCTAATGTCAATTAAAGTATTTGATATTTAACAGGGGAACATTGTGTCCTCCTGTGTAAACAATATGCTAACACATCATGTCTGTATTCTGATTAAAATTTTGATGAAACACCTAATTTGGATGTATGGTAGGAAACAAATGAGTTACAGGCTACATAATAAAGCTGCATGGATTTCTAGTGGTGTTATGTGCAGTAAACCTTTGAGAGTAGTTCACTGCATTTTGAAAAGCTTCAAGTAAACAAAAAGGTACTTAAATCAGCAGATATGAATAATAACAGAGAAATAAAAGATCATGAAAAATCAAGTCAAAAATGATACCTCCAAAGGGCCATAATTTCCTTAAGGATTCAACTCAAAGTTACTGGTAAAATGTTGGTCAATGATTGCAAAAACATGTTCCCCAATATGACAAAATATCAAAAAAATACAAATAAAATTTCAAAACTCAAATTTAAATAAAAAGTCAAAGTTGCAGTATATGGAACCTAGTGATGATGTACAGGCCAATATAAGTAAGATTGATAAAATAATCTGTCACATAGCACAAAAAGTGAGCAAAGGAAAAACAACTGAAATGTTGGGGGTTAGAATTTCAAAGTGTCCCTCCACTGGGGGATTATGTCTATCTACTAGGGGTGGTCTCCTCAGGTTCTATCTCCCTGCTGTTGGATATTTCAGCTAAGGTCATCCTCATTGTGTACTAGAAGCTTCTCACTTTTCTGGTGTCTGGGACTTTGTAGTGGTTACCCTCATTTCCCACCCCACACTGCTGTATATTTATATTCATTCTCCTTGCTCTTTAGGCTTCTCTCTTGCTGCCATCCTGATATCTGATCCTTCCCCTCTTTTTATCTCTCATTACCCTGTCTCTCCCAGCTCTCTTTCTCTCTCTCTCTCTGTCTCTCTCTGTCTCTCTCTGTCTCTCTCTGTCTCTCTCTGTCTCTCTCTCTCTCTCTCTCTCTCTCTCTCTCTCTCTCTCCCATGATTATTTTGTACCTTTCTGAAGTGGGATTGTAGCATCCATACTTGGGCCTTCTTTCTTGTTAAGCTTCATATTCATATGGTCTGTGAGTTGTATCATGGGTATTTTTGAGCATCACAAAAAGGCATTTAGTACCATAAATAGACATCATCAGAGAAGAATTTGGCCATCTCATAGATTGTGTGAATAATGCAAATAATACAAAGTAAAGAATCAATGTCCAAAGATATAATGGGTAAATGTCAACTCAACAATGTAAATTACAAAAATTTACAAACTAAGGCAGTTCATGACCATGAACAACACTACAGAAGATACTATAAAAATAGTAGGCACATGTAAAAAGAAGAAAAAGAATGTTTCAATCATGACAACACAGTAAAATGTTGATATCATGAGAGGAATAAATAAATTAATGGTCACAAGGAAAAAACTTATTAGAATTTTTAACAATGCAAATCATAAAACTCCAATATAGTTGAATAGTAGGGGAAAAAGGAATCAAACAACAATTTAATCTACCAAGAACCCACCACCAAAGTTATAAAAACTAACTCATTTCTTAATAACCTTTTGCGATTCCAATTCAGAAATAAAGATTCATATGTTGTTTGACTAGGTTAAAAAACTACACTTAAACTGTCTGCTTACTCCAAGAAACAAGATGATATACACTAGGACTATGTTAAAAAAAAAACTATATGTAAACTGCTTACTCCAATAAACAAGTCGCATGATGGAAGGAAATCTACCAAAACCTTGGGGGCCCAAACCAAGCATTCAGAGCTCTTTTTATACCTAGCAGAGTAGATCTAAATAACTACTGGATAAATTTGATAAAGAAGCAATATATAAAATGAATCACCAAAACTAAATATCAATTCTAAATGTGTAGGTACCAACCTTTGGGCTCCAACATTTATTTTTTTAAAAAAACTGTATAGAATGGATGTAAAAGTCAGATATATTCTGATACCCTAGCAGTGAGCATTTTGAATATACTACTCTCATCTTTAGATTCAAACTGAAAACCAGACAAAGTTTAGAATTAGACTGCATGAGAACTGAATAGACACAGCATATATCTAAAATGAATCCCAACTCTCATGTATAGATTTCTACATTACATCATTCTTAACATCTCATCAACCTTTTACAAAATAGACTTAATTTTAAGTTATAATGTTAGTCTTAACAAGGAAAACAATCTAAATGAATAAACAAACCAGTACAAAGAGATATTACATGAAGCACATACTTAATTGGAGATTGCACAGTGGCCTCTCAAATTAGCTTTGGCTTATTGAGACATCAGAAAGAAAAATAAAATTTCTTGAATCAAATAAAAATGACAACCCATCTTCTCTGCATCTTTGGGATGCAGCTATGTGATGCTGAGAGGAATGTATATGGCTTTGAATGCCTACATTAAAATACAATAAATTAAATGAAAAATTCAGAGCAATCTATAATACAGACTTAATGATACCCCCAAGTTCTAAGAAAATATCAAAGGTAGCCAATGGCAAGAGTTGATTAACATTAGGGAAGAAATGTAATGGAATGGAGATTCAAATAACAATAAATAAAATTATTTAAAGAGTCAGTTCATTGAAAAAATAGGTGGATAGCAGCATGCAAACTAGTCTAGAGAAAGAGAAGCATACTTAAATTAAGATCAGAGATTGAAGAGAATGGTTTGCAAAGGATTCAAATGAAATTCAGATAATAACTAGATTGATTTTCTCAAAGAACCAGCTTTTGGTTTTGTTGATTCTTTGTTTCTTTCACTGAAAAGCTTCTTTAAGTTAAAGGACACTGTCAATAGGACAAAAAGGACAACCTACAGATTGGAAAAAGTACTTTACTAATCCTACACCTGATAGAGGGCTAATATAAAAAATATAAAAAGAACTCAAGAAATTACCCACCAAAAAAAAAAAAAAAAAACCAAATAACAGAATTAAAAATGGGGTACAGAGCTAAACAAAGAATTATCAACAGAGTAATCTCAAATGATTGAGAAGCACTTAAAGAAATGTTCAACATCCTTAGTCATCAGGGAAATGCAATTCAAAATGACATTGTACCAATCAGAGTGGCTAAGATCAAAAACTCAAGTGACAGCAACTGCTATGTCCCTAGAAGCTTTACTAATAATAAGATGTGAAGCAACCAAGATGCCCCTCAATTGAAGAATGCATATAGAAAATGTGGTTCATTCACACAATGAAATACTATTCAGCTATTAAAAACAAAGACATCATGAATTTTGTAGGCAAATGGATGGAACTAGAAAATACCCAAAAGGACATGCATAGTATGTACTCAATGATAAGTGGATATTAGCTGTAATGTACAGAATGTCCATGATACATCTAAGGATCTGTAGTATTTCACAGTGTTTCCCAAAGTATGTACACTTTTATCTACAAATCTGTACTTGCATCTTTACGTTTGAAATGATTCACTGGTCTGGTTCAAGTTCTTTGGTTTCTGTAATACCATCAATATTGGATCCTCATATCGTCTTCTCCCTGTTATCCTGTGTTGCCCTGTGTCATGAAGATCCTGCAACTTTGGATCTGCAGAACTAACTCTATCTTGAGGTCTACCAGTTCATAGATGATGTAGATGTTGGAGTTGGTCAACTCAAAGGCCTGAATCTGGACTTTCATGGCAGCTGATTTTGTCATTCTGCCAGCTTTCCTGCACCCATACCACCAGGGTGAGTTCTCTAGTACTGCTCCAGCTGGCTCAGGCAATGCTACACCCTGCAATGAGCAGGATGAGCTCTGCTGCTATTATGTATTCAGGGCAAGCTCACTTACATGGATGCCAACACTGTCAGCCCTACTACAATGGCAGTTGATGTACAGGGCTTACTTTGCAGACTGCTACCACTGACAAGGATCTGGGTCAACTCTCCTCTTCTCACTTTGGGGCTGGCTCATTTGCATCTTTCTTCAGGGGCAGTCTCCTGCTTTTGAGAGTGATGCAGCCATTGAGGAGTAGGGGCTGCTTTCCTATGCTCACAACCATGGGATAAGCTTTCCAACTGCCACAGGTGGCAACTGGTGAGAGAATAATAAAGAGAGAAGAGCAATACCTGTTAGGGTCACATGCTCTAGTTGGCTGGTGTCCCTTCATTCTCAGCTTTTCATTTTATTATTAGGTCACTGGGTGTTGGGTATGTGGGAATTGGAAGTTCTGTCTGCTTCCTGCTGACATTGGGCAATCATTGTTGGGGGACCTGGTGACGCTGGGTTGTTGGTCAAGTGCATGAATAGCAGGTCATGTCAGAAGATGTCCAGGCTCTATGGGTCCATCTTAAGGCAAGGGAGTTGTAGTCTATGAGGCTGGACCAGGGTGTAGAATCTGAGGAAGATCTGGGACTGCACAGGAATTGCTGGAGTAGTCTGTGGTCTATTTGAAGTCTATTGGAACAGATAGACTAGAAACAGAAGCAAACTTAAGCAGTTTAGAAAAATAAATTCCATCTTGAATCTACATTTGAAACTTTTAGATTCATGGTTGTGGTGGTTGGGAAGAGAAGCCCCATTACCAGGGAATTGGGAAGAGATCTCACCTGCACAAATAGGCAACAGGCAGGAAATCTTAGGCTGTTGGTTGGTAGAAGTACTTATCTGAAGTCTGTTTGATAGCCCTTGAGAGGAGCCAGAAAAAAAAATAGATTGGCATTATAAAGTTAATTCAGGAATGACTGTTTTCTGAAAGCAGCGTCTGCTTGTGTTGGGGAGAATATAACCTAAGAGGCTTTTGTTGTAACAGAATAGTCTTTTTTGGAGGGGTTATTTCAAGGGGTTGTCATTCTGTGGACCAAGGCACAGCCAGTGGGGGAATCGTTAGCCCAGCTACCTGGAGCAAAAGGTCTCAGGGCTCTGGCATGATGAGAGCAGGGCAGGTTGCTGGACCTCTTCCATTGCTGTTGCTGTCCTGTGGTTGGTAGCAAGCCACTTCAGGCAGCTGAGAGCCCTAGCTGGAGCCACTGAGTGGGGTGTGGCTGCAGTCAAGCACCTGAGTTGTTAGGCAGAGCTGAGGTCTAGTCACAAGGGTTTCAGGAGAGGAAACTCTTTCATGGAGAATTACAGCTCAATAAAACTGGCACCTTTAGAGGATCTTGGTTGAAATAACTAGTGCTCTTTATTCCTTGTAGACAGGGACTTTATAAACATTTTTTGAGTATGGTGGGATCTAAGGGTAAATCTTCTCATTGGTTCAGTCTGAGATGTTAGTGATGCTCTAATGATATGTGGAAGGATTTTCAGAATTGTCTCTACATGACTGATTGTCATGGTCTTCCTAGAGGGGGTGTCATGGACACATTCTCCAGTATAAGAACCTGGTTGGGAGCTGGTTCAAATACCTGCAGTTTATAATTATGAGATTAATTAGTGTTCTAAACTCTGTGTGTGTGTGTGTGTGTGTGTGTGTGTGTGTGTGTGTGTGTGTGTGGTTTAGGCATTAACATAACTGTGGCTTTCTGGAAGAATTAGGTAGTGTTCCTTCTGTTTCTATTTTCTGGAATAGTTTGAGAAGTATTGGTATTAGGTCTTCTTTGAAGGTCTGATGAATTTCTGCACTAATACCATCTGATCCTGGCATTTGGGGGGGGAGGTTAGAGACTATTTATTTATTTATTTATTTATTTACATTTCAGATGATTTCCCACTTTCCTATTTCCCCTCCCTAGAAACACCCTATCCCATCCCCCTCCTCTGTTTTGCTTTTATAAAATTTTAATCGTTGAGAGACTTCTAATGACTGCTTCTGTTTCCTTAAGTGTTATGGGACTGTTTAGATAGTTTATCTGATTCTGATTGGTACCTGGTATCTAGCTAGGAAATTATCCATTTCACCATTTGAATTTTCTCAGTTTCTTTGGTTGTGTCTCCAGTTTCATTTCTAAATTTGTTAATTTGGATACTGTCTCTGTGCCCTTTAGTTAGTTTAGGTATAGTTTTATCTATCTTGTTGGTTTTCTCAAAGAACCAATTCTTAGTTTTGTTGATTGTTTGCATAGTTCCCTTTGTTTCTAATTGGTTGATTTCAGCCTTGGATGTGATTATTTCCTACTGACTACTCCTCTTGGGTGTTTTTTCCTTCTTTTTGTTCTAGAGCTTTCAGATGTGATGTTAAGTTATTAATGTAGGATCTCTCCAATTTCTTTATGAATGCATTCAGTGCTATGAATTTTCCTCTTAGCACTTCTTTCATTTTTGTCCCATAAATTTGGGTATGCTGTGCCTCCATTTTTATTAAATTCTGGCAAGTTTTTAATTTCTTCCCAGTCCAAGTTATCACTGAATAAAGAGTTATTCAGCTTCCATGTGTATGTAAGTTTTCTGTTGTTTTTCTTATTGTTGATGACCAGCCTTATTCCATGGTGGTCAGATAGAATACATGGGATTAATTCAATGTTCTTGTGTGTGTTGAAGTTTGTTTTGTGTCTGATCACATGGTCAATTTTGAAGAAGGTACCATGAGGTGCTGAGTAGAAGGTATATTTTGTTTTAGGGTGAAATGTTCTGTAGGTATTTGTTAAATCTATTTGGTTCATAATGTCTGTTAGTTTAAATGTTTCTTTGTTTTGTTTCTTTTTCCAAGATCTGTCCAAATGTGAGAATGGTGTATTTAAGTCTTCCACTCCTATTGTGTAAATTTCAATATGTGTTTTGATCTTTAGTAATATTTCTTTTACAAATGTGTGTCTTTGCATTTGGGGCATAGATGTTCAGAATTGAGAGTTCATCTTGGTAGATTTTTCCCTTTGATGAGTACATAGTATCCTTCCCCCTTTTTTTGATAAATTTTGGTTGAAAGTCTACTTTACTGGATATTAGAATACATACTCCAGGTTGTTTCTTGGCATCATTTTCTTGTCATTCTTTTTCCCATCATTTTACTCTGAGATAGAATCGCTTCTGTCACTGAGGTGTGTTTCCTGTATTCACTAAAATGTTGGGTTCTTTTCAAGTATCCAGTCTGTTACCCTATGTCTTTTTATTGAAGAATTGAGTGCACTGATGTTGAGAGATATTAAAGACCAATGATTGTTGGTTCTTGTTATTTTGTTGTTAGAGGTAGTATTGTTTGTGTGGTTCTTTTCTTTTGAGTTTGTTGTGAGATGATTACTTTCTTGCTTTTTGTGGGGGGAATAGTTTGCCTCCTGTGTTTGAGTTTTCCTTCTCTTATCAAGTGTATGGCTGGGTCAGTGGAAATACGTTGTTTAAATTTGGATTTGTCATGGAATATCTTGGTTTCTTCATCTATGGTAATTGAAAGTTTTGCTGGGTGTAATAGCCTTGGCTGGCATTTGATTCTTTGTTGAGAAGTCTTGTGTAATTCTGATAGGTCTGCCTTTATATGTTACTTGGGTATTTTCCCTTACTCCTTTTAATATCATTTGTTCTGTGCTCTTAGAGTTTTGATTACTATGTGACAGGAGTAATGTCTTTTTGAGTCCAATCTACTTGGGGTTCTGCAGGCTTCTTTTATGTTTATGGCCATCTGGATACAGAAAATGTGGTTTATTTCCACAATGGAATTGTGTCACTATTATGCTATTTAGCTATTAAACGCAAGGTCAACATAAATTTTGCAGGAAAATAGATATAACTAGAAAATATCATCCTGTATTAGATAACCCAGACCCAAAAATACATGCGTGATATGTACTCATGCATAAGTGGATATTAGCTATAAAGTATAGGATACCCATGATACAGTCCACAGACCCAAAGAAGTTAAAGAAGAAGGAAGTCCCAAGCAAATATGCTTGAATCTCACTCAGAAGGGGGAATAAAATAGTCATAGGATTCTGAGGAGGAATGGTAACTGGGAAGGAGTAGGGAGGGTGAATAGAATGAAGGGGAGACCAGGTGTGAGGATAGACAAGGGAAAGGACCAGTGGGAAATACTCCACTTTTGTGTGTGACCTTCCCTGGGCTTCCAGTTCCTTCACATATGAGTGAGACAGCTGAACAAAATGATGCCTATCAATTTTTTTTATTTTATATTTTATTTACATTTCAGATGCCATCCCCTTTCCCCATTTCCCCTCCGTAGAAAACCCCTATCCCATGCCCCCTTTTCCTTTTTGCTTTTATACAATTTTTTTAAATGTTAGTCAAAGGCGTTATACATTTGGTAATGCTCAATCAGAAGTGTAACCCAAAACCCAACCTAGATATATAAACTGTCTTTGACTGGTGGAGACATGTGAACATTTGCCTCCATGCCCCGACTGTCTTTTTCTCTCTTTCTCTCTCTCATCACCTAGCTTCTCCTCTCCTTCTTCTCCTCCTCTCCTTACTCCTTCTCTTCCTCTCAGTATGCACCCCACCTTAGCTGCTCCTACATACCACCCTTCCTGTTAAAATAAAACTTTTCTCTCAAAATACAATTAGAGCATAATTGTGCCAATTTGTACCAGTGAGGTATAAAATAGTCCTAATACCCAGTCCATCATTTTGTTGACTAACCAAAACCTCTGTCATCTCTCCTAACTAAAACAGTTAGTTTTGAACCTGGCTTTTTTCTTGGCTTAGAATGAATGCCAGCTGAAAACCATCCACTCAGATCTTTTCTCTCAAATTAAATAGCCAGGACTGGCTATGAGACTATAGGTCTTCAACCCTGTCAGAAATCCAGAATGACTGAGTTAACTGAAATTATGGGAAGCACAAAGCATAGCTTTAAAAACTTAGCCAATTTATAGAGACCGCTGAACACCTGGAAAGCCCCTATACTACAGAACACTGCAGCATCAAATCTTCAGCCTTCTGGCCCAGAATCATCTGACAGGCCTTAGTGATACAGAGTTATTAAGGGCTGCTTACTCTGTCTAAGCAGATATAATCAGTCGACTATTCTGCAAGTGTGTCCTTTTCTGGACAGTAATTTGTCTGTAGATGGAAAGAGGCAATTCTTGCCTAGTGGCTGTCTCACCACAACTGGAATAACTCCAAAGATGCTCAATTTCTTCTTAGAATTCAATACAGGAAGCTGTCAAAAGCAGACAGGTCTCTAAACAAAATGAACATTAATACAGAATGTTTGTCACATCAATTCTGTGGACTTCTGATGTTTTGAAAACCAACTATCCATGTAACATATTCTGGACTGTTGTCTGTTAACTCAACTCAGCTATTTCTAAATAAAACTTAGAGAACACTCTAACAATAAACTCCAAGCCATGAATTTGCTATAGTCCCTTAACTCACAGGCTAACCATCTCAAATCGGTTAAAAAAGTTAAAGAAGGACTGGGTCTAAGCCTCATATTCCTAAATGTGTTACACAAGCACAATGCCCATGAGAGTATCAATATTCATCTCATTTTTATATCAATAAGAAGCTCGTACCAATGAAAACCTTAAATTTGAAATAAAAGTAAATTTTGTACCATTTAAGAAATTATAACTTCATCTTGATACTAATTATACAGATTTCTACCAATAGGTTATGGCTATGCAATAACTCCTAGCTAATCCTCCCTGTTCCAACAAAACCACTACTTTCCCCTAGAAAGACAGACCAATATTAACTACCTTAATCCCCAAGCCCAGGGAATAGGGGCACTTTTTCTTCTTCAACTTCTTCAAGCTGATTATAGGCATTGAGATACTAGAAGAGGGGTGGGGGAAGAGTAAATTGATAAGCTTCTGAAGGTGTGTCTTCACTGCATCCAGATGGCATTCCAGGACATCGGAGGTTTGAGCAGGTCTGCTCAGTTTGCTTGATGAGTAGATATACTGAGGCTGTGTATTCTGCAATATACAATTCTCAGAAAAAGTTTTAGTATCAAGAAAAAAAAATTCCTAGAGGGCTGACATTTTATTAAAGATGTTGGTTCTAACAACTTTTCATTTTTCCCTTTTTTTAATTGGTTATAATATTTACATTTCAAATTCTATCCCATTATCCCATTATCCCATTCTCCCTACCACCCAGGAACCCCTTATCCCACCCAGCCCTCCTTGTGCTTTTATGAGGGTGTGATTTACCAGTTTCTATGATGCCCTTTCCATTAACATAAACTGCCTCCTAAATTTCTAAGTCCTTCCATTTGTGTTATTAAATCTCCTATTTTTCTTTCTTTTTTTCTTTTTTCTCCGTTTTTTCTATTTTTTCATCTTTTTTTTTTAAATTGGGTATTATATTTACCTTTCAGATTTTATCCCCTTACCCCACTTCCCACCACCACCCAGAAACCTCCTATCCCAACCCCCTCCTCATGCTTCTATGAGACATTGCCCGCACCTACCCCCAACTACCCCCTCCCCACCCTCACATTCCCCCCCCCACTCTGTGTTCGTTTTTTATGGGACCAAGAAACTCCTCTCCCACCTATGCCCCACAAGGCCATCCTCCCCTACATATACTGCTGGGGTCATGGGTCCCTCCCTATGTGCTCCCAGGCTGGTGGTTTAGACCCTGGGGGACTCTGGTTGTTTGGTATTGTTGCTTTCCTCCTGGGGTCACAAACCCTTTCTGCTCTTTCAGTCTTCTCTCTAAGTTCTCCATTGGGAAACCCTTGATCATATCAGTGGTTAACTGTGAGGATAGTCCTCTGAATGTGTTAGTTTTTGGCAGACCTCTAAGGAGACAGCTATACCATGTTCTTGACAGCACGCTCTTCCAGCCGTCCACATCAGTGTCTAGCTTAGGTGACTGACTGTACATGGGATGAATACCCAGGTGGAATGGTCACCGGGTGGCCCCTCCTTCAGTTTCTGTTCCATGTTTTATTTTTATATTTGCTCCCTTGAGTATTTTGGTTACTCATTCTAAGTAGAATTGAGGCATCCACTTTTGGTCTTCTTTCTTCATGTGCTTCTTGTGGTCTGCGGGGGGCTGAGTCTTTGCTATGCCAAGCTTTTGGGCTAACATCTGCTTAAGAGTTAGTAAATGCCATGTGTGTTCTTTTGTGATTGAGTTAACTCACTCAGGATGATAATTTCTAGATCCATCCATTTGCCTAAAAATTTCTCGAATTTATTATTTTTAATAGCTGAGTAATACTCCATTGTGTAGATGTACCACATTATTTGTATCCATTCCTCTGTTGAGGAACATGTTGATTCTTTCCAGCTTCTGGCTATTATAAATAAGGATGCTATGAACATAGTGGAGCATATGTCCTTATTATATGTTGGAGCATCTTCTGGGTATATGCCCAGGAGTGGTATAGCTGGATCCTCAGGTAATGTTATGTCCAGTTTTCTGAGGAACCGCCAGAGTGATTTCCAGAGTGGTTGTACCAGCTTGCAATCCCACCAACAATGGAGGAGTGTTTCCCTTTCTCTGCTTTCCTTGCCAGCATCTACTATCACCTGAGTTTTTGATCTTAGCCATTCTGATTGATGTGAGGTGGTATCTCAGGGTTGTTACGATTTGCATTTCCCTGATGACTAAGGATGTTGAGCATTTCTTAAGGTGCTTCTCAGCCATTCGAGTTTCCTCTGTTGAGAATTCTTTGTTTAGCTCTGTACCCCATTTTAATACAGTTATATGGTTGTCTGCAGTATGATTTCTTGAGTTCTTTGTATATCTTGGATATTAGCCCTCTATCGGATGTAGGATTGGTTAAGATCTTTTCCCAATCTGTTGGTTGCCGTTTTGTCTTACTGAAAATGTCCTTTGCCTTACAGAAGCTTTGCAATTTTATGAGGTCCCATTTGTCAATTCTTGATCTTAGAGCATAAGCCATTGGTGTTCTGTTCAGGAACTTTTCGCCTGTGCCTAGGTATTCGAGGGTCTTTCCCACCTTCTCTTCTATTAGTTTCAGTGTATCTGGTTTTAAGTTAAGGTCTTTTATCCACTTGGATTTGAGATTTGTACAAGGAAATATGAATGGATTGATTTGTATCCTTCTACATGTTGACCTCCAACTGAACCAGCACCATTTTCTGAAAATGCTGTCTGTTTTCCACTGGATGGTTTTAGCTCCTTTGTAAAAGATCAAGTGACCATAGGTATGTGGGCTCATTTCTGGATCTTCAATTCTATTCCATTGATCTTCCTGCCTGTCTCTGTACCAATAACATGCAGTTTTTATTACTATAGCCCTGTAGTATATTTTGAGGTCAGCGACAGTGCTTCCCCCAGATGTTCTTTGGTGTTGAGAATAGTTCTTGCTATCCTAGGTTTTTTGTTATTCCAAATGAATTTGCAAATTGCTCTTTCTATCTCTATGAAGAATTGATTTGGAATTTTGATGGGGATTGCATTGAATAAATAGATTGCTTTTGACAAGATGGCCATTTTTACTATATTAATCCTGCCAATCCAGGAGCATGGGAGATCTTTCCATCTTCTGAGATCTTCTTCAATTTTTTTCTTCAGAGACTTGAAGTTCTTGTCATACAGATCTTTCACTTGCTTTGTTAGATTCACTCCAAGATAATTTATATTATTTGTAACTGTTGTGAAGGGTGTCTTTTCCATAATTTCTTTCTCAGCCTGTTTATCTTTTGAGTAGAGGAAGGCTACTGATTTGTTTGAGTTGATTTTATATCCAGTCACTTTACTGAAGTTGTTCATCAGGTTTAGGAGTTCTCTAGTAGAAGTTTTAGGGTCACTTAATAATACTATCATATCATATGCGAATAGTGAAATTTTGACTTCTTCCTTTCCTATTTGTATCCCTTTGACTTCCTTTTGTTGTCTAATTGCTCTAGCTAGGACTTCCAGTACTACATTGAATAGGTAGGGTGAGAGTGGGCAGCCTTGTCTAGTCCCTGATCTTAGTGGGATTGCTTCAAGTTTCTCTCCATGTAGTTTGATGTTTGCTACTGACATGAAGTATATTGTTTTTACTATGTTTAGGTGTGGACCTTGAATTCCTAATCTTTCCAAGACTTTTAACATGAAGGGATGTTGAATTTTGTCAAATGCTTTCTCAGCATCAAGTGGGATGATCATTTGGTTTATGTAGTGGATTACATTGATGGATTTCCAAATATTGAACCATCCCTGCATTCCTGGGATAAAGACTACTTGATCATGATGGATGATTGCTTTGATATGTTCTTGGATTTTGTTTCCCAGAATTTTATTGAGTATTTTTGCATCAATATTCATAAGAGAGATTGGTCTGTAGTTCTCTTTCTTTGTTGGGTCTTTTTGAGGCTTAGGTATGAGTGTAATTGTAGCTTCATAGAACAAATTGGGTAGTATTCCTTTTGTTTCTATTCTGTGGAATAGTTTGAAGAGAATTGGTATTAGGTCTTCCTGGAAGGTATGATAGAATTCTGCACTAAAACCATCTGGCCCTGGACTTTTTTTGGTGGGGAGATTTTTAATGACTGCTTCTATTTCTTTAGGGGTTAAGACACTGCTTAGATGGTTTATCTGCTCCTCGGTTAACTTTGGTACCTGGTATCTGTCTAGAAAATTGTCCATTTCATCCAGATATTCCAATTTTATTGAGTATCAGGCTTTGTAGTAGGATCTGACATTTTTTTTAATTTCCTCTCTTTCTGTTGTTATGTCTCCCTTTTAAGTTCTTATTTTATTAATTTGAGTACTGTCTCTGCACCCTTTGATTATTCTGGCTAAGGGTTTGTCTATCTTGTTGATTTTCTCAAGGAACCAGCTCCTGGTTTTGTTGATATTTTGTATAATCCTTTCCGTTTCAACTTTGTTGATTTCAGCCCTGAGTTTGATTATTTCCTTCCATCCACTCCTCTTGGGTATATTAGCTTCTTTTTGTTCTAACACTTTCAGGTGTGCTGTCAAGTTACTAATGTATGTTTTTTCCATTTTCTTTTTGTGGGCACTTAGAGCCATGATTTTTCCTCTTAGTACTGCTTTCATGGAGTCCCACAAATTTTGATATGATGTGTTTTCATTTTCATTTAATTCTAAAAAGTCTTTAATTTCTTTCTTTATTTCTTCCTTGACCAAGTTATCATTGAGTAGAGCATTGTTCAGTTTGCACGTGTATGTGGGCTTTCCGTTGATTTTTTTCCAAGTCAAAGACAAGTCTTAGTCCATGGTGGTCTGATAGGGTACAAGAAATTATTTCAGTCTTTTTGTATCTGTTGAGGCCTGTTTTGTGACCAATTATATGGTCTATTTTGGAGAAGGTAACATGAGGTGCTGAGAGAAAGTTATATTTTTTAGTTTTAGGATGAAATGTTCTATAGATATCAGTTAAGTCCAACTGGTTCATAACTTCTGTTAGTTTCATTGTGTCTTGGTTCAGTTTCTGTTTCCATGATCTGTCCATAGCTGAGAGTGGGATGTTGAAATCTCCCACTATTATTGTGTGAGGTACAATGTATGCTTTAAGATTTAGTAAAGTTTCTTTTATATATGTGGGTGCCCTTGCATTTGGAGCATAGATGTTGAAAATTGCAAGTTTCTCTTGGTACATTTTTCCTTTGATGAATATGAAGTGTCCTTCTTCATCTTTTTTGATTACTTTTGGTTGAAAAACAATTTTATTTAATATTAGAATTGCTACTCCAGCCTGTTTCCTGGGGACATTTGCTTGGAAGATTCTTTTCCAACCTTTTACTCTGACGTGGTTTCTGTCTTTTTTTTTTTTTTTTTTTTTTTTACAAAGGTACATTTCCTATATGAAACAAAATGTTGGGTCCTGTTTATGTATCCAATCTGATAGTCTATGTCTTTTAGTGGAGAATTGAGTCCATTGATATTAAGAGATATTAAGGACAAATGAATGTTGTTTCCTGTTATTTTTGTTATTGGCAGTGGAGTTATGTTTGTATAGCTACCTTCTTTTAGGGTTGTTAGAGGATTACTTTCTTGCTTTTTCTAGGTTGTAGTTTCCCTCTTTATGTTGGAGTTTTCCTCCAATTATCCTTTGAAGTGCTGGATTTATGGCAAGATATTGTGTAAATTTGGATTTGTCACGGAATGTTTTGGTTTCTCCATCAATGTTGATTGAGAGTTTTACTGGGTATAGTAGTCTGGGTTGGAATTTGTGTTCTCCTAGGGCCTGTATAATATCAGTCCAGGATCTTCTGGCTTTTATAGTCTCTGGTGAGAAATCTGGTGTAATTCTTATAGGTCTGCCTTTATATGTTACTTTGCCTTTTCCCCTTACTACTTTTAGTATCTTCTCTTTGTTTTGTATATTTGATGCTTTGATTATTATGTGATGGGAGGTATTTCTTTTTTGGTCTAGTCTATTTGGGGTTCTGTAGGCTTCTTGTATATTTAAGGACTTCTCTTTCTTTAGGTTAGGGAAGTTTTCCTCTATAATTTTGTTGAAGATATTTACTGGCCTTTTAAGTTGGGAATCTTCACCTTCATCTATAAATAATATCCTTAGGTTTGGTCTTCTCATTGTGTCCTGGATTTCCTCGATGTTTTGTGTTAGGAGCTTTTTACATTTCACATTTTCTTTGACCGTTTTGTCTATGTTTTCCATGGTATCTTCTGTGCATGAGATTCTCTTTTCTATCTCTTGAATTCTGTTGGTGATGCTTGCATCTATGACTCCTGATCTTTTGCCTAGGTTTTCTATCTCCAGGGTAGTCTCCCTTTGAGATTACTTTATTGTTTCTACTTACATTTTTAGATCCTGGACGGTTTTGTATAATTCCTTCACCTGTTGGTTGTGTTTTCTTGCATTTCTTTAAGGGCTTCTACCTGTTTACCTGCATTCTCCTCAGATTCTTTGAGAGCGTTGTTTATGTCCTTTTTAAAGTCCTCCATCATCATCATTAGAAGTGATTTTCGTTCTTAGTCCTGCTTTTCTGGTGTGATAGGGTGTTCAGGACTTGCTATGGTGGGGGAACTGGGTTCTGGTGATGCCAAGTAACTTTAGCTTCTGTTGTTTTTGTTTCTGTGCTTGCCTTTCTCCATTTGGTTAGCTCTAGTGCTATCCTCTCTCACTGGTTCTGACTGGGCCTGTCTTTCCAGTTATCTTACTTATGTTAGAACTCCTCAGGGTCCAGGTGTCTCTGTGATCCTGTGATCCTGAGCTCCAGCTGCTCTGAGTGCAGTGTCTCCTCTAGGATGTCTCAGGGTAAGGTGACTTCTGCTCTGGGTTCCGTGGCTCCTCTAGGATGACTTTGGGTATGGTGTCCCCTGCTCTGAGGTCGGTGGCCTCTCCAGGATGTCTCAGAATACAGTTTCCACCAGGGTGCAGACCCACTAGGTGTCTGCCTCTCTGAGGACACTGACTGCTCTGGGCTGAGTCGGGATGCAGTTTCCACAAGGGAACAGACTGGCTGGATGCCTGTTCCCGCCACTGGAATCCAAGGGGGTAGAAGGGGATTGGAATTCCACAAGGGCAGGGTTTCAGTACCTGGGGGGTGGTCTTGAGAGCTTCCTACTTCCAGCTGTGGCTCTGGTGTGTAGGGCGATGCTCAGCTGGGCCTACCTGCCTCCCTGAGGACACTGGCCTCTCAGAGATGTCTCAGGATACAGTTTCCACAAGGGTGTAGACCCTCTTGGTGTCTGCCTCCTTTAGGACACTGGCCTCCCAGGGATGTCTCAGGATACAATCCAGAGAGGAGCAGAAGGGGGATGGAGTTCCACTGGGATGGGGTTGTGTACCTTTGGAGGGGTCCTGCGAGCTTCCTACTCCCAGCTGTGGGTCTGGTACATAGGGCAGTGCACCACTGGCCTTACCTGTCTCCCTGAGGGCACTGAGCTTCCAGGGATGGCTCAGGATACAGTTTCCCCAAGGGCACAGACCTCACTGAGTGTCTGCACCCCACTACTGGGATGGATCCAGAGAGGAGTGGGGAGGGGTTCACAATCACTGTTTCTTAATATCTCTCAACATCAATGGATTCAATTTTCCAATTAAAATACATAGGATAATGGACTGGATATGTAAACAGGACCAATAAATTTTGCTTTATACAGCATTTTGCTCTATACAGGAAACCCATCTCAGTGAAAAAGACACTACCTTAGAGTAAAAGGCTGGAAAACATTTTTTCAAGCAAATGGTCCTAGGAAATAACCTGGAGCAGCCATTCTAAAACCTCCAGTCTGAGAACACAAAGGGAGGGACTCATAGCTCTACCTGTATAGGTAGTTGAGGGTAGCCTTGTCAGGCATCAGTGGAAGTAGGGGGCCTTGGTGCCTGAAGGTTTGGATTCCCTAGTGTTGGGTAATTCAAGAGCAGGGAGGCAGGAATGGGAGGAGGGTGGGATCACACCCTCATAGAAACTCCCAGAATTATGTTGATTAGACATGACAGAGGCAGGCCACGAGAAGACTAGATTCCAGAATTCAAAGAAAAAATTATCTTGAAACTATAATTTGTTTTGAGAATTGTATATTGCAGAATACACAGACTTGGTGTATCTACTCATCAAGCAAGCTGAGTAGACCTGCTCGAACTTCTGATGTCTTAGAATTCCAGCTAGATGCAGTGAAGACACAGTGACAGAGGCTTATCAATTTGTTCTTCCCCTGCCTGCTTCTCATATCTCAATGCCCATAATCAGTTTGAATAAATTAATGAAGAGTTGGCACCTCAATTCCCTGGCATTGGAGATTGAAGTGGTTGATATTTGTCCATCTTTCTAGGGAAAATACATGTTTTGTTGGAACAAGAAGGAACAGCTAGGATTTATTGAATAGCTACAACCTATTGGTAGAAATCTGTATAATTGTTATTAAGATGAAGTTATAATTTCTTAAATGGTACAAAATTTAATTTGATTTCAACTTTAAGGTTTTCATTGATACTAGTTTTTTATTGATATAAAAGTGAGATTAATATTGTTAGTCTCATAGGCATTGTGATTATATAACACATTTAGGAATACATGGCTTAGACTCAGTCCCTCTTTAACTTTTTAAACTGATTTGAGATGGTTAGCCTGTGATTTAAAGGCCTGTAGCAAATTTATGGCTGAGTTTATTGTTAGTGTGTTTTCTATATTTTATTTAGAAATAGCTGAGCGAAGTTAGCAGGCAACAGTCCAGATTGCCCTACAGGGATATTTGGGTTTCAAAACATCAGAAGTCCACAGAATTGATATTACAAACATTTCTGTATTAATGTTCATTTTGATTAGAGAGTTGTCTGCTCCTGACACCTTCCTGTCTTGTATTCTAAGAAGAAATTAAGCATTATTGGAGTTATTTCAGTTGTGGTTAGACAGCCACTAGGCTAGAATTGCCTCTTTTCATCTACAGAAAAATTACTGTCTAGAAAAGGACATACTTGCAGAATGGTCAACTGACTATATCTGCCAACACAGAGTAATCAGCCCTTAATAATTCTGCATCACTAGGTCTGTTAGATGATCCTAGGCTAGAAGGCTGAAGATTGGATGCTCCAATGTTTTGAGGTTTAGGGACTGTCCAGGTGTTCAGCAGTCTCTATAAATAGGCTATGTTTTAGAAGCTATGCTTTGTGCTTCCCATAATTTCAGTTAACTCAGTCATTCTGGATTTCTGATGGGACTGAAGGCTTATAGTCTCAAAACCAGGAGAGAAAGAGGAAGAGTAAGTAGAGGAGGAGGAGGAGAAGGAGAGAAGGAGCTAGGAGACGAGAGAGAGAGAGAGAGAGAGAGAGAGAGAGAGAGAGAGAGAGAGAAACATGGAGGTGAATGTTTGAGTGTCTCCACCAGTCAAAGTCAAAGATAGTTTGTATATCTACGTTGGGTATTGGGTTACATTTCTGAATGTATGGGCATCTTGTTATTGAGCATTACCAAACTTATAAATCCTTTGATTAACATTTTTTAAAAGTTACTAATAAAAAAAGAAGTCAGAACCAAATAAAAGAAAAATTAGAAAAGAAAAGATTAAAAAAGGATGAGTTCAGCCCTGTAAACTCTCAGGCTGATTTGTATGCGATATTGACATTCCCTGGTGTCCATACACTTTGGTGATTATGAAAGGATAAGAATCTCAAGTCATCAAATTCTGATTTTCTGACTCCAAAGCTGTAAGTTAATTTAAGTTGCTTTCAGCCCCAAGTTTGTGGTCCATTTTTAATGGCAACCTGAACAATCTAATACATCTTCTATATACTGTGCTAATACAAATTGTGGAAAGCAGTAACTTAGGTGGTTTTGCCCTTTATACAAAAGTCTTTGAGATTTCACTTTTTGATATATATATATATATATATATATATATATATATATATATATATATATATATATATATTCTGTCTGTACATCTATGGGCCATTTACATGAAGTGTGCCTTGAGGCCAGAAGAGAACATTGTATCCTCTGGGACTACAGTCACAGTCACATATAGTGATGAACCTCCATGTGGGTCCTGCTAACTGAATCCTGGTCCACTGGAAGAGCACTGTCAACTACTGTGAGTTTTTCTCAAGCACATCTATTTTGCTTTTTAAGAATCATACTTATAATGAGAGGATCATCCACTCCAATGTCTCCATTTTCTCGCCCTACATATGGTGAGGAACACATGTGTTCAGCTGTATGAGTCATTTTAATCTTTGGGGCCTTTGCTCTCCATCTGTGCAAAATTAATAAGCAACATTCTATGATATGAAAGCACACTCAACTCACTGCAGTTGTCACTATACTGTATGGAACGCATATTGAAGATTGAGTACACATGACAGCTTGGTAGACTCTGAGATAATTACTCATCTGCCATATACTTGACCTTGATATTGGGAAATTCCTAAATCCACATAGTTCGACTCTCTCATATGATTGTATTTTAGCAGATTGTTAGTCAGATTTGAAGTATTTCTTAGAAATAATGTAATATTTTATGCCTGAAATAAATATAGATAATTATTTGTTTAGTAATATAGACAAAGGAGGGTAGCACATTGATTTAAATACAGAATTAAAATTCAAGATCAGTTAATTGCCTTGCTTTGGTAATAAAACACCAGTTGGCTCACATTCTGGTTACTGGATATCTTTTTGAGTACCTTCCACATGATATAGGTAGGACTGAGCCAGGGACTGACTGGACAAGAATGAGTGCCTTCTTTCATGCTTCTCCTGCTTCTTTTCCCTCTGTTCTGGCATTATAAATGTACATCCCCATCCCTTAAGGTGTGTTTTATTTAATTTTCTGTTTCCCATACTTTGCATGTAACATTATAATTTACATCATACACGTAGTTTGGTAATCCCCAATCATAAACCTTTGTGTATCCATTCATTTCTATTATTAATAATTAGTAACATTTTACTCACATTCAAGTTAGCCTTTTTGTTCTAGATGCCAAGAATTGCTAATGCCAAGTAGTTCATTGGTCCTGAAAAATTATCTTTAAAATTATTTTACAATTTGTTGTGGTTCTTTTGATGTCAAATATAAAACTAAAAAAGAGGAGATAAGTTTGACTGGAAATCTTGGATAACCAGGCAGACCATGATATGGCATCCTATTGTTAAAATTAGTTTCTATTTTTCTCTTGCATTAATTTATTTTTTATTCACTTATACACTGATTAGAGCCCAGTCTCACTTCTTTCCTCCCAGTCTCACCTTTAAAATTTCCTCCTCATATTACCTGCCTTTTTCTGAAAGAAGAAGTCTCCTTGTGTACCACCATGCCCTGAAATATCAAATTGTAGTTTTTTCCTACTGAGGCACACCCAGGCAGAACAGCTACAAGAAGGGATCCAATGGAAGACAAAAGAGCCAGACAGCTTCTTCTAAAATTGTTAGAAGACCCATGTGAAGACCAAGTTGCACATCTGCTTCAACTGTGTAAGTGTTCTATGTCCAGCCCCTTTCACACTCTTTAGTTGGTTGTTCAGTCTCTGAGCCACCATGGGCCCAATGTAGTTGGCTCTGTAGGTATTCCTATGGTGTACTTGACTACTCCAGTTTGTTCCAGTCTGTCCCTGACTGTTTCACAAAGATCTATGAGGTCTGCCTGATATTTGAGTGTGGGTCTGTACATCTGCCTCCACCCCCTGCCGGATGAAGCCTCAATAAAAGAATTTAAGAACATTAACACAAAGAATTATAACAAGATGTATTAGAGTTCAAAAAGTAAACCTCAGGGTTTCCAATGGGCCTGCAAGAGAGGAAGACATGCATGTTCCCTACAATAAAGTTGGGTTCTTGGGAACAGTCACCTTCCCTCAACAGTGCTTCAGCCTTCAATACAAACCTCTTCTGAGGTTTTCACCAGCTTCCTGTAGAACCCAGCCCTGGAACTGCACTTTAACTCCATCTACTAAAAGAGTCCAAAATGCCTGGTTAAATTATGAGAAGGTGCAGAGCTCAATGGAAATTAGTGGATGTCTCTGCCTTAGTGTTTTTATTGCTAGAAAGCATCACCATAAAGACAGTAACCCTTATACAGAAACAATTCATTGGATATGGTTTACAGTTCAGAGGCTTAGTTCTTTATCATAAAGGTGGAAAAAATTATCGCTGAATTTAGAAAATCCTCGTGCTGGAAAGAAAGCTGAGATTTCTAATCAGGTTTGCAGGCAGCAGGAAGAGAATGAGACACTGAGCCTAGATTGGAAATCTATGAACTTAAAGTCCACATGCAATGATATACTACTTCCAACAAATTACACCTACACCAGCGAGGCTATCTCTTCTAATAGTATCACTCTCTAAAAATCTATGGGGGCCATTTTCTTCAAACCACCATAGTCCTTCATATCAATTGATATAAAAGGTCTTTATAGCAAAATGATGCAATTGTCTCCATAGTAGTTTTATATTTCTTCTGCAATCACTTACTAAAAATACCCGTGCTTAATCATAAGAAGTTCATTATTTTATGGTTCTGGAGATCAGAATTCAAACATTGGATTCGAAGGGCTGATATAGGAAGCTTACAATCCTATTTGGTGGATGTAGAAGGAGTCATGTCTTTTGGTTTCTTGAACTCCTATAGATATTCTAAACTCTCTAGCTGGTGGTCTCTTTCCAAAATTTTTCTTTTAAAATTATATTTATTCATGTATATTTATTATATACAATGTTGAGTTTCATAAAATCACCTTTTTTCACATATATGATCTATAAATTATACCTACACCCCCTCTTGACTAGTTTTTAGGTTAACTTGACACAAGCTAGAGTCATCTTAGGAGGATACCTCAAGTGAGAAAATGGATTCATTTGATTGGTCTATGCCTGTAGGATATTTTATTAATTAGTGATCAATAGGACAAGGCTCAGTGAGTCCAGTGTGGAGAAGACCACACCTAGGCTTGTGGCCCTGAAATATAAAAGAAGTCAGGCTTAGCAGGTGAGAAGGATCAGCTAGAAGCAGAACTCTTCCATGACTTCTACATGAGTTCTTGCTCCTGGGTTACTGCCCTGTTTGAGTTATTGCCTCCAGTACTGTGTATCAGTGATGGGATGTTTTCTGGAAGTGTGAGCAGAACAAACCATTTCCTCTCAAGCTGCTTTTGTTCATGATCTTTCAACACAACAATTATAACCTTAACTAAGATACTTATTCTCCTCTTTCTCTCTGTTCCATGTTTCTTCTGACACAAGTTTCCTTCCCTCCAATAATTTCCCTTTTACACACACAGAAAAAGAGACATAAACACAGAGACTGACACAGGCACACAGACATACAGACACACAGACACACAGACACACAGACACACACACACACACACACACAAACACACACAAACACCAATAGGTGAAGATCCAGAAATCTCACTCTATAATAACAAAGGACACGATTTTGTGTTGATAGACTCTATCTTCCTGCATTTATATCTCTTTTTTTTAATGAGTAAATTAAAGGTTTATGAAAGGGAAAAAACAAGGCACCATGTAAACAATATTCTAAAACAATTTATGTATTCCCTAGAAACAAATTGGTCAACTAGCTTTAGAGGAAATGAATACAGCAGAGAATGACAGTCTTATGGGCCACATACAATTGGTGATGTTCAGTATGTGTCCCATTACAATTATAATATTCTCTTGATGGATTGTCCCATTTTATTAGTTAATCTTCTGTTGTAATAAAACATCGTGACCAAGACACCTTGTAAATAAAGGTTCATTTCTGCTTTCAGTAAGAGTACATGATGACAGAATGGAGGTAGCAAGCAGGAAATATGTGAGCTGGAGCAGACTCTGTGAGCTCACAACTAGATCTCTATGTATGCATATATGTATGTATGTATGTATGTATGTACATATCTATGTATATGTTTTATGTAAGTATGTATGTCTGTATATATAGATAACATGTGTGAATCCTAACTGGAGGTAAGGATGGCTGAGAATCATCATGTAAGAACTTAGAATCAATGCTCAGTCCTCTGTAAGACCAACAGGTGTTCTAAACCTGCAAGATGTCTCTGAAGCCACAAATGTTCTTTCTAATGGTCCTCTTTCTTTTACTTCTATGTTGCTTGTTTCCTCCCAAATTTTATTTTTCTCCCAATCCAAACTTCTGTCTCCTCTTCTCCATCCTTTTCTCTCTTCTTCTGTTTCTTTCCCTTTCTTTCATTCTATTCACTACCTTATTTCTTACTCAACTTTTGTTAATCAGCATTTTTATTGTCTATTTAAGATTGTCAATCAATGGTATTTCTACTACTATGAAACTCAAATGTTTATACATGTCTTTGATCGTGAACAGAAGTTTGTCATGAAATCATATAGACATTTGTGGTTTGAGAGCTCTAAGTTACTCATTGAGCTTCCTTCACAGTGATTGCCTATTCTTGTTGATGGTATGTTTGGATATTTATTTAGGCTGGAAACTCTCACAACCCAGTGCCCAGGCACTTACTTCCTTATTTCATGACTGCTTTGCATAGGTCTTTACTGCTCAGCCCAGCTGCCCATGTTTTATAAAGCAGGTCTTTGCTGTAAGAACTGAAATAAGTCAGACAGGCAGGGGCATCAAGATGAAGTCGCAGACCCAGGTCTTCATAGTCCTGCTGTTCTGTGTATCTGGTGAGAAATTTAAAATTATTATAATATCTTCAAAGTAATTCATGTGTAGACAAATAATCCTAGTTTAAATATATATAGGATATAATAGCTATTTCCTATAAGAAGCTAATAGCAGGCCATCATAATGCCATTAGGAAAAAATTTAATTTTCAATGTTGTATCATGAACTCTTTGTATGCATATGTGTATACTCATTATTTATCTGTGATTGCAGGTACTCATGGAAGCATTGTGATGACTCAGTCTCCTGAATCCTTGCCTGCATCAGTAGGAGACAGAGTTACCATGAGCTGCAAGGCCAGTCAGAGTGTGAGTAATGATGTAGCCTGGTACCAACAGAAGCCAGGGCAGTCTCCTAAACTGCTAATCTATGATGCATCCAATCGATACACTGGAGTCCCTGATCGCTTCACGGGCAGTGGATCTGGGACAGATTTCACTCTTACCATCAGCAGTGTGCAGGATGAAGACCTGGTAGATTATTTCTGTCAGCAGGAGTACACGTATCCTCCCACAGTGATTCATCCTCCTACACAAACCTCCTTGAGAGTCTCACAGCTGCTCTTTCTACATACAGCTGTGGCTTTGCACACTTCCCCTTCTGCCTGAGAGCAGCTATGCTTGATTCATTAATAGAAAGCTCAAGAGAAATTCATTGAGCAGATGGGTACTTAGAAATTGGAGGATTCTTTTGAAAAAAGGAAGACATTTGTATGAGTTTCTCATTTCTTCAGAAACAATTTAGCAAAATTCTGTGGGTTGAACTTGGTTAAATCATTATATTATAGTTCAGGAATGCAGAAGCTGAATTCATGACACTGTAGACTGTAGTCAAGAATCTGACAGTTTTCTTTCCCAGTTGTTTATCCCAGTTGTTTAACTGGTTCATCCTTTGCTTTTCTGAACTCCTTAACTCTCCCTCACTCTCGGGCTTATTTTATGTTTTCTCAAATTCCTTTCTATAAAACTTACTTATTGGCATATATAATGTTGGGTTTCATAAAACAAATTTGAAAAAGTATATCATCTCTTTTGAAAATATTCTTCCACCTGGTTTCCTGCTCCCCAACTCATTCCTATTAACTACCCTCCTTCTTTCCCCTACTGTCCATTATATTTTATTTAACATATACATATGCTCTGCACATTGAAACACACACACCCATTCAAAACATTTCAATGTATCTATAAAAATCCAGAATGCCCAAGTTAGAGAGGAGCTGTAAAAGATCAAAAATCCCATTGCTGTGCATGGAAGGTCTCCTTGTTTGTCTATTTGTCTGAGAATTTCAAGAGAGATTTCCAAATCTACATAGGCTCCTGCAGCTGTCTTTGCTTGCAAGACTTGGAGTGTTAATAACACATTATTTCTGAAGATACTACACGTATTTGTAATACAAATTGCAGGAATCCACATGGAACAGAATTGGAAGTCTCCTCCATGAAAGATATCTCTCCTGGTATTGGAAGGTACTATGCAAACTGCCAAGAGGAAAAAAAGCAACAGTTCTTTCTGAGTATAAAGCTTATAAAGTGTAAATTATAATGACTGACTCAGGAAGATATCTTCAATATTTCAATGATGGCCGTTAATTTTTGTAGTAACCAGTACTAACTTATTTGAACTTAAGTTTTACTCATTGTGAGGGTACTAATGGTTGATACTATAAAGTTAAGCCACTATCTGTGCCTGAAGTGTTCATACCTTAGAAGAAATGCAAATGCTACCATTTTTCTAAGCCAATACAAGTACTAAGTGTGTACTAAATAACTATGCTTGTTCCCATAGTTAACTGTAGCTCTCATTCTTCATCAAAGAAGCTTCTCTTTACAACAGAAAAGAAAGTATTGCAGAAATCTATAGTTTCAAAATGCAGAGAATGACTATGAGTTTCCAGCTCCAACCACTAACACTACAAGCCTCTGTTCATAAAATTACAACTCAATGCCTCCACCTAAAGCTCAGAGAATATGAAGTAAGCGAGACCTCAAGCCATGAGCCTGAGAACCAGAACATCTTGTCTACATACTTATATACATTCCAGGTAAGCTGCACCCACGAAACCTCATATTTTTGGTCACCTGTACAGGCTGGCTTTGTGTCAACTTGACACAAGCTGGAGTTATCACAGAGAAAGGAGCTGCAGTTGAGGAAATTTCTCCATAAGATCTAGCTGTAAGGCATTTTCTCAATTATTGATTAAGCGGGGAGGGCCCATTGTGATTGGTGCCATCCCTGGGGTGGTAGTCTTGGGTTATATAAGAAAGCAAGCTGAGCAAGGCAGGGAATGCAAGCCAGTAAGTACCATCCCTCCATGGCCTCTGAATCAGCTCCTGGTTCCTGACCTCCTTGAATTCAGTCCTGACTTCCTTTGGTGATGAACAGAAATGTGTAAGCTGAATAAACCCTTTCCTGCCCAACTTGCTTCTTGGTCATGATGTTTGTGCAGGAATAGAAACCCTGACTAAGACAGTTGCCTAAACAAGAACAGCAGTTGACACACAACAACATGAATGTGGAATTTCACAAGATGTTTCTCCAAGCTGAAGAGCTAGCTGTAACAACTTACTTCTGAGAAAAGGAGAATTAATTTTTCCAGAGATGAGTTTCTAGTGTGTTATCCACTCCCCAATAATAAGTACATAATAATAAGCAGTACATAAACCTATATAGGAACAACACTAAGAGAAATCAATTGTGTCTGTGTGTGAATAATAAACAAGAAGTCCTAAATTGAAGGGGCTTGGGGTCACATAAGAAGAGTGGTAAAGAAGGAGGGGTGAAAGTGATATAAATATGCTTTCATGTATCATATTTTGAAAAAATAAAAATGCATTTTCTTATTATTTATGATTAATCATATTTTCATTCATTAATTTATGTATTTGTTCAGTCTTGCAATTGAACAATTAAAACAAGTGTATAGGTATAATTAGTTCCTATACTTCCCTTGCAAAAGTATTTCTGACACCCACAGCCCTGCTGACCCACTCTCACACTTTATCTTTAAAAGAAATAAATCTCACCATTCATAATCCTGACAGATTCTAGGAAAAAATGAGTCTCCCAGCCTTCTTGTACCTCTAAGATTTTGCCATTATGAATTATCCCTGTTCATGATTGACCTGTATGAACAAAAGAATATGCTGATATTAGGAGTCTTTAAAATAACATGCTACTTTCAGGACTCAAGACTCACTTTGTTCTTTTGTTTCCCAGAGAAATGCCCATTTTCTATAAAAATATATCCATCCCATGTCTAGCATGAGGTCCTTGGGGACTGTGATCCCTTGCTGAGTCACTGACCTAAGCCAGCCCTGTAGTTTTGCCCAGCCCATGGTAATTTTTGTGGGCTCAGAGAACAGCCAGTGTTCTGAGGACTTTTTTATAAGATTTTCTCAGCTCTTGCTGGATTCAGTTCTTACCAGGACATGGCATGGACATAAGGTTTGCCACTCAGGTCTTAGTGTTACTGCTTCTCTAATTCTCAGGAAAATTAGCACAAAAAGCACAATTTGCTTAGCCTAATGTACTCATTCCTGTCTGATTTGTCAAGTAATTTGTCTTGTCACGTGATTACTCAGTGACTATGTTTTGTCTTTAACTGTAGGTGGCAGATGTAACATCAAAATGATGGAGACTTCTACCACCCTGTAGGCCTCTGTAGGAGACATACTCACTGTCAATTACCAGGCTAGTGAAGACATTGATACTATGTTATCTTTGTATGGGCAGAAACTAGAGAAAAGTTCCTAAGCTCCTGATCTATGAAACAAAAATTGTAGAATGCTCATTCCACTTATTCTTTCAGAATGTAATATTTGAATGCTTGAACTCTGTTGCCAAAGAGTCCATATTCCCAAGTAAGCAAGAAAGATCCCTTATCTTGCTTTTGTCAGTGAATTTTATCACAGCAACAAAGAGATTAATTTATGTTCCTATAAGCCTGGAAGTGGGTACTTCACTGACATGGTTATTCTGGACATGGAGTACAGCTTTACAGGTAAAATGGAGAGGAAGATTGTATTTTGCACCATCATGATATCCTCATTTAATCATAACCTAAGAAGAGAGAAGAGCATGATTAAATACAAACACTAAATTCTTCCCATAATATTCTCTTACTACTTTTATCAAATCATCTCATTTTCCTGTATGAGTAATTTTCTTTCTACCTGGTTTCAAGGAAGAACAGATTTACGGAGCACAAGCAAATTTTAGAAGTGTTTACACAGTCTCCTTTTTCCAGTACCATTCTCTTTCTGAGTCAGAGTATTTAGCAGAACACATGTTTTTAATTTTTGATTTATCTTCCTTGATCTTTATCATTTCTATTTACTCACACAGCATTCATGATGCTAGAGATATGTCTCATTGTTTATGAACCCTGGTTGTTCTTCAGAGGATCTAGGTTCAGTTCCATGCACACACATGGTAGCTCAAAATGACATATAACTACAGTTTCAGGGAATCTGACTCCCACAATTGGCTTCTGCAGGTACCAGGAATGCACATTGAGCAGACATGCATCAAGTGAAAAACAGTTATATACATAAAAAATTTAAAAGGAAACAATTGCAGAATATCTATTTCTGTGCCATTATGCCACCCACAGTTGTTGAAGCTGATAGGCCACTAATGGTTTTATCTTAAGTACATTCAGGAAGAGGCGTCAAAGATACCTCAGCTATGACGGCCTGACAGCTGCTTTATGCTCTGTCCTCATTCTCACACTCACACTCAGAGAATCTGTACAGGCCTGAAGTGGCAACATAAGGGTTTTTTTGGAAAGTCAGTTGGATGTTGTTTCACTGGGGCAACATGAGAAGGAATGCTTTGTTAAAGTGGACACAGGTGTGAAAAACTAAGAAAGGCTTGTGAAGGAACATTTGACTGAAGCAGACAAAGGAAAAAGGATATTCTGCCAAAGCAAGCAAATGAAAGGACACATAATGACAGATTCTTTGCTAATGACACACATGTATTTGTCCACCATACATTGTGTAGTTGAGCTGTATTTGTCAGTACTCGTCAGATTCAGGCTGAATGGGTGCATGGGCCAAGGCAAGACCTGTGCTGAAGCAAGATACATACTGAGGCAAGACACATGCTGAGTCAAGGCACATGGAAGACACATGTTTGGAGAGTATAAATAGGACTCTACAGAGTGACAGAAATAGAGCTTGGCTTACTGGTAAAGCTAGCTGTTTAACACTTGTGGGTCTCACATCTTTGCTTCCCTGAGAGATGCACAGCCTATAACTTCTCCTGTTCCTGTTATTCTTTCCTGCTGACATGAAACAAGGCTGAGATCTGGCTGTCTTTGTTAGTTCTTGTCACCATTGTTGCTAGCCTGACTATAGAACTAGATTGTAGAGCTACTGCTGTCTTCTAACCTATGAACTGAACTGCCAAGTTCCAAACAACATAAATGGAAGTTGCATAAAAAAAAAAATTCTAAATGGGTCGACTTACTCCACCCTTTCCCAACTTTTAATATCCTTTCTTTTCAACTACCTCTGGTGGATAGTGGGTTAAAGAGATGTTAAATCATTTAAGAATCATCATTAAAAATAAGGTTTTAAAAATTCAAATTACACAGGCCCTCCTGAGAGAAGCACTACCTGTGGGCTCTAGTCTCCTTACAGTCAAGTTTTTTGTTCATGGCTGTCACTCTGTATATTCACTTGTGCCTTGAATGCAGTAAAAAAAAACTTGTTCTATTTTCAGGTACCTTCATATTGTCAAAGAATGATATGTTGACTCTAGAAAACCTTCCTATGTTTACTATTTTCTGTCACAGATTTTGTCACAGGTTTTGCAGCCAAAACCACTCATTCAAAGAAAAATGATTCTATATGCTGGAACAGAAAAGCTGAGTTAAGCTTTGTAGTGCCTCCAGATAATTTGGATCTCAGATACATATTACTGTGGCCTCATTCTACACTGTTGTCCATGGAAGAGACTGCTGTGTTCCAAGAGCTCCAGATCACCAAACTTCCTGATTCCAAAACTGAGAGTAAATTAATTAGTATTGTTTTCAGCCAGCAGGTTTATAGTTCAATCAAAGACAACAGAAATCAATGCCCTAGGACTTACTGTGGAAACTTGATAAGTATCTAAGTTCTGTAGGTTTCTTCATATTATACATAATATAACTTAGAATTTTTATGTTTTTAGTGTCCATGCTCTCATCTTACTCTGTGAGAAACAGGAATCTTTGGATTTGTAAGGCTGCTATATCCATGTGTCCAATCTGAATAAGCATTAGTAAATGACATGGAAGCATAGTCTGAGCTCACTGTAGCTGTCAGAAAGAAAAGTACAATGTTTAATGAGGATTGAGAGCACATGACAACTTGTTAGACACTGATGAATAGCTACTCATATGTCATATTCTTGAACTTAATGTTGGGAACTTCCTAAATCCATGTACTGCATGACTCTCTGATATGAGGGGTGCTAGCAGTTTCAGAGAAAATCGGAATAAGTGTATAAAAATTTATTTAACATTTTATACCTGAAAAGTAGGTGTATAAAATAAAAGGAAATGCCTATTTTTAAGTGCATGTTTAATATTCAATAATATTCTTGGATTAGTGGTAAAATGTTAACATCAGGTAAATAATATGCTTTTGATAGATAATACCATTAGTTGCCTTGTAACAAAGTTGATTGATAATACATAGTTTTGAAAGCTCATCTTCATGCATAGATTAGCCTGGCTTAGAATATTTTATATACCTAAGGCTGGCGATGCTCACATAATTCTCCTGCTTTTGTTTCTCCAATTCTGGGTTTACAGATGTGAATCTCCACTCTTTGCCATGATATTTTATTTATTTGCTGTTATTATATAATTTACTTCTTATATATGCTTTTTGAGTTCACTAATTTGAAATTCTGGCAGGTTTAATATTTATGTTTCTGCTGTTTTTTATTTTCATTCATACTCAATTTTTTTGATTGGCAAGATTCTAAGATGCAGTTGTCTATTTGTCTCTTTAAAATCTTTACTTATATTATGATTGCTGTGCTTCCTTGTGCAGAGATGTTTAAACTATTCATGAATCAGAAAGACCATCATAATAAACCCAGATTCAATGCTGATAATTTCTATATTACACTAACATTTGTATTTCTGAAATAAAACCTCAGACAGTGTTTGTCAGCAGCCATAACTTCATGAGGAAATCTGATTTTATCACCCATTTGTTTCATCAAATTTAGACTTTTTTTTTTTTTTTTTAGTTTCCTGAAGTTTTGGGGACGGTACTTAATAGTTTCTACTGGGTTTCTTTTGGTTTGAGATAAAGTTTCTCCTATCAGTCTTAACTAAATGTTCACTAAAATTTCCACAGAGCTAATTCTGGGATGCTTTTTGGATTGCTATACATGGTTAGCCCAGGAACTGGAGCCTAAATTTTCAGGTATTAATCTTTATCTTAAGTATAAGAATGACTTTGGAAATTAGTAGTATTAAACAAATTTAGTCTCATTTGTCTTCCATCTTTTTACCTCCATTCTTCTTTTTTCCACTATAGCTTTTGTTGTTGTGATATTTTTGAACATATCCTATTACTTCACTATGACTATCTCATATAAGCCTCCTTATGTTTCTGCAGAAATCAATTGACTTAAGTATGACTTGGATTTTAGCACAGAAGTTGCAACTAGAGTAATTAGTGCATTTCTGTTAAAGGCATTTTAGGTGATCTCTTTCAGTGACTGCTCATTTTCTCTGTGATGTTATTTTTGGCTGTTGGTTGACAACAGCTCTGCTTAGACACACTGCCCCAGCATTTGGTTTTGTATTTGTTGACTGCTTTACATAGGCCTGTCCAGCCAAGCTCAGCTTCTCAGAATATATACTAGGCCTTTGCAGTGAAAACTGAGCAGTCTCAAGAAGCAGGAGGAGCAAGATTGAGTTCCAGAACCTGGCACTGCTGTTTGCTGCTCTAGGTGTCTGGTAAGACATTCAAAATTATTATAATCTTTTCAGAGCTACATCTTTCTATGCATGAAATTTATAATATGTGTCAAGCTATAATTTGTCTTATACAATAATACTATGACAGCATGATGTTGCAAAGACATTAGAGTAAATTATTTCCCTGTGCCTAGGTATTTGAGGGTCTTCCCACCTTCTCTTCTATTAGTTTCAGTGTATCTACTTTTATGTGAAGGTCCCTTTATCCACTTGGACTTGAGCTTTGTACAAGAATGGATTTGTCTGCATTCTTCTACATGCTGACCTCCAGTTGAATGAGCACCATATGTTGAAAATGCTGTCCCTTTTCCACTGTATGGTTTTAGCTCCTTTGTCAAAGATCAAGTAACCATAGGTGTGTGGGTTCATTTCTGGATCTTCAATTCTATTCTATTTATTTTCCTGCCTGTCTCTGTACCAATAACATGCCATTTTTATCACTATTGCTCTGTAATACAGGTTGAGGTCAGGGATGGAGATTCCCCCAGAAGTCCTTTTATTGTTGAGAATAGTTCTCGCTATCCTAGGTTTTTTTTCTTATTCCAAATGAATTTGCAAATTGCTGTTTCTATCTCTTTGAAGAATTGATTTGGAATTTTGATGGGGATTGCATTGAATCTGTAGATTGCTTTTGGCAAGATGGCCATTTTTACTAAATTAATCCTGCCAATCCAGGAGCATGGGAGATCTTTTTATCTTCTGAGATCTTCTTCTATTTCTTTCTTCAGAGACTTGAAGTTCTTGTCATACAGATCTTTCATTTGCTTGGTTACATTTCCTCCAAGATAGTTTATATTATTTGTGACTATTGTGGAGGGTGTCATTTCCCTAATTTCTTTCTCAGTCTGTTTTTCCTTTGAGTAGAGGAAGGCTACTGATTTGTTTCAGTTGATTTTATATCCATCCACTTTGCTAAAGTTGTTTATCAGGTTTAGGATTTCTCTGGTGGAAGTTTTAGGTTCACTTAAGTATACTATCATGTCATCTGCAAATAGTGAAATTTTGACTTCTTCCTTTTCTATTTGTATCCCTTTGACTTCCTTTTGTTGTCTAATTGCTCTGTCTAGGATTTCCAGTACTATATTGAATAGGTAGGGTGAGAGTGGGCTGCCTTGTCTAGTCCCTGATCTTAGTGGGATTGCTTCAAGTTTCTCTCAATGTAGTTTGATGTTGGCTACTGGCTTGCTGTATATTGTTTTTACTATGTTTAGGTATGTGCCTTTAATTCCTGATCTTTCCAGGACTTTTACCATGAAGGGATGTTGAATTTTGTCAAATGCTTTCTCAGCATCTACTGAAATCATCATGTGTTTTTCTTTGAGTTTGTTTATATCGTGGATTACATTGATGGATTTCAAAATATTGAACATCCCTGCATTCCTGGGATAAATTCTGCCTGGTCATGATGGATGATTGTTTTTATGTGTTCTTGGATATTGTTTCCCAGAATTTTCTTGAGTATTTTTGCCTTGATATTCATAAGAGAGATTGGTTTGTAGTTCTCTTTTTTTGTTCTGTCTTTGTGTGGTTTAGGTATGGGTGTAATTGTAGCTTCATAGAATGATTTGGGTGGTGTTCTTTCTGTTTCTATTTTGTGAAATAGTTTGAAGAGAATTGGTATTAGGTCTTTTTGGAAGGTCTGATAGAATTCTGCACTAAAACTATCTGGTTCTGGAATTCTTTTGGTGAGAAGACTGTTAATGACTGCTTCTATTTCTTTAGGGGTTATGGGACTGTTTAGGTGATTTATCTGCTCCTAATTTAACTTTGGTACCTGGTATCTGTCTAGAAAATTGTGCATTTCATTCAGATATTCGAGTTTGAATACCTAGGTACAAGGGAAAAGTTCCTGAACTGAACACCAATGGTTTATGCTTTAAGGTTAATAATTGACCAATGGAACCTCATAAAATTGCAAAGCTTCTGTAAGGCAAAGGAAATTGTCAATAGGACAAAACAGCAACCAATGGATTGGGAAAAGATCTTTACCAATCCTACATCCAACAAAGGGCTAATATCCAATACATACAAAGAACTCAAGATATTGGACTCCAGACAACCAAATAACCTGTTTTTAAAATGGGGTATAGAGATAAACAAAGAATTCTCAACTGATGAAGCTCAAACGGCAGAAAAATTTAATATTCTTAGTCATCAGGAAAATGCAAATCAAAACAACCCTGAGATTCTTAGTAACACCATTCAGAATGGCCAAGAACAAAAACTCAGGTGATAGCAGATGCTGGTGAGCATGTGGAGAAACAGGAACACTCCTCCATTGTTGGGGGGGATTGTAAACTGGTACAACCACTCTGGAAATCAGTCTGATATTCCTCAAAAAATTGGACATAGCATTACCTAAGGACCCAGCTATACCATTCCTGGGCTTATACCCAGAAGATGATCCAACATATAAAAAGGACATATGTTCCAGTATGTTCATAGCAGCCTTGTTTATAATAGCCAGAAGCTGGAAAGGACCCAGATGTCCTTTAACAGAGGAATGGATATAGAAAATGTGGTACATTTATACAATGGAATATTACTCATCTATTAAAAACAATGAATTTGAGAAATTCTTAGGTAAATGAATGGAACTAGAAAATATCATCCTGAGTGAGGTAACCCAATCAAAAAAGAACACACATGGTATGCACCCACTGATTATTGGATATTAGCCCAAAAGCTCACAATATCCAAGATACAACTCAGAGACCACATGAAGCTCGTGATCAAGGAAGACCAAAGTGTGGGTGTTTTGGCCCGTTTTAGAAGAGATAACAAAATACTCATAGGTGCAAATATGGAGACAAAGAGTGGGACAGAAACTGAAGGAGGGGCTGTCCAGAGACTACTTTACCTTGGTATCCATCCCTTGTGCAGTCATTATATGTAGACATTGATGTGGATGTTAGGAAGTGCATGCTGACAGAAGCCTGATATAGCTATCTCCTTAGAGGTCTGCCAGACCCTGAAATATATAAAGGCAGATGCTCACAGCTAACCATTGAGCTGACTGAAGGAGCTGAAATGTTTTGCAGCCCCATGAGGAGAGCAACAATACCAACCAACCAGAGCTCCCAGGGTCTAAACCATCAGCCTGGGAGCACATAGGAGGAACCCATGGCTCCAACTGTATATGAAGGGGAGGGTGACACTGTTGGGCCTAAATTGGTGAGGAAGCCCCTGATCCAGTTACTGCTAGATTTCCCAGTGTGGGGGAATTTGTGGGTGGGGAGGTGGGAGGATGGGTGGGGGGCATATCCTCATAGAAGCAGGAGGAGGGGGGATGGAATAGGGGGTTCCTAGGTTGTGGGAAAATTGGATTACATCTGAAATGTAAATAAAATATACAATAAAAAAAGCAAATTTTAACTTCTATTATATTCTGTGTTTCTATATGTATGTATATTTGTTGTCTATTTTTATTATTTGCCCATGCGGACATCATGATGACTCAGTCTCCAACTTCCTTTGCTTGATAGCAGGTTAAAAGGTTATCATCAGCTTCATTGTCAGTGAAAGCCTCTGTTCACACAAATACAAGTTAAACTACTTGGCTTGGTAAGAGAAGAAACCAGGGCAATATCCTAAACTTCTGGTGTACTATGCATCCACTCTATGCATCCACTATGTACTATGTACTATGTACTATGCATCCACTAGGGTCCCTGATCACTTCAGAGGCAGTGTATCTGGGACAGATTTCACTCTCAACATCAGCATTGTACAGGCTGAAGTCCCAGCCATTTATTACTGTCAGCAGTATTACAGCTATCCACCTACAGTGCTTCAGCCTGCTACACAAACCTCCTTCAGAGTCTCACTAGCTGCCTACACCACAGACAACCCTGGTCTTGCACACTTCCCTCTTCATCCGGAGAGCTACTTTTCCTGAAAAATTGATGAGCCCAGTAAAATGTTTTTAATGCCTCTTATGTCTTTTCATATGAACAAACCTTTGTATGAATATGTAAAAAAGAACTCAGTATTGCCTGTTTATTCTTTTTGTAACACATTACCACAAACTCTCCTGCTTGAATATGAGAGATTTATTTTTTCTACAGTGCTGGATTTCTGCTATCCAACATAAGACTCTGGGTTGAAGTTATCTTCTTCCTTACTGATGCCCCTTTCTCCTGTTTTTTTCTCTTTATAAATTCTTCTAATTAATGTTAGCTTCTTATGCATATGAGTGTCCATTAATTTGTCTGTGTTTATGTGTGCTTATGTTTGTAGTATACATATGGCACATCATGTTTGTGGATTCAGATTACAACTTGAACATGAATTTCTTCTTTGACACTTAGTTTCTGGGTGAAACTCAGGTTTAAAATCAAGCATGGTAGCAAGCATCTTTGCCATATGACTTTTCTTACTGCCCCTTAACATCTATGATTGATGTAAAGTCATTGGGCAGAATTATCATGAAAGGAAGTTTTTTTTTTTTCAATATATACTGCATCTTGATCATATGCACTAATCTTCCCTATTTTGCCTTCTTTTTCTGCTATCTCTTCTTCTAGACCCTCTTCTACTTTTTTTAGCTCTTTCACACACACACACACAGAGGGAGAGACCTACTTTCATTTATGTACACATATTGTATATGCTCACAAATATTTGTACATATACACAAACACACCACACATATACAAATGTGGATGCACACATATTCACATACATGCACAAGAAACTCAAATATTCATACACACATGCACTCATACAGAAACACACACACAAACTTTATATATATATATATATATATATATATATATATATATATATATATATATATGATACTTGTTGTTTTTGTTTCTAGAGCCACGTGCCCCTCCAAAGTCTCTATACCTGATTTTCAAGTGTAGAAACCTCCCTCCATTCTAGTGGTGCATATAATTGTGTGTCAGAAGGTGTTGTCTTTCAGTGTTTACATCTAATGTCAATTAAAGCTTTAATGTTTTAAATGGGAACATTGTGGCCTCCTGTGTAAACAATATGCTAATCCTTTATGACATAAACTGATTAAGAATCTTACTGAGCACCTAATTCGAATGAATGGCAGAAAACTGTGTTACAGCTGCATAATAAAGCTGTATGGGTTTCTAGTGGTTTTATATGCAGTGAACATTTGAGAGTACTTCACTGCATTTTGAAAACCCTCAAGTAAATAAAAAGGTACTTAAACCAACAGATATGAATCATAACAGAAAAATGACCATGAAAAGTCAAGTAAAAATGATGCCTTTAAAGGATCATAATTTCTTCAATGATTCAATTCAAAGTTACTTGCAAAATATTGGGCAAATATTTCAAAAACATTCTCCCCAATATGACAAATTACCACAAAAGATACAGATAATTTATTCAGTCAAAGCTATAAGGATGGAACCTAGTGATAATATACAGGTGAATGTAAGCAAGATTGATAAAACAATCTGTCACATGGCAGAAAAAGTGAGCAAGAAAAAAACAACTGAAATGTTGGAGGTTAGAATTTCAAAGTATCCTTTCCCTGAGGGCCAATCTACTAGGGATGGTCTCCTCAGGTTCTATTTCCCTGGTGTTGGGCATTTCAGATAAGGTCATCCCCATTGTGTCTTGGGTGCTACCTATACCCCTAGAATCTTGGACTTTCTAATATTTACTTCTGTTCCCCACCCCATACTGCTGCATATTTCTATTCATTCTCCTTGCTCTCTATGCTTCTCCCCTGTTGCCATGCTGAAACCTTATACCTCTCCTCTTTTTTTCTCTCCCTTCACTCTTTCACCCAGGTATCTCTATCCTCTGTCTCTCATGATTATTTTGTTCCCATCTCAAAGTGAGTTTGAAGCATCCACACTTGGGCCTTCTCTCTTGTTAAGCTTCATACTGTCTATGAGTTGTATCATGGGTATCACAAAAAGTAGTTCAGTTCCATAAATAGACGTTATCTGAGAAAACTTGTCCATGTCATAGATTGTGTGAATAATGCAAATAATACAGTGTGAAGAATCAATGTCTGAAGATATAATGGGTGAATGCCAACTCAACTTCAAAGGTAAACACATCAGACTTACACCTGAACTCTCATTCAAAACCTTAAAGAAAAGAGAAGCATGGATCTATATATTTCAGTTCTTGATAGTAGATAATTGCCAAATAAATTAGCTATTTCCAGAACAAATGTATTTTAAATTAAGTGTATAATAAAGACATTACAAAAAAAATCACAAACTAAGGCAGTTCATGACCATGGATAAGACTCCAAAATATACTATAAAAATAGTAGGTACATAAGAAAAAAAGAAAAAGAATGTTTGAATTATAAGAACCCTGAAAATGTTAATAAATTCTTCATGAGAGGAATAGATAAATGTTTACCATAAAAAATCTTCTCAGGATTCTCAACACTGTAAGTTATAAAACTCCAATATATTTGAGTAGTATGGAGAAAAAGAATCAAACAATTTAATCTACCAAGAACCCAGACACCAAAGTTATAAAAATTAAAGCAACATTTCTTAATAACCTTATGTGAGCCCAATTCAGAAAAAAAAGGTTTATATGTTGTTGGATTAGGGTAAAAAAAAACTGTACTTAAAACTGTCTGCTTACTCCAAGAAAGAAAATTACATACACAAGTCGAGTGATGAAAGAAAATCTACGAAGACCTTGGGGGCCCAAACCAAGCTCCTAGAGCTCTTCTTACACCTAGCACAGAAGATCTAAATAAACACTGAATAACTATGATAAAAAAGTAATATATTAAATGAATCACTAAAGTACATAACAATTTTTAATGTATAGGCACTAATCTTTGTTTTCTTAATTTAATTTTTTAAAAGCTGTATGAACTGGGCATAAAAAGGTCATGTATATTCTGGTATCATAGCAGTGAGCACTTTCCATATACTACTCTCATCTGTAGACTCAAACTGAAAACCAGACAAACTTTAGAATTAAACTACATGAGAAGTGAATAAACACAACACACATCAAAAATGTATCCCACCTCTCATGTATACATGTCTACAATACATGATACTTAACATCTTCTCAAACTTCTAAAAAGTAGACATAATTTTAAGCCATTCTATAAGTCTTAACAAGAAAACCATAATCTAAATGAAACTACAAACCAGTATAAAGACAAATTACTTGAGGCAAGTAACTGATTGGAGATTGCCCAGTAGACTCTCAAGTTAGCTTAGGTTTATTGAAATGTCAGTAAAAAATAAACAAAATTTCTAGAATGAAATAAAAAATGACAACACATCATTTCTGTATCTTTGGGGTGCAGCTATGTGATGCTAAGGGGAATGTATATGACATTGAATGCCTACATTATACAACAATAAATAAATGATCAAATTCAGAGCAACCTGAAATAAGGATCTAATCATGACACACAAGGTCTAAGGAAAATATCAAAGGTAGCCAATGGCAAGAGGTGATTATTAGGGAAGAAATTAAAGAAATGGAGATTCAAATAACAATAAAAATTATTCAAAGCTTAGTTTATTAAAAAAATAGATGAATGGTAGCATGAAAATTAACCTAGAGAAAGAGAAGCATACCTAAGTTAAGATTGGAGACTGAAGAGACAAGCTAGCAAAAGACTCAGATGAAATCCAGATGATAACTAGATTGATTTTCTCATAGAAACACAACTTGTTTTTTTTTTTTAATTCTTTGTATTTTTTTTATTGAAAAGCTTCTTTTAGGTAAATGACACTGTCAGTAGGACAAAATGACAACATACAGATTGAAAAAATATCTTTACCTACATCTGATAGAGGGCTAATATCCAAAATATATAAAGAGAAGTTACACACCAAAAAACTAAATAACCCAATTCAAAATGGGATACAGAGCTAAACAGAGACTTATTTAAAGAAAGGGTGTTCAACATGCTTAGTCATCAGGGAAATGCAGTTCAAAATGGAATTAGAATGTCATAGATCAAAAAACTCAAGTGACAGCAAATTCTGGTGGGGATGCAGTGAAAGAGGAACTCCCCTCCATTGTTGGTGGTATTGCAAACTGTTACAACTACTCTGGAAATCAATCTGGCCCTTTCTCAGAAAACTGGAAATTGTTCTACCTGAAGACCAAAATATAGTGTTTCTGGGCACATATACAAAAGTGTTTTCCACCATAGCACAAGAACGTGTGCTCTACTATGTTCTTAGCAGCCTTATTTGTAATAAAAACTGGAAGCAATCTTGATGTGTCTCAATTGAAGAATGGATAGAAAAATGTGGTTCATTCATACAATGCAATACTATTCAGCTATTAAAAGCAAGGGTAGCATGAATTTTGCAGGCAAATTGGTGGAATTAGAAAATATCATACTGTGTGAGTTAATCCAGACCCAAATGGACATGCATGGCATGTACTCACTGATAAGTGGATATTAGCCAAAAGGTACAAAATGTCCATGATACATCCCATAGTTTCTAAGAAGTTAAACAAGAAGGAAAATCTGAGTGAATATACATCAATCCCACAAAGAAGTGTTAACAAAATAATCATGGGGCTGGGGAGAAGATGGAGGAACACTCCTAGATGGAAGAGGAGAGGAAGAAAAGAAGGGGGGGAAGGGTCAAGTATGAAGGAAGACAGGACAGAATGACAAATGGCCAGAAATGGATGGCAACATGCAGCTGTTAGGAGTGGGAGGCAGGAGAAACATCTAGAAAATCCCAGAGTCCTGGGATGCAAGAGGCTCCCAGGACTCAATAGGGATGACCTTAGGCAAAATACTCAACAGTGGGAAGATGGAACCTAAAGAGACAGCCTCCAGAAGATAGACAGGGCCCCAGAGGAGAAATGGGGTCACCAACCCACCTTCACATTTTTTACCCAGAATTGTTTCTGTCTAAAAGAAATGCTGTGAAAAAATGGAGCAGAGTGTAAAGGACAGGACATCCAGTTACCAGCCCAACTGGGGATCCATCCTATGAGTTGCACCAAACCCTGACTCTATTACTAATGCTATGTTGTGATTTCAGACAGTAGTCTAGCATGGCTGTCCTCCGAGAGGCTCTATCAGCAGGTGACTGAGCCAGATGCAAAAACTTAAATCCAACCATTTGCCTGTGTTCAGGGTCCACTATGAAATTGTAGTAGAAATATTGAAGGAGTGGAAGGGGTTGGCAATTCCACAGGAAGACCAATAATGCCAAATAACCTGGACCCCTGCGAGATTCCAGAGAATAGGTCACCAACCAAAGAGCATATATGAGCTGATCTGTTGCTCCATGTACATATGTAGTATAGAACTGCCTTGTCTGATCTCAGTGGGAGAGGATGTGCCTAATCTTGTAGGGACTTGATGCTGCTGAGAAGGAGGATGCCCAGTAGGGGAGGTAGATGGGAGTACCCTCTCAGTGTCAAAGGGGAGGCAGGATGACATGAAGAACTTTCAGAGGGGAAACCAGGAAGGGCAAGATTTAGAATATAAATAAATAAATAAATAAATAAATTAAATAAATAAATAAAGTAATAAATAAAGTAATAAAGTAATAAATTAATTACCTAAAACACACCAGCTACTTTTTCATAAATTTGGTAGAGGAATGTGGGTCTCCTGTTAGGAACAATCTCACCATGTGTCAACTGAGCTATAGAGCAGCTTCAGTAATTTAGATGACAGTTGTTACCTCTGTACAGGGAAATGAGAAGCTCTCTTAGCCATTTTAAACCTGAAATAAGTGACTTTTAATGGCACAGTTTGATGTATATGCTATCTTAACCATTTCTAGTAAATGACATGCCTCATTTTTGGCAGCTCTAATGTTATAAACAATATGAGAATTTTTACTTTTTCTATAAAAAACAAATTTTATGATTATTAAAAACAAAAATATTTGCATAGAAATAGCTAGATTATTTTTATAATCCCAGATTTTAAAGTTGACCACAAATGTGTGAACTAGTAGTAAATAATAGGTAAAGCCATTTTCCTTTCAAGTTTCTCTCCTAATCTCTCACAACTCTTTCCTGTGTGAGCTTTCAAAGTAGAACGTTTCATAAGAGACAGGTGAGCAAGTCTAATGAACTCATGAGCAAAGGTTATGAAGTATAGCACCTCATTTTGTAATACAATTTATTTCTGAGAAGAGAGTAAAAATCATTTTCATTTATTCTTGTAAAATATTTTAAGTTTACAATAAAACTGTAATTCTAAAAGTGATGTTCATGAATTATGAATACTCTTCAAAATTTTGCCACACTTTTTTCTTTTTAATTTGTTATTGATTCTATCTGATTTTACATCACAGTCTCAAATTTCACTCATCTTTGTGTTTCTCTGAATCTGCCCTATACAGTTGCAACTTCCTTCAAAAGAAAATTAAAAATAAACAAATAAACAAAACAAGGCATAAAATAATCTCATTCAAGAAGATGTAGTTTGTTACAGTGTATCCCACAGTATATATCCTTTTGTCTATAAATCTTTACTTGCAGTTTTACATTGCAATGATTCACTTGTCTGGTTCAAGATCTTTAGTTTCTGTGATACCATCAACATTGGATCGTCATCTGGCTCCCTGTTATCCTGTGTTGCTCTGTGTCATGAAGATCCTGCAGCTTTGTATCTACAGGACTAACTCTTTCACAAGCTCCACCAGTTCATACATAAGATAGATGCTAGAGCTGGTCAACTCAAAGCCCTAAATTTGGACTTTCATGGTAGCTGAGACTGTCAGTCTTCCAGCTCTCATGCACCCACACCACCAGTATGAGTTCTCCAGTATTGCTTCAACTGGCATAGTAAATGATACAGCCTGCAAGGATCAGGATGAGCTCTCTTGCTTTCATGCCATGACACCTGCATGGATGTCATCAAAGTCAGCTCTAGTACAATGGCAGTTGAGGTGCAGGGTCCACTTTCCAGACTGCTACAGCTGACAAGAAGCTGGGCCAGCTCTCCTTCTTTCACACCTTTGGGTCTGGCTCATCTGCATCGTTCCTCAGAGCAGGCTCCACTGTTCTGCCAAGGGGAGGTTTAGGTCCTTATTTCCAGAATGATGCAGCAATTGAGGTGTAGAGCACCTTTCCTACTTTCACAACCCTGGGGCCAACTCTCCCAACTACCACAGGTAGTAAGGGGTGAGAGAATAATGAAGAGAAAAGAGCAACATCTGTTATTCTCTAGTAGGCTGGTTTCCCTTCATTCTCACCTTTTCATTTTATTATTGGGTCATTGGGTGTTGAGTATGTGGGAATCATAATTCTGTATGCTTCCTGCTGGCATTGGGGCATCATTGTTGAGGGACACGGTGAAGCTGGGTTGTTGGTCAAGTGCATGAATAACAGACAATGTCAGAAGATGTCCAGGTTCTATGGGTCTATCTAAGGCTAGGGAATGGTAGTCTGTGGGGCTGGACCAGGGTGTAGGTCCTGACGAAACATCTGGGACTGCACAAGAATTGCATGTGTAGTCTGTGGTCTATTTGAACTTTACTGGATCAGATAGAGTAGGAACAGAAGCAAAGGTAAGGAGTTAAGAAAAAAAATTCTGTCTTGTATGTACATTTGAAACTTTTAGATTCATGGTTTTGGTGTTTTGGAAGAGGAGCCCCATTACCAGAGTAATGGGAAGAGATCCCACCTGTACAAATAGGCAACAGGCAGGAAATTTTGGGCCATTGGTTGGTACAATACTTAGTTGGAGTCTGTTTGATAGCTTTTGAGAGGAGTCAGAAAAAATTAGATTGGCATTATAAAATTAATTTAGGAACAAAATTTAGGAATAAAATTAATTTAGGTTTAGTCAACAGAGTCTCAAGAGGAGTGGGAATTGAACAACAACAAACAGACAAAAGTACAACATGACTCCAGCCCCTACTAAGACTGAAGTTGCTTGATTTCCTTACAGTCTGCTTTTATATCAACTTAGGTATATCCATGAAACATGGTTAGTTCTTAGGTAAAAGACAAGATAAGCAAGTGAAGTAGTAAACAAGTGATCACACAAGATAGTAATAAAATAATGTAGTAAGTAAAGGGATCACACAAAGTAATAATTCAGTAATATAGTAAGCAAAGAGAACATAGAAGGTAGTAATTCAGCAAAGTAGTAAACAAAGCTGTATGGTAACTGTTTCTAATATTCTTATCTGAGCTTACTTCCTTGTTTAAGTCCATTAACAAATGCCAAATTACTAGAAGTGGCACCAAAAGCTCTCAGCATGAAAGTGTAGCAGAATTAGCTAGAGGATCCTCTGATTTATTTATTTATTGATTGATTGATTGATATCCCAAATTCTGCTCTTCCTCCTAGCCCTCCATCACAGAGTCCCTTCCCCATTTCCACTTCTCCTCTGATACAGTGGGGTCCTCTTAGGTATCCTTTTACTCTGGCACTTCAAGTCTTTGCATGATTACCTGCATATTCTCCCACTGAGACCAGACAAGTCAGCCCTGTTGGGGAATGGATTACACAGTCAGGCTCTAGTTGTTGGCGGACCCAAATGCAACTTTTTTTTATTGATTATTTTATTTATTTACATTTCAGGTGTTGTCCTTCTTCCTGGTCTCCCCACTGCAAACTCCCCATTCCATTCACATTCCCCTTTGCCTTTAACAGGATGCTCTCCCACTCACCCAGGCACCCACTCCCACCTCATCCCTCTAGCACCCACCTTTTCTGGGCAACAAGCTTCTACCTAACCATCCCACTGATGCCAGATAAGGCAATGCTCTGATACACGTGTAGCAGAAGCCATGGGCCAACTCATGCATACTTTTTGATTGGTAGTTTAGTCCCTGGAAGCTCTGATGGGTCTGATATTTAGATATTGTTTTTCTTCCTATTGAGTTGCAATCCCTTTCAGCTCCTTCAGTTCTTCCCCTAACTCTCCCATTGTGGTTCACAGGCTCAGTCCAATGGTTGGCTGTGAGTATGTGCATCTGTCTTAGTTGGATTCTGCCATACTAGGTTCCTGTCTGCAAGCACTTTTTGGCATTAGCAATACTGATGAGGTTTGTTATCTGAGGATGGGATGGAACCCAAGACAGGCCTGTCTCTGGATGGACTTTCCTTCAGTCTCTGCTCCATTTTTTGCCCCTGTACTTCCTTTAGACAGAAACAATTCTGGGTTAAAATTTTTGAGTTGGGTGGATGGTCTCATCCCTGAACTGGGGGCCATGCTTATCTACTGGAGGTGGTCTCTTTAGGTTCTAAATCCCCTCTGTTGTATATTTTGGATAATGTCATTTCCACTGGGTCTTGCGAGCCTGTCATATCCCTGGCACCTGGAACTTTCTAGTGGTTTGGCCAGATTCCCCACCCCCAATGTTACATATTTTTATTCATTCTCCAGGCCCTCAGGGTTTCTTTCCTGTCTCTTCTTAAACCTGATCCCGACTCCCTTTTTTCACTCCCTCTCTCCTTTCCCACCCAGATTTCTCCTTCTACCTCCCATGATTATTTTGTTCCTGCTTTTTGTGGGATTGAAGCATCCACACTTTGACCTTTTTTGTTGTTGTTTTTAAGTTTCATATGGTCTGTGAATTGCATCATATATATTCTGAGCTAGTGTTCACTAACCAGTGAGAATATACCATGTATGTCTGTTTGGGCCTGGGTTACCTAAGAATGATATTTTGTAGTTCTATGTATTTGTCTACAAAACTCATGAAGTCTTCATTTTTAATAGCTATGTAGTATTCCAGTGTGTAAATGTACCACATATTCTATAACCACTCTTCCCTTGAGGGACATCTAAGTTCTTTCAGCTTTTGGCTATTATAAATAAGACTGCTATGAACATAGTGGATTAGGTATCCTTGTTATATGCTGAAGCGTCTTTTGGGTATATGCTCATGAGTGGTAAAGCTGTGTCTTCAGGTAGAACTATTTCCAATTTTCTGAGAAATGACCACATTGATTTCCAAAGCGATTATAACAGCTTCAAATCCCACCAGAAATGAAGGAATGTTCCTCATTCTCCACATCCTTGCCAGCATCTGCTGTCACCTGAGAAGTTGCTCTTAGCCATTGGTGTATGATAGAATCTCAGGGTCATTTTGATTTGCATTTTCTTGATGACTAAGAACTTTGCTTTAGGTGCTTCTTGGCCATTTTAAATTCTTCAGTTGAGAATTATTTGTTTAATTCAGTACCCCATTTTTAAAAATTGGGTTATTTAGAGTCTAACTTCTTGAGTTCTTTGAATATTTTTGATATTAGCCCTCTATCATATATAGGGTGGGTAAAGATCTTTTCCAAATCTGTGGTTGCCATTTTGTCCTACTGACACTGTCCTTTGCCGTACAGAAGATTTCCAGTTTTATGATGTCTTATTTATCAATTGTTGATCTTACATCCAGAGCTAGTGGTATCCTGTTCAAGAAAATTTCCCCAGTGCAGATGTATTTAAGGCTCTTCCCTACTTTCTCTTCTGTTAGATTCAGCATATCTGATTTTATGTAGAGGTCCTTGATCCACTTGAACTTGAGCTCTGTACAAGAAGACAAAAATGGATCAATTTGCAGTTTTCTACAAGCAGACTGCCAGTTGAACCAGCACCATTTATTGAAAAATGTTTTCCTTTTTAACTGCATGGTTTTGGTTTCTTTGTCAAAGGTCAAGTGTTGATAGTTTTGTGGTTTTACTTCTGAGTCTTTAATTCTATTCCATTGATCTACCTGTCTCGCTTTACTGATACTAAGCAGTTTTCACTACTATTGCTCTGGAGTACAGGTTGTGGTCAGGGTTGGTGATATATATATATATATATATATATATATATATATATATATATATATATGTATGTATATATACATATATGTGTGTATATATACATATATATTAAATATATAATTTCTGTTATTGCGATGTATTTTCATTCATTCTCAAACTTTTTTCTTTTTTACTTTGGGTGACAAAGGTCTCTGATGTTGTGCTCTACTGATTTTTGTAAAATTATTTCTTGTTATAAGAAAGCTGTGCCTCCTTTTAGTGTGTTTATTTCATTTTTTAACCTGTTTACCTTGTCAGCAAGATCATCATTAGTCAGTTTCAATACTGCTATTTTCAAAGTTATCCTAGTATATGCATTTCTGAAATAAACACTCTTGGCTTTGTGGTCTACATCTATGATTTCATGGAGAAATCTGGATGTTTCACTCAGTGTGCATTCTCCCAATTTAGAGCCCTTTTTCAGTTTCATGAAGTTGGGAAAAAACATAACATTTTTTGCTGGGTTTAACCTTTGCTTCAAACTTAAATCTTCTCATGTCCCTAGACTAGATTAATGTCTCCCAGGATTTTGACAGAATGAAATCTGAGCTTCTCTTTTTATCTCTGTCCCATGTTTAGCCTTGAAACAGAAGCCAAGGTACTGTTCATTGACCTAAGAGGCTTTGTAGGTGGGAGATAATGAACAAATTTAGCACCAATTACCTCAGTTTTTTGCATTTCATTTCTGTGTCTCTACCCTCCACCCTTAATTTACCATATGTTTCTTTTGTTGTTGTGATTTTCTGAGCAAATCTTATTATTTTCCTGGGGCTGTCATTATGAGATAGCTCTTCTAAAGTTTTTACAAATGTCAAATGATTGAAAAAAAATCTTTCCTGTGTTTTAATCCAATATTGCTATCTTAGCACCTAGTACATTTTTGTTGATCTATTAATTAGTATCATTTAGTGGTCACTCATACTCTCTGTGATGGTATTTTTGGCTGTTGATTGACAACAGCTACTCTTGCACACACTGCCTGAGGTTTTGCTTTTGTATTGCTGACTGATTTGCATGGGCACCTCAACCCTCACCTAGCTGTACAGAATTTATAAGCCAGTGAGAACTGAGCAGCATCAGAGAGGCAGGGGAAGCAAGATGGATTCGCAGGCCCAGGTCCTCATGTTGCTGCTGCTCTTGGTGTCTGGTAAGAAATTTAAAAGTATTATTATCATTTCAAAGTCACAATTTTTTATATAAGAAATTTACAATGTAAGCAAGTGTGTAATATTTCATACATAAGGACAAACTGACAATATGACATTACAAGGATCCTTGACAAAATTTCAACTCTTATTATAATCTATGCTTCTGTATGTATTCATATTCACAGTCTATTCATTATTTCAGGTACTTGTGGGGACATTGTGATGACTCAGTCTCCATCCTCCCTGGCTGTGTCAGCAGGAGAGAAGGTCACTATGAGCTGCAAGTCCAGTCAGAGCCTTTTATCTAGTGGTAAGAACTACTTGGCTTGGTACCAGCAGAAACCAGGGAAGTCTCCTAAACTGCTGATCTACTGGGCATCCACTAGGGAATCAGGGGTCCCTGATCGCTTCATAGGCAGTGGATCTGGGACAGATTTCACTCTCACCATCAGCAGTGTGCAGGCTGAAGACCTGGCAGATTATTATTGTCAACAAGTCTACAGTGGTTCTCCCACAGTGTTTCAGCCTTCTACAAAAACCTCCTTGAGATCTCACAGCTGTCTGTACCACACATAGCCCTGGGTCTGTGCACTTCCTTCTGAGAGCCAGTGTACCTGAAACACTCATGAAAATGTTTGCAAAGCCCACGAAAAAATAAAGGGTTCAAATCCTTATGTATTTTTCTATGAAAAAAAAACCTGTATATGCAAATGCAGAAAAGAACTCATTATTATAGTTCTTTTCATTCTGTAACAATTTGCTTGAATATAAAAGAGTTATGTTTATAGTTCTGAATTCCCAGTGTCAAACATAACTCTCTTTGCACTGACTTGATGATGACAGCAAACTGCAATTTGTTTTGAGTACTCTAGAAATAGAATATTTTTCTAACATATACAGGGCGTTCTTACTTTTTGTACCCTTTTCTTCTACTTCTTTCTCTCCTTTTCATAAATTCTTTTAATTTTTATTTAATTGTAGTAAATTAGTTAGCTTTTTTTTCTGTGTGGAGGTGAATGTGTGATTTTGTCTCTCTGTGTGTGTCTACATTATAACTGCACATAATTTATGGCATATTTGTGGAGGTCAGAGGACAACTTGGACTTGATTTCTCTTTTTGTCATTTAGGATTTGGCTACTGAATTCAGATCTGTTGGTATCAAGTGTCTTCATTACTTAATAACCTTTTGTTACCACAATTAAGCAATAATGACACATATGTTGTTGGACTAGGTTGAAAAACTATACCTAACTGGATGTTTTCTCCTAGAAGTATACCTGTCTGGACATGATATATAAATGATGCATATGGATGGAAGTAAATCTATCGAGAGAATAGGTTTCAAACTAAGCAGGTATAGCACTTTTCATATCTGCTAGAGTAGAATACAAACAAATGCTGAAGAAAGCATATAAAGAAAGCAGTAATCTCTATAAATTGGATAAGTTTTAGAAGCTATGCTTAGTGCTCCCCAAATTTCAGTTAACTCGGTCATTCTGGATTTCTTATGGGGTTGAAGACCTATAGTCTCATAGATAATCCTGGCTATTTACTTTGAGAGAAAAGATCTGAGTGGATGGTTTTCAGCTGACATTCATTCTAAAGCCAAGTGTAGGAAGCCATGGTTAGCGGTGATACATTCCGTCATTCCAAGATGGCGTGGGCATCCTGTCCTCCCACTAGTAAACAACTGACTGCGTAGGTGCAAAAGGCAAAAAGCACGCCAAATCACTGCCCATCCCAGGGCGTATTATGGGTAATGAGTGAACAGCCAATCAGAAGTGAACACGTCACTCTAGGGTGTATTTAAGTTGTGCCTCTTCCGGGTTATTCGTCTTTTCTGCTTCTGCTTATACAAGAAGTAAAGCCTCGCTGTAGTATTTCCCGATCACTGCCTCCATGTCTTTTTCGCGGGCGAAGGGGACTCAGGAGGCATGTGGAACATCTGGAGTCAAAACCCAGGAATTTCAAGGCACCACAGAGAGATCCCCCAAGTTTTGGGGCAGGTTAAAAGACTACAGGATCGAGATACGTCTTTGGAAGATATGCCTGGGGTGGAAGCTTTTGTTACAAGCGAACTTTCACTCACCGCTGCCGCTCTACTAGCTAGCCTCTTGTTTGTGTTGCTTTTGCTTTTAGCTATTAGTGCAAGTCAAGAAGTTTCAGGAGAGGGCCACTCTAGCATACCAGAACCATAGCGTGTTAGCCGGCATCAGGCCAAAGAGCCTGGAGATCAGGCCAAAGAGCCTGCAGCTCAGGCCAAAGAGCCTGGAGAAACAGAGTACTCAAAAGGAACAAGGGCTACTGCAGAGCTCGTTAAGCTTAAGGACCCTCCACCGGTTGATGGAGAGAGAGTGGCAGTCAATAAGACTCTCCTTCACCCCATTAAGGAGCTTGAGGCCATAGACCTTAGCAACTCCGAATAAGACCTAATGCTAGGAGAGGAACAGGAGGCAGCCACCTATGCAAAAAATAACCGTTCTGAGGTAAGACTAAGAAAGACATTGAGTCACTCAGCCCAGCCCCATCACCCTTGCCGGCGCCGGTGGTTCGCTCAGGCTCTAGGGTCCCCTGCTGTGCTCCCCAGCTCTGACTGTGGGAACAGAGGCCCGGGACAGACCGGTTACAGGGGCATCTGCGCTCTGCTATCTGCGGCGGCTTGCAGCCTGTGAAAGACTGCCAGAGGAGGGAGACAGTCTGTGCTGGGAAGCGGCCTCCCGCCAGCAGGCACACGGGGAGTGCCCTGTGAGCTTAGAGCAAGCAATGCCATTAATTGACATTAATTGAACAGATGATCTTTGAAAATGCCACAGCTGAATGTGGTTTGGGAGACACCCTTACTAACACAGGACTAGTGGCAGCTAATTTACAGATGGCTGCGGTCCTTCTCCAAGGTCAGGGACGAGATAGGCCTGAGCCATGGCCGGGAAGGGGAGCTGTTTGTGCTTATTCCACAGGTGAAAACAATTCAATTTGGGTCCCTACGCTGCTGGTGCAGATTGTGAAGAATGAAGCTAGATTGCAAGATTACGGCTCTGATTCTCCTGATACTGATGTTCGATTTGGGGATAAGTATACCATTATGGGCCATAGTTAGATCTTGGCCTGTTCCCATGCCAATACATTCAAATTCTACAGTGCTGCCTTTGTTTATAGCTATTGAGTGTTACTTGGTTGCCCCGTCCTCACTGCGGCGCACCCGCCAACAGCCTGAGTTATATAATGCTACAAATTTTCCATTAAATTTTACACTTGGTTTTGTGGCAGCAAAACTTTATAGCATAAAGGTAATCTACTTGGTGTTGATTTTAGAAAAAATAGATTGCTTACATTGTTAAAGATTGGTTTTGTTTCTCAAAATTATGGTTATACTCTAATATTACAAAAGAGGCTTAAAAACATAGTTAAACTGCCAATATTCCATTGGCTACAGTTGGTAGTTCAACCGAGAGTTTGAAAATTTTTGATTTGCCTATGTTTATAGAGAAAAGATACAACACGTGTCTTTTAAAGTTTACAGTTTAAATTTAAGGTTTAAAGTTAAAGTTAAAGTCAAAATCACACAGTTCATGACTAGCCAAGCCTCAGAGAACAGGCTGGAGGGAGGTTACATTTACATTTGAATTAAGACAATGCAGACTGAACTGCAGAAGCCCAGGTGCTAAGCATCCCTTTTGTTCTGGGTCTTCACCACCTGGTCCTAGAAATGTGCTTACCGAAATTCGTCTCTTGTCTTCATTGTTTCTTGTGAGAAGAGGGATAAATCTAAGACCCAAAGACTTTACAACAGTCTGTGGGCTAAAAGTTATGATTATGCTGGAGAAATTAAAATTATGTCTACTTCCCTCCATGAGTATAACTGTACCTGCTGATAAAATATGGTTCAAATTGTTTTAATTCCTTTATATTCAAAGTTGTTAAAAATGAGATGCTTTGGATTCCTCTAATATATGTAACAATGATTAGAGAATAAGATTGGCTTTTATCCGATATTCTCATTGGACAAAAAAAAAAAAAATTGGTTATTAAATTAATCCAAAATAAAGTTCAAATTTAAGATTTATACAGCCTAACTTGCCTACTCCAGCTGCCATTTCAGTAAATGCTTATATAAAAGATGTTTTTATACCATCCCTTTACATTTCTGGTAAAGGTGAGAGGTTTACAGGCAGTAAATTTATTCATAATTTTTAAGAGCCCATGAAGCGATATTTGTTAGAAATAATTGCTTCAGAAAATGGTTAATCATTTTACATTATATATATATATATATATATATATATATATATATATATATTGTTGTTGCTTTAATACAAAAAATTAAGAGGTTAAATCTTTTAGTGTATATTATTCATTGTGTGATACTTTATTAGTGGATTTCTCTAAAGAAGTTTTTTCCGCAAGCCATTGCTCCAATATAACGAGCTTTAAAAAAAATTTTTAGACTACTTGTTGCTCCAGAAAGGATTCAAAGACAGTGTCTTTCAATATTTGAGACCTCAGTTATATCCTAATCAGATTGTGACACAGAAAATTCTAATAAAAATAGATAGTTGGGGCTAGAGAGATGGCTCAGCCGTTAAAGGCTAGATTTACAATTTAAAATATAAAGGCTGAATTCCCAACAACCACATGGTGGCTCACAACCATTTGTGGTGGGGATCTAATGCCATCTTCTGACTTTTAATCTTGATTTGCTCTTAGTGATTTTAAAAGTTTTTAGGGATATTAATTAGCTAAAACCTCATCTTAAGCTTACCATAGGAGGATTTAAACCTCTGTTTGATATTTTCAAAGGGATGCAAGTCCTAACTCCCCTTGACAATTAACTCTAAAGGAGAGATAGCTTTGCTGAAAATAAAATAAACTGTTAGTTATCAACAGATAATTCCACTGTTTAGAATGTTAAAAAGGTGCATCTGCCTTTGTCTTGTTAAATGATATATTTCATGAAATACAAAATGTTTCAGCTACATGATCTAATATCTCTAGCCATTTGGATAACATTAAAATTAATAAGGTGTTTAGGAATGCATCTGCACAACCGGTGTTGGTGTGTGTGGACCCGCCATTTTTCTTTATGTTATCCAACTTTCAGAATAATTCTGATATCTTGGATTGTAAGAATGTTACATGCTTTTTAGCACAATGCTGGAATGGATCACTAGACCTAGCCTTGGTTGTGCATGTGCCTACCTTTGTGCCCATCCCAGTAGAAGCTGATCCTGAAACTCTCCCTACTACATCATTATTGAGATGTAAAAGAGACTTCGGTCAATCAGAGTTGATTTGCTCCAGGCCCATGTGGAGCAGCTCACGGATGTGGTTCAAATGAGCTGCGTGTCAGCAACCCCACATCTAGGTATTACACCTCTGAGATTTATGAATGATACATTTATTCAAAGCCATAATCTTTCTGTTTATTTAAAAGGGAATTGGACTGGGGAGTTGGACCAGGTGCAGCAGCAATTGCAGATCCAGATCTTGAGCCTTGACGGAACACGAGTGGACCCTGTTACCCCTGGTGATTTTACTTCTTGACTTACCTCTGCCTTTTCCTTTTTACTTAAAGGGTGGGGATAGGCCTGTTTGATGCAGCCTTATGTTGTGGATTGGTGTTCAGGATGGTTGGTTTGTAAGCTCAGAGCCCAGCAAAAACCTGACAAGGCCGCTATCGCCCAAGCACTCACAGCCTTGGAGCAAGGATCTCCCCCTGAAATTTGGCTATCTAGGCTAAGAAAGTAGCCGATGACTGAGACCCTCAGTCGATGCACCCCAAGGGTTCAGCCCATTGCACTGGGTCGATGAGAGGTCTAAGTCTAGCCAGCCCTTGCCTGAATAACTGTGGTACCTGAATATCTAGTGGTGTTTGAGAGTGGGTACTCAACAGGGAATATTCCACGAGTGTAGATAGATTTCCCAAAAGTATGCCTGATTGCACAAAGGTTTGATGCCAAGAAACCTCCCCTGGTGGTGCCCCAGGGTGGAGCCCCCCTTTCCCTGTCAAAAGGCATCGAGATGGGTATGAGAAGTAAACCCATTACAATATCTCATTTTGCACAGGGGATCAGGCCTCTGCTTTCCCTCATTGAGTTGGTGCCATGCTTGATAGGCAAAAGGCTGTTCCATATTAATAATTTAAACAGGGGGAGATGTAGGAAGCTGCTGTTAGTGGTGATACATTCCGCCATTCCAAGATGGTGAGGGCATCCTGTCTTCCCACTAGTAAACAACTGACTGCGCAGGTGCAAAAGGCAGAAAGCACGCCAAATCACTGCCCATCCCAGGGCGTATTATGAGTAATGAGTGAACAGCCAATCAGAAGTGAACACGTCACTCTAGGGTTATTTAAGCTGCGCCTCTTCTGGGTTATTCTTCTTTTCCGCTTCTGCTTATACAAGAAGTAAAGCCTCGCTGTAGTATTTCCCGATCATTGCCTCCGTGTCTTTTTCACGGGCGAAGGGGACTCGGGAGGCACGTGGAACAGCCAAGAAAAAAGCCAGGTTCAAAACTAAGTGTTTTATTTAGGAGAGATGACAGAGGTTCTGGTTAGTCAACAAAATGATGGGCTGGGTATTAGGACTATCTTGTACCTCACTGACACAAATAGGCATAATTATGCTCTAATTGTATTTTGAGAGAAAAGTTTTATTTTAACAGGAAGGGTGATATGTAGGAGGAGCTAAGGGGGAAGGAGTACTGAGAGGAAGAGATGGAGTAAGGAGAGGAGAAGAAGAAGGAGAGGAGAAGCTAGGTGATGACAGAGAGAAAGAGAGAGAAAGAGAGGGGGGACATGGAGGCAGATGTCCACGTGTTTCCACCAGTCAAAGATAGTTTATATATCTAGGTGGGGTATTGGGTTACACTTCTGATTGAGCATTACAAAACTTATAAAGCCTTTGATTAACATTTAAAAATGTATAAAAGCAAAAAGGAAAAGGGGGCATGGCATAGGGGTTTTCTAGGGAGGGGAAATGGGGAAAGAGGATGGCATCTGAAATGTAAGTAAAATATCCAAAAAAGAAAAAAATAATAAGATGGATAGACGGGGCAGAGCCCCTCAATCCAAAAACAAAGCAGTAATCACTAAAATGTACAAAAGAATACCAAATACATACAAATCCAACTTTGCACTTCCAATTTGATAAAACAAATACAGAATGCAATGGACATACAAAGTCAGATATGTCTTGATACAATAGCAGAGAAAAATGTGTGCACTCTTGTAGTCACCTATGGCCATGGATTAACTGGGTTCACCTGAAGAGGGGGCTAGGAATGAAAGGGAGACAGAGGGTGAGAAGAGATGAAGCCAAGACAAAGTTCTCTGATCAAGGCTCAATGCTTTAATGTTCAGCTCTCAATTTAAAGGGAAAGGCCTCACCAAAATCTTTTCTGGTTTAAGCCAGAGATCGGTGGGATAATCTGATATTTTTTTCTTGGTCAAGGCCTGAGATATCTCAAGGCAAGCCCAGGGGCAGTTTTTCTATGTTTTATGCAGCCAAGGTGGGTAACTCCACATAGATCCTATCACTCAGTCTTTTGTGGTAAACAAGGTTTTTCAGGCCTGCTCAAGGCTGGGGGAACAGCACACACAGTCATCTTTAGATTCAAACTGAAAACACAAAGATTTCATTAAACTGCATGAGCAATGAATGGACACAACAAACTTCTATAATATGTCTCATCTATCATGTATACACATGTACTGTGCATCCTTCACTACAGCCCATCAACATTCTAAAGATACACTTCATTTTAATTTATAATGTAAGTTTTAACAAAAATAAAGAAATTTAAATGGATCTAAAATCCAGCACAGAAAAATTACAGGAACTATATAATTTATCTGAGAGTGTGCAGTAACCTCTTGAATTACATTGATTTATTGAAGAAGTCATTGAAAAAAATTCCTAGAATCAAATGAAAAAGACAGCATAGCATCCCAGCATCTTTCAGATGTAGCTATGTAATGCTGAGAGGAAATTATGTAGCTTTCTATGCCTACCTTAAAAAAACCAAGAATGACATCAGGCAAATGAGCAAATTCAGAGAGTTCTCAAGTAAGTACCTAAAGATGAGCCTCACTTTCTTAGGAAAAGATCAAGCTAACCAAAGCAGTTAATGGGAAGAGCTGGTAAATATTTGAGCAGAAATTAATGAAATAAATATTAAAATATTAGATTCAAAGTTTTTGTTTGAATAAATAAATAAATAATAGCATGATGAAAAAAACTGATGTCAAGCAAATGAACAAATTCAGAGAGTTCCCAAGTAAGTACATAAGGATAAGCCTCACTTTCTAAGGAAAAGATCAAGTCAAGCCAACCAACACAGTTAATGGGAAGTGGTGGTAAATATTTGAGCAGAAATTAATGAAATGGTTTTATTTTATTTTAAAATCAGATGGTTTTAAGGCAGAATTCCGCTGGGCGGTGGTGGCACACCCCTTTAATCCCAGCACTTGGGAGGCAGAGGCAGGCGGATTTCTGAGTTCAAGGCCAGCCTGGTCTACAGAGTGAGTTCCATGACAGCCAGGGCTACCCAGAGAAACCCTGTCTCGAAAATCCAAAAAAAAAAAAAAAAAAAAGAAATTAATGAAATGAATATTAAAATAGTAGTTAATTAAATTATTCGTAATTTTGTTCTTTGAATAAATAGACAACAGCAAGAGAAGCAGACTTACATTAATAAATTCAGAGACATAAAAGGCAGATTTGAAACAGATTCAAATGACATCCAGGCATTCATTGCATAGTGCTTTGAAATCTTATACTTTCCAAAACTGGAAAATTTTGAAGAAATGTATCTGTGTCTGGATACATATGACATAATCAAGGAAATATATTAATAAACTTCAACAGAACCAAAGTAAGAAATATTATTGATTTGGTAATAAAAATGTCTCTCAAAAGTTTGAAACTCATTACTTGGGATTCTGTAGACTTTTAATAAAAAGTGACAGTAATGCTTCTGGGACTATTCCATGCCATATAAAAGAAAGAAACACCACTAGACTTGGTGTGTGAGCCAGCACTATGTATAAGACAAAATAAAAAGAAAAGGGGGGAAGGATGAAAGATGAGAGAGAGAGAGAGAGAGAGAGAGAGAGAGAGAGAGAGAGAACAGAATCACCATTTATTCACATAGGACACATCTAATTCTTGCTCAGGAAATCTAGGAACACATTAAGTAGACTGCACACTGTAATTTCTAAATTTGTTTTGATTCAGGGATGAAAGGTTGGCTCAAAACCAAAAACACAAACTGAAATTCAACCAAAAGTGCTTAAGAAGTAGCAACCCTATCATGGTCTCTAGCAGTGCAGAAAATACATGCAAGCTCATGACAGAATTCCTGAAGAGACAAGGACTAGTAGGATTTTCCTGAATATAACACTGACTATAGTAAATAGTTGGAGGGATTTACATCCCTCCTTGCAGCTTCTGCTGAATAATTGCAGAATACTTGGCTTCTATTTTTGATACCAAGAAAGACAAAGTCAACTTCTGCTCCTAATTAAATTTATATTAAAGTCTCTTATTTAACAACCTACAGTCTTTGATGTACTAATAATACATTATTTTTTCCTCTGTGATAATAAACAAGTTTGTTTTGTATTGGTGAGAAATATCACAATGCAAAATATATTATTCTTAGGTTAAAAAATATAATTGGTGGCTATAAAGAGAGATCTCAGGGTTTAAGAGCCCTTCTTGTTCTTGCAGAGGACATGGATTCAGTTTCCAGCATTCATATGTCATCTCATAACCATCTGTAACTCTACTTCCAAGGGACCCAATTCCACTTTTTCAAATGCAAGGACAACATGTACAAATGTTGTGCACAGTCATACATGTAGACCAAACTCATGTATCTATAGATCAAAAATAAAGACAATTTTTGGAACTCACATGTTTTGCAGCAAAGCAATGACAGTTCACTTCCCCCATGTAAGCTCAAAATAACAGAACATAGTGATTCCACAGGGCCAGCCACAAAATCACAAGGGATACACTTAAAACACCCTAGGGAATTCTTTGCTAATACTAACTGCCACAGGGTGACTCAAGTGCAGGTGTTCTTTGAGCACCAAGTCAAGCTTTACTGAGATTATTTACATATTAAGACATTAGCTATACTTTAGATTGCTTAGCCCATCTTTAAAGGCAGCTTGCCAGTACTAGAGGCAGCCTCAAGTAAAGCTCTCAGAGATGGCGTCTGATCTCTTGCTGTGGGTACTGGTGGTCTGGGTTCCAGTTGAGAGGGTGTAGTCCACTGTGGTCCTTGCTGTTTTCTACGTGTCAATGTCCTGATCATTGAAATTATGGCATTCAATTGGTTTTAAGTTTCTTATTTTATGGCTTCTAAGAAATATAGCTCATGACTACTATTTTAGACACCATATACAATGGCTGTACACTAGAATGCTTTTTGTAGATCTGTGACAGCAATATGTGCTTATCATTGCAGTATCCACTGGTGACATTGTACTGACCCAGTCTCCATCCTCTTTGTGTCACTAGGGCAGAGTACCACCATCTCCTCTAGGGTCAGTCAAGTGTCAGTTCAACTAGTAATAGTTATATGCTCTGGTATCAACAGAAACCACAACAGCCTCCCAAACTCTTCATCTCTTTAGCATCCATTCTAGCACCAGAGATCCCTGCCTGGTTCAGTGGCAGTGGGTTTGTGACAAAATTCACCATCATTGTCAATCCTGTGGAGGCTGATGCTAGTGTAACCTGTTACTGTTATCAAGAGTTGGAATTTTTCTCCCATGGTGCTCAAAACCCAAACAAAAACCTCCTGTGGTGGTTTTTCACTGAGACTCAGTCTCCTTGTGATTTTAGAAATCTTGTTTTTAAGAGTGAAGCTGTGAAACAGAGATTTCTTAAACTGATATGTTTGTCCTACTAAGCATGCTGTATAAATTTTCAATTTGCTTCCAAATTAAATATCACAGTCTCAAAACATTTGTGAGTGTGTGTGTGTGTGTGTGTGTGTGTGAGTGTGTCCATTAGAGTGACTAGATAATCATTTTAAACTTACAGGAAACTTTTCTCTATAACTCAATATTAATAAGAGCCTTGAATGTTGAAGGATATTCATGCCTTGCAGTCAAAAACAAAAAATTTAATAGTAATGTCACATTTCCACTTCTAGTTTCTTAAAATTTCAAATGTTTTTCTTCAGTGGACCCCACAGGCAAGCCTCATGAAGCTGACTTACTTGATTTGCATCTCTGTGTCCATCATAGATGCTCAGCCATGGCCTCATGCCCATTTGCTGTTCTTTTCTTTTGCTTATGTTCAGGTTTTACTGTCTTCTTTTGTAAATAATAGAGATAATCTCTCTGGAAATCACTTTGTAGTGCCCTGTGATTCTGTACTTATAAAGTACCTGCCTCTAATTTCAGACCACAGGATTACATGACAGCACACCCAGTTCTTTTCATTTTCCATTGGTTCTAATATTGCAGGCATATGAACTGCAGAGGCCCAAGATTACACAGCCATGATCTCATGAGGCTTGTTTCCTACACACCATCCATTTCTTCATGAGCCTTCTTTTGGCTTCTGTATCCACTCCATATGGAGTTGGAAAGGTCAAGAGAATGATCCTTAGCAACTTTTTTTCAGATACATGTCTCTAAGTTTTTCAACTTTACAGTCCTATCTCTGGATATTGAAACTGTATTGTTTGGGTTTCCTATTGCTGCATGATAAGTTAATATAAATGCTGTGATTTATTACGATAACACCTTTAATATGGGCAGGGTTTGTCTGGATCTGATCCTCAAACTCTTATAGTCTGAAATCATGGTGTTGTTAAGGTTGAATTCTCATCTAGGTACTCAAATGATTCTCTAAGGCCAGTGAAGAGCTTGACATAACTTTAAAACAATTTATGTATTTCATTTGGTTTTTGCAACATGAATTTGCAAATGTTATGACTCAATCACTTATGTGCCAGGATTAGAAGCCAAATCCATTATGTTACATGACTTTCAAATTACTAACAGAACTTGCAGTAAGGAAAACATGAAAGATATAATTTCAAGACTACTACTAATTAACCTGACCCAGGAGAAGTTAGTAAGAATTCTATCCACAAACATTGCAAACATAGCAAGTTAGGTATTGTAGTCAAATTCACAGTGAGTCTTCTGAAAGAAATCCATATAGTGAGTTATAAAGCAAATTTGACATAGTTTTGTAATTACCATTTTTACTATGGCTAAATGTTATTCCTTGCATGTATGCACCACTTTTATAAATTTATTTAATTCCTATTCTTGTGAATAGTGAAACAATAAACATGGGTGAAGGAATATGTCTATTTAATTATCATTTACTTTTGTTCAGGAATTTTGTGGTAGTTCCATGTTTTGTGAGGAATGTCCACAGTTTAGTCCTTTCTTTCTATATCAGGTTGCTTTGATGGCATGTACTGCTAGATATTCTATGTAGTCACTTTCATAATTTCTTATCTATTATTTATTATATGAAATGATTTTTATGTTTTTGCTTTGGTTTCTATATCACTGTCAAAACAATAAGAGAATCTTCAAGTCACAAAATATCACCTAGAACTCACTAAGAGTCTTCAGAAGAATATGGGTTTTTGATATCCTGGAACTTTCTTTACCTTTAATCATATCTATTTATTTAGAAGGTTTTGGATAATGTTCATTCTTCTCTTCCAAATTTCCATGTTGAGGATGGTGTAGCTGAATGTACTATTAAGACTTTGCCTAGATAAAGCTGTGCTTCTCATGGAGCACAGAGCTCAGTTGTAACCTGTTGAATCTTTCTAGCACAAGTATAGACATTTTTCTATGATATCCCAAAGACAAGTAACACATGATGCAAGTTGGACCATCCAATTTTCAAGATTTTTGGTTTAGGCTATAGCAGTGCATGCAGAGTTAGTGTGCTTTTTATTCCATAATAAATGACCACATTCATAGCTTTCATTCTGCAGTTTACAGAGGAGATCTGAATATGCTTGTCATAAATAATTTAATGATTTATACCTGAAAAGTTGATGTGTAAAATATAAATTTAAAACAAAATAAAAGTGAAATGCATAATGGTTAAATAAATATTTAATTTTCAACAGTATTCGTGGTTAATGGTAAAATATTAGCATTGGATAAATACTTTGTATTGGAATGAAAGTGCCATAAGCTGCATTTTACCTCTGTTGACTAATGGTGTACATGTTGAAAGAATCTCTCCATGCAAAATCCAGACTGGCCTAGTACTTGCTAAATACCCACTATAGGCCTCAAACTTATAATCTTACTTTTTCTGTCTCCCCCTTTCAGGGATTACAGATGTGAATCTCCACTAATTTTCCATTTTTTTCTACTTTATACATAGTACTGGGTCTATAATTTACTTTGTGTGTGTGTGTGTGTGTGTGTGTGTGTGTGTGTGTGTGTGTGTGTGAATATAATATTCTCTAATCTGAATCTTGTAAGATTCTTTGAATTCTGTTATTGCAATTTATTTTAACTCATATTCAAACCTTTTGTTTTGACTTTGAATGACGACAATCTCTAATGATGTGGTCTACTGATTTTTTAAAAAATTATTGCTTGTTATAAGATAGCTGTGCCCCATTCTGAAGAGTTGTGGTTGTTGTTTTAATATTTATACCTTGTCTGCAAGACCATTATCAGACAGTTTCAATACTGTTATCTTCATAAATTGCAAATTATGCATTTCTCAAATAAACACTCTTGACAGTGTTGGTCTAGAGCCATGATTTCATGGAGAAATTTGGATGTTTCATTCCCTTTCCATTCTCCCAATTTAGAGCCCTTTTTCAGTTTCATGGAGTTGTTTTAAAAAACACTTATTATTTTCTTCTGGGTTTACCTTTGCTTTGAGACTAAAGCTTCTCAGGTCCTAGGACTAAATTTATTACACCCAGGATTCCTACAGAATGAATTCTGAACCTTTTCTTTTTCTTTTTTTTTCTTTTTCTTTTTCTCTTTTTTTTTCTTTTGTAAGGTATTTTCTTTATTTACATTTCAAATGTTACCCTCCTTTCTGGTTTCCACCTCCCCCAGGAATTTCCATATCACATCCCCCCCTGCTTTTATGAGGGTGTTCCCTCACCTACCTACTCAATCTAGACTCACCACCCTGCCATTCCCCTACAATGGGGCACTGAACATTCACAAGACCAAGGGCCTCTCTTCCCATTGATTCCCAAGGAGGCCATCCTCTGCTGTATATGAAGCTGGAGCTGTGAGTCCCTCCATGTGTACTCTTTGATTCAAGTCTCTGGGAGCTATTGTTGTTCTTCCTATGAGATTGCAAACCCCTTCAGCTCCTTTAGTCTTTTCTCTAACTTCCATTGCGGACCTCATGCTTAGTCCAATTGTTGACTGCGAGTATCTGCTTCTGTAAATGTCAGGCCCTGGCAGAGCCTCTCAGGAGACAGGTATATCAGGCTACTGTCAGTATGCACTATTTGGCATCCACAATAGTGTCTGGGTTTGGTGACTGTATATGTGATAGATCCCCAGGTGGGCCAGTCTCTGGCTGACCTTTCCTTTAGTCTTTGCTCCACAATTTGTCTTCATATTTCCTCCTGTGAGTATTTTGTTACCTTTTCCAAAAATGACCAAAGCATCCACACTTCCATTTTACTTCTTCTTGAGCTTCATGTGGTATTTGTCCCATGTTTAGCCTGGAAACAGAAGCCAAGGCACTGTTCATTGACCTAAATGGCTTTGCAGGTGGGAGATAATGAACAAATTTAGCACCCATTTCCTCTCTTTCTCAGCATTTCCTTTCTGTGTCTCCACTTGCCACACATACTTTACTATATGTTTGCTTCATTGTTGTGATTTTCTAAGCACATCTTATAATTTCCCTGGGACTGTCAATCTGAGATAGCTCTCCTAAAGTTTCTGAAAAAGTCAACTGACTTAAAAATGCTTCTTGGCTTTTAACCCAATATTGCTATTAGAGCAACCAGAACATTTCTGTTTATCTGTTAGCTATTATCTTTCAATGATCACTCATGCTCTCTATGAGGGTATTTTTTACTGTTGCTTGATACTAGCCACTTTTAAACAGTGCCCAGGCATTTCCTTTTTTTATGTGATGACTACTTTGCATAGGCCCTTCCCACCTAGCCCAGCTTCTCAGAATTTATAAACCAGTGAGAACTGAGCAGCATCAGACAGACAGGGGGAGCAAGATGGATTCACAGGCCCAGGTCCTCATGTTGCTTCTGCTATGGGTTTCTGGTAAGAAATTTAAATTTATTATTATCCTTTCAGAGTCACATCTTTTTATATAAGAAATCTACAATGTGTTCAGGTGTGTAATATTTCATACATAATAATACCATGATAATATGTCATTATAAGTATTTTTGACAAATTTCATCTGTTATAATAATCTATGTTTGTGCATTTATGCATCTTCACTGACTGTTCATTATTTCAGGTACTTGTGGGGACATTGTGATAACCCAGTCTCCATCATCCCTGGCTGTGTCAGCAGGAGAGAAGGTCTCTATCAGCTGCAAGTCCAGTCAGAGCCTTTTATATAGGAGAAGGAACTACTTGGCCTGGTACCAGCAGAAGCAAGGGCAGTCTCCTAAACTGCTAATCTACTTGGCATCCACTAGCATATCTGGGGTCCCTGATCGCTTCATAGGTAGTGGATCTGGGACAGATTTCACTCTCACCATCAACAATGTGCAGGATGAAGACCAGGCCTATTATTACTGTCTGCAGTACTACATTGATCCACCCACAGTGCTTCAGCCTCATACATAAACCTTCTTGAGACTTTCACAGCTGCCTGCCCCTCCCATAGCCCTGGGCTTGCATATATCCTTCTTCTAGCTGAGAGCCAATGTGCCTGAAACACTCGTGAAAAAGTTCACAAAGCCCAACAAAAAATGAGAGTCTCAAAATTTCTTTTTGTCTTTGCTATGACAAAACTTTATATGAAAATGCAGAAAAGATCTCATTATTATAGTTCTTTTCCTTCTGTAACATTTTGCTTGAATATGAGAGAGTTATATTTTCATGGTTATGGAGTTCCAGTATCTGACATAATTCTCTTTGCACTGACTTGATGATAATGATAGCAAACTTCGTTTCTTCTGGGGACAATAGAAAAAAAGAGTATTTTTCTAGACTCTAGAGGACTTTCTTACTTCTTGTGTCCAGTCCATTTCTTCAGCTTTTTCTTCTCTTTTTCAAAAAGTATTTCAATTTAATTATAGTAAATTGGCTTTTTTCTGCATTCAGGTGAGTTTGTTTGTGTCTCTCTGTGTTTGTCTACCTTCTAGCTGCACATATTTTATGGCATGTTTATGGAGGTAAGAGGACAACTTGGACTTATTTTTTTTTTTGTCATTTAGGTTCTGAGCATTAAATTCAGGTCTGACATTAAGGTTGGTATCAAGTGTCTTCATCCCCTGAGTAATTTTACTGCTGCTTAAAATCCTTTACCAATGTTAAGTCATTACACACAATTTTCATAAAAGCAATGGCTTTCCAGTGTATCATATATTTTGACCATATGTGCTAAATTTATCCTTGCTCTTACATTTTATGCTATCTTTACTTCCTCTAGTCCATCTTTTCCATTCTCTCTCTCTCTCTCTCTCTCTCTCTCTCTCTCTCTCACACACACACACACACACACACACACACACACACACACATATATACACATGCATACATATATGCTCATACCACAGTTTACACACATGGATACACACATATCCTCATTTATGCACATGTATACACATGAATATACACATACATGTATACAATCATGCATGTACACAATGCTCTCATACAGAAATACACACATGGATTCATATAGAAACATAAAAATTACATAGTTAGAATCTGCATATTTAGAATCCACAAAGGAGTTTAAATGTGATAATTTTTGCTCTTGTTTCTCTGGCCACATCTCACTCTGAGGCCTCCATATCCGATTTCCAATTGTGGAGACTGAGAGACTTCCTTCCATCTTAATGGTGGATTTAATTTTTTTAAGATGCTGCCTTTCAGTTCTTACATCTCATATGAATTAAAGAGTTCAATGTTTTCAGAGGGAAACATTGTATGGTCTTCTGTGAACAATATACTAACAAACAGTCATGTTCATATTCTGATTAAGAAACTTATTATGGACCTAATTTGGAGGTATGGTAGGGAACAAGTGCTAAAGATCTCCAAAATCTTAAAGCATAGTTTGGGTAGTGATTCTCAGGAATTTGCTACCCTTGAGAGTAGTAAATTTTCTAAGTTTAGAAAATCCTCAAGTAAACAAAAAGAGGCATTTAAGCCAACAAATATAAATCCTAACAGAGAAAGAAAAGATCATGAAATATCAAGCCAAAAGTAATGCCCCCAAAGGACCATAATTCCCACAAGGATTTAACTCAAAGATAGTGAAATTGGTAAAATGTTTGTAGAAGATTTTACATACTCATAAAATATTGAATTATTAAAAGAATACAAGCAAAAATCTATTCAGTCAAGGCTGTAGGGACAAAACCTACTGATTTGTAGGCAAACATCAGGAAAATGGGTATAAAAATAAGCAATGTGGCATCAAAAGGAAGGACAAAGATACAACTGAAATGATGGGAATTAAACTATTAGTGCATCAAATGTAACACAGGAACAAAAAATCAGTATAAAATTCAAAAAAATTCTGAAAGAATATCCTCAATCAAGGTTGAAGTAGAAAAAAACACAGTACTGAAACATCAATAATTGGTTTAAAAATATTATGGCTATAATTCCACAGAATTATAGCATTTTATAAAGAAAACAATCCAAATAATTATAGAATATGGAAAAGCTGAGATAAAAACTAAAGCCATGGAGGGGGAATGGTTAAGGGGATAACATCTGAAATATAAATAAAATATCCAATGAAAAATGTAAAAAAAAACCCTAAACCCATAGGGAACACATTATATAAAATGAGAACAGAAATTTTCAACTACAAAGAAAAAACCTTGAGCAATATAAGATTGAATTCAGTTCCCTATGTAGGTATCACCAGAAAAGAAACTCTCCATGTCATAGGTTGTGTCTATTATTTTAAAAAAGTAAAAAAATAATACTGTCAAAAATATAATAGAAAAAAATATAATGAAAAAATTCCAACTTAATTCCCAAGATGAACACATCAGACTGATAATTGAACTCCAATTGAAAACCTTACAGACTGGAAAACATGGAGCAATACATTTAAAATAGTTAAGATTTAGAAGATAATAGACAGATGAGGTAGTGATCTTAAAGCAAAACATAAGCAAAATTATCTTTTAAATTGAGAGATAAATGAGAAAATTACAAGGTAATCATAAACTAAGGCATTTCATTACAATGAAGACAGTACTGTAGAAGATATTATAAAAATACTATGCACTACAGTACACACAAATGTAATGTCAAGAGTAGATAAACAATTATTATCATGAAAGGAGTCCTGTATGTTTAACACCAGAACACCTAATATTTTCAAAGAGTAAGCAAGCAAGTAAGGAAATAGACAACAATCCAATCCATCAAGGAACCTAGCAAAGGTATAGGAATTAATTAACATTTCTCATTAACCTTATGACATAAGTAATTATGTCACACACATGTTGTTGGTCTACATTGAAAAACTATACCTAACTGGATGTTTTCTCCTAAAAACACATCTGTCCGGTAATGATATACATTTGCAGTGTATGGATGGAAGAAAATCTATCAAGAGAATAGGTTTCCAACCAAGCTGGCATAGCTCTTCTCATACATGCTACAGTGGAATCCAAAGCAATGCTGAAGAAAGCATATAAAGAAAGCAATAAGTGATATGAATCACCAAAATGTACAAAAGAATACCAAATACATACAAATCAAACTGTGCACTTCCAATTCGATAAAATAAATCCTGGATTCAAAGGACATACAAAGTCAGATATGTCCTGATACAATAGCAGAGAGAAATGTCTTCACTCTCATCTTTAGATTCAAACTGAAAACACAAAGGAAACTTTATTAAACTGCATGAGCAATGAATGGATACAACAAACTTCTATATTATGTCTCATCTATCATGTGTATATACATGTATATATATATATATATATATATATATATATATATATATATGTGTGTGTGTGTGTGTGTGTGTGTGTGTGTGTGTGTGTGTGTACTGTGCATTCGTCACTGCAGCCCATCAACATATTCTAAAGATACACTTCATTATAATTTACAATGTAAGTTTTAACAAGAATAAAGAAATTTAAATGAAACTAGAATCCAGCACTTAGCAATTACAGGAACTGAATAATTCATCTGAGAGTGATCAGTAACCTCTTGAATTACCATTGATTTATTGAAGAAGTCATTGAGAAAAACAAATTATTCCTAGAACCAAATGAAAATGACAGCATAGCATCCCAGCATCTTTCAGACCCAGCTATGTGATGTTGAGAGAAAATTATGTAGCTTTGCATGTCTAACTTAAAAAACAAATATGTTGTCAGCAAGTGACCAAATTCAGAGAGTTCTTTAAAAAGTACCTAATGACAAGCCTTACTTTCTAGGGAAAAGATCAAATCAACTAAAGCAGTTTGTGAGAAGAGGTGTTAAATATTTGAGCAGAAATTAATTAAATGAATATTAAAAGAGTAGTAAATTAAATTATTCAAAACATTAGTTCATTGAATAAATAGATTGACAACAGCTAGGGAAACAGAATTACATTAATATATTCAGAGAGAGAAGAGAGGGATTTATAGCAGATTTAAATTAATTCCAGGCATTCACTGCATAGTGTTTGAAATCTTGTACTCTCCAAATGTGAAAAATTTAGAAGAAATGTGTATATGTCTAGACACATATGACATCATAGCAATAAATAAAAAAGATTTTAATAAGTTTCAATAGAATCAATGAGAGCAGCACTATTAAAGTGGTAATAAAAATGTCTCTCAAGAGTGTGAAACTCATTGTGTATAGATGCTCTGTGGGATTCTGCCAGATATTTAATAGTGACACTAATGCTCCTGGAACTCAATTGCTGTATAAAAGGAAGGAACACCACAAGTCTTGTTGTATGAGCTAGTATTATCTATATGACAAGGTAAAGACAGAAAAGATAAAGGCAGAGAGAGAGAGAGAGAGAGAGAGAGAGAGAGAGAGAGAGAGAGAGAGAGAGAGAGAGAGAGGTTAGATTAATTCCCTTGATTCACATAAGGGCATCTCCAATTGTGGCACAGGAAATCTAGGACCACATTAAATGGAGTGTATACTACAACTCAGTTTGTTTTGATTCAGGGTTGAAAGGTTGGCTTAAAAACAAAAACACTAACTGCAGTTCAGCAAGAAGTGCTTAAGAAATAGCAACCCTATGAAGGTCTGTATCAGAGCAGAAAATTCATGCAGGCTCAGAATAAAACCCTTGAAGGGACCAGGAGCATTAGGATATTTCCTGAATATAACAAAGAGTATAGGGTATAGTTGAAGGGATCTACATAAGTTCTTGTAGCTTCTACTGAAAAATTGGGGAATACTTGGCTTCTAATTTTGACACCCAGAAAGAGAAAGTCAACTTCTGCTCCTAACTAAATTCATATTAAACCTCTTATTCAAACCAACTGCATTGCTTGATATAATCATGACACATTCTTTTTATCTCTATGCTAAGTTTGTTTTCTCTTGGTGAGAAATATCACAATGCCAATATGTTATCCTGAGATGAAAAAAATATAGTTTTGGGCTAGACAGATAGCTCAGTGTTATCTCTTCCCATTTTTTGCCGAGGATATGAATACAGTTCCCAGCATTCATATATCAGCTCATAACCATCTGTAACTCTTCTTCCAAGGGACCCAATTACCCTTTCTGAAATCCAACAGGAACATTTTTGTGCCAACAAATGTGGTGCACAGATGTATGTATAGACAGAACATACATATCAATAAAGCAAAAATAAAGACATTTTTTAAAGCTTCATTCTGAGGGTTCACAGTGCTTCTTGAACTCGCATCCTTTATAGCAGAGCAGTGACAGTTCACTTTCCCCACAGAAACTCAGAATAACAGAACATGATGATTTCACAGGGCCAGCCACAAAACCACTTGGCATGCACTCAAAACACTCTAGGGAATTCTTTGCTAATTCTAACTGCCACAGGATTACGGAAGTGCAGGTGTCCTTTCAGCACCAAGTCAAGCTTTCCTGAGCATATTTTCATATTAAGACATTAGCTATACTTCAGATTGCTCAGCCCATCTTTAAAGACAGTTTGCTAGTACTCAAGAGAGAGCCTCTAGTACAGCTCTCAAAGTTGGAGTCTGCTCTCCTGCTGTGGGTACTGCTGGTATTGGTTTCTGGTGAGAGTATTTAGTCCACTGTTGTCCTTGCTGTTTTCATGCCTCAGTGTCCTGATAACTGAAAGTATAGCATTCAATTGATTTTCAGTTTCATATTTTTTAATGTCTTCTTAGAATGTAGTTCATGACTACTGTTTCAGACACAACATACAATGGCCCTACACTAGAATGTTTTTCCTAGATCTGTGACACCAATGTGTACTTATCATTGCAGGAACCACTGGTGACATTGTGCTGACCCAGTCTACTGGTGACATTGTGCTAAGCCAGTCTTCAGCCTCTTTGACTGTGTCACTAGTGCAGAGAACCACCATCTCCTGCTGTGCCAGGGAAAGTGTCAGTTCAATTTGTTATAGTTAAATGCCCTGGTATCAACAGAAAACAGGAGAGCTGCCCAAATTCCTCTTCTGTTTAGCATCCAATCTAGCATGTGGAGTTCCTGCCCAGTTCAGTGGCAGTGAGTCTGTGACAGATTTCACCCTCATTATCAATTTTCTGGAGGCTGATGACATTGCAACCTATTACTGTTATCAGAGTTGGGATTTTCCTCCCATGGTGCTCTAAGGGTAAACAAAAACCTCCTGTGGTATGTATGACTCTGAGCTTTGTCTTCCCCCACACATTTCAACCTTTTGATTTTGATGTGCTTACATGCATAGTACAAAATGTGCAGGTTGTATGTTCAAAATTGCTCAAAATGGGATTAAACTAATTTTTTGTTTTGATTCGATTTAGTTTTTTCAATTTTTTGTTGTTTTTAAGTAATATTTTTTATTGAAAATAGATTCTTCTCTCATACAGTATATCCCAACCACAGTTTCCTTTTCCCCCACTCTTCCTAGCTACCCCATCTCTTTTCTTCTCTAGATTTACTCCCTGTCTATTTACTTTTCAGAAAAGAGCAAGGACAAGAGCAAAACAGAACAAAATATGATACAATAAGACAAGGCAAAGCCCTCCAATCAAGACTGGATAAGGCCACCCAATAGGAGGAAAGAAACTAGTACAGTCAAACAAGTCAAAACAAACAAACAAACAAACAACACCTGCCACCACTGTTGGGAGTGCCTCAAAAACGCCAAGCTAACAGTCTAACAGATGACATGGTACAGACCCATGAGGATGCTATTCTTGGCTGTTTTCAGTCTCTGTGAATGCATGTGAGTCCTAGTGTAGAATGTAAAACTATGACAGGAAGTTTAATTATGAAGAGCCAGTAGAGATCCAGAGACTCAGTGGGCATGCACCTGAGGCTTAGATGACTCCCAGCTCCCTGCCAGACACCTGACTTGAAACACATGTGGTCATGCTCACGTAAAAGAGAAGTGACAAGCTTAATACAGTTTTCCATGCTAATGAGATACCTAGAGGCCTGGAAGGCTTAGCCAATAAGCTTTTCTTCCCAGACATTCCTCACTGAAAAAGGTATTTAATCTCAGGACCATCCTGAAAAGAGGGAGGGAGTTATTGTGTTGCACATACATTTTTCACTATGATAATAAAGTGTTTGGAACCACAGACTGTCTCTTTTCATTTAGATCCACAGTCCAGAGCCATGAAGAAGGCCTTTACTTACAAAGACACAGCTTGTCTTCCATAGTAGGTCTCTCTGTGCTCCCACAACTACCAATAGGCCTTGCACTGCCACCACCAAGCCAAGAACAATCACCCTTGTGGGACAAGGCTTTTGGAACTCCCAGCAACACTTAGACATCCAATAGTCTGAGAACCCTATGGCCCAGGCCTAGTAGCATGCCCTGGGACCCCAGAGCCAGCTTCAGCTTTCCCTCACCTAAGATATGCTTTCCCATCCCCAGAGCAGTGTCTCAACACTTCCCTACAACCCAGCATCCAACCAGAGGGCGTGGGATAAGCACAGCCAAACTCCATGTGTTCTGCCTCCCAAAGAGGCCATGCCTAGTGGCAGAGCAGTTTCAGGCCAACAATCCTACATCCTGGTTACTTAGTGGATTCAGTGAGTCAAGTTCTGCTGTGTGTGTGTATGTGTGTGTGTGTGTGTGTGTGTGTGTGTGTGTGTGTGTGTATGTGTGTCTGTGTTTGTGTGTATGTATGTATGTATTTATAATACATTCAACATTACTTCCCTCCAACTTCCTTCTGTGCTCCCATCACTCCATCACTCTCCTAACTTCAAGTCCTCTCCTATTTTTTATGAGATTAATAAATTATTCCCTGAACACCCCTTATCCACTGTTGCAAAAACAACTCTGTGGTGACTATATTCCAAAGGATAATGTAATTGTCCCTCAGTAAGAAGCTATCAACTGCCAATAGCTCATTTGAGAAAAGTGGGGCTCTGAGGACTCCTCCTCCATCTATTGCTTAATCTGGTGCAGCTTCTCTGAGTTAACACATATGCAACTATGTCATGATGTGAAACTCAGAATTTCACAGATCTTCCCTATTTGTCAGCTCTACAATCTTTTAGGCCTCTTTGCTGTGGAGCTTCTTAATCTTTGCATATTGGTTGGTTGATGTATATGCCCACAGCTGGAGCACTCAAAGTTATTTATGCTGAGCCCTTTACCTGTTATAAGTCTATACATAAACCACTACCCAGTGTAAAAAAATAATGCTCTCTAACAAAAGTTGTCAGCATCACAACTTTGTAGATAGAAAAATAAACATTTAGAGGTCATTTTGATAGTGTGACTATTCAGTAAACAACAATAGATTCCTCTTTTATAGCATATGACATCTTAGTCCTGGGCTTTTGACTATACTTACAGTAGGAGACATGAAATTCCTCCTACTAAGCGTTCCTCAAATACAACCTGAAAATAGTTGGTAACTTCTATAACTTTCATGTCACTATTGCAACAGTGAGTGTATATGTTTTTTTTTTTTTTCCGGGTGCAGCGAGGCTTTATTCTTGTATCAGCAGAAGCGGAAAGACCCCAAGCCCAGGAAAGGCACTGCTATATGTACCCTAGAGTGGCATGTTCACTTCTGATTGGCTGTTCACTCATCACCCCTTGTTATGCCTCGGGATTGGCAGTGGCTTGGCGTGCTTTCGCCCCTTGCACCAGCGCAGTTAGTTGTTTACTTGTGAGAGCACAGGATGCTAGTGACATCTTGGTTTTTTTGGGTTTTTTTTTTAGAGATTTTATTTACACTTCAGATGCCATCCCCTTTCTCCATTCCACCCCCCTTAGAAAACCCCTATCCCATGCCCCCTTTTCCTTTTTGCATTTATACATTTTTTAAAAAATAATGTTAATCATAAGCATTATAAGTTTGGAATTGTTCAATCAGAGGTGTAACCCACAGAGCAACCTAGATATAACAACTATCTTTGACTGGTGGAGATACATGTATATCTGCCTCCTTGTCTCCCCCCTCTTTCTCTCTTTCATCACCTAGCTTCTCCTCTCCTTCTTCTTCTCCTCTTCTTACTCCTTTTCTTCCTCTCAGTACTCCTCCTACCTTAGCTCCTCCTACACATCACCCTTCCTGTTAAAATGAAACTTTTCTCTCAAAATACAATTAGAGCATAATTATGCCAATTTGTACCAGTGAGGTACAAGATAGTCCTAATACCCAGTCCATCCTTTTGTTGACTAACCAGCACCTCTGTCATCTATCCTAACTAAAACATTTAGTTCTGAACCTGGCTTTAGGATGAATGTCAGCTGACGACCATCCACTCAAATCTTTTCTCTTATGGTAAATAGCTATAAGTTTTCAACCCTGTCAGAAATCCAGAATGACTGAGTTAACTATAATTGTGGGAAGCACAAAGCATAGCTTCTAAAACTTAGCCAATTTACAGAGACCTCTGAACATCTGAAAAGCCCCTATACTACCGAACGTTGGAGCATCAAATCTTCAGCCTTCTGGCCCAGAATCATCTGACAGACCTTGGTAATGCAGGATTAGTAAGGACTGATTACTCTGTCTAGGCAGATATAATCAGTCGACTATTCTGCATGTGTGTCCTTTTCTGGACAGTAATTTGTCTGTAGATGGAGAGAGGCAATTCTTGCCTAGTGGCTGTTACCACACAACTGGAGTAACTCCAAGGATGCTCAATTTCTTCTTAGAATCCACAACAGGAAGCTGTCAGGAGCAGACAGGTCTCTAATCAATATGAACATTAATATATAAATATTTGTAGTGTCAGTTCCATGGACTTCTGATGTTTTGAAAACCAACTATCCATGTAAGGTAACCTGGACTGTTGTCTGTTCACTCCTCTCAGCTATTTCTAAATAAAATATGAAAAACACCCTAACAATAAACTCAAAAATATGAATTTGCTATAGTCCTTTAACTCATAAGTTAACCATCCCAAATCAGTTAAAAAGGTTATAAAAAGGCTGGGTCTAGGCATTGTATTCCTAAATGTGTTATACAGGCACAATGCCCATGAGCGTATCAATATTCATCTCATTTTTATATTAATAAGAGGCTCGTACCAATGAAAACCTTAAATTTGAGATCAAAGTAAATTTTGTACCATTTAAGAAATTATAACTTCATCTTGATAATAATTATACAGATTTCTACCAATAGGTTATGGCTATGCAATAAGTCCTAGCTAATCCCCCCTGTTCCAACAAAACCACTACTTGTCCCTAGAAAGACAGACCATTATTAACCACATTAGTCCCCAAGCTCAGGGAATAGGGGCGCTGACTCTTCTTTAACTTCTTCAAGCTGATTAAGGGTGTTAAGATTTTAGAAGAGGGGTGAGGGGAAGAGTAAGTTGATAAGCCTCTGATGCTGTGTCTTCACTGAATCCAGATGGAATTCCAGGACATCAGAGGTTTGGGCAGGTCTGCTCAGTATGCTTGATGAGTAGATAAACCAAGGCTGTGTATTCTGCAATATACAATTCTCAGAACAAGTTTTAGTATCAAGAAAAAAAAATTTCCCACCCCCAAGGGGCTGACTTTTTTTTAAAAGATGTTGGTTCTGAAGACTTTTTTTTTCCACTTGTTAAAATTGGTTGTAGTATTTGTTTCAGATTTTATCCCCTTAGCCTACTTCCTCCCACCACCCAGAAACCTTCTATCCCATCCCCCTTCTCATGCTTCTATGAGGCAGTGACCGCACCTAGCCCCCTCACTATCCCCTCCCCGCCCTCACATTCCCCCCACACACACACTGTGTGTTCATTTTTTTTATGGGACCAAGAAACTCCTCTCCCACCTATGTCCGACAAGGCCATCCTCCCCTACATATACCTCTGGAGTCTTGGGTCCCTCCCTATGTGTTCTGAGGCTGGTGGTTTAGACCCTGAGGGGCTCTGGTTGTTTGATATTGTTGCTTTCCACCTGGGGTCAATAACCCTTTCTGCTCCTTCAGTCCTCTCACTAAGTTCTCCATTGGGAAACCCCTGATCATATCAGTGGTTAATTGTGAACATTGTCCTCTGAGTGTGTTAGTTTTTGGCTGACCTCTAAGGAGACAGCTATATCATGTTCCTCACATTATGCACTTCCAGCCATCCACAACAGTGTTTAGCTTAGGTTGCTATAAATGGGGTGAATACCCAGGTGGAATGGTCTCCTGATGGCCCCTCCTTCAGTTTCTGTTCCATGTTTTGTTTCCCTATTTGCTCCCTTGAGCATTTTTGTTTCTCATTCTAAGTAGAACTGAGGCATCCCCTCTTGGTCTTCCTTCTTCATGAGCTTCATGTGGTCTGTGGGTTGAGTCTTCGCTAATACAAGCTTTTGGGCTAACATCCATGGAGATATGTTTGTGTAACTATCTTCTTTTGGGGTTTTTGGAAGATTACTTTCTTGCTTTTTCTAGGTTGTAGTTTCCCTCCTTGTGTTGGAGTTTTCCACCAATTATTCTTTGAAGTGCTGGATTTGTGTTGAGATACTGTGTAAATTTGGATTTGTCATGGAATATTTTGGTTTCTCCATCAATAATGATTGACAGTTTTGCTGGGTATAGTAGTCTGGGCTGGCATTTGTGTTCTCTTAGGGTCTGTGTGATATCAGTCCAGGATCTTCTGGCTTTTATGGTCTCTGGTGAGAAGTCTGGTGTAATTCTTATAGGTCTGCATTTATATGTTACTTTGCTTTTTTCCCTTACTGCTTTTACTATTTTTTCTTTGTTTTGTACATTTGATGTTTTGACTATTATGTGGCGGGAAGTATTTCTTTTCCGGTCTAAACTATTTGGAGTTCTGTAAGCTTCTTGTATATTTATGGACAGCTCTTTCTTTAGGTTAGGGAAGTTTTCCTCTATAATTTTGTTGAGGATATTTACTGGTCCTTTAAGTTGGGTGTCTTCCCACTCATCTATACCTATTATCCTTAGGTTTGGCCTTCTCATTGTATCTTGGATTTCTTGTATATTTTGGGTTAGTAGCTTTTTGTATTTTGCATTTTCTTTGACAGTTGTGTCAATGTTTTCCATGGTATCTTCTGCACATGAGATTCTCTCTTCCATCTCTTGTATTCTGTTGGTGATACTTGTGTCTATGACTCCTGATCTTTTTTTTTAGGTTTTCTATCTCCAGGGTATTGTCCCTTTGTGATTTCTTTATTGTTTCTACTTCCATTTTTTTAGATCGTGCATGGTTCTGTTTAATTCCTTTTCCCATTTGTTTGCATTTTCTTGCAATTCCTTAAGGGATTTTTGTGTTTCCTCTTTCAGGGTTTCTATCTGTCTACCAGTGCTCTCCTTAAGTTCTTTGAGAGTGTTATTTATGTCTTTCTTAAAGCCCTCTATCATCATCATGAGAAGTGATTTTAATTCTGATTCCTGCTTTTCTGGTGTGATGGGGTGTTCAGGGCTTGCTCTGATGGGGGAGCTGGGTTCTGATGATGCCATGTAACTTTGGTTTCTGTTGCTTACGTTCTTGCTCTTGCCTTTTGCCATCTGGTTAACTCTAGTGCTGCCTGTACTTGCTGTCTCTGACTGAAGCCTGTCTTTCTAGTTATCTAGCTTGTGTCTGATCTCCTAGGGGTCCAGATGTCTCTGTGATCTTTTCCGGCTGCACTGATTACAGTGGTACCTCTAGGATGCCTCAGGATATGGTGCTTCCAAGGTAGTAGTCCAGCTAGGTGACTGCTGTTCTGGGTGCAGTGTCTCCTCTAGAATATCTCATGATATGTTTTCTGAAGCTCTGAGTTCATTTGTTCCTCTGTGGCTCTGGATTGAGTGGACCTTCCAGTATGTCTCATGTGGAATCCGGGATCCACACAACAGCAGACCTGGCAGAGGTCTGATCCAGGCCTTGGATCTGAGAACTAGTTTCTAAGACACTGTCTAAGTTCGAGCGCCTGGGATCCCTGCTTCCTCTGGGTTCTTGGAGGTTGGGGACAGAGCTTCCACCCAAGATCTGCTCAGTGCTCTGGCCCAGACCGGAAGGAACCAGTGTTCCGGGCCGGGAGTGACTTCCTGGTTCCTTTTGGTTCCCAGTTACTCCCTCGTGTATATGGTTTTTATGTCATTTTTAGAGGGTCTACCAAAGGGATCAGGCTATTGGTGCTTTTTTTTCCTTCAGAAGCCTGCAACATTTTTTATTGCAACTTTCATCTGTAAATTTTTTTGTTGTATTTCTTTCAACTCCTCTTAGACTCTGTCCTTTCCCCCACACACCAAAATCCCACACTCTTTCATTCTATCTCATTTCAACATAGAAACAGATATTTAAAAATAAAAAAAATAAAAACAAACAAGAGTGAAAGAAAAAGCACAAGACATACATATATATTAACACATATTCAAACATACAAAAATTCCATAATGACACAAATTGGAAATCATAATATATACATGAGGAACCTATAATGTGAAAAAAGAGTTCTGGCAAAGTACTACATTACAAAGAATCTCTGTAAATGACATTGTTAAAGTTAGCATTATTAAAATCATGTTAAAAATTTAGAGGTTGCTGTGCTTCAGTGTCCATAGAATAATTATTGTATTTGTAGTCTTCTAGCATATAGGATGTAGTCTATAATGTCCAAGATGAATGACTTCCCTTTTACTTTTCTATTTGGATATTCTTAAAACCCACCTTTTTTTTTTGTAAAGTTTCACGTATCTCTGATGCTCTTGCAAGGCAATGAGTCACAAGGCTAAATACTAGCTCCACTCTTTATGAAAATGCTTTCTTGCTGAAACATTTGTAAGACATTTGTTTCAGAGTTATGCCCTGACCCACATGGTCAAATGCATGTTAATTTGTTCCCCCAAAACTGTAGCTTTGTGGGTTTTGCCTTCATAAGCTCCAGACTAATAAAAGCTGTGCCACAGTTTGAGAATCATAGAGCTTGGATGTGGTCCTGGTACCAGGAATAAGACCTTTTGTTAACATATATTTGTGGTTGGACTTGAAAATCTCTGAATGAGCCCAGACCCAAATACATTGAATTTCTTTTGTGTTGGCCATCTAGTCCTGCACACAAGACATAACCTTTAGTGGTAATATACTCAATAAGACTCCATTGGAGAAAACTAATTTTTCACAGCAAGTGGTTACCAATCAAAGACAGTTTCTTGGTTAGAGACTATAGGTTTTCATGTTCTTAAGTGTCTTCCATTCCCTCTGTATCTTAAATTCTTTCTGCCTCCTTATCACAAGGTTTGCTGAGCCATGAAAGGAGGGATTTTATGAAGATATATATATATATATATATATATATATATATATATATATATATGAGTGTTCCAAGGTCTACCATTCTCTGCCTGTAGTCTGGTGATATGTCTTTATATTTACTCTCATGGATTGCAGGACAGAGCTTCTCTGATGATGGCTGAGCAAGACATTAATCTATGTGTGTAGTATAATGTCTTTAGGGATCATTCAGTTGTTACATTCCCTTAACAGAATAGTAGGATTTGGTTTCCCTGAATCTTTGACATATTTATTATTGAGTCCTTGGTCACCTAGACAGTGTTGAGGGTGGGTTCCATTTCATGGAGTAGGCCTTAAATTCAATCATATATTTGTTACTCTCACAAGCTTTGTTTTACTATTGAGGTAGTGCATCTTACAGGCAGGTAACAATTGCAGACAGATCAAAGGCTTTATAGCTGGGTTGGTGTTTATCTTTCTCCTTAAGTAGAATGCAGAATAACTTTGAGTACCATAAACAATAGTCCAGAGGGGTGAAGACTATAATTAGGCACCAGCTAGATTTCTTTTTGTTCAATGAGTTGTGGAGGTGTTTGGCCATAAGGGCTTATCTTGTGGAAAGCAACCAATGGCATTGACAATCATCTGAGTTGTTTACTGGATTTTATGAGTTCCTTCTGTCTACCAACTCAATTGGATGTTAACTTATTCCTGAAATAGGAGGATAGAAATGGACAGAGTTTTTCTCTCCTCCATTTTTGTTTATTTTATTTCTATCACCTTCATATATGTAAATATTTTATGAAGGTTTTTCTCCATTAGGCTTCTTTATGACCACCCCAAATGGCCCTTATATTTTACCTGTCTCTTACCACACTACCTTCATCATCTCTCTATTTCTCTACCTGCCTTATTTAATCATACTCTTCCAGTCCCCCTCCATCCTTTTTCCATCCATAACTATCTATTCTATTTCTCCTGACTAGAGTGATCCAACATTATTTCCTTCTCTGTTACTATAGAATTGTAGCTTACTTATGGAGATTTAACAACTAACACCCACATATAAGTGGATAACTGTATATTTGTCTTTCGGGGTTTAGGTTACCATAATCAGGATGATTTTCTTGAGTTACATCATTTATCTGTGAAATTCATGATTTCATTTTATTTTTTTAATATTTATTCTTCTCTCACGTACTACATTCTGACAGCTGTTTCCCCTCCCTCCACTCCTGTCAATTACCCACCTGACCCTTTTCCTCAGATTTACTGGTCCTCTGTTTCCCTACAGAAAAACAAAACCAACAACAAAACAAACCAACCAACCAACCAACTAAACAAACAAAACAAACAGGTCTCCCAGGACGATCAACCATACATGGTATGCCAAGATGCAAAAAGACTAGGTACAAACTTTCATATCAAAGCTAGACATGGCAATTCACAGGAGAAAGAGTCCCAAAAGCAGTCAAAAGAGTGAGAGACACCTTAATTCTCACTGTTAGGAGTCCCACAAAACCCTAAGCTAATCATAACAACATACATAGAATGGACCTAGTGTGGAACCGTGCAGGGTCCATGATTGCTGCTTCAGTCTCTATAAGATCCTATGAGCACCACTTAATTGATCCTGTGGGTCAGTTTTCTTGGCGTTCTCAACTACTTTGGTTCCTGCAATACTTCTTCTCCTTCTTCTGTTGGCTTTGGGTCTCTGCATCTGTTTCCATAAGCCACTGGAGGAAACCTCCCCAATGCTCATTGGTCTAGGGTCTGATTTATTAGAATAACAGAATATCATTAGGAATCATTTAATTGACTTTTTGGTAGTCCTGTTGGTTCGAGGTCCTTGGGCCACCACTCAGCTTCTGCTTACTGTCAATTTTGTCAGGGTTAGGCATGGGCCCCTTTACTGGTGTGGACTTCAAGTTACACCGATCATTTCTTAGCCACTTCCACAAGATCTGAGCCATTATTTCCCTAGCACATCTTAGAAGCAGGAGAGATTGTAAGTAAAAGGTATTGTGGCTGGGTTGGTATCCTAATCACAGTACTAGAAACCTCAGCTTGTTACAGAAGGTGGCTAGTGCTTTACCTTACTGCAGTAACATTTGCTCAACTATGCTCATATATAGCATCCAGGAAGTGGAAACAACCTAGAAGTCCCTCAACTAAAGAATGAATAAAGAAAATGTGGCACATTTACACAGAATATTAGCCTTTCAAGATCCATAAGAAATTTTCATGAGGATTGTGTTGAACCTGTAGGTTTCTTTTAGGAGGATAGCTATTTTCCTTATTATTTCTACTGATCCATGAGTATGGAAGATCTTTTCATCTTCAGATATCTTCTTTAATTTCTTTCTTTATTGTCTTACTGTTTTTATTAAATAAAGTCTTTAACTTGCTTGGTTAAAGTTACAGTTAGTTTTCTGGACATTATTGGGAAAGTTATTGTTTTCCAATTAGAATTTTCTGGTAGAGTTTTAGGGTCACATGAATATATTTATACTATCTGCAAGATGCTTTGACTTATTTCCTTCCTGTTTTTCCCCTTGTTCTTTTTTATTTATATAATTTCTCTAAGACTTCCAATAGTTTGTTAAATAGGTATGGAAAGAGTGAACCTTTTCTTGTTTCTGATTTTACTAAAATTACTTTGTGTTTAGCTCCACTTAGGCTGAGGTTGGTTGAGGCTTGTGGCAAGCTGCCTTTATTATTCTGAGGTAAATTCCATGTTTCTCTGGTTCTTCCAGAACTTTTATCATGAAAGGGTGTTGGATCTCTTTTCAAAGTTTTTTTTTCTATAGTTCTTGAAATTAAACATGTATTTTTTGTGTTCCTGGCTCTTTATGTGGTGTATTATACTTATTGATTTATGTTTTTAAAACAATCCCTGCATCTCTGAATGGAAGCCTACATTATGATGGCGGATGCTGTTTTTGATGTGTTTTTGGATTCAATTTGCCAGTATTTGTTGAGAAAATTTTCGTCAATGTTTTTAAGAGTACTAGTTCTGTCTTGTCCTGCAGGATCCCAGTAGCCTATGTTTTAATTATTTACTACCTACTAACACATGAAAGACTCATTAACATGAAGTGAAGTTCATATTTCCCTCAGGCTTGCTCAAACATAGCCTTATAACTACAGGCTTGAAGCTCCTGCACTGGTTCCTAAAGAACATTTTCTTCTGGTATCTTGTAATGCTATGTCATACATAGCTTGGCTCTAGTAAGCTTTGCTTTTCCACTTCCTTTCTTTGTATCTAGTCCATGGGGAAAAGCAATTACTTTTATTTGTAAAAATATTTCTGTTTTCCACATCACACTGTGATTGTTGTGTTGTCATTAATTTGTATATCTTGAGATTATATATGCATAGCTAAATACCTGTGGAACTAAACATTTTCAAGTTGTGATGAAACAATTTTTCTTTGACTTGTAGGAGTTTAATATGATTGAGTGTTGTCATCCTGAAACAACATAGTCTTTTCAAAAATTGTGTAATAGAGTATTATATAAATAATACATGCCAATGAATTCAGAAGTAGTTTTATTTAGTTTCACAAACATGGGTTTACATTTTCCTATCTTTCTGGTACATTTTTATTTTAATGTAAAAAGTACATAATTTTTGTGCTAGCTAGTTTTCAGGATATCAGGAATCCAGGCCACATATGGGGATTCAAATTTCTCCAGTGGCTGGAAAGCTATCTGAGTAGACCTCTCCAGAGAATAATATAAAAGACATAGTACATAATACATATAATAATACATAGGACATAACACACATAGTTCACCTTTGCTGTACTAGTTTGCTTTTTTTTGTTGCTATAATAAATTCCATAATCAAAATGAGATGCAACAGAGTATCGCATGATGCCAGAAGAAAATGTTCTTTAGGAACCAGTGCAGGTGCAACAAATTTATTTAATTTTACAGATTCTGATCCATCATCAAAGAAAATCATGGTAGGAATTCAAGGCAGGAGACTGAAGCAGAAACTACAGAAAAATGTTGATACTGGCTTGCTCATCTTTTTTTCTTATGTACTATAGGCTAATCTTCTTAGATATAGATTTTCCCAAAGTGCAGACCCTCCTACATCAACTAGTAATCAAGAATAAGCCCCACAAGCATGCACATAGGCAAGAAAATCAAGGCAATCCCACACTTGAGAGTCAGGTAACTGCTCTGCATTAGGTTTCTAGCCGAGGCTAACTAGGAGACTCCAAGTTCTGTTTCTTTCAATATCTCCTGCTGATGTCTCCTTTTGACCATACCTAGATTCCTTTCTCATACTAACTTAACATGGAGGTTGTTCTAATGTGATACTGCTGCATAGTTTTACTTGACCTTTTTTGTATCCATGCCTAGATGAGAAATATATTCTTTTAGGGACTAGATGGGGTAGTCTTCAAAGAAAGAAGAGTGTAGGAGAGATTAAAAAGAAAATATTTTCAGTGTTAAAAATTAAAAACACAATGACATAGGGCATTTGGCTCCCACATAATTTTGTTTTAATTATTTGCATACAAATAATTATACTTTCTGTAATTATTGCAATTTTATATATGCCATTTAAGAAAAATCAGAGTAAAGAATCTTCAGAGAAATACAATCTGGAGGCTATAGTGCCACCTTGTGACAAAATTACAGAATGACAATCCATAGAAATGCTAGATAAATGTGCCTCAACTATAAACCAACATAACCAGATTAGATATGAGATTTATATTGCCAAGGGTCAGTTGTTACATGCAAGAAAATATGCTAAGAATGCAAATTATTTAGAACTGACACCTTAGTGCAATATTATGCAATAAGGTATGTGTTTCATTTGTAGAGTTTAAAATTTATGTGTGTGTATGTTAATACATCATAAAATTGATACATGTTAATTCAAGGTATTTCTTTAAGAAGTGATTCTAAGAATGCACATTTATGATAGGCTGTCTTAGAGATGGCTTTGCAGATTGAAGCTTATGGTGCTCTGGCACATGTATCCAATAGAATACATTTTTAGGTGTTATGGCATAAAGATTGTTACAGATATATCTTACTTTGTACAACTCAAACTCATATAAAATAAATCTAACTAAGATGCTCATGGAGCAGAAAGGCAATATGGGGTCTGCCAGAGACAGATAAAATAATGCTTAAACAACCTTAGATTTTTAAAATTTCAATGAGACAGCCAGTACAGCTGTTGAAAAACACTGGGATTTAGAAGGACTGCTGAAATAAATCAGTCTATATATATGGTAACATCAAAATGGAATTCTGAAAATATATTGCATTGGAGGAGAAGTTTTGCCCTTATCTCAACAGGAGAAGAAAGTCTGTAGATTCCTTCAACGTGAATAAAGATCAGATTTCAGTGGGAAGAGACTTCCTGAAATCCTTTGTTTCAGGCATGAAGAAAGAAACTAAGAAGAATGACAAAGCAGGTAGTGTATATGCCAGTTCCTCTACATAGAAACAGCTTTGAGACTGGCTGAGACATGAAAATGTCTCCAGCCAGAACATCGGCTATGTGTAGTCAATAAATTTTGTTAGCTGCTGAGTCCTCAGACTTTATTATTACATATCTGTTGCAGTAATTATTTAAAAATGGTCACGGGTGCTCAAGCCAACGATCTAAGCTGTGGTGGCTCTGCCTACCTCAATCACATGGCCAGAGGCCATGTGCATGCTACAGCTTGAAATGGCCAGGCAGAGACACCAGCCCTGCCACCTACGAGATGCCAGCATGGGAGATGGCTCTGCCAGTCTTCCACACTGTCTCTGCAAGGCTGGACATTACCCAGACTATCCCACCAACCACAGGGTCTTGGTACAGATGAGACTCTAATGCTTATATATATGAGACTCCAAAGGCTTATATATTTAGTAATGATCAAAAAAATATGCCCATACAATCAGAAGTGTAACCCAATACCCAACCTATATATACCACTATCTTTGACTACTACAGACAAGTGAACATCACCTCAATGACCCTCCTCTCATTCTCTGTCTGTCTCTAGCTCCTCCTCTTCCTTCTCTTCCTCTTCTCTTCACTCCTCCTCTTCCTCTCCTTACTCCTCCCACCTTAGCTCCTCCTACACATACCATCCTTTCATATGGCACAGAGAGAGATTTATATTACAGCTTGGTCATCCAGAACTAACAGACTTATAAAGTTTAGTACCTTTTTCCTGAAAGAAACAAAGAGCAGAGAATAACCTTTAGCTGATTTGTGCACATTGTACATTCCACACATTTGCTAATGCAGAAATGAATGTGTGTGTATTTACAAAGCTTATTCATGTTTTAAAGAAGTCCAGAACTTGGGCCAGGTTTTAAATGTGCATCATGAAAAGACTGCAAAGAAAGTAGAAAATAACTCACTAGAAAGACCCCAACTTACTGGACAGACTGCTCATTTCTAAGAGAAAGTCATAGCCAGTGTTATTTTCCTCTGCACAGCAAGAGTTATTCTTGAACATACATTGATCCTTATGCTTAAGTGCTTTTATTTACTAATTATTATCAGAACACATTTGTCTTCATAGACACTAGAGCAAATAAAAGAATCTGAAATACAAACTAATGTGTGGTTAACACTTTCCATTCTATAAACCATGCAATGACTGGGATGTCTATGTTTGTCAGTGAGCTATGGGACCACAGATATTTTTCCCTTTAAGAAGCTTATGAGAAACTTCACGTGGCTGACTGTGAGGAGAAAGGGTAGAAGGAAGAAATGGGGATAAATTATGTGAAGCCACATGTGCAATTCTACCATCAGACTTAGCCAATGTCTTTTCATAATCCAACCTTGTGGAAATAAGTTGCTGAATTGCAGAGAGGAAGCAATGTCTCTGCACATGGATCCCCAGATGTAGGCCCAGCTCATCCCTCCTCAACTATTTTGCATGTCTGCTGAAACCTTCCATTGTCTAGAGTTCATAACAGTGACTTCTGACTCTGCAGTAAAAGCTGCCTCAGAGAAAAAAACGTGAGCCATGGAAACTTCAGTTTGGTTTCTCCATCTCCTTTTACTGTGGTTCACAGGTGAGGAGAACACATATAACACTATAAATAAATAAAAAGTCCCCAAACACTATCAAATTCTATTACCAGAAAGCCAATTAAAGAGAAAAATGCTAGTTCTTCCAGGGAGGTGATGAGTGTGGTGTAGATTGCACTGATGATTTTCTTTTTCCTTTTCAGTCTCAGATGTCACTGGAGAAACAACACAGTCACAAGCCACCATGAGATTTTTTCTCTGGCCCAGACTGGAAGGACCAGTGCTCTGGGCTGGGAGTGACTTCCTGGGTCCTTGTGGGTCCCAGTTTCTCCCTCCCCCATCAAAATTCTAACTCAGTTCTTCATAGTGATAGAAAGAGAAATTCATGAATTCATTTGTAATTACAAAAAAAACCATGGTATCAAGAACTATTCTCAATCATATACGAATTTCTAGGGAATCACCATCCCTGACCTCAAGCTGTATTACAGAGAAATAGTGATTAAAAATTGCATGGCATTAGTACAGAGACAAGCAGGAAGATCAATGGAATAGAATAGAAGACCCAGAAATGAACCCACACATATATGTTCACTTGATCTTTGACAAAGGAGCTAAAGCCATCCAGTAGAAAAAGGACAGCATTTTCAACAAAGGGTTCTGGTTCAACTGGAGGTCAGCATATAGCAGAATGCAAGTCAATCTATTCTTATCTCCTTCTAAAAAGCTCAAGCCCAAGTGGATCAAGGATCTCCTCATAAAACCAGATATACTGAAACTAATAGAAGAGAAAGTGGGGGAGAGCCTCAAATACTTTGGCACTGGGAAAAAGTTCCTGAACAGAACACCAATGGGTTATGCTCTAAGATCAAGAATTGACAAATGAGACTTTATAAAATTGAAAACTTCTCTAAAGCAAAGGACACTGTCAATAGGACAAAATGGTAATCAACAAATTTTGAAAAGATCTTTACAAATCCTACATCTGATAGAGATCTAATGTCTAATATTTACAAAAATTCAAGAAATTAGACTTTAAACAATCAAATAACCTATGAAAAATGGTATACAAGGCTAAACAAAAACATTTCAACTGAGAAAACTCAGAAAGCTGAGAAGCACCTGTAGAAATGTCCAATATTCTTAGTCATCAGGGAAATGCAATTCAAAGCAAGCCTGTGATTCCACCTCACACAAGTCAAAATGGCTAACTTCAAAAACTTAGGTGATAGCAGACATTTTTATTTTTTTACCTATTTTTTTAAAGTCACAGTCCTGACAAATCCTTGAGAAAAGACCAAAGAATTCAGTGCCTCCCCTAGGGGCATAAAAATGTACAAAATGTCTAGATCCCGAGCCTTCATATGAAATTTCTTTATATCTATTCACATTACAAAATAATCTTTAGTAATTATTTTATGAGTATTTTCTAAAGAAAAGTAATCTTAAAGATGATAGAGGTTATCTGGAAGAAGAAAGAAAACCTATTAGAGAGAGACCACATGCCTGGGGTAGTATAGTGAGCAAAGGCAAAGAAGAAAGTATAATGACATACATGTTTTAAAATCTGGTAATGTTATCTACTATTTTACATAAAAGTTGACAAACTTATCAAGTAGAAAAAATAGTCAAAGTTGTCTTCATATTTTGAGTCAGAGGACTGACTCTTGTTCTGACCAATGACTTAAATGGAGTCACACTATGACAATAGTCTGTAAGACCAATGCTCATAATCAAGAGGGATTTAAAGATGACTGAGCTCTAATATTTCAGATAAGTAGAATAACATTAGTCATAGGTCATCACCAAGAAGTTAAATACAACCCTCATCTCATAAAGTTTTCATTTGGAAGAGACTCAGAAAGTAATCAATGACCATTTTATTCTTGGTGCTCTTGCCATGTTCTCTCTGAGACACCTCTTGTGGGCAATGTCACCACTAAGGACATGGAAAACCTGTGCCATGTCCACTTAAATCTCCTATGCCTTTAAGATTGACAAATAATTATGACAAAAAAGCATTTGAGTGCAATTACATAACAGATCAAAAATAATAGATGTTTTTAAATTCAAATACTCAATAAAAGGTTGTTCACACAGCATAGATTATTCTCTAAAATAGATCATATGTCAGGTCAGTAAGTAAGTTTTCACAAATATGAAAATATTAAAACCAATTTTTGTACTGTTTATGACCATGGTGGAATAAAACTTAAAATCAACAAATCTAAAACATACAGAAAACATGAAATTGAAAACACACCAATGGCTGGGCGGTGTTGGCGCACGCCTTTAATCCCAACACTTGGGAGGCAGAGGCAGGCAGATTTCTGAGTTCGAGGCCAGCCTGGTCTACAGAGTGAGTTCCAGGACAGCTCGGACTACACAGAGAAACCCTGTCTCAAAAAACAAAACAAAAAAAAAACCACAAAAAACAAACCACCAATGAATGATGAAGGGGTCATCAAAGAAATAAAAAAAGGAACATGATCAGGTTTCGAGGGGAGGGGGATCAGGAGAGAAGCCCTGAGTACCAGCAGATTTTTTTTCATTGTAACAACATGAGGTTTAATGATACAGGTGCACCAGGGCTCCTATGCATTGTAAGCAAGAGAACCCTGAGTAGAAGATAAGAGCAGTTTTTATACAGTTTAAGAGGTGTACTGCAAAAACAGTGACTAGGCACAATATGACTGGCAAAACAATGTGACTTTTAAACTGATTGGTCTGTGGGGAATAAGGTAGCAAGGATCTCCCTTGTCTGTAAGTGTCAAGGGTTTGTGTGTCCTGCAGAATGTGTCTATGTGATCTGGGCAATCCACACACACAGGTGGATTCTCTTCCCTGTGGTCTGAGGAATGATAATCTCTTCTTCCTCTGAATATTAATCCAGCATGGTAATCCAGTAGGTGTCCTCCGACTAAGGAATGTGCTCCTCCCAGGATGTCTCCTGGGGCAGTTAATTTTTAAGTTTAACCAAATTCTTAACATTCCCTCCTTTTCTTTGGAGCTGATTCCAATCTTGGAATCACAAGCTGTCATCTTGGTATACATCGTGACAGTGTTGTCTGAGCATAAGCACTTGTATGGTATTAACACGATCTTTAACATGTTTAACTAAGCGATTTAGAATGTAGGGGCCAAAGGTGAGCAACAAAAGCAAAATTATAAGTGGTATCATTATGATCAAAACCAAGGTAGCAAGCCAGGGAGATTTATTGTACCATGACTCAAACCACCCTAGATTCTGTTCTCTTTCTTTTTGTTCTCTTTCTTTTTGTCTAGCCTTTCTCAGACCTTGGCCATGGAATCTTTGATTACTCTTAAATGATCTGTCTAAAAAACAACATTTTTCTTTCAAGGCTGCACACAACCTGCTTTGTTAGAGGAAAATATCTAATCCCCTTCTGTTCTGCCTGACTACTTCAGAAAGAGAGGCCAAGGACTCTGGAAATTTAGAGATTGAATCTTCCATATCCCAAATATATACATCTATAGCTTCACCAAGTCTCTGGTAGTACTCAGGCTGTAGAGCTAGGGCAATTCCTCTAGTAGCTACCTCTGCAGCTATCCCCAAGCCCAAGAGGACTATGAGAGTTGTGCTGATGGGCTCTCTTATGGACCTGTGGAGTCTTCCCTCCCAGGCATCTAGAAGATCATTTTCAGCATGGTTTGTTAGCCTAGGCACCAGCTTGACAATGACACAGAAGTCTTGGGCTTGGTTTAGCACTCTGAAATTAACACAGGGGTTAGCCCTGTTCTACATGTCTACCAGTAATCTTCAGGGTGGAGTAAGTAACTAAAACTGTCTTCCTGTGCTACAGCTACATGGACAGTTGTATTGCACAGGTGAGAATGAATATGTGGGACATTTCCCAGGCAAAGCCCTCATCTCGAGACCACTGTTAGCATGATCTTAGCACCTCGAGAGGTCCAGAGGTGAGACAGAGGGTGAGACAGACTAAAGGGTTGAGTAATTACCTATGAGTCTCATAATAAAAAGGGGTTATATCATAACAGAGCCAGCAAACCTGAGTAGTCTCTGGGTTAGTAGAATTTAACAACTGAAAAGCCTGCTCTATTATCTGGACTAGCCTGAGTTCTGACCCATCCAAATTTGGCTGAGTCTCATCTAACATGGCTTTCTGGGTTGGAAGTACTGTGGGATGAGGAGACTTGATAGGTATCAACTTATGGGGGGCACAAGGGTTACCCCCCCCATGGATAGTCTAGGCCTTCCCACCAGGAACGGGATCATGGTCCAGACCACAAGTACCTCAGGTGGAATCATGTTAGTCAGCTTTAGTCTGCCTTTGGATCCTTATCTTAAGTGGACTTTGGGTGCACTGGACTATCCAATTGGGTGATGCTCCCTCTGGAGCTGGTTTCACATGAAAGTCATGGATCTAAGCTGATATTCCATCAACCTTCAGAGCAGTGGGAGTAAGCCCCATCAGAATTAATGGAAATATGCAGACTCGGGAGGTGGGAGGTGGGGAGACCTATTAGAAAGTACCAGAGAACTGAAAGTTGACTCTCATGACTCAAAGGGAGGGACCTTAGATGAAATGTGGGTATAAGGAACTTGTAGAGTGCACTCCAGGAGAAAGACATGGCATCAATGGAGGAATGGGGTGCCATCCCACAATCAAAACCTCTGACCCCATATTGTTCCCATCTAAAACAGTTGCAGGGACAAAAATGGAGAAAAGCCTGAGAGAAAAAAGAGTTTTTGAGCCATTGACAGGCCCAAAGTGGGATTCATATCACAGGAGGCTTCAAGGACTGATACTATTACTGATGCTATTGTGTGATTACAGACAATATCCTATTCTTGCTGTTCTTTGAGAGGCCCAACAAGCAGCTGACTGAGACAAAAGCATATAGTTACACCCAACTGGTTGACTAAAGTCAAGGACCACTGTGGTTTAATTAGGGAGATGCTTGAAGAATCTGAAGAGGAGGGAGACCTAATAGAAAGATGAGCAGTCTCAACTAACCTGAACTCCTGAGATCTCTCAGACACCAACTAGGCAGCATACACTAGCCTAGTCAAGGCTTCATCTCCCACCCCTGACACAGACATTTGTCAAAAGTTGAAAGTCAACTGTACATAAACACTTGAAAAAAATGTTTCATCTCAATAGCCCTTAGAAATGTTCATATTAAAACCCTATTGAAATTTTTCTTCTACCTTGTCAGAATGGTAATTACTAATAAAACAATTGATAGCAAATGTGGCTGGGATGTGGACAGAATGGAAAACTCACACAGAAATGCAATATATAGATATGAAGGGAACATAAACTTGCCTAGCCATGACACTAACCAATAAATTGCTTGAAAACTAAAATTAGATTTCCTTAGTGCCAGTGCTACAGCTCTTGGGCAATTAAATAAGGTCAAAATATGAGAAGACTGCTTTCATTTCAGTGTTTCTTGCAACATGAGTAAGTAATTTATCAAATAGACCAAACTGTCAAACAAATAATCTTCCTATTTTGGTGATTCAGTCTCCTGAATAACTAAAACTCTACCTATAACCTTTACTTCATTACAGTTCAAAAGGCACTAATACATAACTATAGGACAAAATAATTTACTAAAGAATCACAGAGGTAATACCCTGGTGTTTCCAAGTATATGTCATTAACCACCCATTAAACTTACTTTGTAGAAGTATCACAACAGAGAGATGGACAACAATTAGGGATTTTTTTCAGGGAAAGATATCATACCATAAAAGAATAATCCACATGCAGCAAGGAGATTTTACTGCTTTTCAACTATTAGGAAAACCAACTGAGGTCATGGGGGAACCACAGTTTCTCTTCTTAGGATGATGCTCCAATGACGTAGCCACATTCTAGCAGGCTGGACTGCTTAAAGGATCTTCCAGCTATTATTGCCACAATTGAGAACAAACACAAAATACGTGATTGCTTGGAGGAAAGCCATATATCCACACCTCAGTAAGTCTTAGTCTAGGCATGTGTAGACCATAAGAAATATTACAAATGTTAGCTATGTTTTTAATAACTGTGCATTATTTTTATAGAGGCTCTAGAAATAATACTTACAACTGCCAAAGATCATGTGTATCCTTCAGGATTGAAAGTGAATTTGAATAGGGATTATTATTCAATGGTAAAGGGAAATGAATTGTCCAAATACCCAAAACTTGAAAAAAACTAATACATTTTATTATGTGGAAGGAGTGGATCTGAAAATCTTGTGATCTGTATAATTCCAAACATATATCATTTTGAAGAAATGAAAAATATCACTAATTACCAGTGGGCTTATGAGGCAGAGAAGACTAGGTGGAACACAAAGGATTTTGTCATATTAATTCATTCTTTGACAATTTAGTACTTGTATAAAATACATTCTGCTCACATTCTTTTTTATCTTTTGAATTACAATTTATTTATGTATTTACTTATTTTTATTGGATATTATATTTACATTTCAGTTTTATCCCCTCACCCATTTCCCCCACAACCCAGAAACCCCCTACTTCATCCACCCTTCTCCTGCTTCTATGAGGATGTGCCCCCAGCTAGCCCTTCACTCCTACCTCCTCACTCTCAAATTCTGTCCTACTTGGTGTTCAGCCTTCATTGGACCAAGGATCTCCTCTCCCACCTATGCCTGATAAGGTCATCCTCACCTAGATATACTGATGGAGTCATGGGTCCCTCCCTATTTGCTCCCAGGCTGATGGTTTACACCCTGGAATGCTCTGGTTAGTTGGTATTGTTGTTCTCCTCATGGGGCCACAAACCCTTTCAACTTCTTCAGTCTTCTCTCTAACTCGTCCATTGGGAACCCCTTGATCAGATCAATGGTGAGCTGTTAGCATTTGCCTGTGAATATGTCAGAATCATGTAGACCTCTAAGGAGACAGATATGTCAGGCTCTTGTCAGCATGCTCTTCCCGATATCCACATCAGTGTCTATTTTTGTTGACTGCACATGGGATGGATATTAGGTGGAATGGTCTCCAGATGGCTCCTCCTTCAGTTTCTGTCCCGCACTTTGTCTCCATATTTGCTCCCTTGAGCATTTTGTTACTCCTTCTAAGTAGGACAGAGGCATCCACATTCTGCTCACATTCTTCCTTCAACTCTTACCACTTCTTACCACGGCATCATCCCTCTTTCATGTCTTCTTTTATGAAACCCACAGGGTATAACCAGAGCCCCTCATGTGGGTGGGTGTGAATCTCTTTACTAAAGTGTAAGTAGCAGTCCATTAGCTACATCATATGAGACCATGACATCATCCATCCCAGCTCTTCATTGAGATTAGCACTTCTGGATGGAACTCTAGGTGGCTTTTCCTCTTTTGTAACTCAATGTTTAAGGGCCTTGCCTTGTACAGATACTTTTATATGCAAGTATCACTAGCTGTTTAGAACTCAAGAGTTCCATGGCTATGTAATGCCCATAAGATAGCCTGTCTTTTGAAATTTTTGAAACATGAATTTAACCTACAGGTGGAAAAAGCAACCAATTTTGACCTGAATTTTTTGAATAATGCATGAACATGATGGCAACAATATTTATAAATTACTATTTTCTACTAATAACTTTCTTCTCTGTAACTCCACACATCAAGTCATAAACATCAATATATTTTCAGTATAGTTTTCACATCCATATCTATTTCTCACTGTGACACCTATTATCATGGTATCTTTCATATCAGAATGAACCAGCTGCCTTTTTACCAGACCTTTAAGTCTTCTTTGGTCTGGAATATTCTGGCACTCTCTCTTTGGCTATCACACCTTGTCACATTTGAAGATTATATAGTACTTGTATATAGCATTCCTCTCATTTTGTGTTTAGTTTTGTCATTATGAATAAATCCAACCCATGGCTCTTTTGGTGATGCTCTTTTGTGTTAAAGCAATATTTTAGAATTCTTTTCTCTAGGCTTGACATCTTACTTCTATCTTCAGATAAGAGCTGCATTGATTAACCAAATGGGGTCCTCTGTATTCAGGCATGTAAACAGTCCATAACAGAAGGACAGAGAGTGTCTCTGATCCTCATGTGAAATTACCTCCACCAACTATCTCATGTTTCCCACAGCTAAGTATAATCTTGATCAAGCTAGCATGTTAAGCAGAGTTTATAGGAAGTGAAAGTAGTCTTTGGGTGCAGACTTCGCTGATGCAGCTATTGGGAATTGTCACCTATGCTGAACAGAGACATTTCATTGGTATAGATTCCTCACAATATTCCTACAAATAAGCTTAATAATATTATTTTTCAAACTTAAATTTATTTTTTTATCTGTTGATATTTTATCTGCAATGGATAGTTATCTCTATGTATTTTCTCAGGAAAACCCCTTAGGTAGGTCTGCAATGTACCATACACAATGTTGGTTAATCCAGACTCTTATAATCTCACTATGGATAAAAAGCAAGTTAAACATAATGGTGATGGCTTCTCTGGGGCCTCTCAACTTGCCTTATATTGACCATGTTTCTTTCATTGGCCTTTAAACCAGTCATGCTGCTAAGTAATTCACCAGTGGCTACATCACTGAAGATCTACCTTTTCTCTCCCCAGCCTTAATTATCTCTTCAAATATCTTGACTGTAATAGTGGGAACTATAATTTTGAATGTGAATTTTGAGAAAACACATATCACCTGATAGTAAGCAGGAAATTTCAGTGTGTCTTTTTAGGGGGTGTATGACTTCAAGTGACCCAAAACTTTGTGTCTTCATTCCTATTCTTACCTGATTAGAACAGCAACAAAATGCATAAAGGCCTCATGAGTTGAAGACCTCATGTTGCTTTTAGAGTTCTGACCCACTCCTACCAACGTGTATTCCTGTGGGGATCCAATGATAGCATTTTTAAGAGCTGGGCCACTCTGGGGAAAAGTATGCAAAGCAGGTTTAGTTAGTATTGAAAAAGCAGGGTTTATATCAGAAATGTGAGAGTGAGAAAAATTTCTGGTAATCCTGTTCACTTGTCGTTATTTTGAAGAAATGAAACAAAATAGAGTGTAACATTTTATACTACAGTCTCATTATTTGAACAAACAGCCACTTTGAAATGTTTTGCCAATTTCAAAGCAATGTGACAACTATTTCTCGGTGTAACTGTATGTAAAGAGTTTCTTTCTCATTATTTTAGAGATGGTTTCTTATTCTCTTCATTGTGCTGTGTAGATAGATGTTACTACATATAGTCTCAATTCTCTAAAATGAGGAAAATTTTGTCTTGTTAAGGTGTATGCTTTTTCCTTCTATTACAGCAGAAAGATCTATATAAATTGTAGCATTACTTGCACATGACTTTGAGTCACCATTGGTCTCTAGATCTATTGAAATAAGCAAAACTATGAAACAGTAATTTGCTAAAGTGACAGCTGTGTTTGTCTCACCCTATATTTTTAGAAGTTTCTACTACTAGCAGCATAAAATGATTTTTATTCAAGAGCTGATGATAGCTCTGATACCAGGCAATGCACAAAAATGATGAAAACAATATAAGCTAGAAATGGTCATGTCTTTGAAGTCAATAAATTATGTTCAATAAACATATTCAAGTCCTAAGAACATGGAAAATAAAAAGAGTTATCTGTCTACTATATATCCTGTAGCCCTATTAAAGGCGAAAAAGAAAATATTCCTATGTTAGTGGGAATATGAAAGTTCTGATAAATGTATGCAGTACTTATAAACTTATGAATATTCTGCCACATATATATATTATACATACATATACATATATATATATATTATACATACATATATATTATACATATAGGTATATTATATATATGTATATGTGTGTATATATGTGTGCATTAGATTAAGAAATATTTTTAATAATTATGTACTGGCTTGACACAATCTAAACACAAGCTAGAGAGGAGGGAGCCTCTATTGAGAAAATGCCTTCATAATGTCAAGCTATAGACAATCCTGTAGGGCATTTTCTTAATTATGGATTGATGTGCAATGGCTCAGCCCATTGTGGGTCATGCCCATGGGTTTCTAGTCCTCAGTCCTAATAGATAGCAGATAGCTGAGCTATGTGAAACAAGCCTATAAGCAGCACTCCTTCACTGCCTTTGTTTCAGTTCCTGACTCCATGTTCTTGTCATCCTTGAATTCCTGTCTTCACTGCCTTAAATGATTACCTGTTAGATTGAAGTGAAATAAGCCTTTCCTTTAAAAAATGGCTTTTGGTAATGGTGTTTCATCACGTATAGAGTAGCCCTTAGTTTTCAGCATCAGTAATTATTAGTATAGTAAATTTAGATTTTTTTCTCCCTAGTATCATTGTTTACCTTTTACTCACCTTTACTTCATCCCCCTTCAATATTTGAAACTGGCATTGTTGAAAGATTTCACTTAATAAAATCATTGGGTGTTTGATTTCTCATAAACACAAGATAAAGGAGCTAATAGTACAGATATTACAAAAATGAAAGTCACTACCACTTCTTTGATGTTTTTCAGTGTCAGATACAAAATACATTAAAAACATTCAGTAGAAATATGAAAAAGCTGTGACCACTGTCCCATAGGCTTTCATTGACTTTAGCATCAATCTCAACCTTGCTTGCAGAGCCTTGTGATCTCCAGGCATCAATCCTGTGTTTGTCTCCATATACCAGTTATTTTTGTTTTGTTCAGCAATCTCATTCCTGCCTTCTCTAAGCCCTGTAGTTCTTCTTAAAATCATCTTCTGAGCACATGCAAAGCCTTCCTCCACCCATAAACTCAAGGATTGCTCCTCAAAAACCATCCTGTTCCTATATTTTGTTCATACTCTACTATCCCAGCTACCTTTTTAAAACTAAAAGGGAATCAATTAATAAAATATAATCTGACCATTTATCCCTACTCCCTTTTCTCCCTCTAACTCTTCCAAACCCAAATTTTGGCCTCTTACATTAAATATTATAATGACATATGTGTGTGAGGGAGAGACAATACATGCACAAATGCAAATTGCTTCATGTATTTAGCATTACTTGTAAGTGTACACTTTTAGGGATAATCCCTGGGTATTGGATAGTCAATGGGGAAAGGTCACTTAATATTATGTCCTCTGTTCTATTGTCCTGCTATTCTTCTCTCTCATGCTACCTTCCATAGTGATGAGTTTGTACATTAAAGCAGAAAAATCAATTTGAGGGAAAATTTTGAACACAGTAAAAATGATAATATAATATGAAATTCATTGGAACTGTGGGCAAAGGCAAACAAATTGGTTTTGGTGTGTGTGTGTGTGTGTGTGTGTGTGTGTGTGTGTGTGTGTGTGTGTGCGTGTGTGCGTGTGTGTGTGTTGACACAGAATCTAGTTTTGAAGCAAAGAGTATTTGGTTTATGTATTTTTTCTAACTCTGGATTGTCCTTCATCAGTCAAACAAATAGTTGCATTTGGAAAACCCTCATGCAGAGCATTATAACCAAGATAGCAGATGTACAAATTGTTATTTGTCTTCCTTATAACTTCATACCTGCTGTGAGATACAGGTATTGCCAATAATTTATGAACTCTGATAGGTTATATTAGACATGTACTTATAAGTAATTATTTGGTTACATGTCTTAATAAATATTATTCAACCAGAACTTGGCACCTACTGATATCTCACATATTACACCTAGAAGGAGCTATAACAACTTGTGTTTTATCACAGGGAACTCTAGAGGACTTGAGAGCTTATTAAAAAACCTGAAAGTCTAGAGAAATGACAAAGATGATATATATGTATTGTTTTCCAAATTGATTTTATACTCAGTCTCTTTGGTATGTACTTAGAAACCAATACACCATCTAATATAATCTCACATACAAATTCCAAACAGATTATAAGATGGATATATAAATACATGGACTATGTCCTTATTTTATTCAATGTGGTGGATATATTCTATGATTTGATAACATGCGTATATATGAGCCTATTATAAAAAATTTTTAAAAGACATTTTCATTATACAGGTTAGGCTATCCTTGAATTTGCACTTTAGTTTACATATAACTTGTGGCCCTATCACATCTCTGTTTTAAGTTAGAACCCCTCCTAAATTCTTGTAGAGTAGACTCCTGCCCTGCATATATATATATATATATATATCAGAAACTAAGGGCAGATACTATTTAAATGCTTTAGAATGAGAACATATCTTTTTTTGAAACATAGCTTTTGCCTTTAGACACAGAATTTTCGCCTGAACTTGAATCCAAGTAATATTTCATGAAACTAATTGAAACTGTTTACTCAGTTTTTTCTCTATTATGTTTTCAGACTGCGTCTGCTTAACCCACTTCAAAGAAAACTGTAACTGATCTCCAGTTCAGTAGCAGAATACCTGGATAGTCTTGCTTTTCCTCTCTGCCTGTATTCCCTAGAGAATCTGCAGATCCTTGAAAGAACCAGCCTTCCTCACTCATAGCTTCTCTTTGTGCAAGTCAACAATAGGTAGAAGCATTCTCTACCTCACAACCTGCTGGTTGTTCAGGCCTGGTAATCAGGGAATGGATCTTCATTAACATTCATGCCCTCTACTTCTAGTTACCCAGTCTCATTTTTCTGCCCTGTAGCAGATTACCTACATGGACCTGTATTTTCTTTCTACCTTTTATGTAAGAAGAAGATTGTGTGTTTGTTGGTGTGTGTGTGTGTGTGTGTGTGTGTGTGTGTGTGTGTGTAAGAAACTGAACTGGAATTATCAAATAATTGGAGAGACAAAGCATCAACTGAATGTCTTTCATCAACAAATAAAACTTCACTTGACACTAACAGATTACATTTAGCAGAGTAGATTTTGACCAAGGGGGCTGAATGCATGAAAATCCCCAATTTGGGATCTTCCCCAGACTATTGGTTGCAGTGCACAAACTTATAGTAAGGCCCTATTGCTGATGACAACACCTATACCACTCAGTGAACACAGAGACATTGAGCTGGTGTTTAAAAAGAGCTTTCCCCTTTATTGACAAGTGTTTGTGGTAATGGAAAGTACTCTCCACACTGCCTGAGGAGAAAGGAATATAAAAATCTATCTACAAACACTGTGATCTACAGTTGTGACCTGCATGTAAGATAGACATGTTTAAAAGTGGGACAAAAGTGGTTGTGTAATCAACCAATATTGGATTAGAATAAAACACACTCCATGAGATTGCACTCATGCTTATCACTGCCTGCATAGCCAAGAGTATAAGATTAGAGAGGCCATGGCCCTGGATGAAAATCAAATACTGTCTTATCAATAATATTACTCCCAATGACATTCTGATATATGTATAGACTGGGGTCTTCAATAACCATCAAGTGTCTTCCTTCAACAAACAGGAACACATTTAGAGACACACAACTTGAAAATTTGCAGAGTGATCTTAAAAGACCTTGAAAAATCCATCTAGTTCAAAATGATATGTCATCACCAAATCCTGAACCTCAGGGTTCAGAAAACTATAGAGAAGAGGAAGAAAGATTGTTAGAATCAGAATGGATGTCAGACACAGAAGAAACAATGTCCTCTAAACACAACATCCTGTCTGTAGAAATTCTTCTGGCTTTCATATTACATTGGGATGCTGGTGTTGCCGTAATTTTGCTTCCCAAGGTTGCATAATCTAACAGATAGATAAATAATCCGGGAACTGAACATTTCCATGTTTTGATTAAATAATTTTTATTTGATTTCTATGTTTAATAAGTGTGAAGATTTTACTCCTGAAACAACACAATCCTCCAAAACCTTGTGCAATGTGCAACAGAGTATTAGATAAATAAAACATGATAACAAATCAAGAGCTGATTTTCTTTTAGTTCCACACACAAGGGTTTGTTTTCTTTTACGTGTGACTTTATTTTATATGGGTATAACCAATGCCTGACATTTCTGGTAACATGTTTTCAGGATATCAAAATACACCCCATACACTGAGAGTTAAATTTTCCCATGGCTATAAAGGCTCTTTGAAGAAACTTCTCAAGGAAAGAAGAGGGTGAGAGGGTGATTATAAAAAACACTCTCCCAGCCCTACTTTGATTTTCTGTTGCTGTGATGAATATCATGATCAATTACCACTTGGAGTAGGAACCAGGTTTTCTTTAAATCATTTTATAGATTGCAGTTCATTATTGAGGGAAACTGTAGCATGAACTCAAGGCAGGATCTTGAAACAGAAACCACAGAGGAATGCTGCTTAATGGCATGCTCACCTTCTTCTCTTATATACCACAGGGCAATCTGCTTAGGGGCAGAATTTCACATAATGAAGCATGCCTCTCTTTATCAATTAGCAACCAAGAAAAATTTTCCAAACCATGCAGACAGACCAATCTGATCAAAGCACTTTTGTACTTCAGACTCCCTAAGGTGACTCTGTTCTGTGTCAGGTGGCAAAATGAAGCAACTAGGGGACTCTTTATCCTAATTCTTTCAATATTCTTGCTAATTGTTGGGACCTGAGCAAAATGTTGAAGCCCGGGCTGCCCTGAGTTTGGGCAGCCACTGTATCCCGGCCCAAGCTGCTGCTCCAGTTCGTGGGTCGGGGTTCAGCAAGAGAGAGAGTGAGGATGAACTCAAAGAATGGAGACAAGACAGACTGATTCAATCCCGTTTATTCTTCAGTCTCTCTCCCAAGTCTAGCTGTACTCTCTAAAGAGTCTCCCTAAAGAGTATATATTTCTCTAAGTGTCTGATTCTCTCTCTCTTCTCTGATTCTCTCTGAGTCTTCTGTCTGCCTCTCGCCTTTAAATGTCTCACTTCTAAGCCATGCCTCTAAGTCACACCTTTAATCATGCCCTTAGGTCTTGTCTCTAAATCTGATCTCTAGGTCACACTCTTAAATTACACACCTTTAATCTCATACACCTTTAATCTCACACACCTTTAATGTCACACACCCAAGGAATCTAAACCAAGATTATCAGAGTGTGCTCAGCTGTTGTAGGCTATTGTAATCCAAGTCTCATGTCCGGGTATATGGTGCAAGATGGCTGCAAAGCTGATAGCCACTTTCTGCTAAAATTTGGCTCCCAATAGCTAATGTCTCCTCTTGGCTGTACCTAAATCCCTTTTCTATACTAAGTTAAATTGCAGAATGCTATAATTTGAAATTTCTGTGTAATTTTTGCTTGAGCTTTGTGTATCCTTGTCTTTTTTTCAAAATAAAAATACATTCTCTTAGGAATTGGATAAGGTGTCCTGATGGAATAATTACCTGTTTAAGGAACATGTTAATTTAAGGGTAAATAAGCAGTGGGTTGAGGGAGAACTGTTGCTTACAAAGGAACTAGCTGATGTTAATACAGTGAACAGGACAAGCAATAACACAAGAAACCTGGGAATCAGGTAAGTATGATATGTAGAAATATATGCAGAATGATGAATGGAGTTGGTATTCTACATGTAGAGGAACACATCCCTAATGTTGGTAGACCAACATGAACATGAGGGCAAACAGAGAACAGCAAGATTAGCTGAATCTGACAAGTTACCAGTTAGTAGTGGATGTCCATTTCCACCTTTTCTTACAAACCACACCCTCTACATTTTGTGTATGATAGTGTTTTACCACTTGCTCTTATCTCTGAATGCAATTCTGTTTGGCGATCTTGATGATTTATCATGCTAATGACTTCAATATCTACACAGAAAAACTCTCTGCTAAATAATACAATTACTAAACATAAAAAGCCACAAATTCTGGGATTTTGATATATTGTCCCAATTACTAGTCAGATAGTAATAAATGTAGTCCTTAAATCATTTACAGACCATAGACCTCTTTACCCATGAGAGTGTAAAATTGTGCTGCCATGTATTTTTCAGAAACTAATAATGTTCTCCAATAATGTAGTAAAATCTGGTCTGAGATATCTATGGGCAGCAGCCTTTACTTAGTTACTGAGGCAAGCCAGGCATGCATATATGCACAGGCTTGACAGTTTATGTGGATTTGCATATATTCACAGCAAAGTCAGTTCCTAGAGAACTTAATAGGCTCATAACACCCTGTGCTGTTGTCAGCTGCAATAAGGACACAGTGTAGACATGAGAGCTCTCATTTAATTCCTGGGTCTCCTGATGCTGTGGCTCCCAGGTAAGTTAAAACAGCCCTGTACATCTCAATAGAGTCAGTGCTGCCTGTCTTCTTATGAACGTCTTAATTACATCATTAATTCTATGGTTATCCTTATTTATATTTCTGATTTTAGGTACTCAATGTGACATTCAGATGACCCAGAATCAAGTTTCTCTGTCTGCTTTCATAGGAGACAAGGTTATTATCACTTGCCAGGCCAGTCAAGATATTAGTAGATATTTAGGCTGGTACCAACAGAAACCAGAGAAAAGTCCCAAGTTTCTGATATATTATGCATCCACTTTACTTTCTGGGGTCCCATCAATGTTGAGTGGTAGTGGATAGGGGACAGAGTACTCTCTCACTATCAGTGGCATTCAGCCTGAAGTTGCTGCAACTTACTACTGTCAACAGTGTCACAGTTGCCCTCCACAGTGACAGAGATCATAATAAAACTACTCAAAGGCAGGCATTTGGGACATCTGCACCAAACAGTGACAATGTACCTAGTTTGCTAAAAGATTTCCCAAATGCAATGAGGATTTGAAGGTCACCATGAGGTTTGAGTAAATCCTATGGCAGCTGCTGTGCACTACAAGTTTCTTTTCCTCCTCATGAGTAGGACAGAGACCTTAATCTTCCCATCCTACACCAAAGAGCATTTACTATGGTATGATTTCAAAGTTCTATCTAACGTAGGAGAGTCCCCTCAGCACACCCAAAACTGTGATTGTTTTAATAAAAGAAAATAGAGTCAAAACTGCAATATTTTAATCCTGGGGTATATTGGTTAGAGATTCAATACTAAAAACAACATTTTCTGGTGCAACCCCTGAAGCTAGAAGCATCTCCCACTGCATGTATGGGCCACTTCACCCTATAGCCCTCACCCCCAGACAAATGTAGCTTCTGCCTCCAGGTTCCTGCTCTCACTGTCCTCAGTGCTGGATTATTGGATTGCTTGTTACCTTGAAGTGAATTGTAAGTGAAATAAACTTTTCTCTCCAAGTTGGTTTTGGTCATGGTGTTTCACCACAACAAAAATAATCCTAAGACAAGCACTTAGAAAAAGTAATCAAAATATGAAAATTGTATAGTATGACTGACATATAGCACAGGGAAAAGACAAAAATACTTACGCATTGTGCTTGGAAATAAAATGTAGTAAATAAACTGGCAACATGACTTTAAATCCACACAATCTTTGTGATACTCCTCATCCACTCAGAACATGCAGACTTACACAGAACAAAACACCCCATCACATTCATGTGTAATTAATTAGGAATTCAAAGTAGTTACAGCCTAAGTGTTAACCCAGATCGGAAACACACACACACACACACACACACACACACACACACAGAGAGAGAGAGGGGGGGGGAGGGGGAAGGGAAGGGGGAGGGGGAGGGGAAGAGGGAGAGGGAGAGGGAGACGGAGAGGGAGAGAGAGGGAGAGGGAGATGTGCCTCTGCCCTCTGCATGTTAATGAACACACACAGACACACACAGACACACATACACAGGCATACCTGCCCAATATACAAATGCATAGAAAGCATACAAGTGCAATGAAAACATTCAAACTGCTACTGTATCCAATGATACAGTTGAAAACCAGCATGATGATAAGCAAAGGTTAGAACACAAAAACTCATAACTCGTGATTATATATATTCATCAGCTGAAACTGGCTCAGTTTAAAGACTATTAAGTGCTGGAGTATGTGTTGTACTGAGAAAATGAGCTTATTAACTGGTTTGTCAACATCTTCTGTACCCAAGCACTTTTGTACATGTTAGCATGTTTTCCCTTTCTGTAACTTACTTCTGAGAAGGCAATGAAAATTTGTGGAAGATCCTTTAATGTTTGCAGGCTATTACTCTGCACATTTAAAAATTTGTTATGAAGAGAGTTAAAGGCTTTAAAGTACCAAACCCTAAATGGGATGTCTTTTTTAAATCCTGTGGTAGAGATTCAAGGTATTGTTAGAATACTATCTATAGACAGAATGATTTAACCGTAAGAGATTTCTTTTGACAGTGGTATAAAAGTATGCTTTATTCTCATCTTTGTAATCTAGGTAACTTAATGCCTGTATTTTGGTCATTGTTTTTCTTTCTATTTTGGTACTGGGTACTGCTTATATCAAATTGTTGCTTAATAAATTAACTTTTTGTGAATAAACTAGGTCATTTGACTATTTTGTAATTTAGTATTTCTTCGAATTATTTTTCTCCTTGTCAAAGCTTGACAGAGGGAGAGAAAAATGATGGTTGTTATTAAGTTGCTGCTTTTAAACAAACTACACTTGGCAGGGTGATTTCAAACAATTCACTCAATCTACTTACTACACTGGCATCAATATTGATAAATCTCAATTAGTAAGGATAAGTTTTATAGGCTTATGGTCTATAAGCTTCTAAGTCACATAGAAGCTCAGTCAACTTGATTGTATGAGATTAGAAATAATTGACCACAGATAGGACTTGAAAGGTCTTCATACATATCACACTATACAAAGCAAATTTGTTGTCTAATAATCCTTTTTTCCAGTTTGCAACTCAGAGAAGATAACAGACAAGCAGATGTCTTTTCCATTAGTAAGAAAGAAAACCACTCTTTTACATTTTCTTTTTCAAAAATATAAATTAATATTAATAAATTCACAAACAAAAACACCACTAATCAAGGTAGTGACGCAAACACCTACACCCTCAGTTACAGTCTCTGTTCATTTCAAAGAATTTTAGTTGGAATAGGCATTATAAAGCTGTGGCTCTCTGCCTGGAGTTCTAGTCTTTAAATGTCAATTGAATTTTTATAGAGTTATTCACCATTAAAATTATCAACATGACAGACAGATTTTTTTCCCTTGGAATTCAAGTCTGAATATCTAATATAAAAAAATTTGAACTCCAAAAAACGTGGAGAATAAATGCAAGATCAATGGATGTTTATTATTTGTTTTAGATGTTCAATATCTAGGGCAACTATGAACCACATTGCAAGCCTCCTGTCACTGTCGAGTCTTATTTTCTATATTCCCTCCCATGGGTATTGTCTCATCATGTGAGTCTGTCTTAACAAACCTAGGTGAGTCTTTGTGTCAGTTGACATTACTCTGCCAATCAGCTGGAGTCTGAGGAAGCAGCAAGAATAAATAAGATGGTGCAGGAACCTCACAACAAGTTCTTGGACAAATTTCTCTCTATGGCATCATCACAACTGAAGCTCAGCAACACAATGTAAGAGGAAGCAATATATGCATATCATTAGTGAAGAATCCTTTACTGTGCATCAACTTACATGCTTGTTTTAGCCAAACTGTCTTTCACCTGTTTCTACTTCAGTGAAACATACTTTCATGTGTTTGCCTTAGTGAAACATCCTTTTACCTGTGTCTGTTTTTTAAAAAGACTCCTACACATGTCTGCCGCAGCAAAACACCATCTGACACAACTCACTTTCCTAAGAAACCATAAGTTTGTACTTCATACACTAGCTGAAAGTTTCCACCAATCAAACACCACTTTGCTTTATCTACTGACAAATCACCAGCCCACCTGATAATATTTAGTTGAGTTATTCTAGACTTTCTTATTAAAAGTAGTCTGCTTCAAGGTTCTACTTTGGACATTGTGAGGAAATCTAGGAAGTCAGAGGTTAGAAGTATAACAGCTGTGTTTGAGAGACCAAACCTACTTCATTTTGAACCTGGCCTCCATTTTAAGAGAAAATTGTCTTAGAGCTGAACCCAGGCTATACCCAAGTACTATGAAGGACCCAATGGCTTGTCCTTGGCTCATATTTCAGAGTTACTCACTAGCTATTTCCTAGCAACAGTCAACCAAAAACTAGTATGTTTGTTTCAGATATACTTACAGACCATTTTTAATTGTTCCTGGTTTTGCTTCAGTGAACCTACCTGTAGGCTTACAATAGTAATACAAGATGATTGCCAAGATAAAACCTCACTTGCTTGTTATTTCCTATAAAGCCTTGTCCTGCTGAGTGCACAGTCCCACTCTGCTGTGTCAGTGAGGATGATGTGGCCTGGGCTCAAGCTTGTAAATAAAAGACCCTAGTGTGTTCATATCAGAATTGGTTCCTGAGTGGTCTTTTGGGGTTCATGAACACTGAGTGGGCATAGTATATATGAATTTAATTGTTTTTGTATTTTAAAAGTTCTTGGTTTAACACAGTTACTTCACTTATGTATGCACTTTAGCATCAGTTTTTGGATAGTTGAATGAAAAACAGAAGAATGCCTAGCATAGAAAACAATGTTTTACCCACTAGGGAAGTTATAAGATAATGAAAGAGACTATGTGCCACCAGTACAGATAATTAGTATCTTTAGAAGTCCTCATGAGGTAGCAGAAACCAGATAGATGGTAGGTTTGATATGATCACTTAGCACATAGCATTTGTTAAGTCAAACCCTGGATATCCTCAGGAATGAGCCATTGCACACTAAAATATTGCTCTTTCCACTGATTCTCTGTTCTTTAGTTAACCTGCTTTTTTATTTCTATTAGGTGAAGGAAGGGGATAGATATAAACCAGAGGATTTTAGTTAGCTTCATTTTTTGATGGTTCATCAACATTTTCTACAGTATCTGGAGTATCATCATCTTCACCAATATCTTCTGGCATTGGGGCTTTTCTATTCAATATTTGTCATAGGAATTTTCAGTTAACTTAGTAAGTCTTTTAAAGATAAAATCAACAAGTTGAGTTAATATTCTTGAAAGCATTTCTGTGACTGTTTTGGCTTCTGCATGACCAGTAATTGCAAAGGTCTTGTCAGAGATGGAATCATGAAACTTGGGATTGTTAAAATAACTGTGCCATCATCATGTTTAATCATGTTCACCTTTTCAATATCAGTTATATTGTTCACATATAGTTTTTAAAGATAATTCTGAAACATCTGTTATAGCAGTACCTGTCCTAAGTATTACCTTCTTTCTTTCTTTTTTTAAAAAATTGGTTATTTTATTTATTTACATGTCAAATGTTATCCCCCTTCCTAGTTTCCCCTCTGCAACCCCATATTCTATACACTGCCCCCTTTGTACTTCTCTGTCTCCTTCCACACTTGATATTGCCTTCCTTTATTCTCCCTGTCCTCACTCCTTCCAAGATATCTCTCTCTCTCTCTCTCTCTCTCTCTCTCTCTCTCTCTCTCTCTCTTTCTCTCTCTCTCTCTACCTCCTGTGATTATTTTGTTCCCCATTCTAAGTAGGACTGAAGCATCCATACTTTGGTCTTCCTTCTTCTTGAGCTTTATATAGTCTGTGATGTGTATTGAGGGTATTCCAAGATTTTTGCCTAAGATTCACTTATCAGTGAGTACATACCACGTGTATTCTTTTGTTACTGGGTTACCTCACTCAGGATGATATTTTCTAGTTTTATGCATTTGCCTGTGACTTTCATGAAGTCATTGTTTTTAATAGCCAAATAGTACTCCATTGTGTAAATGGATCTGAGTATTTACTCAAAAGATGCTCCTACATATAAGAAGGACACATGCTCCACTCTGTTCACAGCAGCTCTATTTATAATAGCCAGAAGCTGGACTCAATCCAGATGTCCCCAGTAGAGGAATGGATACAGAGACTGTGCTACCTCTTTTCTTGAAAGCTGTGTATTTGCCTCCTTTCCAGATCTGAGTATGAAATTTAGCTAAGATTTTGTGATTCATACTGCTGTTAAATCTGCATCCAGGGGTGATCTCAAACATCAGCATAAAGCAATAGTAAGATGGCTGCCTCTCAATCAGCTTTTATAAAAGCCAACTTGGATCCTGCAAATCTAAAAGCAAAGTAGTCACAGCCCCATATAGATGTAAGAGGTAGAAATCTTCAGGTTCCAATATGTTAGGTTAGCTCATCACTTATTTCTTTCTCCATATTTCAAAATAAATTTAAAAATCTTTTAAATTGAAAAAGAATTATATCATTTTGTGTATCCCCCATCAGTCCACCATGTGTGGCATAGCTGTGGGTTTCTATATGTCTTCTGCTTACATTATCGGACAGGCTCTCTGGGGCGTCTTATTAAAGTTGACCTTCAGCCATGCCACAGGACATGTGTAGTGTCAGGACACCCAGAAGCCTGTCTACAACCATGACACTTGGTGTTGTGGAGCAGAAGACACCCAGAGGTCCACCAGCTGTGTGGCCCACTCTTAGAGGCAGCCACCAAGATGTGCATGTATATGGTGAACAGATGGGAGATAAAGAGAGGCTGAACAGTTTGAGTAATTGTGAAAAGAGGCAGAACTGAACATCCGAGGGTAGAGAGAAGTGGCCTGTTGTGGGTGGCCTGCCTTACCACCTGAGGCCATGGAGGAATCATAGCCCATGCTTCTGCTGCTGACCATGTCTGGGTCCATGGCCATGCAGCAGCAGGTGTCAGTGTCAATGTCCCTAGCTTATATTAGCACTGAAGACCATGGGGACATCAGGACATCCCTGGTCTGGTCTGTTGCCTGAGATTGTGCAGAGCTGGACCTCTTCCCCCACTGGCTGACACACTCATAAATCCAGGCCCTGAACCTTTCCTGGGCAACACAGTAGAGCCGACTCTGGCTCTGGGAGCAGGCTGGAGGGCATGAGAATAGTAGTGCTGGCCTGACCCTTGCCAGCTGCAGCCTTGAATGAGCTATCTAGTACAGTGCTGGAGAGATTGCTGTGGTAGCAGGGTGACCAACTCAGCTACTACCGAGAACCCAGATACATGGCTTTAAGTTGGCTGACTCTGACATCTCCCTCATCTATGAATGTCTGGAGCATGTGAAAAAGTCAGTCCTGCGATTTAAAACTGCAGGATCTCCATAGCACAGGGTAACAATAAGATATCCTAAAGTAGTGTGAATGAGGACCCAATATTGACAGTGTAGCAGGAGCCAGAGGCCTTGAACCAGACCAATTATTTATTGCAATGAACATTTGCAAGTAAGGATGTGTAGGTCCCTCATTATGGAGGGTGTCCCATGATGATCTCCCAGCTGGGGACAGGATGAGAGCAGGGAGGGCTCGCTACTGTCTCTGTGCTGCCTCCGGACTGTGTCTCCACTGTCTGTAGGTCTCCAGCTGGGCCTAATGCAGGAGGTTGGGGCCAAAGGACACAGAATGGGAGCAGGAGGAGAGATTGCCTGCCCCCACTGCTGCCTCTGCTCACTCGCTGCCGCTGTTGCTGACCAGTCTCTACCAGGTGCTGTACTTGTATCTCCAAGCTGAACCAGTCCAGGTCCAGGCTGGGCCAATAAGAAGCCAGCTAGCTGGCAAGGAGGCACTTTGGTGTCCCAGGCAGGTTCCAGGAGAGCAGATCTCTCCCCAAGTGTTACAGCTCTTGTGACAGAAACTCACGGACACCAGGATGATTCTTGAGCAGTTTACTTCCCCTGAATAGAGCCCTTATATACAGTTTCAGGGTGGGTTAGGGTCTGGCAACAGATAACATCTATTGGCTTGGTCTGAGAGCTTGGAGATATCTCATCTGCATGTAGGAGAGCCTGAGGCACTGTTCCTTGTGACTAACGGTCATAGACCTCTCTGTGGGAGGGGTTATTGGAGGGCTGAAGCTAAATGAAAAGAACCAGGGCCTGGGAGCAGAGCTGAACTCCTGCCATCCAATAACATTCCAGGGTTCCAAGCTTGTTCTCAACCAAGCACCCAGCTGCTTCTCACAACCTACCACCCAACAATGATGTGTGGACAAAAGGATATACTCTGTGACATATTATAACTTCCATAATGAGATTTTTATAAATGTTTTGTTTTATTTTTTAATTTTTTAAAAATTTTCTTTAGGGAGGAGATTGGAGGGGTGAAGGGAGGATAAGAAAAAAGGGAGATGAGTGGTTTTTGGGGTGCATGATGTAAAACTCACAAAGAATCAATATTTTTTTTTAAAATGGCACTTTCCTCTTTCTTTCATCCCTTGTCCCTCATGCTACTTGTAAGTACCTTTCTTGTAATCCTTCCAACTTCTTCTACTCTCAGGAAGACAGCTTTTTTAGAGGTCACTGTATATATACATGTGTGTTTATGTGTGCATACCCATGTGCATGTGTATGAGCATGCTTGTCTGTGTGTGTGGTGTATGTGCACATTCATATGACTGTGCATGAATATGGGTATTATGTATATTTATATCATATATATATATATATATATATATATATCAACTGTATGTATATCATGCATATGTATATGCATACTCATATTATGCATATGATATATACAATATATGTGTAGGTGTAAGTGTAGGTGCAGGTGTAGATATAGATGTGTGCACAAGTATATAAACACAACTTGCTGAGTATCAGACATAATGGATACATCTATGTCACACATAATGCCAGTGTGATCAGGGACCATCATGGAAGAGGGGAGAAAGATCATAAGAGAAAGAATATTAGGAAGTCTGCTGTAAATCAGTCTCTAAGACAGCTGCACTTACTTCCAAATGCCTCTCCTCTCACTCCCACAGGAACTTTGCTGAACCTTGGTTTGGATCTAAGTATTCCTTGCTCCTCCAGACCTTATCATCACTTGCAGCCCATTACTACTTCTTGTGTCAGGTACCCATACCTAGAAAAATTTTCAGTGGGGGATCCCCAGTGAATGCACCCAGCTGAGACCCAAGTAGACAATTTTAATGCTCTTTCTTGCCATGTATTACAATTCTTCTAGGAACCCCACTACAGTAGGTCATAAAAAATATAGTGTATCTTATACATAAAACAAGGACTTCAAAATAGTAATTATGAATATGTTTAAGGACCAAAAAGAGGATCAATAAATCCCTTGATGAAGTTTGCGAAAATACAAACCAACTAATGATGAAATAAAGTTCAAGACATGAATGTAGGAAAAAAACCACTAAATAAAACCTCAACTTAAAAAGAACTGAAAATAACAAATTTCAGAAGACAAAAAATCCTCAAAAGTAAGTTTTATGAGCAGAGAACACTACATGTAAAGAAAAGTTTTCAGGTGTTGAAAACAAACTTGTAGAAAACCCAAGTCAAAGGTATAGAAAACAGTTTCAACAAAATCATAGAAGAAAACTTTACTGGCCTATTAATGAAGATGCCTATCAAGGTAAAATAAACAATCAGAACATCAGGTAGAGAGAATCCACAAAGAATTTCTCCAAGACACATAATAATAATAATAATAATAATAATAATAATAATAATAATAATAATAAACATACAGAACAAAGAAAAAATATTAAACATTGCAAAAGAAAAATACCAAGTGACTTATAGAGTTAGGTCCAATAAAACATTTAAACATTTAAATTCTCAATTTAACATTTAAATTCTCAATGGAGACCCTAAAAGCCAGAAGGCTTAAAACAGATGTTCTACAAACCACCAGAGACCACAGATTCCAGATTAGCCTATCATAAACAGCAAAAGGATCAACCGCAATACACAGAGAAGGAAAGCAAAACATTCCATTTTAAAGCATAGCTTAAGCAAAATTCTAACAATTGAGCTTTATAGAAGTTACTAGAATAAAAATTTTAGGCTGAAGAGGTTAACCACAAGAAGACACAAGGAATAAATAACCTTAGAAAAGGGAATGAAAGGATTGAGGCATCCACACTGTAACAACAAAATAACAGGTATCAAGATACATTAATGGTCTCAATTACCATTAAAAGGACACAGACTAGCACACTAGATTACAAAACAGGATTCATTCTTCTGCTGCATCTAAGAAACACACTTCAACATCAAAGATAGATGTTACCTCAGGGTAAAAGGATAGAAGAAATATTTCAAACAAATGGACTCAATAAGTAATCAAGTATAGCAATTTTAATATATAATAAAGACAGACTTCAAACCAAAGCTTATTTATCAGATAACATAGAGGACACTATTAACTTACTCATCAAAAAAATCCACTACAAAGTTACTGAAATTCTACACATTTATGCACCAAATATAATGGAACACATGTTTATAAAAGAAATAATATTAAATAGTGTTTAATACTATTAAACACATATAAAATCTTATATTTACCTTCATATATAGAGAATAGGTGACTCCAATACCTCACTTTTGCCCATATATAAGTTATACAAATAAAAAATAAAGTTGTCTCATAATATATCATTAAATAATGTCAAAATCAAATGTACCTATTTACAGATAATTTTATCCAAACACACAAAATGTACCTTTCTCAGCAGATCATGGAAAGTTCTTCAAAGTTAACCACATATTTACAGACAAGACAAGTCTTAACAGACAGATGAGAATTGAAACAATATCTTTCAGTCTTTTGGACCACTACGCATTAAAACTGAATACCAACAACAATGAAAACAACAGAAAGTTTACAAACCAAAGGTGCTAAATGAAAAATTGATCAATAAATAAATTAAGAAATAAACTATATTCTTTTAAACATTGACTAAAAATGAAAATATAGCATACCTAAACCACAATAAAAGTGGATCTAATATGTGCTTTCATAGCACTAAGTGCCTACATATATTAATTGTAGAAATGTCATACTAATAACTTACTGACATACCTGAAAGTTTGATGAAAAAGGAAGAAATAACACCCCGTATGTAGAAGGTAAGAAATAATCAAAATCAGGGCTGAAATAAATAAAATAAAAACAAATAAACAAACAACAAAATAATGCAAACAGTCAATAAAACAAAATATTACATTCTGAAAAATCAATAAGATTGAAAAATTCATATCCAAATAAATTAAAATATTGAGAAAGAGTATCAAAATTAATATAGAGATGACAATAGGGACATGATTATGTACACCAAATAAATTCAGAAAATCATAATATGTTTGAATAAACTGGGATATCTATAGAAAATGAATACATTTGATATGAAGGACCTACCAAAGTTTCAAGTCACATTGTTCCAGGATATTTGATCACACTGCAAACCCCAAAATTTTGCTATTTACTAGAAAAATCTGTTTCTAATTGTGTGTCTCAGCCTTAGTATACACATTTACTCCAAGAGCTTTCAGTTTATTGTAAATAGGATTAAATAAAGTCAACCAGAAGTCAAGAGGCAAACCAAGTAAGCAGTAGACAGGGAGTAAACATAGAAACAAATAGAGCATTAAGGAAGTCAGGGGGTGTGGTATCCCAAAAGCTGTTGCCTGTACATGGGATATATTCTTCTAGCTAGGCTTCCATGTTGAGCCTCAGTGGCAGAGGAAGTTCCTAGCCTCCCAGAGACCAGAAATGCCAGGGTGAAGGATACCCAGGGGGGTCTCCACCTGCTCATAGGAGAAGGAAAGTGTAAGATGGAAAAGGTTAATAAAAGGGGGTGACTGAGAGAGGATGATGAGCACAATGTAAAATGAATCTATAAAAATAATTAAATAAATTAAAAATAAAGGAAGTCATAAAATGAATAGAGTGATACACAAGAAGTAGAAGGAGGAATACTCAGATTGAGGGGTTTTTGAAATGGTATGAAGAAGCAGATTTTGGGGGGGACATTGGATGAGAAGGAAGTAAAACTGGATGCATTTTCTTCCACTCTGAGCTAGCAGGTTTTTACTCCAGCATCTGGCTCCTATGTCTTTTTTGATAAATTCGAATGTTTGAGACTTTGTTAAAACAATGTCAATTATACAATTTAAACAAATGGGTAATAACTTGTGTTATAGGAGCAGGAATCAAGTCTTATAACTTAAAAGATAGATAGATAGATAGATAGATAGATAGATAGATAGATAGATAGATAGCATAGAACTCAGGCCTAGATAGAGTCTCAGTGGAATTCTACCAGATATTCAAAGAAGAATTAATGATATCACTGAAATCAATTCTGAAACAGAAGCTGAAGGAACATTACATACTTCTTTTTACAAGGCCACAAATATCCTGCTACTCAACAACACAAAGATACAACAAAGAAAGGAAATTGTAGAACAATATCCCTTATGAATGTAGATGCAAAACTTCTCAATAAAGTACTTATAAACTAAGTCTAAGAACACATAAAAAAGATCATCCACCATGATCAAGTAAGCTACATTGACAATGTAAATGTTCAACAAATGTAAATCAATAAATATAATCTACCATATAAACTGACTAGAAGATAGGTATGGGAAAAATATATTTTAGTCTTATTAGAAGAAACATGATCCAAAACATAAATTATTTTGTAGCATATCAACAAAATAAAAATGAAATTACATTTATCTTTTTTAGCCATCAAATATTCAAAGTAGATATTCATTGTAGAAATTCATGTAATATGTAAAAATTAAAATAGTTTACTCTTGAATAACCAATAGTGTAAAAGATAACTTAAAAAGACATTTAAATTTTAAAAAAATAAATTAAAAATTATAGAAAAGATAGCTCTCAAATTGTTCTTGTTCAGCATATCATGAATGTCCTGCTTACACACAAATTCCCTGTGACTCTTTTCTTGGTTATTGTAGATGCTAAGAATCAGATCATTGCTTAAAAATCTGTACAGTGTCATATTCTTGCTGTTTATAATTATGAGTCAGCTCTGTAGGTTTGGTTTCATTTGTTTATTGGGTTTTTTGCTGTACTTACTTTTATATTTACATTAAAATGTTTTCCAAAAATAAAAAGCCACTTTATTGATGTATGTCTGACATGCAAGACCCACATGTATTTAATATAAACACCTTGATGAACCCTACATCATTGCTACAGTCACTGCTGTAAATCCATCCCTCGGCTCCAATGGTTTTATTCTATACTGTCAACTAATTTATTCTGCTGCTCTGTCAACATTAATTACATAGACAACAAAATCTCATTTTTAATTTTAGAAATAGTCATTTTATATAGTAAAGATCCATTTATGTATTTTCTACTCTAAAGCAGCATGAATTTAGGTGGAGGAATTCTGTACAGAAATATTATGTAATGTAAAACAAACAAACAAAGCAAAAACACAAAATGGGATATGAACTGGAGAGATGCTCAGCAGTTAAAAAGCACTTGTTGTTGCCAGAGAACCTGTGTTAGGAAGTCATAACCTTTATGCAAGATTACAACCTTGTATAACATAACTCCAGTTCCAGAGGATCTATTGTCCTCTGCTGACCTCCTACAGTGCTCAAAGGTATATACAGACAAAACATTCATACACATAAAAATTTAAAAGTGCCAATATGTCTGTGTTAATGGATTCTGAAATAGTTTACACTTAAGCTGCTATTACAAAATGTAAATTTCAAGTCCTTTGTTGGGACTTGGACAAGGTAACTACATTTAACCTGCCACCTTCAGTCACGTAGCACACAGGTAGAGGGCGTGATTAGCAAGTCTCCACCTCTAGAGATTAAAATATTAATGAGTTATCTAAAGGCCAGGGGATGTAGCTAATTAGGTTATCTCTTCCCTTTTTCCCCTCTTCCTATAAAAAGTCAGAGGAGCCTGGCTTTTGGGGGGAAGCACATACCATCTACATCCATTCACCATGCCATGAACAATAAAAGCTTTGGAAAATCGGACTCCATGTGTCTCCTGGTCCTGGGCCTGCCGACAGGTTCCCAGCCTTTGGAACCTTGAACTGCAGCCCTGTGAATGTGGGACCCTCCACAGGCGGTGTGGGAAGCCCGCCAGGACCCATTGCTGGACCATCGTGGGACCCAGACTTTCTCCCTGTTTGAGGATTTTTTTCCCCACAATCCTTATTATTTTTTAAAATATGACTCTGGCATGTGTTTTTTTGAAATTATGTAGTTTGCTCTACTTAATAATGAATCTCTATACACATTTGTCAATAGCAGAAATATTTTAGGAAATAAAATCCTGCAATTATTCTTTGATTTCTCTGCAATAAAGTTTGTCATCACCTAAGCACTGGTTCTCCACAGAACCAATTCATTCTCCTTTACCTGGTACTAGCAAGACCATTTTCCATCAGAGACTGCCTTAGAGAAATTTTTCTATTTATCTGTGACCTTTTGACATATTTTGGTTGAGTAATTTCTTTTAATTAAGTACCTGGACTTGCTATTTACATCCAGCTTAGATGGCTCAAGGAACTTTACAGGCACATCTTCATTCTTATGAAACTGATGATTATTTTCCATTTTGAAAATCCACTAACTCAAAAATTTACTTCATAGGCTACCACAAGAGTTGCTATGATGTAGTATTATTGGCTTTGGCAGGTACCAGAGCATAATGTTGGCCTAGACAGCATCAATAGTTCCATCTCTGAACAAGACCTTGCTGAAAAATTCCATTTACTTGGTATTAATCATTTATGACAGAATACAAAGATATCAAAGTGATTACAAACTTTTTTATTACACTCAGGTATACATCTGCTAATGCAAAATAAGAAGCAAATTAAAGTTTGTAATGTCTAATACTAAAACTAATGCTTTGATCTTAAAAATGATCACTGCTGAGTACTACTCAACAATAAAGCTTGATAAGTCTATTATCACAAGTTTTGACAATCCAAGCACTTAGTAAAATAAAATTTCATATATCAACCAACACATCATGGTGTGGAAGCAAAGTGCGATTTTTATTTTGTAATGATTACATAGGACAATTTGTACTTTGTGATGATTACACAGTGTTGAACTACAATCTTAATACTTGACATTGTAAGTTTTTAATAAGTACTTCTACCAGGCCCATAGACTGTCCTATTAAACAAGCATACTCTATATTGGTTATATGACCCTATTGAAAGGACATTGCCTTTACAAGAGAAATCTGCTAAAATGCCTTCTCCTGATTTAAATCTCTCAGATGCTATTCCTTTAGATAGTGTAACAAAGTAATTGCTGTTCTGCACTGCATTTGGAATGCCTGCCCATTATTCTGAATTCACACTATGTTGTAGAAAATACAAGGTATAAGACTTCTTATTTTATTTGTAATGGGGTAAAGTAATATTTTGATTTTCAAAGTTGCATGTGTCAATGTTTAGACCTATCAACTTTTAAAGTTTACATTTGGCCCTTCTAGAAGAAAAATGTCTTACTAAGACCTCAAATCTTTGCATATCTTCTTCATTAATTCTATTTAGCATTATAGTGTTAAATAGTTTGAGGGTTTATAAAATATCCTGATGATTAAAAATAGCAATCAATTTAGCCTATAGTTTGAGAAACATCAAGGGAAACAACACAAGCATGAACCAAGACATAGAATCTGAGGTTCTATACTTTCCAGATGACTCTAGTTATACAAAGAACTGAATTATATATTATACATCACTGTTCAATCCTATATGTGGTGAAACAAACACAGATCACTGTCAACTACAAACACTGCATCAAGTGGCCAGGAGAGAGAGCCATAAGATAGGCATATAAGAGCAAAGTAGTCTGTTCTGACAGCCTCAATGCCTAAAGTAATATGAAGTCAGCATCATTTGCACAGATATTTCTTTTATCTGGTGTTCTTGTCTCTTAAAATGTCCTTTCCTATGCTGTGGCATGCTCAGTATACACAAGGGAACGTAAAATAGGAAGATGCTCTCCTTATCACTGATCATTGGAGCACTCATCTGGATTTAAGGTAAGTAAGCTTATTAGACAAATCAAAAAAGAAGATGGTGGTAAGTGAATACCCACTTTTCATTCTATATAAGGAAATACTGAATCACTAGGAATTTCTGTTGTTCAGACCTGAAAAATTAAGCAGATTATGCATTTCCCAATTTTTTACAAATTTTTATGTTTTTTAATTGTCCATATCAAGTATGTTTTCCTGAGCATCTCTGGATCCCCTCTTGTTTCAGTGGCAGTGGATCAGGGATAAATTTCAACTTTGTTATCAGCAGTCTACAACCTGAAGATGCTTCAGTTTGCTACTGTCAACAAGGAAATAGCTTACCACCCACAGCTGTATCTGATAGATACACATCAGAACATAAAGCAGAAATGTGAGGTTGAGTTACCCTATTTGCTCCTGTGGTCTCTCCAAATGACTGAGAGTTTTTCTCAGATTGAGGGCATGTTAGAAGCCTTCAGTTTATAAAGATATTTGAGGTAATGAAATCTGTAAATTATCCTGTAGCTGAACTCTCTTTACTGTAACTTAGCACCAGTTTACAGGCCTGAGAGTAGCTCTCTTGGATTAACTGACACTCACCCTCTCTGTGTGAAACAACTCAGAATCAAAGCTAGCCTGACCTGTGTAGAAAAAGACCTGGTGAAACCACTTGAGAGGCTCTTCATTTACACCATTTCTATAAGGAAAATGGACACAAATCTTTGAATAGTGAATGGTAAAAGCATGAATGTTGCAATACACGGGTACAATGTATAGCTGGAATTAAAAAAAAAAAAACTTAAAAATTGCTAAAACAAATTCATCCAAGTCTTGGAATAGTACAGGATTTCAACTGAAGAACAAATCTCTCCTAATTACAGAATGTAAATCAAATATTGTACATAAAAAGACTGTTAAGGTTAGTTAATAATTAAAAAAATGAGTGGTTTTATTTTGTGCATTGTGGGTCAAAGATGTGTGTATTTGAAAGTTGTTGGTAGAGATGTTTGGATAGGGGCAAAACACAGTGAATGAAATTATCAAGGAACCAATAAAACATTATAATTTAAACCTGAAAAATTCCTGAAAATAAAAGTTTCAGGTTCTTATAATGATTTAAAAACATATACTTTATAAAAATATGTGTTTTATGCATGATGTGTGTGTGTATGTTTGTGAATGTCTGCATATATACTTTATAGGATAGTGTCTGTGTATGATAGTAAACTTTATTTTTGTCTTATTTTGGGTAACCTCATTTTATATTTTAGTTTCCACATCCTTCCATTTTCTGGGAAATTATACGTTTTATTTTTTGTACATGTGAATAAATTTTTGTGGTGTGTATATACTCTATTTTCTGTATTCACATTTGTTTATGGACATCTTTGCTGGTTCTACTTCTTAAATCTCATGAATAGGCTAATGATAAGCACAGACGAGCAAATATCTCAGTGATAAGGCATAGAATTCTTTCAGTACATGGCCAAGAATGCTGTGACTGTGTCATATAGGAGGCATACATATGGAAGGACAGGGAAGCAAAATGTAGAATCTCGTAGTCTTATTCTCCTTTCATTAGCTTTCTCTTTTGGCCCTTCCTCATACTTTGACCCATTCTCAGGCCTCTAAGTAGATTCTGGTGGAATACACATCATACCTCCTGCCCCTGGACACCTTTCTCTCCACTTTCCTATAGAATTTCCATTCCTAAGTGTCAATTCCAAATACCTTGGAGATATTTTTTAGGAAAGGCCCAGTGGCCACATCAATCAGAAACTCAAAAGACTCTCACATCAGGAAATACACAGCTATTACATGGTATTTAGAACCACAAAGGAAAACTAAAACCAAGGAATAAAGCATATACCCCCAAAACAAAACCAAATATCAGCACCTAGATTTACAATTTTCCTAATTCCAGATATCTAGCCATTAGTGTAAAAACACAATATTAACAGCATGGACTACATGTCTTTACTATATATTAACAATCCTCCCACAAGAGGCCTGTAGTATTGCAATGTAGCAGAAGCACAAGACAAAACCCTAAAACAAAAAACAAACAGAAATATTGGAGTTAACAGATATTCTAAAGCAAATGAACCTAAAAGATATTTACAAAACTTTTCAACCAAATACACACATACACAAATATATTTTCCTTTGGCCCCTCATGGAGCCTTCTCTAAAATTGATGACATATTTGGACATGAAGCAAATCCCAACATATACAAAGAAATTGAAATTAACTCCTGGCAAATCTGACTACCACTGAGAACTAGATATCAACAACACGGGACACAACAGAAAATTTTAAAAACTCATAGAAACTGAACATTGACTAATTTTCACTATTGAGTAAATCTCAATTTATAGATATTTAACTTTCTAGAATTAATAAAAATAGGTACACAACATACTCAAACCTACAGGACACAATGAAGGATATTCACAATGAAGATAAACAATTTAACAAAACACATAGTCACCAATAAAATAGAAGCAATAATTAAAACTCTTTCACCCTATTCCCCCATTTTGCAGAAAAAAATTCAAAACCAGATGTAGTGAAGAACTTTATCAGACTTTCAAGAAGAAGTTACTGTCAGTACTCCTCAAATTATTCCACAAATTACAAACAGAAGGAACATTTCCCAATTAATTTTATGAGGGCACAGTTACCCTTATTCTTAAGCCACACAAAGACCAAACAAAAAAATTACAGAAAATTTTCACTTACGAAGAGAGATGGCAAAATTCTCAATAAAACTTTTGTAAACTGAAAACAAGAACTCATCATCTAAAAGATCAGTTCTACTCTGTAGGGGGAAGAGAATAATATCTGGGAAGTAGAGGGAGAGAGAGATCTGGGAGGGAGAGAGGATGGGGAGAGAGAAAGAGGGGGCAGTTCAGATATGGGAGGAGATGGGTGAGATTTACAGAGGGTCAGCAATTTGAAAGGAGGTGTATAGCAGTGGGGGAGAAGAAACTGGGTGTAGCTGCTAGAAAGTCCCAGATGCCAGGGATCCAAGAGGTTCCCAGAACCTAAAAGGGAGAACATTAGTCAAAATACACAAGAAAGAGGAGATACAGCCTGTAGAGACCATATCCATTTGATAGGTGTGGCCCCCAGTTGAGAAATGGGCCATCCACCCACCTCAAAACTATCAATCCAGAATTCCTCCTGTCAAAAGGAAATGCAGGGACAAATAGTGGAGCAGAGACTGAAGGAAAGGCTACTCAAAGACTGCCCCACCTAGGAATCCATCTTATCTGATGACACCAAACCCAAACACTATTGCTGATGCCAAGAAGTGTTTACTAATGGAACACTAATATAGCTGTCCCAGAAGAGGCTCTGCCAGAGCCAGATCATTACAGATGCAGAAATACACATCCAAACACTGGACTTAGTGCAGAAACCTTAATGGGGAAGTTAGGGCAAGGACTGTAGGAGTTGACAGGGTTTGCAACCTTATAGGAAGAACAATATTAACCAATCAGATCCCCCAAAACTCCCATGGACTAAAGCACCAACCACAGTACACAGTGGGTAACCATGGCTCCAGCTGGATACTTAGCAGATGATTGCCTTATCTGGATTCCCTGGGAGGGGGTCTCTTTGGTTCTATAGAGGCTTGATGACACAGAATAGGGAAATGCTAGGCTGCTGAGGCAGAAGTACATGAGTGGGTGGGGGAGCACCCTCCTAGAGGCAGGGGGAAAAAGGAGGAGGAGGGGAGCTTGAGAAGGAAAAACTAGGAAAGGGTAAAAATGAAAAATAAAAAATAAAATAAAGATCATCTACTATGATCATGTAGGCTTTATCTCAGAGATACAAGTATGGTTCAACATATGTAAATCAATAGATGTAATTGGTCATATAAGTAAACTAAAAAACAGAAAACGTGATCATCTCATGAGGTAAAAAAAAGGCTCTTAAAAATCTAACACTTCTTCATGATAAATGTTTTCAAGTGAGTAGGAATACAGGGGACATTTTTCAAAATTATAAAATGAAAGAAAATAGAATACATGGTATGGATTGATTCAGTGAGGGGAACTAGATCAGGAGTTTCAAGTGGAGAGGTGGTGGGAATATTGAGATAAGGAAGGTTGCCTTTACCTCTCTGTGCTAGTGCCTTTGGTACATAACAGTACTATTCTGTGTAACAAGAGGAAGATAAACACCAAGTCAGATCCATTCCTTTTGATCCATAGTGTTTTCTGTCTTGAGATATGCTAGTACAATGAGGGCATAAAGTTTTTGGGTGTGACCAACCTACATATGATTTTCCTGAAGGCCTACTCCATGAGATGAAACCCTCACTCAATGCTGTTTTTGTGGTGAAAAACCGGAGTCCAGATAGCCTATAAATTTAGTAAAATTACATGCCGATGTACTAAAACAAACAAAAAATACAAATAAAATTTCTACCAATGCCATTTTGCTATATTCAGAAATAAATCCTTTGTTTAGCTATCATGAGGGAAGCTTCTTTCAGCAGAAGATGAAATCAAATAAAGAGACCCACAGCCAAACATTTTACAGAGAGAATTTGTTGGTCCCTTGTTTTGGAGGGTGTCCCATGACGATCTCCCGACGTTGCTGTCTCTGTCTGGTCTCTCCCAGGTGCCGCACCTGTCTCTCCACACTGAGCTGGTCCAGGCCCAGGCTGGGCCGATAAGGAGCTGGCTAGCTGGCAAAGAGGCAGCTTGGTGTCCCAGGCAGGTTCCAGGAGAGCAGAGCTCTCCCCAAGTGTTACAGCTCTTGTGATAAAAACTCTTACACACAGGATGATTCTTGAGCATGTGCTTTACTTCCCCTAATAGAGCTCTTACATACAATTTTGGGGTGGGTTAGGGTCTGACAGCAGATAATGTCTATTGACTTGATGTGAGAGCTTGGAGATACCTCATCTGCATGTGGGAGAGCCCGAGGGACCTTTCCTCGTGACTGATGGTCATAAACCTCTCTGTGGGAGGGGTTGTTGGAGGACTGAAGCTAAGTGAAAAGAACCAGGGCCTGGGAGCAGAGCTGAACTCCTGCTGTCTGATAAAGGTTCCGGGGTTCAAAACCCATGCTCAACCAAACACCCAGCTGCTTCTCACAGCCCACTGCCCTACAAGAACTTGGAACACTTAGCTCTAAATGGGATGTCTCCATCAAATCCTTCCCCACAGATATTAGAGTACCCTGTTGGAAGAGGAGGTAGACAGAGTCTAAGAACCAGAGATGATGGAGGACACAAAGAAAAAAAAATTCTAAAATCCACATGATTGAAATGCAAATTAACTCATAGGGACAGAGGTACCTTGCCCAGGGACTTCCTGGGGTATGCCTCATTTGGGGTCCTAGAGCTAAAGGACATGTACCCATGCCTCATTCCTAAACACAGGCTGTCTTGTATTGACAACCACTTCCAAATAAAAAGTTAGTTTCCTGGGAAACATACTACTCTTAATGGAATGTTGGATGCATAACAGCAGATAGACAAACAACAAATGAACTCAAAGGCATGTTTGGACTGTCTTTGTCTCATAATGTCAGGGTTCTTCATTTTTAATAATTTTATCCATTATTTTAATTTTTAAATCTAACCTTATTTATGCATATTTTCCTGTTTTTACACTACATGTTACACACACACACACACATATATATATATATTACAGGGTTTCAGTGTGTCTGTGTCTTGTACCTTCTTTTTGGATTTTTCCTTCCATTTGTTTTGTCTAATTCTGATGTGTTGCTCTTTGTTTTTTCTTATTATATTTATTTATTTTAATTTTTTATTATATATCATCATTATTAATTATTATTGCATAGAAGCCTGTTTATTTTCTAATAATATACAGAAAGAACGTGAATGCAGAGGAAATGTGTCATAAGGAAGAGCTAGGAGGAATATGGGAAAACATAATCAGAATATATTTTGTAATGAAAAAGTCAGTTTTCAAGAAAAAAAAATGGAAAGAAAAACAGGAAGGAAAAAAGAAGGAATAAAAGAAAAATAAAAATAGAATGAAAGATAGGAAGGAAGGGAAAGAAAGGAGGAAGGAAATATTGTCAGTGATGCCTTAATTTGTTTATGTGTGTTTGTGTTTTGATGATTTCAGATGCAGCACACACCTTAATATTCTATGTATGCTGTTTCTCTTTACAATCTTTTCTTATTAATAATTAATGTGTTATAATTTCACAATCTGCTTCTTGTATTGAATTCCTACATAAAGCAAGTCACAAGGTACTCCATTATCTCCAATGACTGACCCTAAACTTGCTTGTTAAGTATGATTTACTAATTTGAATATTTTTCTTTTTTGGATTAGTAGAATAATCTTAACATATTTAACATGCTTCTTTCTCAAACTCTCATTTCAACCATGAATAAAAATTTCTTTTCAATATACCTGCCTATTTCAATTCCATAGCATATGTGTTCTATTGTAGTCCTTCCAAAAAATTCCCAATTTAGGAGTCACATTCTAGTTTCTTACATCAATGTGTAGTCAAAGTTAAACTGAATATTTTGAAGTTCCAGTTCACATAAGAGAGAGAAACATGGAAATTTTATATGAGGGACTAGAATAATTTAGTCATAATTTTCCAGGTCCATACATTTTCCTTTTTTTTTTTTTTAATTTCATGATACCTCATACCTAAAAAATTCCATTGAATGAATGTATTCCATTTTACTTACTCAATTATCTTGTGGTATACATTGAAATTGATTCCATTTCCTAGCTATTGTTAATACAACAGCAGAATGCATTTATATAGGCTACAGATTTCCTGTGGCTATAACTAAAGAAATCTGTAGCCTATATAAATATAGCTGGGTAATGTTGAGGTCCTATTTGTAGCTGTTTGAGAGAATTGCACACTAATTTCATAGTTATTGCATTATGAGGAGCAGTGAACTGAGGTTCTTCTTACTCCTGTCCTTATTGCTCTAGAATCTTGGTAGTCTATGTTGCAGCTAGGGAGGCTTTTCAAAAGCTTAGACATAGTTTTTATATAACAAATATGTTCCTGCTTGGTTATATGGCCCAAGTGACTGGAAAAGTTGTTTCTTTAAATGGGACTGAGGGAAATTTCTGTCCTGATTTTGATTGTCTCAGATTTGTGGACTTTCAAGTAACATCATGTACTAGGGAAGGAATTTATTTGAATTTTCTATAAATATTTCTGTGTGTCAACATTTATAGGGATTTCATTCTTTCCTCTGGGGACATGTTTTCCCAGGACAGCCTGAATTTCTTCTTGTTCATGAAATCTCATTAGTATGACAACACTTTAGTGTTATATGTTATGATGCTTCATGAAATGTTCAGACTGTTAAAGATGCTTCAACTCATATTGTAAGAAACATCCAGGAAAACCACATAATCTTTGAATAAGACCATGGATTTGAGGTGCTCATCATTTTAAATGCTGAATGTATCCAAGAGACTCAATTAGATAGTGCTAATTATGCAACCATGTATGTAGGAGCTAAGTCTCCTTTAAATCTCAACATCTCATTAGGTAACCATCAAGGGATATATATTCTAAGAAGGCAGTAGAAGACCTCTTCTGACCAGGTTTTTATTACAAACCTTATGATGTCAGTATAATTTGCACAAGTACTTCTTCCTTCTAGTGTTTCTGCTCCTTGGAGTTTTATAAGAAGGTCTTTTCAGGGCTGTGTCATGATCCAAACAAACTCAGGGAAATTCCAAAGATGGTGTTAACAATTGAGTTTCTTGGACCTCTGCAGTTTTGGATTTTAGGTATGACTGGACATGGCAAAAAAGTGGAGATGTTATTTAAATAAAAATTTTTCTTGCTTTACTTGGAAGCCATCATCAGATGGAATTTGACTTTCCATTTAAAGAAATTGATGCAATAAAGACTTTTATTTTTCTAAGTTGTGTAGAAATATTCCATTTTGTGTTCTACTAATATATCTTCTATATTTCCAGCTTCCAGAGAGGACATCATGCTGTATAAGTCTCCAGTGACCCTGTCTGTGACTCCAAGAAATAGTCAGTCTCTCCTGCAAGTCTAGCCAAAGTGTTGGCACATACCTACAATGGTATCAGCAAAGACCACATGAGTCTCTAAGACTTCTCATCAAATATGCTTCCCAGACCATCTCTGGGATCTCTGCTGAGTTCAGTGGCAGTGAATCAGGGACAAATTTCACTCTCAGCGTCAACAGTGTGGACCCAGAAGATGTTGGACTGTATTACTGTCAACATAGTAGCAGTGGGCCTCACACAGTGATACAGACCATAGCAAAAACAACTAGAAAGCATACGAATGAGGCTGGGTTGCTTTAGCTGTTTCTGATGATGCCACAGCCTTCTTCAATGTGTTTTACAGATGTATTCAGGTGTGAGGTTTACAGAAATATGTGTATTGAAGAAGACTCAATGTCTCCTTTGCCTATCAATTCTCTTCACTCTATTTCAGCACTAGAATACATAGCATACAATTTTCCTGGTGTAATGAGACAATCATGTTCAAGTATACTGCAACCAGAGGAAATGTCACCCTCGATAGACAGAAGGAATGGCTCATTATTCCATACTCTTATGAACCCTTGGAAGTTCAGATGATGCATTCTCTGTATTCGTAGCATATAATTTATTCCTGCCTCCAAAAAAGACTAGAGCTCAGGTTCAGAGATTCATGGTTCTGTTGCAAAGTTCCCTTTGTATGTTTTATATAGAAAGTGAGCAACTCTTCAATAAAATGTATTTTTCATGATTATGAGTTTATATAACTTGACCAATGCAATTTTATAAAATTGCAAATTTCTTGATGAGTGGTTTACAGTTAATACTTAATAAACAAACACTGAAAGACATTAAAAACAAAAGATGTATTTTCTAAATTAATGAGTGACAATGGTTTGGAGTTGTGGTTACATTTTTAGCAATTCTTGGTGGTATGCATTTTTATTCCCAGCACACAGGAGACAGAGACAGGCAGATATCTGTAAACACTACACAATGAAGTCATGTCAGGCTGCACTGGTGATAAGATAAAGCCATTTGCAAACAACAGCCTAAAATCTAAAATGACCCAGTTTTCCTTAAAGAAACTATGTGCATTTTACTTAATAATAAACATAAATGTCCTTATAACTTTAAAAGATCAGTATACATTAATCTCAAATTTACATGAAGAGAAAGTTGTATATAGGTATATTTATTCATATAAAGTTTGTTGATAATTTCAATATTAAAGATATTGCTTTTTGTTTTGCCAAAAAACCTTTTACCTTAGGAAAGATACATTTTGCAAGTCAATGTAAGGACCCAGATTTAGGTTAGAGTAGCACTGTTTGCTTTTATTTTTTCAGGAGAAGAGAAACATCCAACTAAGGAATCCAGTGACTGGACAAGAGAATAAAAATAATACTGTTAATCTTATTAAGAGTATTTCATGTTAATTATCAGCTTGGTAATACAGAATACAAACGCTTCCCCTCAGAGAAGATAATTAAAGCAAATAAAGATACATGGCATGGGAAAATGTGATACTGTTTTAAATTTTAAAAAGAAGATTAATGTGGGAAAATAAACCTCACTGGGGGAGGGAGTCCTATGGTGGTTCTATAGCTGGGTCCGGAGGGCTTCCTGTGCCACCGGCAGAGGGTCCCACATTCACACAGGCACCACAGGCCGGTGGTTGTAGTTCAAGGTTCCAAAGGCTGGGAACCTGGTGGCAGCAGATCATACAACATGTGGAGTCCTGGAGTCCTGTTTTCCAAAGCTTTTATTGTTCATGGAATGGTAAATGGATGTAGATGGTATGCGCTTTCACCCAAAAGCCAGGCTTCCCTGACTTTTTATAGGGAGGGGGAAAAGGGAAGGGGATAACTTAATTAGCTACACCCCCGGCCTTTAGATAACTCATTAATATTTTAATCTCTGGAGGTGGAGACTTGCTAACCATGCCCTCTACCTGTGTGCTATGTGACTGCAGGTGGCAGGTTAAATGGAGTTACCTCATCCAAGGCCCAACATCCCAGTCTCTTTTCTTTCATAAAGAGGGGCGACTCTGTGTCATTGTAGTCTGCAAGGTATAGGTTAAGGAGAGATGTGGACCACACATCCAGAGTGGTCTGGAACCCAGGAGAATGAGGTCATACTTGCCGTCCCTGACAGGCAATGTCCTGTTGGGTCCCTTGGCTACCTCAAACCCAGTGCTCTATTGGGGGGCCTAGGAACAGAGCTGAACACTTTCCATCCCAAGGGGTCTCTGGGGTTGAAAGCTTGTTCAACCAGTCTATGTCCAAATCATTTCTTCACGGCCCAACATCTCACTCTCTTTTAGTGAAAATTTTGGATGAGGGGGTAAAAAAAGAAAACACTATGTAGGTTGGAGGGTGTTGCATAACTAAGCCAAGGGTAATGGGAATTGAGGGTAGGGTTTGGAAGGCAGGGGATCATTGAAACAATTAAACACAGGTTGTACAGTTTGAGGGTTATGACATCTGATTAATCTAAATAGACATTATGTTTTCCTCACTCACACGTAACTTTAGCTATTTGACTTTGGCAAAAGAGTTCATCTGCAGCTGGAAGGTCTGGATCTGTCTTCTGTAGTGAACGTCTCTGGGTTTTGGCATGCATCTCTGAAGTCTGGTGTGGGTCTCTGGATCTCAGCATGCTCTGGGGTCTTCAGTTAGATGAGGTGGCTAGAAGAAGGCAGCTTGGGAGGTTCCAGGAGGTAGCACTGACTCTGGGTCTCGGTGTGTCTCTGGAGTCTGCAGTCAGATGAGGTGGCTGCGAGAAAGCAGCTTGGCATCTCAGGCAGGTTCCAGAGGATGGCGTGGACTCTGTTGGATCTGTGGGTATACCTGTAGGATAATCACAGCAGGGAAGCAGCATCTCCGGTAGGGAGATGTCTGTAGGCTGTGTCTGTAGGCATTAAATTGTTTGGGAACAAGCACCTTATGGCCTGTCGTTAAGATCCTGGAAAAGCAAAGGTGTTTGAGGAAATTTAGTCTCAGAAGGTATCTTTGAGTCTGTTTTTGGATGGCTGAGGGAGGAAAGTAATGTTAATTATGTATCGAGGATTGGCAGCAACAGTTTGTAAAAGAAATTAGTTGTTAATTAAGACTCAAGAAATGGTGATCAGCATGTTGACTTAACCCATGGAAGGAAATTAGATGGTTTTTGAACCTTGAAGAAATTATAAAGGTTGAGAAAAAAACTGTTGGACATATATCACGAGTATTAGAGAGAAAAGGCAGCATTAAAACAAAAAACTAACAAAATTTTTGGTTGAAAAGCACAAGCATTGTTGCTCTAGGTGTTCCTGTTAGGAAGAAAAGGAAACATTTAAATTTTTTGGTTGAAAAACAGGAACATTTGTTGTTGCAGGTCCTCATGTTGGGGAGAAGGAGCAGTAATGTCGAGCTTAGAAGCAGTGGGGGGAGGGGCCTTGCTCTGCCATGTGGTATCTGGGTGATCTGGCAGAGAGGTTCTGTATTCCCACTTTGTTTTTCTTAGCTGGTAAATTTTAAATGTAGAGAAGAGGAGGGAAGGCCAACTTTGAAGAAAAGTTTAAGGCAAGCAAGAATCATTGGGGCTTGATAGGAGAGCTAAGAGTCAGAAAGAGTGAGGAGTCTGTGTCTATAGGAAAGACACATGGAAGTTGGATTGGAGCCAGGCAGCTTTGAGAGAAATTGGTGGACAGCATGGGGGAAAGGGGTGCAGGCAGGATTTTAGATCCACTGCTTCAGGCAAGCTGGTTGAGCTAAGTAGCTTTAGTCAGCTGCAAATGACTGAGGGTGAGGGGAAGCATAGGCTGGCTAAGAAACACAGGGCTGGGTAGCAAGCAGGGTTCTGCCCTGTTGCTTCAGGCAAGCAGGCTAAGCCAAATAGCTGTAGCCTGCCGCATATGATTGGGGAGCAGGGTATTTGGAACTAGAGTTTGGAGCTGGTGATATTGAGAGAGAGGGAGAGAGGACAGTCTCAGCTACGAGAAGGAATCTCTCAGCCAATGAAAAGAGTCTTAGAAAGAGGATTACAGCAGGTGTTGTGGCTTGAAGGACAGCTATTAGCTGTGAAGGAGCCCCCTCTCTGGAGCTGGGGGGATGGGAAGAGTGGGGGGCTAAGAAGCCATCGCCATCTTGCCCTTGAGCTGGAAAACACGTGGGGAGAGAGAACTAGTCCTTTTGTATTAGGCAGGGGTTAGGCTATAGCTAAGAATCAGGGAGAGAGAAAGAGGGGTTAGGGTGGACACAGAGAGATGTTACTCACAGTTTTTGCAAATACCAGCGGGGGGCCGCTTGTGGAGTTGGCTCTGCACACATTGTCTATCACCTGTGGGAAACATTGTAGACCTGTGTGTGGGTGCACAAGTGTGGATCTCTGTGTTGCTTGTTTGCACAGTTCTTTGTCAGAGATGGGTGTGTCAGGGAGACTGAGTCTACTGCAGAGGAGCAGAGGCTAAGCAGGTGGGCTCACACTGCACCAAGCAGACTCAGTGGGGCTCGCACTTGGGCAGGGAGCAAACTCAGCTTGATTTTAGCAGAGGCAGGTGTAGGAGTCTCTCAGCTATAAATCTTCATTTTGGGCCCCAGCCTCAGCGGGGGGGGGTGGAGGGGGGAGGGGGTTGGCATTCGGCAAAATGGAGACTATTGGGGTGCATGGCAACAGGTCCATGCACCAAGATTGGCCTCCATCTGGGGTCTCAGGACTCTGGCAGGATGGGGGTAAACACGTGGGGCACACACTGAGAGAGGACAGAGAGAGACCTAGTATTACCTCTCGAAGGAAGTATACTTGCTTAGACTCAGCCAGAATGGTTTTTGTAGATGTGTGGTCGTGCCTCACATTGGTCACACCAGCTGTGTGGGAAAAAAACCTCATGGGGGAGAGGGAGTCCCAAAGCGGTCGGACAGCGGGGTCACAGCAGGCTCCCCACGCTGCCAGCAGAGGGTCCCACATTCACACACCCCCTGCAGGCCTGTGGTTGTAGTTCAAGGTTCCAAAGGCTGGGAACCTGGCAGCAGCAGATTAGGCGACAGGTGGAGTCCTGGAGTCCAGTTTTTCAAAGCTTTTATTGTTCATGGCATGGTGAATGGATGTAGATGGTATATGCTTCCCCCGAAAAGCCAGGCTCCCCTGACTTTTTATAGGGAGGGGGGAAAAGAGGAGGGCATAACTTAATTAGCTACAACCCTGGCCTTTAGATAACTCATTAATATTTTAATCTCTGGAGGTTGAGACTTGTTAATCACGCCCTCTACCTGTGTGCTACATAACTGAAGGTGGCAGGTTAAATGGAGTCACCTCATCCAAGGCCCAACAGATTAATGATAATTCAAGACTAAATGTGATATGCCATCTTAGTATCTAACTGGATACACTGACAGAAAATGGTGTAGTTTAAAAAAGCATGGACTAGGGACTTACTATCTACTTTGAGGTAGGGTGTCAAGATAATTTGAACCTCTAGCCTGTCTCTTTTGTATTTGAATCTCTCATGGGAGAACTAATGGTGAGAGCTAACATAGCCAAGCAATCACTTCTAAAAGTGAAGCTTCCATGGGAGAACTGACAGCAACTCAGTCTAGCTCAAAATATCAAACCTAGGCCAAGATCTCTGTGCAAGTACAATATGCTTGAAAATATGTGTGGTCTCTAAGAGGCAAAGGAATTTAAATAAACTTTAGTACAGGAAAGATTGTTAAATTAATAGATGACATCAATTAAGCTATATCCCAGCACAACATTTTCTTACATTTTAATAGCAAGAATTAGACCAAAAATGCATCAGATCCTATTTATGTTTATGTGTGATACTTTATGATTCTTAAAGTTGCCGACTATGCACAAGAAGAAACAGCCCAGTTATACCTCACTAGATTTGCTAAGCAATTATAATTCTCCATATATTATCCCACTTTATCAGGGTTCCACTTAAACAAAGGTCTAATACTGTCCTCATTTTAGCAATCTTTCCAGCAGGAAGAGAGGCAATAATACATGTCTATATGTTCAAAATTACTGTAACACTAGGCATAAGGGAAGTTTCTAAGCTCTAAATTACTAGGCATCCAGCATTTTCTTATAAAACCTGCCCACTTCTGTGAGAGTAATATGTGTACATTTCAAACCTACTGTTAGTCAGTGGAGAATAGAGATCCTGACAATGCCTTGTTGTGCAGATGTAGAAACACTGGTCCAAGGATTCTAGGCCTAAAAAAAAAGTTATCTTTCTGGTTAATAGGATTGATGTTATAACTTTTGTTCTCCGTTCACCCAGTATAGTCCGGTAGGATGCTAATGTGCAGCTTTCGAATTACATATTCTTATTACCTGAGTGAAGGGTGCTTGTTAGCATCCTCAGGAATTTTCAAAGTTGACTGTAGCTGCCTGCAGTCACAGACTAACCAGGTTCTCCTGAAAGAGGGGTTGAAAATAAAGAAAGGGACAGAGGGTGAGAAAAGATGAAGCCAAGACAAAGTTCTCTGATCAAGGCTCGAAGCTTACTGTTCAGCTCTCAATTTAAAGGGAAATCCCCCTCAACCCCCTTTTTGCTTCAGCTGGAAATGGGTGGGGAAAATCATCCTTGTTCTCTGCTGGTGATGGGTGGGGAAACCCATTCTTAGTCACAGCCGGTGATGTCTCAAGGCAAGCTCAGCAGGCAGTTATTCTAAATTCCTATAACAAGCTGCACATACAGCCAAGGTGGGTAACTATACCTGGGTCTTATTATTTGGTTCATTGTGGTAAACAAGGTCTTTCAGGCTTGCTCAAAGCTGGGGGGAGGACACAATTCCCCTTTTTTTAGTTTTTTAAAGATGAGCAATGCCAGCAGCTGGAAGGGGCACAAGATTTCGTTTAGTCTAGGGTAAAGAGTGGAGAGGCAAACATGCCTGGCTTAGGTTGATGTCTATATTGCTGCCTATTACCCATCATGTAGAACATACATAGAATTATTGATGTATGCCTCTGTCTTAGGTATACAGGCACTCAAGGACACTCTTACCCATCTTTGACTAAAGGCCATCTTTGGCACACTCATTCCCATACAGACCAAAGCCATATTCAGACCAAAGGGCCTGTGAGCATATACTCAATGCAATTCCTCATAGCGATGGATAACTCTCATGATGAATAGTGGAGCTTGCTAAGAGTAATCCTGTGTGAAAGCAACCAATCTGTTTGAGATACAAGGTTCAAAGTTTAAAAGCAACAGGATTATCCAAGCAGTGTAGAAAATAAATTTGTAAGTGAGAATGTTCCAGTATGTTATTTAACTGCTGGTTGGCAGGAATCAGACACAAAGTCTGGCCACCAGAAATATAGTGGGTGACTTTAAGTAATGATAAAGCACACTTAATCTCAGTTAGAGTGGAGACCATATGCCATGTTAAATCAGCTGGCTAATAAGGATTTTGAGCCATTTTCATCATTAGAATCATAATCATTAGGCTCAAGATCTGTGTCCACTTGATGGACCAATCTTTCAGGCAGCCATCAAGCTCCATTTTCGTTTTGTTAAAAAACACAGACTGATCCATGACCCAAAATTAAAAGAGGGTCAGGACCATTCCATGTATTTCTTAGAGGGTTTCTCCATTTGAGCTGGAAGTGCCTGGATGCCAGTGGTGATCTTCTGCAGACTGACTTTTGCATCAGTCTACAAAAAATTTAAAACAAATAAGACAAAAGCAAGGTGTGCTTTCAGTGACCTTGTAGGGTATAATTCCCCCTCCTAAGTTTTTAAAAGCCAATTTTTCAGAGTTCTTTGTAAAACTAGGGCAGAAGCACCAGTAGCTGCTCCTCCCACACTCAGAAAGTTGTGGAGATATTATTTTAAAGTTTCATAATATCTGTTTTACAATTCCTTCTCTTTGAGAATAATAAGGAATCTCAGTAATATGAGTAATATTAAATTGTCAACAAAACATCTCAAATGTCTGACTGCAGTAGACAGTTTCATCCATCTTAATCTGATATGGAACAACAAGCATAGAAAAATAATATAAGCAATAACTGGTTACATATTTAGTTGTTTCTCTTGTTAAATCAGTTGCAACTAGAAAGCCTAAAAGGTATCAAGTCTCATGCACGTATTTTAATTTTCCAAAATCAAAAATGAGTAACATCCATTTGCCATAATTGATTACATATAAGTCCTTAAGGATTAACACCATTATGAAAAAATTGAGGACATCGAGAACAAGTTTTGCAATTTGACTTGCACACTTTCTAGAAATACCAAATCATTGTCTCAAGCTGTTGCTATTTTGATGATGTAAAGAATACGATTTTATGGCCAATTGTTTCTGTAGTACCTATAATCTGCCTGGTATACAAATCTGCTGTGGCATTGCCCTGGGGTCCAAGCAATCTACTATGAGCTCTTAAATGTCTTATAAACTTAAGAAACAGAACTTGTTTCTTAAATTAAGCTGTATTTTTATGAATACCTGTAAAATTTGAGAAGTAGCAATATCTAAATAAGGAACAATTTTAAGCACTTATAAATTCTGAGCCATATACTGGCTATATGTATACAAATTGAAAGCTTGATTTTTTTTAGCATTTCAAACAGTGGCTACAGCACAAAATTCAATTATTTGTGCTGAAGCAGGGGAAAACTCAAGAAAATGAACATGTGATCTAATTACATATACTGTCTTCTCAATAGAAGGGCTGTCTGTAAATACAGTAAAGATCTTTTTATGGGCTGCAAGCAAATTTATAGGAAATACAAAAGCATGCATAGAGAAAAATTGTAACAACTTGTCTCTTGGATAATAATTATCAAATTATCCTGAAAGTTTGCCATATAATAGGCCAAATATCCTTATTCTCCAATAACCAGTTAAATTGCTGTTTGGAATAAGGAATTAACATTTAATCCAAAGTACTTTCAGAATTCTATCTTATCATTCTGTATTAACACAGCAACAGTTTCATAATAGGATGTTTAAACTTTACTTGTGTAGAAATTTCAGGTCTCAGTTTAAACTTAAAATTAAAAAGAATCACAGGTTTTGGTTCAAACTTAAAAATTAACTGCCCCAGGACACATCCTGGGAGGAGCACATTTCTTAGTCAGAGGATACCTGCTGTATTAACATTCAGAGGAAGAAGGGAGAGGCTGATTAACATTTCTCAGACCACAGGGAAAGGAAACCACCTATGGGGGGGAAAGGCCCAGAGCATGAGGAAACATTCCACAGGATGGACCTACCCTTGCCACTTACAGACAAGAAAGGTCTTTGCCAACCCATTTCCCAAAAACCAATCAGTTTAAAAGTCACACTGTTCTGCCAATTAAATTGTGTTTAGTCACTGTTTCTGTAGTCTACCTCTTAAACTGTATAAAAACTACTCTTAGCTTTAGATCAGGGTTTATCTTGCCTGCATGTGAGGGAACATCAGTGCACTGGTATCATCAATAAACCTCTTGTTATTGCATCAAGTCTGCTGTCCATGAGTGCCTCTGTGGAAGTGCATGCCCTGGTTTGCATTTTAGAGTTCAACACTTGCAGATGAAGAAAGAAGAATTCATATTAATAGTTTCTTTTGCCAAAGGGCTGCTGTGAGTACATGAGTAGCAATAACTAAAAAAGCAGGCAAGTGATCATAGTCTATATAATGTATCTGTTGATAAATACCAGCTTACTCTATTTTCTACGAAGTTATTCCTCCTTCATCAGTTAATTATTGAGGGGAATTAGGACTTGCATCCCCCTTGAGAATATCAAACAGAGATGTAAGCTAATTACTATCTCCTAACAACTTTTGAAAATTATTAAAAGTAAACCTTTTTTTCTTTTTTGCATGTACACCTGCAAGCCCTAAGAGGGCACTAGATCCCATTATAGATGTTTGTGAGCTGGGATTCCACATGGTTGCTGGGAATTCATCTCTTATATTTTTAGTTGTGAGTCTAGCCTGTAATGGCTAAGCCATCTCTCTAGCCCCAACTACTCATTCTTACTGAATGTAGCTGCCTGCAGCCATGAATCAACTGGGTTCACCTGAAAGTGGGGTTGGGAATGAAAGGGGACAGAGGGAGAGAAAAGATGAAGCCAAGACAAAGTTCTCTGATCAAATCTCAAAGCTTTAATGTTCAGCTCTCAATTTAAAAGGGGAGGCCCAACCCAAAACCCTTCCTGATTTCAGCTGGAGATGGGTGAGATAATCGATATTCCATTCTAGGTCATGGCCAGAGATATCTCAAGGCAAGCCCAGGGTCAGTTCTGCTTCTGTTCTGTGCAGCTAAGGTGGGTACCTCCACCTAGATCCTATCACTTGGTCTGTTGTGGTAAGCAAGGTCTCTCAGGCCTGCTCATGACTGGGAGAAGGGTACAAAATGTGCTACAAAATGGGCTTCCATGAGAATGTGAAAATGACTGATTTAGAGTGGTAAAAGAATTACCAAGTTCTATTGATTTTATTTTGCCTTGTATTCAATAATAACTGTGGAATGTTCTGAGAATTCAACTTCATTAAGATGGCTAAGGAAGAGGTAGTCTCCTGAAAGAACCTAGGGACTGTGTCACTTTATTCATATAGCAATTGTTTTGTAAGTAAAGTCAAACTTTCCAGATAATAGGACAGGAGATTGTCTTCTCTGTTGAGTACCTCAGGTATGAAGCAAATTTAGCACACAC